>NC_092875.1:208864635-209465885 GCF_028372415.1 Notamacropus eugenii
GAGCTCTCTACACTAATGAAATCAGGGTTCCAATATTAAAAAAAAAAAAGCCAAAAACTTAGTTGCATGATGTACTACAAAGGACACTAGACTGGAAATCAGGAGATCTGGGTACCAGGACTGACTCAATTACTATACAGTTATATGATTGTGGACAAGATTCTTAACATCTTTGAATTAAATTTACACAACTGAAAAATAAAGGAATGGTACTCAGTCATCTCAAAGACTTTTTTAAAAAATTACTCTCCACTAGGATATAATTCTAAAAAAATATAAGAACACCTCAGTGTACTGGACTAATATAAACTAATGTTTGGGAGGAACTGATTTTATTTAACTGTCAACATAATCATTATACTATGTCAATGTCACGAGCAAAAGGGGCAGCTACATGGTGCAGTGGATAGAGCACCAGTGCAGGAGTCAGGAGGACCTGAGTTCAAATCTCATTTCAGACACTTGACACTCACTAGCTGTGTGACCTTGGACAAGTCACTTCACCCCAACTGCCTCATCCTGGGTCATCTCCAGTCATCTTGATGAATATCTGGTCACTGGATTCAGATGGCTCTGGAGGAGAAGAGAGGCTGGTGACCTGCACAGCCCTCCCTCACTCAAAACAAGGTCAAGTGCAAGTCATGTCATTATTTCTCTGACGACATGGTCTTCTTCAGCAACGAAGGACAAACACACATATACACTAGCAAAAAAAATGAGGAAAATATGCTCATGCAACTATTTTCCATTATAATTGCTGGATATGTTAACAAGATAACATGGAAGATTTTCACTTGCATCAAAGCTTCCAAAATAAAGTAGACACAGGTCAAGTTCCCTATATGTATATATGTATGTGTGTATGCATATATGTGTATGCACACACAGACACACATACACACACACCTTACAATGAGCCAAAATTTAATGGAAAAAAAGGCGTAGTTTTCCATGAATCACAATGTAAGTCTAACAACTTAACTGGGAAAATTTTACATATTTGTCCTTGTAAGTAGTTGTCCTTTTGTCCCAATCTAAAGTATTCCAACAATGAGCTTCAGAACTCAAAAAAAAAAAAAAAAAACTTGAGTGCAGATAGAGTTGGGAAGAGAAAACACAAAAGTAGGATAGGAAAAAAAAAATTATCCAGAAAGTCGTTTAAAATATTGCTTTGCGAACATCTGATGCCTCAAGGAGGTCTCAAAGCTAATCTTTAATGAAATGCTAAGGAAGTGGTAGTAAAAAAGAATCTCAGAGGATGAGTCTAAAAGGAAGTTACAGAATAGCATGAGTAAACATGAAGAATTCAAATTGCTCAAAATAAAGACAGAAAAGTAGCTAGGCTCTACAAAATGAGAAAATACTCTGCATGGTACACTTAAGATTGTCTTGACTAGTATAATTCTGGAATAACATTGTCATTAGATTATAACCAAACCTCTAACAAAAATTATGAAATTCCACTGTAACATTCAATCTCATAATTATTATTAATATTTCTACAGAATTAGATGTCACCTCTAACACTTTTACCTAATATTGCAACACTGTAGAACGTCTTTTGATGAGGCATACCTATAAAAGATTATTTCTGAACAGTATATATTTCTCACAAATTAAAGACTTTGTAGTCCAAGCTATTTTCTACTCAGGTAAGCCACATAAGAAATTTTTAAAGTATCTGTTATCTAAAAATAAAATATATGTATAAAATTATATTTGCGTGTCATGCACTAGTCACACAATCATAAATTTCCTAATTATTGCCTAGAACTTTGGTTAGATCTCATTACCAATCAACCCTAACTGAAAGACTTTCTAATTAAAATTACAAATACTTACAAACACAAATTCTTGAAACTATTCGCTTCTCTACAATTCAATAGTGATGACCCTTCTCTACAATTCAATAGTCTACTTACACCTACCACTATCTGCTTTGCACTCTGAAGTTATAATTCACATGTTTCCTCCATGTTTCATTTCTCACAATTAATCACCCATCAAAGAAGAAATTATAAACAGAAGATATACATACTAGTGGGAGAAAGAAAAAATAGGAGAAAAGCAGAAAAAGAATAAGAACTAAAGCAGAATGTAAGTTCCTTAGGGCACAATGAATTTCTTTCACTCATGCCTCTGTGTCTCCAGGACTCCAAACAGGGTCTTGAACATAACAGCCACTTAATAAAGATTTGTTGAAATGAGTAAACTGTGAATATGGCTCCCTTCTAGGCTACATTTCTTCATCTCTTTTTTTTTCCTTTAAGGAATTTTTTGAGGAATTGCAGAGAACAAAAGAGATACCAAGCATGGTCAAACATCGTAATTTCAAAATAAAGAAAACAGATTTCATAAACAGCCTCATAAGCTTAACTGGAAAATTTCTAGAACAAATTTTAAAAGATGATTGAGAGCACTTCAAAAAGAAAGAGGTGATCATTAAGAGCCAACATAAGTTTTTTAGTCATACCATTTATGTATTTGACAGAAACACTAAGTTAAAGAATTTTGGCAAGACATTTCTCAAAGCCTCTCTCAATACATTTCAGAACAAAATGGACAAATATGTTTTGGGTAACAGGACAACAAAGGTAAATTCAAAATTACATGATTAATTAAAGGACTGATATCAACCTAAAGAAGAGTATCTAAAAGAACAGGGCTTTGTTCTTCAGTTTATTCTACTCAACACTGTAACTATGCCTTAAATGGTTACATCCTTACCATAAGGGTGCCACAAAGCTGAGAAGAACTGCTAATATATTGGATGAAAGAACTGAGATACAAAAAGATCAATAGGCTAGAACAGGATGAATTTAATAACATGAAACTTAATAGGAATAAATGTAAGGCCTTGAACTTGGTTTCAAAAAATCAAATGAGGTTTTAGCAGACCACAAACTACCAAGACAAGGAAGCCAAAATGCCTAATTCAATCTTAGGCAAATTAATAGAAGTCCAGTATGCAGAGAAAGAAGGGTGAGCATTTCATAGTAATCTAATAGTCAAAATATACTTGGAGCACTTTTTAATTATTCTAAGAACCAATATTTAAGGGGGACATTAGAAGCTGTATATACTACATTTAAACAAAGGTTACCAATATCGTGAAAGGACTCAAAGCCATGCCACATAAGGATCAGCTGAAGGAGTTAGGCATCTTTAGCTGCAGAAAAGAACACTTAATTACTGCCTTTGAACATCCAAAGGCCTGTCATGTGGAAGAGGGATTAGACTTGTTCTGCTTGGCTCTTAAGGACAAAACTTGGAACAATGAGGGGAAATTACATCGAGGCAAATTTCACCTCAGCGTACAAGAAATTCTAATGAGTTCCAAAAATCAAATGGGCTACCTTAGGAAGTAATGGGTTCCCTATTACTCAAGTCGCAATAGGAGACCTAACTTGTTAGGGAATATTGTAGACAGAAGCATGATGGCAGCATGGTGTAATGAAAAAAACAAAAGACCTAAAAGTCAAGAGAACCTGGGTTTCAGTCTCAGCCCCAATATTTATAGTCTATGTCACCTTAGGAAAGTCATTTCCCCCTAGCTAAGTCTGTCTCCTTATCTACATACTTCACGAGGATATTGTGAGAAAAGGATTTGTAAAGCATAAAAATAGATCAAACTACATACATGCATATGCATATATATACATACACACACACATACATATATGTGTTATCATTTCTATAATCATCACTACGATCATATAGAAAATCTGAGTAGGAATTGGGCTAGATGGCCTCTGAGATCCTTCATGCTTTTAGATTCTGTGATTCTTCATCTCTTTTGTCGTCGTTCAACTATTGGCAGATTCAAGAAATAGGAGGTTCCACAAGGCCTAAATAGGCCATAAAGGAAAGAGGAATTCTAAGAAAGTTATAAAGCAGAAAAAGAGAAATAAAAAGAGAAGATAAGCAAAAGGACCCAAGGAACTTACTCTAACATTTTACTATGAAGATCCGGAGAAAAAATTTCCTCTAAAATCACCATGGAGGCTTTTTTCACTGTGATAAGTGCAAATGATACTAGAAAATATTAATCTCTATATTTTAATTCTGTTTTGCCATTTGGGTTTGCAATACTGTTGGTCCTTAGAAACACCTGTGACTTACTCTCCTGTTGAGCACGCACCAAGAAAGCAGGAAGCAAAGGTATAAAAGAAACTTGCCCTCTAATCCAGTATATAAGGTAGGACAGAAAAATAACCAAAAATGCACTGTTTAATACACACATACACATACACACACACACACACACACACACACACACACACACACTCATTTGTAGGCTATGATATTAACCAAGTACTCTTTAATAAAACCGAAAAGAAAAAGTTGATCAAGTTTTTATATTAACTGGGGCATCAGCTTTAAACTTACTTTAATTCTAAAAGGCTTCAAAATATAAAATATTTTCATGTGAAAAATATGTGACATGTATATCATCAGATAATAAACATTAGAAGTCTTAGTAATTAAAAATTAAACTATTAATACCATTTTTTGGTACTTATAATGGCAGTAATAAAAGTATTAATGGTTATATGGTGACTTTAAAATGTTCAAACTAAACCCAGAATATGTACCCAAACTAGAAGATAACAACCCAACTATTTATTTCTCATGTAATAAGAGAGTATTTTCAATGTTTACTTAATCTGTTTTTCCAAACAGAAAGATATAGTACTTTATACTGTTACAGGCATAATTCATGCTATATATTAAAACAAACTTTTTATATCTATAACTCTTTAACCAAAACAACCAGCTGAACCAAACATTTATTTTGTTTGGATACATCTGCAGATATGATGTGTGTAATTAATTGTTCAGCTAAAAATGCAATTCCATGGTGCTTTTAATGATTTAGGTATACACAGCCTTAGTTCCCAGAGCAGACTAAAAATAGTGATTTTAATTTATTCCTGCTGCCTACAATTACCCACAACCATGTATTTTTAAATATTTCCAGCCTATAAAAATTACTAATTTTTGCCACTTGTGTTTATCTGCATTTAGACTTTGATTTGGATAAATTAAGCTCTCAAGTGTTCCTTGCTTTATGAAACTCTGCATGTTGTACACTTCAACACAAATAAATGACTTGTACCATTAGAGGTTTAAATAATGTAATGTATTTCATGCTCAGCCTGAAGCTGGATTCCAATGAAGTTGCTAATGCACGTAATGATTAAGTGTAACTCAAATACTAACTGTGTTGTTGAAAACATGACAGGCAATAATTTGGTCTATTATATTCTGCCATTTAATTGCCTAGTACAGACATTCTCTGACACGTTATGAAGCAATGATTTACAATTATTCAAGCTGCAAAGGTCAGAAAGTGACATTATAATCATCTACATAGAGATCCCTTCTAACGCACAAAAACTAGGTAATGCCACACAAAAATAGTTTCCCTGCAGTAAGAACTTTCTATTTAAGATTCCTTAAATCTACTACAAGTAAATAGTTAACATGAAGTATGTGAAGGCACACTTGAAAAGACGATGGACATTTCTCCCAAGTCACATTGGTAGGTACCCAATCTGGATCTTGTCCCTACACTTTTCTGATCAGATGGGTTCTATACCTGGGCTAAAAATAATGCAGTGTTGTAAAAATTAAGCCCCCAAACACATTTTTGGCATATACCATGTTAGAATGGCCTACAGTGGCTTTATATCAGTAACTAAATATAGTTCTTGTGATACTGAAATGATGTCAGTGACACATTCTCTTTTAAAATAGGTTATTCATCTAACGGAAGAAAACCTCCATTTCAATCCTCATGCTTTTTCTGACAAGGGAAGTCATCATCTTATTTGCAGCTATTTATCTTCTTTATTTATATTTAAATTTAATTGCACATACACAATGTAAGTATAGGAATCTACAGCACTTCAGGGAAAGACAAATCCAAAGCATTTTTTAAAATGAGCTATGTGCGTGAAAATGGAAACAGAAAAGAAAGGTGCAGTATAGAAATGAAGAACACAAAAAAAAGAAATAAGGAAAATGAGAAAGAGCAAAATGTAGAGAATTCTAGCATAATAAAGGGCATAAAATAGAGAAAACAGATAAGTGTTAAAAGCATTTAAATGAATAAAGGCAGACAATAAAGAAGTAAAGGAACAAAGGAGTAAAAGGAAATGAATGACCTAGAAATAGAGTAGGACAGGAAATGCTAGGCAGAATTGAACTGAACTTGTAGTATATGTCAAATAAACTACCATATTAACATCACCAACCCCTTAAAACTTCTAGACTGTTGAATGCCATAATGCAAAGAGGAAGATATTACAGCAAACTGTTAATTAAATGTGCTGGAGATACTTTTGTGAGTGTGTTTCCACCAAGACCACAAGGTCTGTGAAGGCAGAAATAGTGCCCTATGCATCTTTTGTATCACCCGTCACAATTCGTGTAGGTTGAGGAATATATATGAGAAGGGTTCAACCATGTAACTAAATATTACAACACAACATTCAAAAATATACTTAAGAGAAGGAAATTAGGAAAATTGTTATAAAGAAATCCCTTAAAATTCAAAAATATTTTCTCAAAAACCACAGTGAAAGAAAATCAGTTTGAAACACAGAATAACTTATTTTACAAATGATACTTGCATGTTAAGCTATTTCCTTGTACTAATATGGGCAATCAAACAATGTTAAACTCTAAATCCAGGAATCATACATTTTAAACCTAGGCTTAACTTATAAGTTTTAGCAATTAGATCTTCTCTAGAAGTAAAAAAAAAAAAAAGAAACTGACTAACAAGATAATAAGTAGCAGACAATTTATATCAACTGTTAAGAAATCACTTTTCACTGTTAATTTATAGTCACTAAAAAACAATTTACAAAGTCTCAAAATACAAGATTTCATATACATGTGTGTAATATATGTAGTATATACATATATACTGTCATCTTTTAAGGCTTCAAGGTATAAAGAAATTCACATAATGTTTTAGGAAATGCTGATCAATTTTATGTTTTATGCTTAGGATTACTGAAATATTGTTATGAATTGTATTCACACCATGTTGTATGGAATACAATATTTTTAAAAAGCAAAAAAATTCTGAGGAAAAATTATAGTCTTACTACTGACAGTTCAACTTAAACAAGTACTTGTTCAAATTCCATAGCTGGCTCACTCAGTAGCATTTGTAAAATAATTTTTCCTCATAACTCCACTAAATAAGAGCTTAGTCATAGGACCTTAAAAGTCAAAGAAGAGAATATTAACTACTGCACAAAAGAAAACATAGTGCAAGACCTTCTGTTTGTGACAAAATTACAGAGTTAATGTTCCTGAAAGATCACTTCACCTTTTAGAGCCCGATTTTTAAAAAGGTAAAATTTATAGCAATTAAAGCTA
Organism: Notamacropus eugenii; assembly: GCF_028372415.1. Taxonomy (NCBI): domain Eukaryota; kingdom Metazoa; phylum Chordata; class Mammalia; order Diprotodontia; family Macropodidae; genus Notamacropus; species Notamacropus eugenii. The sequence continues at coordinate 208,872,034 of NC_092875.1, forward strand.
ATGAAGAAATGCAGCATGAGCTGCTTATGTTCAGGAACTAATAGGTCCACTGAGCTTTTCTAAGATTATTTAGCCATCAATGATAATGAATTGACATTGTCAGTAGTGTTAATGTACCAATGCTCTATTGTGCCACTAATCCAATGGCCAATCCTAGCAATTTTCTTATGTTGCCATTCTATTTTTAACCTACCCAATTTCTTATTCTTTTAATTAAACAGTAGAAATACATCACAACCAATGATATTTTACTTTTTTCCACATTATCAGGTGATAAATTCATTATTTTCTTCTCTTTCAACTATGTGTTTCTTTTCATATTCTTCAGTTCATTAAAATTCTTCAGAACTGTTAGCTCCAGTGAAAAAATATCTGTTATAGTGATATGATAGCCACAATACAAGAGTTTTAAAATTAAATGCCACTGAAAGAAAAAAGGTATTTAATAGGGTACAGGAGAATAAAATGCCAGAATTATCCTAGAAAAAAATGTTGCAACTCTGGTTTCTTTTATTTGACATGTTTGTATATTTATGCACACATATGAATTCATGCATGTATGCAAAAGTTCATGTTCCATTGAAAAACACAAGAGAAATATATACTTAAAATAACGCTGTGCCTTAAATGTAAGGCATAGTTGGTCATTGGTGTAATATTTCAGTAATTAGTAGAACTTAGTGACTAATGGCTCGAACAACAGTTTAAACCACTCAAATGTTTGGGGTTTGATAGCAGAAATACCAAAACCTGTTACTTGAAGGTTTTTCTTTACTAATTCTAAGGCTTTAATAAAAGGAAATGGAATTAAACTTGTTAATAAGCAAACATACTGTATCCAGTTATAATATATAAATGTATCTACCTATCTGATTATCGAGAGCTTCACAAAATTAAGGAACTGTTTACTATCTTAAGCAAAAGTTTTTGTTTTGAGTCAGGAAGAAAAACAAAGTATCATTATTAAGTTTGCCAACAACCTTCAAGGCAAATCTTAACAAGTAATACTAATCTTTTGTGTACAGGCAACACAATTTTCACTCCTTAAACCTCCTTAAAATTCTCCCCACCCCATAATTCATGGGTAAAAACTGTAAATGAGATTTCTTTTAAAATTCTGAAGACTTGGAGTAATTAAAATACACCATTTGGCAGCTGACCCTCACAGCTAAAAGGAGCTCATTCTACTCCTATTCTTCAGGGGGCTTTAGGACAAAGTTCATCTTCATTCACTTTAGCTGCAAGTCACTGAACCATCAATTCTGCCAACTGAATAAATCATTCAGCATATCTAATAAAACTGCTTGAAATTATTTGTTCAAAACTCTTTGCTAAAGTGAAAATAACTCAATTGCAGCCCAGGTGAAAATGCATTTGCCCCATACAAAGGGGGACTCATTTCTGACTTGCAAGAAATTTGTATAACAGTTCCAGCAAGAAGACCCTCTTGCTGGCTAATAAGCCCTACATCACACAGTACCATTCACTGGTGCACTACACTGAACCTGGACTGTTCTATGAATTAGCTGCAAAAATTCAAGAGCAGGTTTCTCAGGTTTCACAGTCCTACATAATGTGATGCATATATTAGCTAATTTCTCTAGCATAATAACATTAAAATATATTTTTAATCAGAAGAAGGGTATTAAAATCCAACTTTGAATATCCTATGATGTACCATATATGTCATGGCATTTTAAAACCTTTTAAACATTTCTGCTAAATTAATTAGTTTTGCATTAAGGAGTCTCAGTGCCTCCTATTAAATGCAACACATTTGAAGGACAATTAAACATTATGAATGATTCTTCAGAAGAAATTGCCATTAAGAGAGAAAGGAAAACAACTTTCGAAACAAGAATACACACAAATACACAATGTAGAATCCATTTTGTTTTATGGTGTGTTGTGTGTGCGTGTGCGTGTGTGTGTGTTTTAATGACCTTACATGTGCAACAACAAGTTGTACGAAATTCAATCTTTTGTTTTGTATTTTCTTACAAGACAAAAATCTCCTACAGACCCAAAGATTTGTTAATAGACTAAAATTATAACAGTATAGTGAGAAAAAACACACACACACACACACTCTAAAGGCTATATTATATATTTTTTATGTCTTTAAATGGAATTTACAGTTCTCTCTGGCAATGTGAATGAACATCCTATAATTTAGTCAATTTACAGATTACAGGTTCAAATTGACCTTGTAGCCCATAAAATTGCTCATCTTCAGTACAGGATTAGAAGTGAGAGAAGAATGTCATAACTGTATTTAAGGAATTTACCATAACAATGGAAAGGAGGATATGCATGCATAATTTTAGCCACTCTTCCTCATATAACAGTTCTGAATTCTGAAACAATGCATATCTTGCATAGGCTTCTTAACTAAACACGGTAGGAATGGTTTCAATTTACTCACCCACAAACATGACACTTGTATTCCCTCATCCCAAGGTGCCTCTTGACATGGTTTCTGGCATCTCCAAGCTGAGCTGTTGCAAAGTGGCATATCTTGCACTTGAATGGCTTTGATCCTAAGTAAAATTTAACATAATATGTTAAATTAAAATAATACATAATACAAATTTGTGGAAATGAAAATTTTTGGAAAAGGTGCCTCTTAAATCTGATTAGGAATTTCCTACGTCCCAAAAATGGCTCTGTTGCATTAATTTATGGCTTGAGAAGCCGGGCCAGGCATCAGTAGGGAGGCCAACTGAGAGTCTGCTTAAGTTGCAGCTCAAGGAAACTAGTAGTCCTTCAAATTACAAATGGTACACTGAATGATACCATGTAAATGTGCTACAAAATAGTTTCCCTATAACTCACACAAGTGTCTAGCAAACTAAGTTAACATTTGAAAATAAAACATTTCAAAAAAGAAATACAGATAGGTTACCAAAATTCTTTCAAAGTATATTGATTTCCAAATAAATTTCTCTGTGACCATCTTCTAATTTCTCTATATTTCTCTGGATCTGAACATTTCACGTTAGCTTTGGTATTTCAGATTTTTCCTGTCACATAGAATGATTCACTACATTGCTATTGTAATGACACACAATGTATGAATATACAGTGGATAAAATATGATGCCTTTATGACTGTTTTATGATCAAGAATTTATGATGATTCTGTAAACCAGAAATATTGACATTTTGGCTACTATTTATTTCAAGAACAAATTTCTTAACATAAAATGACTAGTGCAAACCAAAAGACTAAAATATAATTTTCTAAGAAGAAGTATTAAATTATTTTTCTTGAACATAGAAAAAAATATGTATTTTTTAATTGATGTCTAATATAAATCCTAAACCACAGACAGAAAATTATAAGTAAAAAGTCATGATTAAATTGGACACATACCACCAGGTTTACCAAGTACTGGCTTGTTATTTAAAGTACATATTCTGTGCCACCTTGCAATTTTCTAAGCACTAAAAATCCTTAAATTAATATATCAAAATTACAAAGTTACAGTTTAAAGTACGTACAATATGTTCCTAGATTTTTCATATAATGTTTAGTATATGTTTTGTGAAGTACTTTTTCCAATTGAGTTAGGCATAATGTGAAATATGTGATCTTTAATAAATATACATAAAGAGCTCTGATAAGAAAAATGTTACAGTATATCATACTTGATCAATGAACCTTTGTGCTGTGCCCTTGAAAATAGAATATCCTCCAAGAATACTTCGTTGAAATTGAAGATCTCAGTAAAAAATTTTAAGAGTCTTAAATTTCAATTTAATTCCCAAAAGCTGACAAAAAATGAAGCATTTAATTTTAATCTTCTAACAGAAATAAAAAAGTCAACAGTACTAAGCACGGGCAGACAAGGTTGAATATTTCACAGTTCAATGACAATGAAGCCAGATCTCTTAATACTTCCATTTCTACTGTTAGAAGTAGATGTAAAATATATTTAGCACCTGAATGGTTATATCTAGTCAGCTTTATATGCTTAAATGTCAAAAGCAGGTTTAGACTGCAGCTCACAGCAATCATATTTTATCAATCACATTGAAAAACCACAGTTTATTTAAATGATCCTGATAAAAACTAAATACATCTCTAATCTGGTGATATTTCAAATCAACATAGAATTCTTTTAACAGGTCTACTGAAATAAACCTGAGGAGAGACAATTTACCTACACATTAAATAAAAACTATTAGAGCTGATATTCCAAATTATGAACTATAATTCTAATTGTGCAATTAATATCTAGACTCCTGATGGATACTCTAAAGCTCTCCTAGTATTTGTATTGCAATTTTACTTAATAGATTTCAAATAGTTTGTGAATTTAAAACTACGTTATTTTGGCGTTCATACAATGATTAAAATTGTAGATTTGTTCCTGTTCCTCCTATTACTACAGGATGTATCAAAGGATCTGATACAAGACCTTTGCTGTTTTCCCTTTACTTTACGTGGTTCCTTTGTGAAAAACTACAGCTCAGTCAGGTCTTAGTGATCATTGCTACGATATGTTGACAATACAATAAATGTATTATTCTGTTGACTGCTCTCATTCAGAAATCACTGAGGCCTTGACTATTTTTTATTTCTCATATTCAGAGTTGACTGTCTGCTAACATCTCCATTTCTTTGCCATGAAAATTCAAATACTACCATCTACAGTTGGTACTTATTTTCTGGATGAAACAAGTGAATAACAGACCTCCATTAAAAAAAAAAATAAACTGTTAGCATCTAAATTACTTCTAGTCTTGCTGTGAATATTTTAATCAAACCTTTACATATAGTGTGAATGCAAATATTAAAGAGAATAAATATAAATGATTGTTAAATATATGCATTAATATTAAGGTTTTTTTACACCACTTTTCAAGATTTTGCTGATTTTATGCTTTTAATATAATTTTTGAAAAGTCTTATTTTATAAAACATTATTTTTGCTAATTGGTTTTTTTAATTTCTTAGTCATTCAGGCAACAAATATTCATTAAGAGAATATGCCATGAATTACAATAAGTAGTGAGAATACAAAGAGAAACAAAAAACACTGTCGTTGCCCTCCAGGGGCTAACCTTCCTATGGGGGAAAATCAAATAACTAGGTATATACAAGATATATGTGTAGGTGGAAGGTAATCTCAATAAATACATGGAAAGTAATTTCTCAGAAGGAGAGCACTAGCAGCAAAAGTGATGCACAAAGTCCTCCTATAGAAGATGGGATTTGAACTGTCCTGAAGGAAGCCAGAGAGGTTAGGAGACACAAATATATGGGGGAAAGCATTCTAGACAAGAGGAATAGCCAAGGCAAAAGCCTTTTATTGTTTTTTTTTTTAATATCTGTCCCCTATTCTGGCACCGTTAAGCCAAACAATTACAGACACTTAAAAGCTAAAAATAAACCAAAATTCTAAATGCAGCATTTCTGAACCATTCAAATCTTAGTAAATCTAAACTGCTGAGTTTATACAACTCAGCAACATACAATATCTTTAAAAAGATATCAAGCCCAAAGAGAACACATGATCTATCATGTAATTAAGACACATTATTCAAGCTACTCTAATGAAAAATGTCAGTCTCTTTGGAGACAAGCAGCCAGCTTAAATTCTACAATCATTCCAAAATAATGGCAGCTCAAACCTCCTTATGATCCTAAAATGTTGAATATCTCAAAAGAAAAGCCAAGCTTAATTGAGTCACACCAACACTACAGTGCCTTTAAGACCATAAAGGCCCTCAAGATGCTTCAACTAAATCAAATTGATCAACTGCAAAATGGCCTCAGATAAAAATCAAAATTACTGGTTAACTGGACAGGCAAAATAACTTGAAACTGCAAACTTTTAAAACGACTACCTTAAAATATTAGTTTGGGAGAGTTTTTTTTATAAAGTTGCGCATTTTTTTTAAAAAGTCACTCAGTTTTTAGTGGACCTTAATATCATATCATCTCAAAAATGGTGTTCCCTTCTCAGTTTAATGGCACTTTCATAGTAACTTATCCACCACCTCTGAAATCCTCTTCCTACACTCATTTTTCTATCTCTTTCTCTAAGAACTGTAATCAAATAAGTATGACCATTGCTCCTGGAAAGGGCAGTTAACTGACTATCCTATTGTTCTTCTAACCAGGCCTGTGACTTCTCAAACCAAAACACTCTTCCCTGGACAGCACTTTCCCCTCTGTGTAGTCTACTGCTAATTGAACAGAAGCTTCTTGAGCACAGGGACTGTCTCACTTTTGCATTTGTATCCCTAGTGCTTAGCATAGTAAATGGTATGTAGTTAGAGTTTACTAAGTAGTTTTTTAAAACATATAGTATGATCTGTTATAAATAAGAAAATAAGGAAGAAAAGTGTCCAGAAACTTTTCTTAGTCAAATGCAAATATGATATAACAGACTGCATTTTCTGGTCAAACCAGTTCCTTCCAGTTAGCAAATGCCCAGCATGACTAGGAGGTTCTTTTTGCCTCCAGTACTCTTGATGACCAAAATCCATTTATTTCTTACAGCACTGCTTTTATTGTGCTAAGGATGGGAAGTAAAGGTTACATAAAACATACAGTAAATCACAAAATATGAAAACAGAGATTGGAAGAGTAAGCCCTTTTCCAGTTAACCATTAATAACAGTCCTAGCATTACTATTTCATGGACATAAGCAAAGCATCAGAAAAGCAATTCATTTTAAGGTTCTCTGAGAAAAGAGCTCAGATTAAAAATCTGTTCAGCAGCACTAAAAACAATAAAAAACCTGCAAAATTGAAATGGACGACTAGTATTCTGTACTTAGGAATCCTCTTCTTTTAGGAGCCATTTCAAAGCACAATAAAAATATACTTGCTGATAAGACCTATAAAAAATGTTAAAAAGTATGCTAACTTTTACTAAATGTTACAATCAATGATGTAACTTATATAAGTAAGGTTGCTTTGTCATATATTGATAGTTACCTCACTTTCACATCCACATTAACTTGATTTTAAATGCAATTAATACATATAGTCAAGGAAGACTAATGGACTACATTCTGCACTTAACCTGGTGGACATTTTCAAATGGCACAAGTGACCAGTGCAAACCTATTTTGCATTGTAAACGACTAAATAAATCTTAATGGATTAAGAATGATCAGCTATCAACACACAAGGGAAATTAAGTGCTGAAATGCCTACATTGATTATTTTAAATTATTAGCCTTACTCTGTTCTTGAATTTGTATGCTTTTAGTGAGCTTTAACACATTTACAAGACTTATTGACTATAATTACAAGAGAATTCAAGTAATGGACACATCAATTATAAGCAACATGTCTTGACCAGACAGTTGCATAAAGAATTCTAAAAAGAGCTCCATTAGCATCTTCCCCTTAGTTTTATTCAGTTTTATCTGCCTTAAGAGAACATACTGAGAGTTGATACATATGTTCTACCCATGTGAACAAGATTATTTCCCAGACATATCACAACCAAAAGTGAACTGTTTATTACAATCTGACATTCAAACATGGAATTGATAGAGGTGTAAAAAGAACAAAAGAGCAGTGCCATCAAATTCAACCAGTGCATCAAAGTAGCTAGTATCACTAAGAAAATGTCAATATTTGCTCTGTCAGTTTTATGCATATTGTCCTACACTTCTTCAATGAAAATATTTACCTTCAATGATAATGGTGATAATAATAATGTTTATTACCTTTTTTGCCTTTTTCCTTGCAACCATGCACTAAGTTTCAAATACTGCATGAATTTAAAGTATAGCTTCCATAATAAGCCATTATTTAAAAGTACAGTAAAATAAACCTTACAGTTTTAATGAAAATATGTTCATTGAAATGTGAATTTATTATTCAAATCCACTCATAAATTCAACTATGGAGACACCACTTGTCTAAGCAGAGCACTGTGATTTAGAAAAGCTGTCTATTTAAAATAAAGAATGTATGGCAGGTTTATAGAAACAGAGCAGTGAATTTTTACATAAATTTAGAATAGTGACTTATGCATTTTCCACAAAAATGTTTTTAAATTTCCACCTAAAATTAAACATAAAAATGGAATGTTAAGTGTGACAGAGCACAGAAACTAAATTAGGTGCTACCTTCATGAACATCAAATCAACTTTATATATTAGCTCTGAAAACAATGACTGATTTTTGACTCCCTGAAGGCAGAACTTTGTGGCCCAGCAGTTACATTTTCCAGGAACCAACATAGCATGTACTGGATATTATAAATCCTCAAAATATAAATAATTTTTTTATCTTAACCATTTTTCAAAACATCTCTCTCAAAACCTTCAACAAATGTCTTCCAAAAATACAGAATACTACTTACCACGTACTTTAAAACCTAAGTACTGGTCAAAATATGACACAATTTTAAAAGAGACTATAAACTTTTTGAAAAAACTAGAAATAATCTCTTTGAAACTTGCCCGTGGGAGAACCATCAAAGATTACATAACCTGAAGAATATGTTGCAGCATTACCAACGGCTTTCTGACAATGTCAATGCTGTGAATTGCTTGAGAGCCAATGAACAAATGTGTTCAGGAATTATATATTTGAATAGAAGCAAAGATTTAGCATTCATTTGTTTTTATAGGTAAATTTGTGCTTGCTACAAAACAGACATACCTGTATGAGTGCGAATATGTGCTAGAAATGCCATGGAATTGCTACTTCGACACATCTTTCCACAATACTTGCAAACATTTCCCTGATTCTCTTCTCTCTCACGGTTGATTTGCTCAGTGTCCTCCATTATATATTTATTCACTTCCCGAAGCAATTCTTCATGTTGTCCTTTAATGTGAAGGAATAAATTCTGCTCAGAATCAAAAGGTTCTGTGCACTTGACACATTTAAAAGTGGCTCCTCCTTCTGGAAGCTCTTCCACACTGGCCTGTTCATTTCTCATATGACCAGCACTAGCCAAATGCTGGTGGAGGTTACTTTCTGTATAAAATGATTTTCCACATAATAAGCAATGAAAATGTTTCTCCTTTGAAGGATGCTTCATAGCTATGTGAACATTTAGTCCACTCAAACCATCTGCTAAAAAGCCACAGTCATCACAACGTATACGAGTAGACTCAATAAGGGAATTTCCTTCAGTCTTCTTCTTTTTTAAACCTTGTATAGGATCTTTGAAAGGTAACTCATTGATTTTCACTCCAGCTATCAAACTTTCCTCAGATTGTTCTGCTGAGTCATCATCCTCATGGTTCTTTATTCTTACAATAGAAGAATCAAACTGGTCAAACATATACATGGACTTTCCTTTATCAACATCAATAGTTTCAAAAGCTTCACTATATTCTTGTGTGTTGGGTTCAGGGCATTCCCCTTCCAAAATGACTTCAGTTTCATATTGTGAATCCATAAGTGGTTCTTTCACAACAGATTCTTCTTGCACATCTTTGCCATCCTCAGAACACTGAATATTTTCAACTTTGTTTATATTGTCTTCCTCGAGGTTGGACTGCTCAGTTGCTGCTCTTAGGATAATTGAAGGATTACTTTCAATTTGAGGTCCTCCATCTAGAGAATCACTACTTGCCTGTTCACTATCAATTTTTCCTCCCTCTTCACCCAAGTTTTCCTCAGTTTTCTGACAAGGCATATCTGGATCACTTATATCATTTGTTGTATCTTGGCTTTTTACTATCTCACAATTTAAATCCAGACTTACTTGATTTGGGTTTTGACATACTTTGGTTGAGTCATTAGCAGAAGTTTCTTTGGAGGGTACCATCTCCTCAGATTTCACAACTTTATCTTTGGCAAGGGGTTGATGGAATGCCTCAACAACAGAATGATCTTCTTTGAGGTCATATTCTCCCCTAGTCTCAAGTTCTACTGAATCAGTACAGATTACATTGGAAATGTCTACATTTGTATTATCATCTAAAAGAAGACAATCATTAGTTCTTCTAGGTTTAGCCACATCTGACATACTTACATCAAGGGTATATGCTGCTTGGTCAGAATTTATTTGTAGTTCTTTAGAATCTTGCTCATGTTCTTCTTCATGTAGGACAATGATTTTTTTAGAAATATCTGTGATATTTCCTTCATCCCCGGAAGAACAACTAACATAAGACTGTCTTTTAATTTTATGTTTCTCTGTTGCTGCATGCCTTGTCATCTCCCGGCGAGTAACTGCATAGTAGTCACATGCCATGCAATAATATTCAAATTCTTTTGTATGTTTCCGTTTTACATGCAGTTCTAAAGAAGAGGAAGAGTGAGCAATAAACTCACAATGTATACATTTATTTTCACTTGTAACTGTAGCACTCTTTTCAACCTCCTGAATTAGGTCCTCTGATTTGTGACCATTCCCCTGTTGATCTAAAGAATGAAGGACATTTTCAACTTCTACTTCAACTCTTTTTCCATGTTCTACTGACAATTTTTCAAAGCTGGTATTAGTCAATTCAACTGGCTCATTTGCATTACTAACATTTCCATCTAAAGGACTTACTGGACTGGAAGTCATCTTCCTAGAAGACTCAAGATCACTCTCTTCAGGGCAAACAATAATATCTGACCCTTGTTTTCCATTTGTTTCTATTTCTACACGTCCTTTATGTTTCTTGGTGGCACAGTGGCGTTCCATATCTCCCTTAGTTACAGTGTAGTAATTACATACTTTACATAAATAACTATATTGGTGACTGTGTTTCCGTCTAATATGAACTGTCAGGTTTGTAATACTAGAAGCCAAAAGACCACAATGAGAACATGTCCGTGAAATGTTCCCTTTAGGTCTCCCTCTCTTTGGAGTATTGGCAAAAGCTAACTCACCATCTTTGGTGATTTCACTAGACTGTTCTTTATTAATTGACAATTTTGTCTCAATACAGGATGAAGTCTGTAACTGCATACTTTCCACATTTCTTTCAGCTGTTCCATTCCCAGAAATATTAGACTCATCCTTTTTATCACTTGCACCTATACAAACCCTTTCAATACATTCTTCAAAACGTAAACCAATGTTATTTTTTCTAGCATTTTCAAGATGCTTGCTTCTTTTAATGTGCTTCTCCATTCCTTCTTTGCTCAAGCAATAGAGATTACATGCTTTGCATAGAAAATGATAGTCTTGAGCATGCCGAAGCTTTATATGTCTTGTAAGAACGGTAGAAGACCTTGTTTTATAAAAACATTTCTTACATTGAAACTGGGGCTTACTCAAGGTAGAATGCTTTATTTCACTTCCATGGCTCAGTTTAGAGAGTTTATGTACATCCTCCTGAAAAGTTTTTTCTGTTTTATCAGTAGAGTCTTTCCTATTATCACTTAATTCAGAAGTAATTAAACTTTTAGTTTGTAAAGTCAAAGCATTGCTAACTGATTGTGAACTCTTTGAATGAACTGATGAATTGGTATGTTGCTCAGTGGTTTCATGTTCGGCCAAGTCTTTGCCAGATAGGAAGAATCTATTGCAATGAGAACAAGCAAAATTCAGATTGTGCTCTTCCTTCATGTGGTCTCCAAGATTTATTTCATTCACAGAAATAAATGAACAACAATGACAACTAAATATACATTCAGCCTCCTGATGTTGGTTATTCTTCAAGTGTCTATCTAAGTCTATCTGTGACAAACTAGAATAATCACAGGTCTCACAGTGAAATTTTACCTCTCTTCCATGGCATCTTTTCATATGTATTTCCAAATTATTCCTGTTTTCAGAGATATGGCCACAGTAGGTACAAGTACATAACATTTGGTGACCAGAAAGTGGCTTCATTATCAAAGCCTCAAGTTGTGTGGAAGATGGAGGGTGAGATTTTGTCTTAATCTGCATAAATTCCTGGGTTTCTGAGGTAGTCAAACACAAACTGTTGACATCATTATTACTTTCTAATTGCTTAGTTGTTGATTTTGCATCATTTGGCTTCATCTGAGTTCTTAGGTGTTTCATATACATTCTATGTGTTTCATTTTTGCCTTTTTTGCTAATTCCCAAAAGACTAAGTCTTTTCTTTGCCTGACTTTTTAAGGAAAAAGATCCACTTCTTCGTCTAAAGCCAGAGCTTAACATTAAAACACTTCGTTCAGGTCTTTTCCTTTCCAGTTTCCTCATTGTATTAATACTATGAACTGTCCGGAGCTCATTCTTAGTAGGTTCTAATTTTTCTAAAAGGTCTTCTGAAGTTACTAAGGGACCTAGATTTTTTTCCTGGACTTCAATATTTTTCTCTACACTAAGTGAAATAACTTTTTCCTCTTCAAAAGTGTTCAGGTTTTCTGAGGAAGTATTTTTAGATGACATCATTTCAACTAAAAGCTCACTGTCACCACTTGATTTAGAAAAGCTTTCTTTCAAAACCTGAAGTTTATTTTGAGTATTTCTTAATCCTCTTGAATCAGCATTCTTACTTCTCGACTTACGAGCTCTAGGTTTTGCTCTCACTGTCTTTTCTGTGTCTGTTGTATATTGTTTTTTGCAAAATGATTTTTTTGTCAGTATCTGGACAAATCCCCCACGAGCAGCAAGGTTCTGACGTCGGAGATGTGTCTTGCCAAGGTAATGAGCATCCAAAAGATTTTCTTCAACACACTGAAAACCACAAAGATCACAACAAAAGATACTCTGCTGCCCATGTGTTTGTTTGATATGTGCTTGTAAGGATGAACTGTTCTCTGCTTTGTAGCTGCATTGCTGGCAGATAAACTCTTTAGAATGTTTTACATGACTTTCAGAATGTTTTTCCAGATCTGAACAAGTAGAAAACAACTGATTACACATTTTACATTTAAAAACTGAATCTACATCTCCTACTGTACAACTAACACTGATTTCTTCCAAGTGAAGAGAAGATGCATTTTTAGGACCAAGAGAAACAACATTTTCCATATATGTTTTCTCTGCATGTATTTTTGGAGCTGCCTGATTAGCAACACTAAGGTCACAATTAGGAGACAATATATTTGGAAAACATGTGTCACCATCTGCATTCAATAAGGGCTTCTGTATACTATCTACATTGATTCCTACTGCTGTAACTGAACTCTGAAGATCATTCTCCTCTGCTTTATGGTATTCTGAGACATCCAGCTTTATTCGTTTGGGAAAATGCTCATTTCTATTTTTATCCACATCAGCATTTAAAGAATGTGAAGATTCAGAAAATCCTCTTTTGTTTATTACATTCTCTTCTGTCTTCTCAAGATCTCTATGTGCTTCATCTGAGGAAAGGTTTGATTTCAGATCACATAAGGCCACACATTCTGCATTTCGAGTAGAATTTCCGAAATCTCTTGTTGCTTTAGTTTCTCTACTTTCACCTTCTTCATTCTTGGGATTTTTATCTCTATCCATCCTTATTGGAATGTTCAGTAAGCTACGTTTCTTGTGTCAAGGGCACCTCATTTGGCTTTCATAACACCTATAAAATAAGTAAGTCCATTATTAGTCTTTTGCACACAGAAAAAGAACATACTCATTTATTAACCCTGAAGTCACCACTAATGGTGGTTGACTTTAGAGCCTCTTGATTAAAATGTCATGAAATTAGTCACAATGAAATTTCTTTGCATTTTTTATATGAGCTTTGACAAATATATGAAGTACTTCCTGGAAAGAAGGGAAGTAGAAATTGAAAGAATTATATCACCAAGTCTCTCCCTCAGAAAATAACCCCAATCATCAATTCAATGGGGGACTTAAAGTGAATTTTTCATCTCAATTTTCTGTAACTATAAAAAATTGAAACATTGGGTATTTTTGGTTCTGTCCTTAAAAATAAAGAGAAAAAAAGGAATTTTTGCTCATATGTCAGGAAATTGCAGTGGATTTGTATTTTTTATATCCTTTCCTCAGGGTAAAAACCTTAACAACTGTGTTATAAACATCTCAGTGACCAACCAAGCTAACACATTCATGTATATCCAATGTTCCACATTCATCTCTCCTTCCCTCAGAGGAAAGTCTTTCACCTTTCAACTGTCAATTAATAATTTCCTCATCTAACAATCATTATGCCATTATCAAATATTGTATGCATAGTTGAAGTTTAAGGTAAAGTAAGATTTTAAAGGAAAAACTGAATAAATGGAAAACGATTGATAAATGCTTTTTGAATAAAAAGCCTTTAAAAATCCATAATATTGATTTTGTTTTTCATTACATTATTTAATTCATTTAAAACATATTATTTTCGATTTATTTTATACAGAAATTTTAATTCTACATGCAAACTTAAGATTCCAATATGATCAATGTTCCTCAGAATTTATGATAACTCTCTTCATTCTTTTCTGTAAAATTTACACATCAAACTAAGCTTGCCCTTTTACATGGTCAGCAACCTGACCTGAGAATTCTGAGAGCTGCCAAATCCGTAAAGTCAGTGCTACCTTCTCATGTCTCCAACTGGCTAATGGGATTTCAGCAGCTCCAACTCCACAAGTCTAAAAACAAACTCTTTAATTTCAACCACAAATTGCACGTGAGTGTGCATATCATCCCATCCCACCTCCCCATCCTCCAGTCATGCACACACAATTGTCGGAGAGCTGTTTATGACTATTACAAACTTCCCAGCTTCCCAGTCTCAGTATCAGATTGTGAGAGATCTTGAATTACAAGTACAAAATTTTGAACTCCATTTGGTAGCACTATAAAGAGGAGCCACTGAAGAATATCTAAACAGGAGTTACATGACCAGATCAAGGCACAAGAAAGAAAACTATGACAGCAATACTAAAGATGGATTGGAGTAGAAGAGATGGCAAACGCCAGAAGACTCATTAGAAGGCTACTCCAATAGCCTACATACATGGTAATGAGTTCTATATTGACACAATTCTAGTACAGTCCTTCATCAACCTCATATTTCTATTTCTGTAATTTCCTCCCAGTTGGCTACTCTAATTTTTCTCCCTTCCTGTGCAACTTGTGCACTCTCAGAAGGTTCTAACTGTAGTTCCCACTACCAATCAGTATGTACCTTCCCTTTTCAGTCAATTTCCACGATATTCCCTATGTTCAACTGCTCTTTTGACTCCATACCTTTATTGTTCCCCTTCACCTATCAGATCGTACTCCCCTTATCTTTATTTATTCAAATTCAATGTACTCTTTAAAGCCTAATGTAGTTTTTTAAAGCCCACCTGAAGTTCTGCATCTTCTAGTAAATATTCTCTGATGAAACCAGCTGACATGGATCTCTTCCCTTGCTGAACTCTTATCAACTTTAAATTGTACCATAATTTGGATTTGTCTGTTATTTTTTAATTGGTTAGGGAAGCTTTTTTTTTTTAAATCAAACTCATGATTTCACTGACTAAGGGAGCTCTGAGGAACTTCCTTTACCAGTACAAATTAATAAATCTGCCAGTACAGATTACCCATGTGACTATTCCTTTGAAGCACACAGATCACAGTTGATCCAATGAGATTCTTGTGCACATTCTCCCATAAATGCTCTACAGAGCATTCACCTAACAATCACTTAGATTTTTGACATTATGTGAAAACCAATAAAGCAAACGGATTATCCACTGGTTATTTCTGGCTCTCTATATACGACCATCTCATGCTATTTTCTACTCAAGCATTTCTCTGATGACATTCTTTGCATCATTTATTGCTTTTCCTGAACAAAACTTTTGAGTGTAATATGTAGAAACCTGCATTATGTCTACCACGAAGGTGTCCATTATACTTTGGGTAACCCCCAACTTTAATTCTTTGGAGAATGGATTACCTTATCACTCACAAATATAAAGTGCAACCAGAAGAGTAACTGCTAAAAACATGAAGGTCATATCATAAACAAATTAGAAGAAGAAGGAAGAAATTACTTTTCCAGTATAAACTAGGGGAAGAGTTCGTAACCAGAAAAGGGATGAAATCAGATAAAGAAGTTAAAACAAGCAATTTTGAGTACATTTGAAAAATTACATAAAAATCAGTTAAGATTAGAAAGGAAATTAAGTAATTGGAAATGAAGCTTTCCAGCAAGTTTCTCTGATTACAGTCTAACTGCGGTCTAATGTATATAAGGAACTGACTCAAATGTATATTCAAATGATAATTGGTCAAAGGATATAAGAAGTCAGTTCTAATATAAAATTCAAGCTATACATAGCAATATGAAAAATGCTCCAAACCACTAATAATTAGAGAAAAGCAAATTAAAACAATTCTGAGGTTCTATCTCACACCTATCAAACTGGCAAAGTTGGACAAAAATAAATAAATAAATAAAATGACAAATTTTCAAAGACTGTGGAAATATGGGCACATCCTGATGGAACTTGCCCAGCTATTCTGGAAATCATTTTAAAATTATGCCCCAAAAGTTACTAAATTCTGCATATTCTTTGATCAAATAATATCAGTAACAGTCAAAATACACCAAAGAGATCTGAGAAAATGAAAAAGGTCTGATATATAAAAAATACTTATAATGGATCTTTTTGTAACAAAAAGAAACTAGAAATTAAAGGGATGCTCATCAATTCAGAAATGCTTGAACAAACTATGGTATATGAATGAGATTTCCTACTAAAATGGCCATCTGAATGGGAGGCAAGCTGCAAAGATCCCCCACCCCTACTACAGCAAAATTCTGAAGTTTTCAACAAGTCAAATAATGATCAATAAATTCAATGAGAAATCATAATAAGTTACTTTTTCCACTCCAGAAGTACACAAAAAAACAGCCAGAAGCCCAGGGACAGTAGTAATGTTCCCTTCCCACCCGTAAACAAAATAAGTAGCAGCATTACCATAGATGGGATACATGTAATCTGCAAAGCTCTATATTTGAGAGTGTCCCCAGGGTGAGGGTCTTGGAAGTCCAGGGGAGGGGTGAGCAATCAGTATGGAGCTATAGTATGCTGCATTCTGAGGTCCCTAAAATTCTATCCAAAAACACCAGAGAGGGTCATGAAGATCCAATCCAACACTTTAAATCTCAAAGATGAAGGGAGGTGGGATACAAGGAGGAGACCAGGCCAAGAATTAGACCAAACAGGTCTCAACACTCTACCCAAAAGAGCAGCATGGAGTAGAGTCTGGTCCTGAAGCAAATCCATAAATCAGGAGATGAATAAATCATAAAAAACACCATGTATTACAAAAAAAAAATTTTAATCTAACACCATAACAATTGAAAGCAGAAATACAAGGAAAAAATACGAAAGGGAAAAATAGATTTTCTGTAAGACCTACGTAAAAATTTAGAAGAAATGAAACAAGATTTTTTAAAAATTAAGCAACTGCTCTTGAGGAAAGAGTTAGAAGAAGAATAACTAGCTCAGCCAAAAGTATAGTAAGCTGTACTGAAGAAATGGAATCCCTGAAAACTAAAATAGAACAAAATAGAAATCAAAGACCCCATGAGACTATGAGAAACATTACAACAAAATCAAAATATTGAAAAAAATAAAAGAAAATGTAAGATGACATCAACTATCAACAAATGACAGAAAACCTGCCAAGGAGAGACAATTTAAGAACCAATGATTCCCTGAAAATGATGCTATAAAAAAAAAAAAAGCCTGGACATTATGTTTCAAGAAACCCTAAATGCAAAACTGCCCACATCTAATAGCACCAGAGAGCAAAGTAAAAGAGGGAGGAGGGTTAGTCATCAATCTCTTCCTGAAAGGAACCCAAAAGCCAAATACCAGGACTGTCATGTCAAAGAAAAAATATTGAATATTGTAAGCATCAAGATAGGAGTTCAACAAGCAAAAACACTTCATTCAAGATCACGGAATACCACGCAGTTTTGATTTATAAACCCAAACAGATCTTGGAAAATTCAGAGAGCAGCTTAAAACCAAAAATAACAGCCTGCAAAAGCTGAGTATAATGCTATAAGAAGAAAAAAATGTAACTTTAATAGAATAAAAAACTTCCAAGTATTTCTGATGAAAACATTAAGGCTGAGTAAGAACTCTATACTACAAACACAACAGTTCAGAGAAACCTAGAAAGGTAAATGTATTTGAGCAACTGAAGGAGCTGGTGTACTGGTAACATTCTAAAAGGAGAAAGAAATGTCCCTTCAGAACTTTAGTGACTTAAAAGGAGACTGTGTGAGTTAAATAAGAAAAAGAGTATATAGGGGTGACTGGAGTAAAAGAACTGGTTCTGTTTTGAGGATCTGAAGAGAGGAAAAAGAAGGGAAGGAAAATACAGTAGTGAAGAATGGAGGAAGACAGCAGAACTTGCCATTTCTTATACTTTGAGTACATGAGAAATAGAATATAGAGACATGGGTAAGGAGTGACAGGAATGGGCATCAGATAACTCACTCTTATTGAAATGCACATAGGGGACACACACACACATACAAACAAATACTGTCTGCTTTACAAATACATTAAACTCAACTGGGAAACAGCAGTGAAAGAAAGGGAGAAGTTAAGACAATACTAGGCAGGGAATAGACACAAGTAAAAACAAACTTCGTGACTTGAAAGGGGATGGGGATGAAGGTTTAAAGTGAGAGGGGAAAAAAGTAATTAGAATCCAAGGGGGTTCCTTATATCATCTCTTAGACAATTGGAGAATAAGCAAAATGGGACATAAGAAGGTAATGGAATATTATAATGGAACATCATAAGAAATAACAAAAGACAATTTCAGAAAATTCTGAGTAGTTAAGTATGAAATGAGAACTAGGATACCAAGTCCTCATATAAAACAAAGATAATCACAATGTAAATAAAGAAAAATAACTTTGAAATAATAAATAACTATAATCAAAGGACTGAGTATAATATGTTCTGGAGACTGTCTCCAAAGGACCTATAATGAAGCATGTTACCTATCTCCTGACAAAGAAGTAATGGACATGGGTGTAGGGGCATACAATTTTTGGACATGGCCACTGGATGAGTTAGTTTTGTTTGACTATGCTTATTTACTACAAGGGTTTTTCTTCTCATTTTCTATTAACTAGGAAGAGAGGGATACAGGAAAGTGGGCTGATAAGCAATACTAATTAAAAAATAAAAAGAGAGGATAATTGTAATTTTTTTAAATACAAAGAAGGAAGTTTGGAAGACATCACAAAAAAGCAGGATAGTTTTTAAAATACGGAATTTATTACTTTTTTTAATTTACAAAAAGTGATGTAAAATGGTCTTTTGAGACTCATGCTTTCATATATAATACTTTGTGTTGTGCTGCATGTATGGAAATGCTCTCATTTGAGGTTTTTAATTTCAGAATAAAATTTTTAAAAGAAAGAAATTGTGGTATATGAATATAATGGAATATTATCATGCCATAAGAAATGATGAAAGGGATGGACTTAGCAAAACCTAGAGAGACCTATATGAACTGATATAGAATCAAATGAGCAGAACCAGGAGAACAATTTATACTATAACAAAAACATTGCCAAAATTAACAACTTTGAAAGACAAGAATTCTAATCCACAAATCATTATTCCAGCGGACCAACAATGAAGCATGCTACCCACCCCTTTCAAGTGATGGACTAAACCTGCAGAATGAGACACACATTTTTAGACATGGTCAATATGGGAATTTATTTTGCTTGCCTATGCATATTTGTTAAAATAAGCCCCTTTTCTCCTCCCCGTATAATCAGGGGGAAGTAATAAAGGAAAGAAAATATGTTTATCCATTAAAAAAGAAATTAATTTAAAAAAGAGAAAATGTGAGTCTGTTTTAGAGAGAAGTTTAGGGTCACTAAAAATAATGTGCAGTTTTTCAAAGACAATGAAGTTCCCCTTTCTTCTACCTGCTCTAGAGGTTTCCAACTACACTTCATAATCTGAAGAAGTATTCTTCATTCATTTGGTTTCCTTTTTTATGAACAATTAGGATAAATTCTTTTGAGTGATTTGTGTACCTCATTTAGGAGGATTTACCATTTTTCTCAGATCTGATACAATCAGCACAATGTAATATATCGGAGGGATACATAGAGGACATAATGACCTATAGGTTGATTCCTATTCTACTTGGACTTTGTGCATTAATCTTGCATGTAGCAAATATCTTTGGTAAACATACATCTCACAATTTTAGCCTTCACTTGATATTAACAAAGAAAAGGTTAGATGATTTCTACTATTATATTTTCCAAAGAATCTTATATATTAAATTTTGACACAGGCATGGAAAGCTTGTTGTAATAAAGTCCCTAAGATTGCATGTTGCTCTACCAAATCAGATGCTTTGTTATAATCAACCAACAAGTACAATGAAATCTTGTAGTCACCAGATCTTTCAGCACATCATGACAAAAAAGGTGTATCAATTTGTGAAAGTCTCTTCCTATCACAATTCTTCAGCATGGATGTCTTTGCTGATAGATATGTAGATTATTCTTATAAAAAATTTGTAAAAATGGGAAAGTAAGCAGGCAAATAGTTATTGACATTTTCTCAGTCACTTTTATTTTATAACAGTAAAGTCTGAGATTTTTTCAATGTCTTCGATATACTCCCTTCTTTCAGATTTCCAGAAAATTGATCCAATGCCCTCCAAAGTGTGTTTACTCCAACAGAGACCTCCAAGCTGTTCTTCCCATCTTTTTTTTCAGTGTCACTTCAACTTTCCTAATAAATCCATGAGCTATCCTTCCATTTTGGCTGCAAACTCTTTTCCTCTTCTGGTATCATTTATAGTAAGAATATCACAACTAATAGAATTCAATTCATCAAGTACAGTATCAATAGCTGTATAGCATAGAAACTGAGATTCATATAACATTTTGCCCATTTCTATCTTTAAGGTTGCATTTTATTTTACCAAGTAAAATGTTTTTAAAATAATTAGCAAAAATTAAACACAAACCACATTCTCTGACATTTTTCAGTCAACAATGTAAACATAGATATACTTTCTTATTTTAAAGGGTTTATAGAAATATGCTTCTTCTCTTTTCATAATTTCATCCAGGATGCCCTCTGTGTGCCCATTATTCTTTCAAAGACTTTGCTGAGCTATGAAAGTCATGGCAGTTGGCAGTGATTGCCAGTCATTCACCACTTTTCGGTAGTAATGCCATCCATGAATTCTTCTATTTATCCCATATCTTTCCCTCTTTCAAGTATCTTAAGAGTCAGTCCTCCTCAATACCATCAATGTTACCTCTAGGATAGACCTCCTCTGAATATAAGTGGTCTGGTGAATCAATACTATTTCCACTTACACACACACACACACACACACACACACACACACACACACACACACACACACACACACAGGACTGACATGCTGGAATCCAAATGTAGGTGACAGAAAACAGTTTGCTGCAAAATATGCTGACAGTTATTCCATTTTTCATCTGTTTTCTGTCCTATTTTCGGTTTCTCCTTTAAATGCTCTTAGGATGATCTAGCTTAATCAGGCCTCACACTAAGTTTTCTGCAATTTTTTTTTGCCTTTAGTATATATGTGTTATATGAAGAGACAAAGCTTATAATCTTCCAAAATCCTCCCAATGACTGCAAATGACTCTGTATTTTAAAATCCTACTGCTCTGGGGTACTTGGTCTCTCTGCTTGGTAAAGAGACTAAGAAGTATTTGTTCACTGCAGTGATTTTTAGACTTTTTGGCCTCCTTGTAGGTACAACTACTTTAAATCAATTATATTGCCATTGGAAATATAGATAGTATATGTCGATTTAGCTACTCACTTGCCATTTAGCAGCAGCAATATCTTGTTTCAGTAGGTCAGGTTGGAGTTGCTTTAATTGTTTTCAGAACCTGAAGTCCTGTGCAAATTTATTCTTTTTTTTTTCATGTTTATTATCATCTTTTAATGATTCAAATTCTGGAATGGAAATGCATCCATGTGAATTGATCATTCAGTCTCACAACTGAAAGAAATAATCTTTTTTCAAAGTTTCAATCAAGTATAGAGAACAGAAAACAAAGTGAATTTTTCAATTATATACATTGAGTATACAGTATTTACATTTCTGCCATGGTCAAATGATTATTAGATTCGACATACAGGATGATCTATCTCCTAGGAAGGGACTGGAGAAAAATCTCTCACTCAAACTACATGAGTAACAATGAAATGTTCCTTTAAAAAAGAGGAAGAGAGACTGAACTCAACGGATGGGGAAGGGAAATAGAAAAAACCTACGAAAAGTAAAAAATATGTCTGTCAGAAGATTAGAGATTGAAAGACTGCCACATAAAAGATAAAGGGAAGAAAGATCATAGCACATCTGGAGATGAAAAACAAATCTGAGGGTCTTTCTGAAGCAAAGGGAGCTGGATGCTCTGACAAGGAAACAGCTGTTAATCCTCTCTATTAAGTCACAATTCATCCATTATGCGTCAGTGGAAAAGGCAAAAAAAGTGGTGGTCAACTACTCCCTGTTGAAGCATACTGAGGCAGCTATTTGGCAATCTGATAAAAAAAGAAAGAGAAAGAAGTCTGTCTCCCCACCCTATCCCCAGAAATGTATACAAGTCATAGAGACCCTTCCAAGACTTGTCAAAACAGAAGACTACTAACCACTTCTGATGATCCACATGGGCACAAACAATATTGCCAGAAGGAACTTAGAAAACACTGCCAAAAATTATGGCATCTTGGACAAGAAACAGATGACCACAGAGGTGCAGGTGGTGTTTTTATCATAGCAATCCACTAAAGACAAGGGATTCAGAAGAGAAAATTTAATTTTGAAGCTAAATTCTGGCTAAGAGATGGTGCCTGGCATTGAGATTTGAATTATGGATACAAGGTTTAAAAAAAGTTTTTTTAAAACAAGGGAGACCTACTCAGTCTGCATCCCAAACAGAGCAAAGAAAAAGAAAAGGGATCTAAATGTACAAAAAATTTTTATCATAGTTTTTGTTGTGGTAGCAAAGAATCAGAAATTCAGGGAACAAGAGGTGATATATGAATATGATGGAACACTACTACACTATAAAGAAATGATGAGGGAGATGGTTTCAAAACAATATGGGAAGACTAAAGTGAAATGAGAAGAACCAAGTGAACAATGTACACAGTAGCAGCAATGTTGTAATGATGATCAATTGTGAAAGACTTAGGTACTCTGATCAGCATAATGATCCAAGCAAATACCAAAGGAATCATGATGAAAAATGCCATTCACCTCCAGGAAAAGAACTGATGAGGTCTGAGTGCAGATGGAAGCATACTTTTTTCACTTCTTGGGTTTTGTTTTGTCTTTTTTGCAATGTGGCTAATCTGGAAATGTTTTACACGACTTTACATGTATAACATATATTGTTTGCCCTCTCAATGGGTGGCATGGTAGCTGTGGGGAAGGGAGAGAATTTGGAACTCAAAATTTTTAAAAATGAATGTTAAAAAATATTTTTTTTAAAAAGTAAATCAGAAAATTGACACTCAGAATTTCACAGTGGGGAATTCTAAAAAAGGAGGAAGCAATAACCCATGCCCACAAAAGCCTATATACAACTACATAAAGTTTAGATAACAAACAAGGTGAACATGCAAGGAGGCAAAGGAGATGTCATAGGTATCAATGAGGCTTAGCGAGATGTGATCTATGACTGTATTATGGCCCTGGAAGTTTATACCTTATTCAAAAGGGAAAAAATATATAAAAGAGGGTAGAGAGGAAATGCTACAAATAAGAAGACATACTCATACTCATGTGAAGAAATCCAGGAAACAGAAGTAGAGAAGCATTACAGAGAGTATTTAGGTAAAGGTCACCGAATAGAGAAGCAGATGCCACTGAGTGTTTACTGCAAAAAATAGGTGAGTTCAGAAAACTGATAAGAAGTCTGAAACAGAGACATGATATAGTCATGATGAAGAACTTCAATTGTATAGACATGTTACTCTCTCTCTCTGTCTTTCTCTCTCTTGCTCTCTCTCACCACAGAGCTCTTAGAGTTTAAAAAGGAAGAAAGTCAGGAATAATCTTGACATGTATCCTAGAGTTTAGAAGTTTTCAAGGAATCTACAATAAGTATATGAAGAACAGCATGGATTAAAATCCCATGGAGTTGGGGGGCAGAAGTCAGCTCAGGAGTACTAGGAAATATTCATGAATGAAATTCTGACAACATAAAGAAAAACAATTCTGATAAAGAGGGAAAATAAAAGTTGTCTGAAGAGACTGATGCAGATGCAAAAAGAAGTCCTCAATCAATCCCAATTTTTAAAAGTTATATATGCAAAATATGAAAGCAAGGTCAGTTAATAAGAGGATGAATTCAAAAGCCTGGTATAGTCTTTCCAGAATAGCATCAGGAGTACTAAAGCTTAGAATGACTTGAGGTTGATGATGAAACCCAAGGACAACCAAATAAGATGCGGGAATTTTTTTAAAGCTGCTTTGGGAAAAGCAATGTGGAATTTAGTTATCATCTCTCTGGTAAGCATGCAGCGTTTATTGACTAAGGTATTTATCTTTTAAACTCTTCTGATCTCCTTATTAAGGTAACTCACTCATATTGGTTATACTTCTAAATAAAATTATCATTATCTGTGTTAATGTCATTTTTGCTGTCTACCCTTTTTTCACTAACAATTACTTGTTTAAATAGTTTACTGTCCCCTGTGTAAAAATCTCATGTACTGAGGGTATTAATCAGGAACAGGAAATCTTTTGGAAGCAATATTAAAAAATGTACCACTTCATTACCATTTTCCAAATGACCAAAATGTATAGAGAATGCAAAGTCCTACTGTACTTACTTTTGCTCAAGAAAAATCACTTAAAATCAGCCAATCAAAATATCCCTAGTTGACTCTCTTTCAAAAAAATGTCTTTTAACACTATCACAAAAAATCAAAAGATTCTTTGAATGAAGTATCAATACAAACAACCCTGTTCAAATAATGTCCAGTCATAAGCATCAGGTAGGACATAAAACATATGGTTATATGATGTTAAAGATGCAATGGTGAAACCAATATGATTCCATAAAATTTAAAAGATTTTGCACAAACAAATCCAATAAGGCAAAGATTAAAAGGGAAATAATTTGTTTTCAGTTTTTATTGCTATATTTTGTTCTTACATTAGAAACATTTCAGTCAGTCAATAAATATTTATTAAGCACCTATTACATATCAGGAACAGTGTTAAGTATTGGGGATAAAAAGAAAAGCAAAAGACATCCCTGTCTTTGAGGAGATCACAGACTAACAGAGGAGACAACATACAAACGACTAAGTACTAACAAGCTATAAACAGGATAAATAGGAAATAATGAACAGTGGGAAGCCTTCTAGATTGAAGGAGCTGAGAAAGGCTTTACAGTAGAAGCTGGAATTTAAGCTGGGACTTGAAGAGAGCCAGGGACACCAGGAGGCAGAACAAGGAAGAACATTCCAAGAAAGGGAGACAGCCAGTAAAAACACCAAGACGTGGTATATCTTCTTCAAGGAAGAACAAAAAAAGGCCAGTGTCACTGAACTGAAGAATACATGGGGGGGGGGGGGGGGGGGGCGAGAAGAAGAGGTAAAGAGGGGACATGGAGAAAAGGGAGAGAAATAAAAGACTGAAAAGGTGGGGGTGGGCCCCTAGGTCATGAATGGCTTTAAATGTCAAACACAGGATTTTATCTTTGATCCTAGAGTTGTCAAGGAGTCAACGGAGTTTACTGAGAAAAGCTGTGAAAGTATAAGACTTCTGCTCTAAAAAAAATTACTTTGGCAACTGGACAGACTGTAATAGAGCCTTATGGGAAGTCAGATGAAGTTGCAGGCTACTACAAAAGTCCCATACCCAAAGCATGAGGTAATGAGGGCCTGAAAAAAGGTGATAGCCCTATCAAAGAAAGGGGGGTATATCTGAGAGATGAACAAAGGGAGAGATAGTAAAGACTAAAAGATGACAATTTGAGCTCTAGGAGAATGGTGGTACCCTTCATGGTGATAGGGAAGCTTGGAAGGGGGAGGGTTTGGGGGGATAGATAATCAGTTCGGTTTTAGATGTGTTTAATATGTCTACAAGACATCCAGTTTAAGATAATCTTCCTTATAAGAGACAGTTGGAGATGCAAGATTGGAATTGGGGGAAGCAGGGGGAGTTAGGGCTCTACAGAAAGATTTGAGAATCATCATCATAGAGATCACTGAATCCATTGGAACTGATTACTCTCACTTTAAGAAGTCTCTCATAAGAAAGTTAAACAGTTAAGCAAATTAATAATACAGTATTCTGATCTGAAAATGCATGCAATATTTCATATCTGTGGTGTATCCCCCTCACAAATCTATTTTTTTAAGTAGGAATCTATTTTCTCTCCTTATGAACTACCACCCCATTAAAGAAAGAAAGAAAAAAATTAACTGGAAAAAATTCTCTGCAGCAAGTTTCCCTGACAAAGGTACCATTTCCAAGAAATTGATTCAAATTTATAAGAATAAGAGCCATTCTCCATTCTATAAATGGTCTAAGGATATGAACAAGTATTTTTCAAAGGAAGAGCCTCAAGCTATATATATAGTCAGGTGGAAAAATGCTCTAAATCACTACTAATTAGAGAAATGCAAATTAAAGCAATTCTGAGATTCTATGTTGCACCTAGATTGGCAAAGATAACAAAAGAGGAAAATGGTAAGTATTGGAGAGACTGTATGAAGACAAGCACAATGATGGACTATTGGTGGATCTTTGAATGGGTACCCCCATCCTGGAAAGCAATAAAGGACTTTCAAGAACATCAGGAAATAAAAGATGTCATCAGGAAAGTATATGACAGAAAAAAATGGACCAGCCAGCTCAGCACATAAAAGGTGCTTAATAGTGCTTGTCAACTTGATTTGGGCTAAATGAAGGAAAAAGATGAAAGGTTTACAGGCCAAGTACTCTGCAAGTAGTATCATGATGTCAGAAAAACATCAATGGCAATTCTGCTACTTGTTTACTGAATATTCACTTTTTTTAAATAATAAAAGTTCATGGATTCACATACATACGCTCGTCTTTTTGTCCTTCTTGCTAGAGTGAAATGTTTGTTTATTGATGATTTTAAATTCATAATAAAAACCAAAATTAAAAAAGATTTAAGGTTATTCATGGATTACAAGCTCAAGATGAGTCAAGAGTGGGGGACAGAACGGAAGACATTGACAGGTACATACATATATTAGGAGATGATAGTCTCACTCTACATGGACCTGTCCTGGTCAGATTCTATACTCATTTTCACATTTTATGAAGAATGTTGATAGAGTGTAAACACAGAAAAATGAGAACGTCATAAGGATGAAGTTTTATCACAATCGAGTACAAAAAGTAGGGACGATTAGCCTAGAAAAGAAAAGGCTTATGGAGAAAGGACATCTGAAAGACAGTAATCGGGAAAATGGATTAGTCTCTGGTACAAAGGAGTAGAACTAGGAGCAAAGGACATAAGTTATAAACAGGCAAATGTAATCTTAATGTGAGAAAAAACTTGCTAAGAGTTAAACTTACCCAAATATACAACAGGATGCCTAGGGATATAAAAGGTGGGGCTCTCCCTGCCAAAACTAGATGAGGAGTCATCACGTAAGCTGTAACAACTCTAAATTCTGTGATGCTTCTCCTGTCCTCTTTAACAAGAGCAAGACAAGTGATAGCATGCTGATGACACCTGGTGGCCACTTCTCACAGGAAGATTCATCCACTGTAGCTTTTAGGAGCAGCATTTGAGAGAAGAGAAGAGCGTCAGACAGTAACATTTACCTGAACATCTGATGTTTCAGATCTCCTTGGCTGCATATAAAGCTGTGACTCAGTAAGAAGTGGCCATTCTATTCCTTCTACTTGCTTCTGTCTGTCCCATTTCTCTTCAGTTCCTCTCTTCACATTTAATCATTTGACTATTTTAGCCACAGACACTGAATACAGGCTCAGGAATGCACAAGACATACCTCTTTTACACTGATATACATTCTCCCTCACACAAAGAAACCCTTTCTCACACATAATTCTTATAAACACTTGAGTGCCCACTATGTCCAAAGTACTTCACTAAATACTCATATTAAAAATGACAGTCCCTCTCCGACAAAAAACATGGAATGTGGAGCAGGAGGTAAAGATAGGATTTCATAAGAAACAATAGAAAGTGGGGGCTGAGGAAGGAAAAGGAAAGAACTCCCAGAAAAGCTCTGAAAAGCACTTGAAGGAAGAAGAGAATACCTTTAGTTACAGAAGATTAAGGAGGTCAACAAAGCAGATGTGAAACCTAAGCTAAAAGTAAAAAACAATCATTTTGAAAGGTAGATTGGAGACAAATGTAACAGGTTTTAAACCGTGGGTAAAAGAGCTTGTATTTTTTTCCAGGA
The DNA here is from genome assembly GCF_028372415.1 of Notamacropus eugenii. Lineage (NCBI taxonomy): Eukaryota > Metazoa > Chordata > Mammalia > Diprotodontia > Macropodidae > Notamacropus > Notamacropus eugenii. The sequence goes on from NC_092875.1 coordinate 208,900,308, forward strand.
AGCTAGCAGAAACCGTTTGACGAGACGAATGGCGTAGGTAGAGCCAATCCTCGGTCAGATATGGGCAGCTGGGTTACAGGGAGATTGCTATTCCCTAATAAACAAGTGATCAAAGGATATGAATAAAAAGTTCTCAAAAGAAGAGAAAGCACAAGAAAGAATGTTCTAACTCATTAATGATAAGAGAAATGAAGATCAAAACAACATCGAAGTTTTACCTCATATCATGTCATGGTCAAAGATGACAAAAGATGGAATAATCTTGGAGGTGCGGTGGGATGATAAGTATGCTAATACATAGTTGGTGGAGCTGTGAATCAGTACAAAGATTTTGGAAAGCAATTGGGAATTATGCAAATAAAGCAATTAAAATGTTCAAGCCTTTTGACTCAAAGATTACCTTAGTAAGCTTATACCCTAGGGCAGGGGTAGGGAATTTATGGCCTAGACCACCCCACTCCTGTCTTAGGGAAACAACTGATAAAGAAGAAAGTCCTAGTATAAACCAAAATATTTATAGCAGCAGTTTTTGTGATTGTAAACTGAAGAAAGGCTAAAGAAATCGTAGACCTGAATATATGGAAAACTACTGTGCTGTGAGAAATAACGAATACAATACAGAAGAGCATGAAAGATCTACAGGAAATGATGCACAGTGAAATAAATAGAACCAGGAAAGCAATATCCACAATGACTACAGCAAAGCAATCGGAAAGAGCCAACCAAAAGCAAGCTCTCAAGAGAGATAAGAAGCCATTCCCTGCCTGCAGGTGGGAGGTCCACAAGTACTGCACATTGCACATATTTTCAGACTTTTTTTGATGCACTGATCACTTACTTTGATTTTTTTTTCTTTTTGCCTTTTTTTGTACTTAAAAAATAACATGTTATGGGCAATGGCTCTCTGGAAAGATACTACAGAAAATTGTGGTGATGTAAAAAAAAAGACGTCATTAAACACTTATTTTTAAAAAAAATTTAGATGGTAGAGAGGGCAACCAAAGACAGAGGGATCAGCTAAAATACTACTAAATAGTACAAGTAGGAAATGATGGGATCCAAAATTAACATAATAACAGTGTGAACAGAGAGGAAAAGCATGTAAGAGATACTGTGGAGAAGAACCAACAGGACTTCCTACCTGATTGCATGAAGGTAAGGTTGAAAAGAGTAGGAAGAAGGAAGAATCAAAGATGACTATAATCTGAATGCCTGAGAGGATGGTAATGTATCAAAAGAAAAAAGGAAGCTGGCAAAGGTAAGCAGATTATAAATTCAAAAGTGTTGGAAATGCAGCAAAGTTCAGGAGAGAGATTAGGGTTGAATGTATAGGCTTAAAAGTCTTCTGCATAGGTGATAAATGAACCCAGCCAACAAAGTAGAAAGAGAGAACAGAGACAAAGACAAAATTTTGGGTCAGGGAGATCAGAGGGAAACAATGGACAGCAAAAACAGGCAATCTGAATGGAAGGAGAACCATAAGGCAGCAAAGCCACAAAAGTCAAAGGGTGGAAATATTATCTCATTTTATCCTCACAATCACCCTACAAGGTAGGTCATTATTATCCCCATTTTATAGTTGAGGGAACTGAAGCAGATAGTTAAGAGCATAAGAATAAACAAAATAATAACAGACAGCAACACTGACCTTCCAAAGTCATTGGGAAGATCAAATGAGATAATATCTATAAGCACTCAGCACAGTGCCTAGCATATATATGGTGCTTAATAAATGTATCTTTCCTTCTTGCCTACCCATCTTTTCCCCTCTCTTCTGCCTTTCTTCCTGACTCCCTACCACTTCTACCTTGTTCCCTCCCCTCATTTTCCCGAATCCTTTCTCTCCCTCTCCTAATCTTTCCCACACTCACATATATACACATATACATATGTATTCACATATATATACATACTTACCCTTAAAATGCTGGTCTCCTTTCTCCTTCCTGTCTCTCCCCTTTATACAAACACTTTCCCTCTCCCTCTCTCAGTTCAGAGCTAGAAGAAACTTTAAAGGTGTCTAACTTGAGAAGTCTAACCCTCTCATTTTACAGATGAAGAAAACCAGGCACAGCAATCACAATGCTAATTAATTAGAACTAAAAGTCAAGTCTCTTGATTCTCAGAACCGTACACTTTCCACTATATCCACCATGTTACCTTAAAGATAAATCTTGAGAAAATAACAACAAAAAATACTGCAGCTCACATTTACATAATAGTCCATCAGTCATCAAGCATTTATTATATACTTACCATGTGCCAGGCACTCTACTAAGTGCTGGAAATACAAAGAAAGGGGCGGGTGGGGGAGAGTCTCTCTTCTGAAGGAATTTGGAGTCTAACATGACCTCATGGCTTATTTAAAAAAAAAATTTCCTAAAAAAAACCAAGAGGCAGACTCTGGTTATGGAAGCTGTCTAAGTAGTAGTAAATATTATCTACTCCAAATCTCTGATTTTGGAAATGAGGAAAGTGAGACATCAAGGCCTGAACTTTCTAATAAGTCTTGTGGTCATTCAGCAACACTATGCTGTACAAGAACTACTAGCCCTATTTCTTAGCTGAAGAAACTGATGCTCAGAGCAGTTAAGTGACTAGGTGTATTACATAATAAGAGAAGAGCAAGAATAGCTAGAATAGTTCATAAGTCTATAAAGCGCAGTCCCAGAGACCAAAGGAATTACCAAGCCATTGGGTTTATCATTATGTGATCTTCCCATGATGGCTTATTCAAATTTAGCTGAGGTTTACTGAACCCAGAATGGTGCATTTCTAAAAAGCTGCCTAAACTTTTATAATGTGTTGCTTCACCTCCCAAAATAATTTGAGAGGCAGTGAAGTAGTCAAATTACATGCATACACAATTTCTCAACAATCAGTTTGTATATTACCAACAAACCTTATAGTTAGATCAAATGTATATAGCTTTCCCTGTGCCTTGAAACTGTAGACCCAGCTGTCAAAAGAAGATATGCTCCCTGAGAGGAAAGAACAGTGGGGAAATTTTAGGTGAAGATCAAGAAGCAAAAAGAGAAACAATATTGTTATCAGCACATGCTACATTGCACATGTACAGAAAAGAAAGTGATGAGGATCCTGAAATAAAGAACAAAAGTTTAGCACAGAAGCCCAGTAGATCTGACATAGGAGGCTTCAATCACGCAGACATTAGCTGCTCTGTCAAAAGCAGAGCAGCTAATAATTTCTTAAGCTGCCCTGAAAAGAGCATGGATCTAATTATCACCACCCAGAATCAAGTGATTACTGGGGTAGAAATGATGGGAACCCTCCGTCTTAGAACTGGTAATGAAGAAGGGAAAGAAAGCTGGACATGTACTCTAGTTCTGGGGAAAGCAAATACAAAAGTTCATTGAAAGGATAAAGAGAATTCCATGGACTAAAATTCCAAAAGAAAAGTCAGCCCAGGAAGAATGGAAAGTTCCCAATAATTAAATTTTGAAGACAAAGGGAAATAATTCCAAAAGGGAACAAAAGGAGAAGTTGCTTAAAAGACTGGTGTAGAACACACAGGATTAACCAACACACTTAGACTTTTAAGAGATATGGACAGAAATTGGAAGCAAAGGCAAATAAAAGAGGACAAATCAATCAATTTATCATTACATCTTTAAGAATCTACTACCTGCCAGGCACTGTGTTAGGCAGTGGAAATAAAAAGGCAAAAGTGAAACAGTCCCTGCCCTCAAAGAGTTTATATTTTATCAAGGGAGACAATTTTATCAAGGGAGATGTATATAAACAGATACAAAATGTATACATTATGCATATACACACATACACACACATACACACACACACACACACACACACACACACACTCTCAACACGTCCAAAACTGAACTCATTATCCCCACTCCCCTTCAACCCACTCCTCTTCCTATCTTTCCTATTACTTACTATTAAGGGTACCACCATCCACCACTTACCCAAACTCCCAGCCTAGGTATCATTCTCCACTCCTCACTCTCTCCCACCTCTCATATTCCATCTGTTGCCAAAGTCTGCAACATCCCTATATGCACCCCCTTCTATCATCTGACACTACCACCACCCCAGTACAGGTCCTCATCACCTCATGCCTGAACTACAGAAATAGCTTGCTGGTTGGTTGGATTGCCTAAAGTCTCTCCTCACTCCAGTTCATCCTCCACTCAGCTGTCAAATTCATCTTCTCAAAGCAGAGGTCTGATCATATCACCACCATCCCCTACTCAATAAATTCCAGAATCTCCCTGTCACCTCCAAGATCAAATACAAAATCCTCTGTTTGATATTCAAAACCCTTCAAACCCAACCGCCTCATCTCCCACCTTTCTAGTCTCCTTATACCCTATGCTATCCCTCTCCACCCTGTCCAACTCTCCAATCCAGTGGCACTGGTCTCCTTGCCAGTGTCACTAGAAAAGATACCTCAAGATACTCCATCTCCCAACTCCAAGTATTTTCACTTGTTGTCACCGATGCCTGGAATGCACTCCCTCCTCAGCTCTACCTACAGGTTTCCTTGACTTCCTTCAAGCTCCACCTTAAATCTCAACCTCTACATGAAGCCTTTTCTCAATCCCCCTTAATTCTAGAACCTTCCATCTGTTAATTAGTTCCAGTTTATACTTTATGTAACTTGCTTGCACATAATTGTTTACATATTGTCTCCTCCATTCAAATGTTAGCTCCTTTAAGGCACAGACTGTCCTTTGCCTCTCTTTGTATCCCCAGGGCTTACCACATTGTTAGGCACATAACAGGCAACTTAATAAATGATACTGACTGACTGATTCATGAAAGAAGTGGCAGTTGAGCTGGGCTTTGAAGGAAATTATTTTTATTCAGTCTAACTCTTCATGGCTCCATTTGTGGTTTTCTTGGCAGAGATACTGGAGTGGTTTGCCATTTCCTTCTTCAATTCATTTTATAGATGAGGAACTGAGGTAAACAGGGTTAAATGACTTACACAGGGTCACAGAGCTAGTTAAGTGTCTGAAGGCAGATCTGAACTCAGGAATATGAGTCTTCCTGATTCCATGCCCAGTACTCTACCCACTGTACCACCTCTAGCTGCCCTTGAAAGAAATTAGAGATTCTAAGAGACAGTAGTGAGGAAGAGATATTAAAGGGATGAGGGAAAACATGTTCAAAAGGCACAGAGACAGGAGATGGAATATCACAAATTATAAACTACAAGAAATTCAGTTTGGCTAAAAGAAAGAATAAGTGAATATGTTAGGTTAGAAAGGTTAGGTTGGAGCCAGCTTGTGAAAGGGCTTTACATGACAAACTTAAAGGTTTATATTTGACCCTAGAGACAACAAAGAGTCACTGGAGTACAATGAACAGGGGAATGATATTGATGGATTGGAGAGAGTAGAAACTTGAGGTGGGGAGGTCACTTAAATTGATATTTCAGCAGTCCAGGTGAGAAGTATCAAGGACCTGAACTAGGAGGATGGGCATGTGAGTGGAAAGAAGGGGACCATGTTTCAAAGGCAAAAACAATCCTGTCCTGTGTTTGCTCTTTTCCACTAAGTAAAGGGAATACAGCCTCTTCAACCTCATGAGTGTGAAAAGTACAGGAGTCTTGGTATCCCAGAATTTTCGAATCCGAGTTACAGGCTAGGCATGGTAGCATTAATATCCTGAAGAGCAGAGAAATCTTTGGGTCCAAGGCCAGCAAATATGATCCTGCCTTTGGACATGAATATGGTGGAACCAATGCTATGTAAGACCTGAGCTAAGTTTTAAGCCTACTCCCCTAGAGATCAAGTGGTATAAGAAAAATCTTGGGGAGAAAAATGTGTACATTTATTCTTGTTATAACTTTAAAGTAGATATCCACTTTTTAAAAACTAAATATATGTGTTTGACCTCTGGTAGCATTTCTAGCTAGCCCTCCAGCATAAATATCTAACCTCTCGTAGCATCTCAGCTATTGCTGCAGCAAACCAGATGGTAAGTTATATGGTGCTAACTAATCAGCAGGCCAGAGTCCCAGAAGTATATCTGAATTTCTTAAATTTCTTCTCATCTAAGTCATGTCAATTCAAACTGACTGCATTATTTATCAACTATAAGCATATTGCTTCACATTAAAAAAAAAAAACCCAACATACTAATGCCTATAACTGACCAATGGAATGCCTTTGTAATTTAAATATCTATAATGGCAAAAAACTCTGCCTCCTAAAGTACAAAATGTTCACTGGAACTTTATATAAAATAATGGTAGGCACATATTCTCTATATCCCAGCTCCCAATGATTTAAAGTAGTTAAGTGAAATAATAAATGAAAAATCTGTTTTTCCTCTTTCAAGTCACAATAGAAATGTCAATTTAATTCTAACTATTCAACATAAGAACAGGTAGTTCTTATATCTAGATCACCAAGATTTCCAGAGAAGATACCATGGGGGAATGAATCTACACAACTTTGTATCTCCTACCTTAGAGCAGAGTTTCCTGATTGGTTGAGTGAGCTCACAATAGTCCATTATATCTAGCCAACCTCAGACCAGGTAGGTCATGCTTCACATTTGATCCAGTCATCCACCAAATTCCATTCCTAAACCCCATGTTCTATAGATATTAACCCTGTTGTAATATATACCATGTCCCTCCAATTCCTGCTCTGGGAATAATAATCACATCAATATTATTATTTCTACAAAAGACATGTCAGCGGACTCCTCAACGAACCCACTCATCATTCCCAAAACATCTTTCTATGGTCACTACTCCCCTCTATGTGTTGTTTCATCTTATGCTTTTTGAGGGTAGAGCCTGACTCACTTGTTTTGTTTATCACAGTGCCTGGTACTTAGTAAGCTCTTAAAAATATTTTTCTTTCATCCATTTCATCAATTATAAGTATCAAGGTAATTTTCCCCCCTCTAAATCAAAAACAGTATAGCTTTTAAAAAAAATTCTGGGTAGTACACTTACAAAGTATACATTACTATAGAAGAAAACACTGAGAAAAAACAACAGACTCCAATTATTTTAATAATATCAATTATGCTTAAAGAAACAATAAAAAACATGAAATGCTCATGCATACGAAAAAGCAACTTAATATTCAACTACCTTCTATTATGATTGTATTGATATGTATTGTATTCTGAATGACTGTGTGATAGTATTAAAGTGCTTATCCTTTAGAAAAAGGTATTAAATTTATTCCAGTGACAAATTCAAAATTTGATAATCAAATCAAAAATTTTTGCAAAGAATTTCAATTTTGCCTAAAGAACAAAACTGTTATTCAAAAAGATCAATCAGAAATGTATAATAATTTTTTCCAAATTGTTTTTTTCCAAAAAATTATGCTGTTATTACTTATATTTTGCTGAGTTTTTAAATCTCCAAAGATTTAAAAGACTTAAAAGAAATCTTAATGGAAAAGGAGAAAAAAATAGAAAAAAAGAATGAGTGAATAAGGTAGAAAATATGTGAATTCAATGCCATTAAAAGCACACATATACAATCCAATGTATCTTGAGCCATTTGTAAAAAGGTTGTTTTATTATCAACGTAACTAATCACAATGAAACCATCTCTTACAACCAAAGACATTATAATGAATTTTCTTTACAGCTAGAGAGAAATGGGATTTGCTGTTCCATATCAAACTAGAACAGGCTATATAAATTCTTCTTCATATTTATTGTTAAATGTAATTTTATCTATAAAATCATCCATGAAATATTAAAAACTGAAACAACAGAATTTATATCCTTTACTTAATTTAGTTTAAACGGTCTATTCGCTGAAAAAAAAACGGGGGGGGGGGTTAGGTTACATATGATAGAGCCCTTCCTTTCTCCTTTAAGCATTTCCATTAGAAATCTTTAAAGAATTTATAACAAAGCCATTTAAAACATTCTTCAGTGATGGAAGTTAGTACACTTTTCTTAAATTTCTTTTAATTTACTTGGAAGGCAAGAGAAAAGAGAGGTCTATGGCACATTAATGAAGGAGAATGAAGAAAGAGACCATTAAAAAAGAATCAAACAGAAAAATGTTTTAAAATATTTACAAAGAAAAGCAAATCAAATATCTCCTCTACTTACCTATATATTACTACTCATATCTAAAGTAAGAATGTATACTAATAAAGGACATTTTATAATTCTAAGATATTTAAGTATGAAAGGAAAGTTTAGTTTTTGTAATAAATTTATTGTTCATAACAGAAAGAACTGACATTAAAATAAAAAAATAAACAAAATCTCATAAAATAAACTAGGCCAGTTCTAAAGTTCTACTTCAAAGAGGCTAAGCAGTGACCCTCAATTTTCAAAGATTATGCCAGCAGAGAACTGGTAGGTTTTACTATTCGGAAAAGGATTTCAGTTCAGTCCCAGGGACAGATCACATATTCTATTAAGAACCATTCTAGTAAAGTACAAAATGCTCATCTACAGTAGGCTGATAAGCAAATAATAAAATCTGTGCCTTTTTAAAAACATGCTTCTGAGGAGTCCATAGGCTTTATCAGACTGCCAAACTGATGCGTTACAGACACATACACACACACATACACATACACACACACACACACACACGCACGCACATGCACGCACATGTTAAGAATACCTGAAATAGAGTAAATGAATCTATATCAATTTTAACCATAGGGAAAAAAACCCTAAAAGATGCCAAGAAGTTACAGCTAAATGAAAGGATATTTTATGGGTTCTTCTTAGATAGACAAATAACGGACTTGTTTCTTCATATATCAAAAGGCAACAAGACCATTTCATAAAATACACTTGATCATTGCAAATTGCAGTACTCATAATTAGTATAAACAAAAAAAAACTGACCAGAACAATTAAGTTCAGCTTATATGCCAGTCTCTGTTGCAGAGGATAAATGAAGCAGAAAAATTTTCTAAAAAGTTTTTGATAAGACTTTCCAAGGGAGGAAAAAAATTTAGTATTTGGTGACTTCAATGTAACAGTAGACTCTAAGATCCCTTAATATTTGGTGACTTCAGTGTAATGGAGGGCAGCAGGAAATGTCAAAAAATATGGTTTGGAATTAAGAAACAAAAGCAGTCACAGAACATCTTATTGAAGATGAGAGTCAGCAAGCATTGGACCTGACAAGTACCATACGATATATGTTTTTAAATCAATCAACCAATAAGCATTATAATGTTCCTACTATATTCCAAGCCTTGAGTTAGGTTATAGAAATACAAATATAAATTTGAAATAACCTCTAATCAAGGAAAATGAAATTAGCTATATCTTAACAATCAAGAGTCTCAGTGAGTCATTTCCAGATTAGGTATCTGTGTACAGATCAACAAGCTATTGGAGCAAAGATCTCAATGCCAAAAAGAAGGCAAGATAAAGATAAGAAAATATGGCATGTAACTAAAACAGCTTCAGTGTAACACATGCAAACAACGTATTGCTGTCAAGAAATGGAAAATAATAAAAGAATATACAAACCATTTATTATCATTTTCATAATTTCCTAAGCAAGTATAACAAATGTAAAGCAACTGCTACAACAAATAACCAAGTAGCCTAGAAACTACCTCAGGAAGTAAATATCTGATCTCCTTCCCAAGTGGTGAAGCATGACAACCGAGAGTAAAATCTCATAAAATGGTTAAAAGTAGTGGAAGAACAAACAAGTTTACTGAAAGCCTGACACAGACACAATTAAACTAAATCATATCAAGATAACTAAAGGATGAAACAGGAATGAGAACAGGAAAATTTCTGTTTTCAAGTTCTTCCCAGAAAATAACAATCAGTATTGCTGAAACAAACTATTTTGTTCTTCGGTGATAGCAAATCCACTATATTTGGATCCGATATCTTGGTTCCTGAGGTGTTGCATGAGAAAGTAGAAATGGCAACCAAGAACTGATTGAAAGGAAAGCTGGATATGATGGAGAAGAGAAAAAAAAAAGAAGTGACACATTGTAAGGGGACTAAAAGATGGATTTCTAAGACAATCCAAGCAAAGTACTAAACAATCATAAGATAATCTTTTAATAACAAGATTGAGAGGAGCTGAATAACTGCATATGCCTTATTTCTCACTTCTGGAAAATATAAGAATGTGCTACACAAGTATCAAGGCAAAGATTCATAAGATAAGGCTTTAACAAACAATATTCTACAGCAAGGCACGGGGAATACAAGATCGCACTTGAAATTACTAAAATTTGTAAAAACATTTGACTCAAGTAAGCAAAATGGAGTCCTTACCAGACATTTTCCAACAAGGCATATCCCATGTATATGTTAAGCTATAATAAAATTTCTTAACAAATGAAATAAGACAAATCGTTTTGTTTGCAAATCCTTTTACTATTAATATCAAGGAAAGCATAAAATGAAAAGATATAAGCTCAACAAAGCTATTTGCCAAATGTCATGTAAGATATACAGACTATAGTTCAAATGAAATCAAGTTTTCCTGTAAATAACAAGATCCTCCAGATGTTCCTTTTTTCAGGTGATACATTTTTAAATCCTGGACTCAAGTATATCCTCCTAAGCAATATCCAATCATCATGATCACCACCACCACCACCACCAGCATCATCATCATCATCTTGATCTCCATTAAAACTAGAAATTCTTTGTGCCAGACACTGTGCTAAACACTTTACAATTATCTCATTTTATACTTAACAACAATCTTGTGCAGTAGGCTTTATTCCCATTTTACAGTTGAGGAAACTTAGGCAAATGGAGGTTAAGTGACTTGTCCGAGGTCACATAGTAAATAAGTGTCTAAAGTCAGATTTTTTAACTCAGGTCTTCATAACTCCAGGTCTAGAACTCTATTCACTTGCACTTAGCTGCCTCCAGATCTATAATTACTCACTCAGAATCTGGTCCAACTATCCCCACAAGAAAGAAGTGTATAAAAATGACAACTATCCACAGAACTGCTTTTTTCTTATGTGTTTCCTTTTTATTCTTTATTCCAAGGTCTAGATAACAAAGTAAGGAAGAGAAGAGGGTTATATTTAGAAATTAGAGTGATACAAAAACAAAAGATGCCAATACAAAATTAAACCTTCCTATCATCCCACTGGAGGAGAGCAGGCTGGATTACTTTCAGTTAACTGAAAGGCAATTTTACTGACACCCCACCCCCCCCCAAAGCTTCCCATAACAGCAAAGGCCTGTCATTTCAATATATATATTTTTTGGAATTGCTGCATGGAAGCAAGATGGAACAATAGTCCTTTTCAAGAACTAAAGATATTCAGGACCATAGGAGGGGGCGGAGCCAAGATGGCGGAGTAGAAACACAAAAATACGCTAGCTCCAAACCCACAGCCCATGAAATATCTGTAGTAAAGAGCTGCCAATAAATTTGGGAGCAGGAGAAGCCACATAACAGCGGAGCGGATAAGATTTCTGTTCCAGAGGGACCTGCAAACCTCTCGCAAAAGGTCTGTCGCACTGCCGACGTGGAGCCCAGCCCAGCCCTGCTGCGGCCACGGCACCAAGAGGAGCGGATCCGAGCAGACTTCAGGGACAGGATCTCCAGCGGCCACGCGGATTCCTCCACCCACAGGTGACGGGGGTCGGTGAGAAGGTCTCTTTGGTGGGTCGAGAGGGGAGTGGGGTGCCCCCATACTCAGGCCCCCTCGGGAGGCAACAGCGGAGGCGGGAGCAGACCGGGGCTCCCCAAGCAGGCAGGACCCTGGATCCATTGTTGAAGGTCTCTGCATAAACCCCCTGAGGGAACTGAGCCCATGAGGCGGCCCTGCTCCCACCCAGGCAGCTGAACTTGATCTCACACTGAATAGCAGCCCTGCCCCCGCCCAAAGCACTGAGGCTGGGAAGCAGCATTTGAATCTCAGACCCCAAGTGCTGGCTGGGAGGATCAGGAGGCGAGGTGGGTGTGAGGAGAATATTAAGAGGTCAAGTCACTGGCTGGGAAAATGCCCAGAAAAGGGAAAAAAACCAAGACTATAGAGGGATACTTTCTTGGTGAGCAGGTTTCTCCTCCCCTCCTTTCTGATGAGGAAGAGCGGTGCTCACCATCAGGGGAAGACACGGAAGTCAGTGCTTCTACATCCCAGCCCACTCAGTGGAATCAGTTCTGGGAAAAGGTCATAAAGAGCCCAAACAATTTTCAAAATCATGATAGAGAGGTGGAGGAAAAAGTGGGAAGAGCAATAAAAGACTTGCAAGCAAAGTATGAACAACAGATCAGCACCCTGCTAAAGGAGACCCAAAAAAATGCAGAAGAAAATAACACCCTGAAAAATAGGCTAACTCAATTGGCAAAGGAGGTTCAAGAAGCCAAGGAGGAGAAGAATGCTTTCAAAAGCAGAATTAGCCAAATGGAAAAGGAGATTCAAAAGCTCACTGAAGAAAATAGTTATTTCAAAATTAGAATGGAACAGATGGAGGCTAATGACTTTATGAGAAACCAAGAAATCACAAAACAAAACCAAAAGAATGAAAAAATGGAAGATAATGTGAAATATCTCATTGGAAAAACAACTGACCTGGAAAATAGATCCAGGAGAGACAATTTAAAAATTATGGGCCTACCTGAAAGCCATGATCAAAAAAAGAGCCTAGACATCATCTTTCATGAAATTATCAAGGAAAACTGCCCTGATATTCTAGAACCAGAGAGCAAAATAAATATTGAAAGAACTAAAGATATTCATCATACAAAAATCAATGAAAAACTGCAAAGTGGATATAAGTAGGATGCAACAACATATAACCAATGAAGAATCCTGAAAAACAGTACAGGATGTTGTTTCCCAAAACAGTTATTTTCTTTATGTCCTGTTTATGCTGTTTTTGTTCTAATTATCTGTTTCTGAAATCCTATCTAACTTTTCTTCTGTAACTTCTTACATAGAGGAAAATACATTTATTTCCTTCTGTTCCTTAAGACTTCCAGAATCTGTGAGCTTATTGATATTGTTCCTTTCTCCAAAGATGCAGATCCAGATCCCTCTATAATTGAACAAATTTTGTTTGAAAGTTGCAGTAACCCTGCAGTCAGCCTGGTGATAGCCTTTCTCAATTTGGCCAGGCTGGTTCTTATATACTAACAAGTCTGTCATTGGGTCTAAACCCTCCATAACTGAGTTAAAGCCATTATTCTATTTCCTTCTACCTTTCCTGGTGCCCTTTTCAAAAAACGAGTTTGGATTTTTTATCCAGTTGGAATTAATTAAGGTTTACAGTTTATAGTAACAAATAGCAAATGAGCAGAGTTCCTTATTCACTCCGTTTACCTCACAACAATTCGCTCCCCTTCTTCATTGTTCTACAGCATTAGAAAGTGAAACCCAAATAGGTTAAATGATACAGCCAAAGTCCCAAAGGCAGTAAGCTGCCCAAATGGAATAAGGATCCAAGTCCTCTACCTCTAGGTCTAGTACACTAAAACTGCATGGCAATCTGTTCCAGTCACGCAAGTATTGACACCAATGAGATAATGGACATAATGAAGTGTGAGAACTGTGTGAGACTACAGACAAAATGTGCTTGTGGTTTGTCATATTGCTATCTAGATTAACTAATATTGTTTATTAATGAGTCACTTCTTCCATTTTTCTTTTCCATGCTTACTTTTCATATTTATTGCTATTCCATATGATTTTTCTATTTTTTCATCTAATATCAGAAAGTTTTAGTGATAGGACTAGAGATAGAGAGAGGGGCTGGACATGATTTCATAGATATCAGGAAATTCCAAATAAGGAAACTCTCTCTAACTGATATATCACTTTCTCTGCAATTTATGTTGTTGTCTACACCACAAATATGGCAAATGACTTATCCTGGGTCACACAGTCAGCATGTGAGAAGTAGGGACTCAAACCCAGGTTTTCCTGGGTTTATGCTTGTGGTCTCTGGTGGTTTTCTTTGATATTAATGTTAACTATTTTATAATATCCTTAGATATATTAATATATATGACAATATATTAATATATAATATAAATATTATATGCAAATATATTAAATATCCTTTAAAATATAATATCCTTTAAAAATCTAGGACAAATTACACTTGATCAACGTTATTATGCTATTTTATATTTACCTACATGATTTTTTTATGTAGTCCCATTTCATTCTATTTTTAAGGTAATTTTATTAAGACTACACAAATCTTTAAAACAATTGGGAAAAGGATATTGAGGTTTACTATGTTGATCCAATCTAGTCAACTTTAGCTCTAAAAAGAAACTAGAACTGGGTATACTGATATTGGAATCATTCACAAGGATGATAATTGAACCCATCATGGTATGGGAGACAATGATATGACCAAGTGAAAAAGCATAGAGAGAAAAGAGAATGGGGTCGAGGAGAGATCCTTGAGAGACCACAGTGCAAGTGACATGGATGAAGAGACAGCAAAGGAGACTAAAGGAGAGATCATACAAGTAGGAGAATCAAAGAGAACAAAGTCATAAAAACCCAAAGAGAGAATATGCAGAAGCAGAAGGCAACCAACATTGTCAGCTGCTTCACATTAAGAATGAGGCTTGAGAAGAAAGCAATGGATTTGGCAATTAAAAGATTGTGGTAAACAGTCTCAACTAAATGGTGAGGTCAAAAGTCAGGATGCAAAGTTCAGAAAAGGATGAATGGAAAGGAGGTGGAGACAAAGATTGCAGGTGGCCTTATCAAGGAGTTAAGCCAAGAAAAACAGAAAGTCAAACTACAGATTTAGACATAAAAGAAGAGAAAAAGGTGCTAAGTATAGATGGCTTTTTTAAGGAGTTTAGCCAACAGGAGGAGAGATATAAAATCATAGTAGGGATAGCAGGATCAAGGGAGGAAGGAATTTTTAAAGATGAGGGAGGTAAACATTTGTAGGCAACAGGAAAGAAGTCAGTAGTTAAGAAGAGACTGAAGATTAGAGAGGGCATAGAGATGATAATGGAGGCAATCAGCTAGAGAATTTGGGAGAATCTATGATCAAGAGTACATGTGGAAACCTGTCTGCCTTGGAAAGAAGAGACACCTCTCTGTGTAAGACAAGAGTGAAAGAGAATACAGTGGGTCAGAGGTATGTGAGATGAGAAAGACAGACTTTTTTTCAATTTAACCAAAAATAATTTATAAATTAATATAATTTTAAGTTTTAAAGTATACTAAAATTAATTAATTTCTTAGCCTTTATTGGTAGTATATGAAGTTGAGTTATTTTGATAAATGCATCTTGTACCCTGCCACCTTGAAGAAATCATTTTTGACTCAATTTTTTGCTGCTTGATACTATTAGTTTTTCTAGCTTTCTTTCCCTTTGAATTCCCCTGGTGTACATACTAGTGCCATAGACACCACCATTTACTGTAAGATAATTATTTTCTGTCACATGTTATCTTCTAAATTAGACTATAAGCTCCACTAACACAGAAACTAAATACACTGCTATGCATAGAGTTCACAATAAACTATTAATATGTACACACAGTTGAAGCTATGAAAAATGATAATATAAAAAAATAAGGGATGACTTTTTTTAAAAAAGAGACCCTGTTAAACATACACATATAAATCCACTACAAATAAACCAAAGATTATAATTCTTTCCATTCCTAGCAAGATCAACAACTTTTGGATATATGTGAGCAGTATAATCCAATACTTTTAATCATGCATTTGATTAACAATCAACAAAAAAACCACTTTTTTCCTTTAAGCATAAAACCAAAAGTGCACAATTGCTCACAAAGGTATATGCCCACCATATCCTAAGACTGCAGCTATAAACAGTATCATGATGATGATGATGTAATTTAGCAAGTCTTGTCATTCACCGAATATAACAGTTGAAAGGTACCTCAGAAGATATCTCTTTCTCTGAACACTACCAACACTGTCAGTGATGCATTGCCATCCAGGATCCACCTAAAGACATGCAGCAGCAAGGGAAAATCTGCAGCCTCCCAAGCAAGGTCACTCACGGTACTTTGGGTCAGTTCTAATTATTAGAAATTTTCCTTACATCAAGTCTACACTTCTACCTTTTTTCAACTCCTACCCATGATAGCTACTTTCACTTTATGAAGCCAAGAACAAAAGGCTGTAAGAGAGCTATCATATTTTCACTAAGTCTTCTCTCCATCTGGAATTCCTTCAACAAGTCTCTAGTCATGGTCTCTAGCCTTCTCCTCATTCTAGATTACTTCCAATAATCCAGTTTAAATAAACCTCCCAACTTCAAGCAATATGTAAACTCATCCATGTGGGTAATCCTTCCTGGGTAATACTGCTGATAGCAATTCAATCATGACTCCCTAGATTGTCTTTGTCCTCTACAAAGATAAACAAAAGCACTAGAGGATTTTCTCTAGCACTCTTGACATTGAATAAATACTACTGGAACATATTTGTTGCTACAGGGTAGCCTTTACTATGTGATTGGTCCATCCTTTTTTCCAGCCACACACCTTTTTTAATACATTTTTAAATTTTGTTAAATATTTACCAATTTTAAAATTTAACATTCATTTTTTAAAATACTGAGTTCCAAAATTCTCTCTCTGACCCCCACCTCTCCCCAGCTCCTTGAGAAAGCAAGCAATATGACATAAGTTATACATGTAAAGTCATGCAAAGCATATTTCTATAGTAGTCATATCACAAAAGAATTACACACACGCAAAAAGACAAAGAAAAATAAAGTGAAAAAAGTATACTTCAATCTGCACTCAGAGTTCATCCATCAGTTCTCTCTGGATGTGGATAGTATTTTTCAACACTGAGTCCTTTGGAATTGTCTTGATTAGAGTAGCAGAGAGCATCATTACAATACCGTCATTACTATGTACACTTCTGGTTCTGCTCATTTTACTATGCATCAGTTCATATAAATCTCCCCAAGTTTTTCTGAAGTCATACTGTTTGTCATTTCTTATAGCACAAGCCATACACTACATGACAGTTATATGCTACAACTTGTTCTGCCATTCTCAGTTAATGGGTGTCCCCTCAATTTCCAATTCTTTGCCACCACAAAAAAAAAAAAAACTGCTATAAATATTTTTGTAAAAAATAGGTCCTTTTCCCTTTCCTTCAATCTCTTTGGGATTCAGACCTAGTACTAGTATTGATGGATCAAAGGGTATGCATTGTTTTATAGTCCTCTAGATATAGTTGCAAATCAGAATGGTTCAACTGCATATGTGGTTGATGATACTCATTACATTGCTTCTTCTGTGCAAGCTGCAGTTGGTAATGTGTTAAAGTTTGTTCAAGCTCACTGTATACCTCTCTACTAACAGTTTCAGTGTCTGAACAGCTAGGAAGTAGACATAAGTTTTAACTATGTTCTTCCTAAGAAGTACCCAAAACTGAACTCATTATTATTGGTTCTGACACCATCAAATAGTTCTTCCCTATGCTGAAGTCTAGACTCTAACAATGTAAAATTGATATTTTCTACTCTTTTATGCAGCCCAACTGTTGTGTCAGAAATGACAACTGTTTCAAATTTTGATATTTTGCATTATTTTTCCTACTGTTTACTATTACTTTAAATTTTTCTTTTCATTAAATTTATCCATCTTTTTAGAATCTGTCAAGTCATTTCTCTGAAAGTTATAGACTTCCAATATTTGAGGATGACTATACCTTTTCCTTACTCATCCATTCAACAACTTATTCACATTTCATTCCCTCAGGTTTTCCCCATGAACCATTATCTCTATCCCATCATTTGTTGTTGTTCTCTAAAAGTTCATTCCAATTTTTATAAAGCCAGCTCTCATATATTTATGGTAATTGGGAACTCAAATAATCCCCAAACCTCATTTCAGTCACCAATTTCAGTCCCCTTTTCTCTTAGCAAACTTTTACCTAAGTAAATAACTAGTAGTAAAACTGGCTGGTTTGAAATTTTCATGCCCTGTAACCTTTCCTTTATTCTTCTTGCCCACTGGTATAAAGTGACAATGGTAAGAGAAGAGTAAAAAGTCATGACAAAGGCAAACAGTGATTAGAGTGGGAAGAAATGAAGTAAATCAAACAGCTCCTAAAGACTCCTCAAAGTGAAAAAATGGACTAAAAAAGAACTGCTAGAGTATACATATAGATTGAAGCATACTTTTTTAAAATTAATTTTTATTGGGTTTTGTTGGGGGGGGTCTGTTTTCTTTTGCTACATGACTAATGTGGAAATATGTTTTGCATGAGACTACACATGTACAACCTACATCAAATTGCCTTCCTTCTCAAGAAAATATTCTGTATTAGGTCAAAATCTAGTTCAATATTTTTTGTTACTGGCACCACAGGATGTTTTTTCTCAGATACCACAGTATTTGCCTTCTAACACACTGACTTCAAAATTTTAGGAAAATATCAGAATATATTTATTCCCACAGTGGAGGAAGGGAGGGAGAGATTTTGGAATTTAAAATTTCATACAAACACATGTTAAAAATTGCTTTTCCATATAACTGGGGGAAAAATACTTTTTAAAAAAAGTAAAGATGGACGAAATGTCACTCTGTAAGTAAATCATATTATGAACCATACTGACTTTCTCGCTACGCCGGCTTCACTGTCATCGTCACCACCACAACAGCTATTTACGTAGCACTTTAACTTTTCCATAGCAATTTATAAATAACATCTCATGTCATCCTCACACCAGTCCCAGGAGACATTGCGATTTTATATTCACTTCATAAATGAGGAGATTGGGGCAGGCTGAATAATGGCTTTTTAAGGGTCACACAGACTAGATCTGAACTCAGGTATTCCTGGTGTCAGGTACATAACTCACGATATACCACCTACCAGTCTCTTCATAATAGCACTTCAAATATTTCAAGACAAGTTATCATAGTTCCTCTCTCTACTTCCAGGACAAAAAAGCCTAGTTTCTCCAGTCAGTCTTCATGTGAAACAAACTTCAGGTCCTTTTCCACAATGGATGCCCCGAAGAGATATGCTTTAATTTACTGGTATCGTTCTTCATATGCGGCACCCAAAACTAAACACAGTACTTCAAACATGGTTTCAATAAAAAAGAGTACAGTTGAACTGCTGTGATGGCTCAGTCGTTTCATTTTAGTCACTTCAGTAGTTTTTCTCAAGGAAAAAGCACTCAAAGGCCATAAAAAATAAGCATATGTATTTCTCATTCATAATTCTCATATCACTGTTGTTTGGTCATTTTTTCAGTCATGTCCAACTCTTTATGACCATATTTGGAGTTTTCTTGGCTAAGATATGGGAATGATTTACCATTTTCTTCTCCAGCTCATTTTACAGATGAGGAAACTGAAGCAAACAAGGTTAAGTGATTTTGCCCAGGGTCACACAGCTGGTACCTGAAGCCAAATCTGAATTCAAGTCTTCCTGATTCCACCTTCATCATTCCACAGTCCCACCTAGACAAAGGAACTATCACCTACCTATTCTTGAATGCTGTTCTCTTAAAATAGCACAAAACCACATTTGCTTTCTTGAATGCCACAGAATGCTAATGACTCACATTAAGCTTTCTTGAACTTTTTTATTTAAATCACTATCTCCCCAAGCCTTTCCAATCTTTTTGTGCTCATTTTTGAAACCAAGCGTTAAGGCTCTATGTTGAATCCTAATACTACATGTCATCCTCAACTCCTCACTCTCAGCCACTCCCCATTCAATCTACTGCCAAATTCTGTAGTTCTACCTGTCCTCTCTGCGCTGACACCTCCACTATTCTGGTACACACTCTCCTTACTTTATGACTAGACTACTTCAGTGACCTGCTGGTGAATCCACCTTACCTCAAGTCTTTCTCATGCCCATCCTCTGCTCAGCGGTCAAACTGATCTTCCTAAAGCACAGGTCTGACCATGTTACCTCCCATTCAACAAATTCCAGTGACTCCCTGTCACCTCCAGGATGAAATACAAAATTCTGTTTGGCAATCAAAGTCCTTCATAATCTGTTCTCTTCCTACCTTTCCACTTTTCTTACTCCTTAACCCTCCATCCCCACATACTCCATATGATCAAGGGGCACTAGCCTCCTTGCTGTTCCTCACGTAAAGACATTCATGTCTCAATTTCCTACATTTTCACTGGCTGTCCTTCATACCTGGAATGCTCTCCCTACTCATCGCCACCTCTTCCTACTTCCCTGGCTTCCTACTTCCTCAGCTAGAATCCCACCTTCTACACAAAGCCTTTCCCTCCCCCTCCCCGCTCCAAGCAAGGACCTTCCCTCTGGGAATTATCTCCAAATAACTCTGCAAGTATCCAGTTATGTTTGTACAGTTGCATGTTATCTCTCTGTTTAGACTGTGAGATCTTTGACAGAAGATACTGCCTTTTGTCTTTCTTTGGTATCCTCAGCACTTAGCACAGAGCCTAGGCACATAGTAAGCACTTAATAAATAAATGCTTATGGAAGACTGGAATATACCTCATATCTTTAAAGTTATTGTTAAGGGTTATTACAGATATCATTTTTATGAATCTATAGATGCTTCATGAGTTAGAAATTTCCCAAACAGTCTACATACTTTTATAATTCTCATTTTGTCTCAGCTGCTCTCTCTCATTCTCACTCCCCACTCTTAACACCCACCCAAAATCCTAAGAAGAGTATGGCATCTACAGAGAAGCTGGAAATCTCACTAATATCACTCCACTCTCTGCTATAATGTTGTACTATGAAAGGAGGCTAGATAGGTAAAATGAAGACAAACGGTGCAAGGCCATGGAAGTGTGGCTAACACAGCTTTGTTTTTCAATAGGCAAAAGAACCACTAAGATTCTGAGCAGATTAGCAAAGTGAGCAGCTCTTGTTAGGATGATTACTTGGGCAGTAGGGAGGACGATTTAGCAATTGATTTCAATTTTAAATTCTCACCACAGCAGCCAGCAACCTTTCAGAGGTGATATGCTATTTATTCATTCTCATTTATTCTCTCTGGATATAAATCTCTGAGGACAGCAGTCAGCTAGAGGCAGTATATGAAGTGACTATGGCTTCAAGAGAAGCTCAAAAAACTGATGGTTAGGAGCAGGGTAGTATGAAAGGCAAAGCTGGACTAAACTGACAGGGTCATCTAATCCAACATATAATCAATCAATAAACAACTACTGACTAAGTGCTTACCATATACCAAGTACCATGCTAGGAATGGAACACAAAAACAAAAATCAAATAGTTACTGCCCTCAAGAAGCTAATATTATATCAGAGAAGAAAAAAATCTAAATATAGCAGTAAGAAGCAATATATTGGGTGTCACAAAAATCTTAGTGCCATTTTTAAGCTTACACTGCATTTAAACTATTAAAGCTTTAAATCTGCTCTAAGACATTTGGGAAACCTTGTTTGCAAAATGAAAACAAAGTAATCTTTGTTGGGAGCCACTAACAGCTAAGATTAGGAAAGGCCTTCTCTCCTGTAAGAGTAACATTCGAGCTAAATTTTGAAGGAAACCGGGCATTCTAAGAAGCAGACAGGTATATATTCCAGGCAAGATGGAACACTGTGTTTGAGAATAGCAAGGCCAGTTTAGTGGGAATGCATGAAGGGGAGGAATGCGTAATAATCAAGCTGCAAAACCAGGTTATTAGATCCAGATTATATTGGGCTACAAATGACAACAGAGAAACTGGTTTCCTCTCCCTTATCCTAACTCACTCAGCCCTTCAAGGTTACTAGACTTCCAGCAACAGTGAACTCAGTCTTTCCAGGGACATTCCATTCCATTTTGGAACATCTCTAATTATTAAACAGTTGTTTTCCTCATGCTGAAGGGAACTCTACCTCCATATAACTTCTGCCTACAGGGAGGAAGAAAAATAAGTTTAACCTCTCACAAAATAAACCCTCAAATCTGAAGACAGCTATGTCTCACCTAATCTTTTTTCCAAGCTAAACATTCCTAGTTTCTTCAACCAATTGTCCTATGACACACTCTAAAATCCACTCACCATCCCAGTCACTCTCCTCTGGACATGCTCCACCTAAACAACAGTCCTCTAGAATATAGTCACAAGAAACTAGGCACCATACTTTCTGTGGGAGCTGATTTAACAGTCAGGAAAGGACAAAAATATGATATTGTGGAATGAGTCTTGGATTTTGGAGTTGAAAGACATGGTTTCAAATGAGGTTCTGCTATTTATTTACCATATGACACTAAGGCAAAGCAATTAACTTCTCTGGGCCTTACTTAGTACCTCACCTCTAAAATGAGGATTCTAAGGACTTTTCTACCTCTAAATCTATAATCCTATTATCTTGTAGTCATTGAACTTTTATGGGATTCAGCTTCCTCATCCACAAAATGGTGACACCATTTTTAAAATATCTACCTCACAGGCCTGTTCTGAAGTAAGTGCTTTGCAAACCTTAAAGTGCTATATAAATGTGAGTTAGTCCAACTCGTTTCTTTAAGTGAGCACATTGGATCGCATGATTTCTGTGGAGCTATGAAGCACTTAAAGAAATTATTAATAAGCCATTTAGTAGTAATTAATTCATATTCACATATCATCAAGAGTAGGTCACATAACTGAGGGTCAGACCAAGAAGGAGAAAAGGAATACTGATAAGGAAGATAGGAAGTTGCCAAAAAGTAACCTACCTATTTCACAATTTTTTCTTGGCCAAGACACTGAAAATCATTTGGGCCCAAGTGTCATGGTCTGCAGACCCATGCCCTTCCAGGTTACAACTAAATAAAGTTGGAGAACAAATAGAAAGTATTTTGTAATTACAATTGTCACACTCATGATTCAAATGATTTGGGATTCAATAGGTTCTAATCAAATCCATTTGATGTATCTATGGGAAAGACTAAAATGCCTACTATTTTTCTTTGATGATCTCATTTTCTAAGCTATTTTTGAGAACACATTATCATAGTTTTCATTCTAATGGCCTTAAAATTATTTTTTAAATTAATATGCACTCTTATAACAGCTCTTCCTCATTCTGTAATAATTGATCCAATAATTATAGATCAAATTCTGATCCATGATTCACCATCAGCAGAAATCACACAATTGAATCATATACTTTGAAAGAAATGGTTTATTGTTCTAGATTTAAAATGCAAAGTTTCCATTATATTTAATAATTGAAAGGCATGCTGTGTTATGGTTGCATTTGGTGACTGGATTAATAGTACCCCAACTGTGCTAAACAATGCCTTTTCCTTATTAGGGTTCTGATTACCATATCAACTATTTGTTTAAGAAAAAGAAAGAAAAAAACACAGCAAGAAAAAAAGAATAAAAGACATATAAGAACATCAAACACATCCAAAAACATTAAGATCCAGCATTGAGGAAATTTGGAATCAGCAAAATATAAGCTACTAAAGATGAAATGGCAGAGAAGTATTCAAATTTTAAGTTTCATATCTCAAAAAAAAGTTTCACATCTCATATTGGCCAATGAGGAATCACTTGTAATCACTGCATGTCTGGGAAATATAACAACACTCTCAACCCTTCCAGGCTCAGTTTCTTAATTGGAGTATCATTTTGCTAGAAAATATAAAATTATGTTAGTGATGCTTAGCAATCCTGGTGTTTGAATCATCTCAACACTCAGAATTTTTAAAAAGAAAAATGTCATTATTTTCTTATTCCACAGCAAATATTATGTTTGGTTTTTCTAAATCTGTATTTTAACTTTTCCTTGTTATTTCAGAATATTTGCAATACTGTGATAAAATAAGGACTTCTAGTACAACATACTAATTACTTGTACATTTTTTCTCAAAGAAAAAGCACGCAAAGGCTTTCAAAAATAAGCATTATGTGTATTTCTCACTCATAATTCTATATCACTGTTGTTTTTTGGTCATTTTTCAGTCGTGTCTGATTCTCCATGACCCCAGTTGGGGTTCTCTTGGCAAAGATACTGGAGTAGTTTGCCATTTCCTTCTCCTGTTCATTTTACAGAAAAAAAAAAAAAGCAAGGCAAATAAATTATTAAGTCACACAACTAGTAAGTATCTGAGGCCAGATTTGAACTCAGGAAGATGAGTCTTCCTAATTCCAAGCCCAGCACTCTATCCACTGAGCCACCTAGCTGCACTGAGGCCACCTTGCTGTATCATTACATATGCCACTGTGTTGACTAATCATTTACCTAAACTATAATGTCACGTCTAATATCTGTACTGTTCAATACTACTTACAGGTGAACTAAGTAAGTGTAAACATTCCCTGCAAGGCATTTCTAATCAACTGCTAGTATTGAAGAGCTACAAAGACATTTAGATGGCTATCATAGCAAAGCAGTGATGCTGACCTCTCAAAGGCTATGTGCATCAACAGAATGCCCTTTCAGGACCTACAAAGCTGGAAAGGCTTAAAGTTTGGGTTAGGTGACTGATGCTCTGTCACCCAAGGATCAGCCTCATTAAATTGAAAGGACTTATCACCAGACTGGCTGCAGAATGACCACAAAGATCACTACTAAACCATAAACAGGTTGTGATGGAAGACATCCCAGTAAAGGGTGTATATACTTTAATGTACCTATACTGTCATCAACATAGGTGCCTCTTCTAATGGAATAGATCCCTAGCCAACCATGGGTTTTCTCACATCCTTTTGATTAATTACAGGACTATAAAAATGTCATCTGGCTTAGGATATCATTTACCAAAATCATCCTTTCTTCATGTCTTCAACAATTATGCCCTTGATACATGTGGAGAGTATTCTCATGAAGATTTTATATGGATGGGAAAGTAAGCGGATGGGGCAGCACCACCTTTTTGGTTAAGAAGATATTCATTCCCCCACATATCTGGTATTCTCCTCTCCCTTTCAGATATCTTGAGAAGCCAATCCTCCAGCATAGGCTTGAACAATTTATACTTGGTCTAGCAAAGTTGTTCTTCCCATTTGGGGTATTTTGTTTTTGTCTGTGAGGTTTTTGGTGACATTTCTATTTCCATCATGGGCTGTAACATTATAGTCCCAATGTGATAGCTCACTGAAGGAGAAAATTGTTACAGAAATCTGACAAATTTCCAGTTTCATTCTTCAAAGCTCAGGTTTTGCTGGCTTAAATATATCTCTCATGAATCTTTCAGTAAACTTATTTTCATTCCATTGCTTCTTTTTTCAAGAGGCAATACTATTCATAATCTTTCACCATCCTCCACAAAATTTTACAAATAAATTAATATTATACATTGATGTGTCCTGGGCTATTATGTACCTACATTTTAGCAAACAGCTTTGTTTTGAAGGTTTCTAAGTTCTTATTGTCTCCTCAGAAGAGTAAGGGTGAGCCTGTACTGATATCTGCTATTATATACATTTTCCATTTTCCAACATCAACAGTTTGTTTAAATGGGTCAGTTTGTAGTTGCCACAATTGAATTACCAAATCATCTTATTTTCATTCTGTCTTCTAATTTGTATTTTAGGTTCTTCTCCAACAAGTTGATAGTTTGATAACAGCCATATCAATAACTGTAAGTTTTCACTAGTGTACAGTCAATTTAATTTTGGGTTATATTACTTTGGGACCTGTCATACCCAGGGTATCCTGACCATCTTCTTGAAGAAAATGTCCTTGACGAATAGGCATGAGGTTTCTGTAAAGTCTACAAACTTTTATCATCTCTTGATATAAATAAGGACCAAAGAAATCACAGTTCCCTAAAGTGTTGAAGTATTTCTCCTCTCAATCTTCCTTACCCTTCTACTTTGTTTTTTAATTTCCTGCTTGCTTTTTTCATCTCCAACTGTCACTCAGGCATATTTCTCTTAATCCCTAAAAGATTAAGTTGTTTCCTCCATCAGTCCCACTCTGATAATCTACTTCTGAGAAATATCATTCAAGAGTAAGCTAGGGAATAAGGCATCGTGTGCTCCTCCACAAAGGACCACCAACACCACTGCTCCCTCTGCAAAAACAAAAACAAAAACAAAAACAAAACCACACCTGTTTCATGCAGACCAATTGTTCTCAATTTGCACTTATCTCAGGAGAGGAAACAGGCTTAAATTAAAATAGAAGAGATTTTGTCAAGACATAAGGCAGAATTTTCTGCCTATTAGGGTAATACACATTGGAACAGACTACTGTGGAACTCTCCATCCTTGGTGATCCTAAATTTTAAAAACAGACCACCCTCTGGAAAGAATACCAAATTTGAGACTGAAATTCTGGCTCTGCCATTCACTACATGTTTGACCCTTTTAAAGTAAGTAACTAAATCCTTCTGTTCCCAAATTTCCACATCTGCAAAATGAGTAAGTTAGACTAGATGACATTCAAGGTCCCTTTGAGCTCTAAAATCTATGATACTCTCTAATCTAACTAGATTAGACTAAGAAAGACATCAGTGAAACAGAGGCGATGCTTAAACAGTATCAAATGTCAGCAGAACAATTTTGTGTGTTTATGAAGCCTAGAATAGGGATTTTTATCTGGGGTCTTTGAATAGATTTTAAGGTATCTTTTTTAAGTGTCAGTAACTTGGAAGGGGAAAAAAATACATCTTTATTTCAATATGATTGTTTTCCTTTGTAATCCTGTATATTTTTGTTTCATACATTTAAAAACATTATCTTGAGCAGAAGGTCCACAAACTTTAACAAACTGCTAAGGAGATCCCTGACACAAAATAAATTTAAGAAAACAAAATCCATAGATATAAAAATAGGGACTAGGCTTGCTATTTCATTGGTATAGAGAACTCCTAAGTGAGGAAACTCCTTCTACCAATGCAATTCTTCATATTCTCCACAACTTATGGAATCAGAGAGTTGCCTAGAGTACTGAGAGGTTAAGTGATTTGCCCCAAGTCACACAGCCATTGTGTCAGAGGCAGTACTTAAACCAAAATGTCTATGATGATAGCTCTCTGTCTCTCTGTTTCTGTTTCTCATACACACTCACATACACATACACACACAGAGCAATGTGTATAAAGGGACTGCACTTTTTAGGTATTTTCCTCTTTTTACTGCAACTTTTGTATATTTTATGTGCTTTAACTGAAATGGTTAAGAAAGAACATGTAATTTCCACTAAAAGGAATTAGAAGGCTATTTGGCCTGTAACTCTAAATAAAAAACATGGGAAAGAAAAACATGTAAAAATTATTAGAATGTTAATTTAATTCATATTCTTATGCATTAGATAGAGCTATTTAAAAAAAATATATAGCCTCTTAACTAATTAACTTATTTTCTTCATTTAACCAGTGAAGAAACTAAGGTCCAGAAAAATTAAATGACTGAGGTCAAAGCATCCTGGCTCCTAGCCTAGTACACTTTACACTATACCATGCTCCAAAGACCACGTCACAAAAAACATTTCTTGTATTTAAAACAGCTCTTCTTAAAGAAAAAATATTCAGAATACATGAATTTTTTGTTAAATTCTAAAATGGAGGCCTCTTATTTTGGCTATTTGTTTCCCACCCCAAACACAATGTAACACAAAATATAGCTAAATATTCTTCAAAGGCCTAATGAATCGATAAAAATTGTTCACAACCACTCCCACTTCAGGTTCCATAAATCTATTTCAGTCAACTTTGATAGCAAAATAACCAAATCATCATTAATTTTTTCCCATATCTTTACAAAATTCACCAAAAAATATAACACTCCTTTAAAATATATAGTAAGAGAGGAGGAATCATGATGGCAGAGTAGCAGAAAGAAGAGCAGTGAGTTCCCTCCATCCCCCACTCCTCCAAAAAGATAGAGAAGACACAGCCAAATTAATCCTAATAGGGAATTCCAAGAAAAAGTAATAGTAAGTCATTTTTCCAGCAAAGATTGGCATAGGAGGCAAAAATAAAGATCTACGGAAACTAAAGACTGAGCCTAGCCAAGAGTATGGGGCTCCACAGAGCAATCTACTCTGACTCAAAAAAGGTTGTGTACTATGGCAGGAAAAGGTCCCAGAATCATACTGGGGCACTGTGAAGGGGACAGGCACATTCTGGGAATACTGGGGCACTGTGAAGAGAGCAAGTACAACCCTGACAGTTTTGTCACCGTCTACCTAATTCTGGGTCAAAGATCCAGGATGGACCTGAAACCAGGGATGATATTCTTGGTTAAGGTGTCATCTCAAGCACTAGGGTTGTTTACTCAAAAAAGAGCAAGTTCAGAAACAAATACAAGATGAGAACAGACTTTATATAGACAGCCCAGTCTAAAGCCTACAGAGAAATAAGCCAGGTAGGAATCCCAGGCCAAAAGGGAGCCTGTAGTTCTGTTACTATGAATGAGCTTAGCTTCCCAAATGATTGATAATGATTGAGTCCAACAGCAGTCTGCCATTGCTTAGGTTCAAACTCAGGTCAGAATCATGCAGAGCTCAAACCATGGATTGGGCCAGAAGCAGTGATCAGACTTTGCCCTGTATCAGACCACTTTGGTAGCATGAAAAGATTGCAAGTATTTAGCCTAAGCTATCTCTCAAATCTTGGAATAACATGACACCCAATACTTTAAGAATGTAGAAACAGGACCAGCCCAGGTATTCCCTCCAGAAGCTTGCACAGAGCCAGGAAGTAGGCTGGAAGAATAAGCATAAAAGAATCCTACTATTTAAAAAGCTTTTATGATAAGAGAGGTGCTAAAGAAACAAACCCAGAAAAGAATTATTCCAAAATACTCATAAGCAATGTCTAAAAAAAAATAAAACCCACAAAGCACAGTTTGAACACAAATTCAACTTGAATTCCTGGAAGAGATGAAGAA
The DNA here is from genome assembly GCF_028372415.1 of Notamacropus eugenii. Classification (NCBI taxonomy): domain Eukaryota; kingdom Metazoa; phylum Chordata; class Mammalia; order Diprotodontia; family Macropodidae; genus Notamacropus; species Notamacropus eugenii. The sequence continues at coordinate 208,929,024 of NC_092875.1, forward strand.
TTTTTTCTAAAATAAGTTTAAAATGATTTTATCTATAAAATGAGAATACTAGAAAATGAGAGTTATGGAATAAAGACTGGAAAGGAAACAAACAGCTTGGCAAAGGAGGTACAAAACCCTTGCCCAAGCAACAAAATTCAAAATTCAAATGGACCAAATAGAAGCCAATGACTCCATGAGACAAGAAATATTAAAGCAAAAGTCTAAAGTCTGAAAAAATTGAAGAAAATATAACTTATCTCATTGCAAAAACAACTAACCTTGAAAACAGATCAAGGAGAAAAAAATTTAAGAATCACTATACTGCTTGAACACCAAGACCAAAAAAGATCCTAACCATGATATTTCAAGAAATCTTAAAAGAAAACTGCCCAGAGCTCTTAGAACCAGAGAACAAAGCAGAAATAAAGAATCCACTAGTCACGTCCTGAAAGAAACTCCCAAATGAAAACTCCCAGGATCATGATGACCAAAATGCAGAACTTACAAATTTAAAAAAAAAAAAAACATACACACACACACACACACACACACACCACAAGCAGCAAGAAAGAAAGAATTCAGATAGTGAAGAGCCATAGTTAGGATCAAATACACTTTTACAGATTCCCCTATAAAAGAGTGGAGGGCTTGGAATACCATATTCCAGAAGGCAATGGATATGAGGCTTACAGACAATAATGACTTACCCGAGAGAATATAATCCTAGAGGGGAAAAAAATAAACAATTAATGAAATAAAGTACTTCCAAGCATTCCTGATGAAAAGCCAAGAACTCTGTAGAAACTATGACTAAACAAGGATAAAACTTCTTACAATTTAATATGGGGAGATGATTTGTGTCCCTTCTGAAATTTATCACCAAGGGTCACTGAGCAAGTCTGGAGAGAAAGTCTTGAAGTAGTTCTGTTGTCTTTTAATGATCTTAAGAGAAAAACTGGAAAGGGAGGAGAAGAGAAATGTACTGGGGAAGGGGAAAGGAAAGCCAGAGAAAACTATCTCATATAATCAGGATGCAAAAATAGACATCTATACAAACAAGGAGGAGAAGGTGAGAAAGCTGCTGACATTTGAACCTCATTCTCACTTAAACTGGTCAAAGGAGGGAAAAATATACATATATGCTACACAGCATTGGACAGAGAAATATGTTTCACTCAACAAGGAAATGAAAGGAAAAGGGGAGAGGGGAGAAGGAAGAAGAGGGAATTAAAAGAAGCATAGATTAAGAAAGGGATTAGCAAACCCAAAAAGAATAACTCCAAAAAGTAAAGGCAAAACAAATTCCAAGAATGTACAACAATATTTATAGCTCTTTTTGAGGTGGCAAAGAATGGCAATCTGAAGGGATGTCCATAAATTGGAAAATAGCTAAACAAGTCATAATATTTAAATGTAATGGAAAACTATTGTACTGCAAGAAACAATGAAAGTAATGGTTTCAGGAAACCTGTGAAGACTTGTATGAACTGATGGAGAATGAAATAAACAAAAACAGAAGAATTTCTACAATGACACCAATTTGATAAAAACAAACAACTATGAAAGAACTAAGAATTCTGATAAGTATAATTAACAACCACAATTCCAGAGGGCTAATTATGAAACATTCATCAAACAGAGCATGGAATATGATATTCCAGGAGTCAAAGGAACTAGGACTAAGAACAACAATCACCTACCCAGCAAAACTGAGTATAATACTTCAGGGGAAAAAATGGTCTTCCAATGAAATAGAGGACTTTTAAGCATTTTTGATGAAAAGATCAGAGCTGAAAAGAAAATCTGACTTTCAAACACAAAAATCAAGAGAAGCATGAAAAGGGAAACAGGAAAGAGAAATCATAAGGGACTTACTAAAGTTAAACTGTTTACATTCCTACATGGAAAGACAATATTTGTAACTCTTGAAACTTTTCTCAGTATCTGGGTAGTTGGTGGGATTACACATACACACACACACACACACACACACACACATAGGAGAGAGAGAGAGAGAGAGAGAGAGAAAGAGAGCGAGTGCACAGGGTGAGTTGAATAGGAAGGGATCATATCTAAAAAAAAATGAAATTAAGGGGTGAGAGAGGAATATAATGAGAGGAGAAAGGAAGAAATGGAATGGAGCAAATTATCTCTCATAAAAGAGGCAAGAAAAAGACTTTTCAATGGAGGGAAAAAGGGGGGAGGTGAGAGGGAAAATGTGAAGCTTACTCTCATTACATTTGACTCAAGGAAGGAATAAAATGCACACTCATTTTGGTATGAAAACCTATCTTACAATACAGGAAAGTGGGGGAGAAGGGGATAAGCGGGGGGGGGGGGGGGAGATGATGGAAAGGAGGGCAGTGGAAGGAGGGAGCAATTAGAAGTCAACACTCTTGAGAAGGGACAAGGTCAAAAGAGAGAATAGAAGAATTGGGGGGCAGGATAGGATGGAGAGAAATATAGTTAGTCTTACACAACATGACTATTATGAAAGTCATTTGCAAAAGTACACATATATAGCCTATATTGAACTGCTTTCCTTCCCAGTGGGGATGGGTGGGGAGGGAGGGATGAAGAGAAGTTGGAATTCAAAGTTTTAGGAACAACTATTGAGTATTGTTCTTGTATACAACTAGGAAATAAGAAATACAGGTAACGGGGTACAGAAATTTATCTTGCCCTACAAGACAAAAGAGAAGAGGGGGATAAGGGAAGGGAGGGATGTTAGAAGGGAGGGCAGATTGGTGGTAGGGGTAATTAGAATGCTCGGTGTTTTGGGGTGGGGGTAGGGGAGAGATGGGGAGAAAATTTGGAACTCAAAATTTTGTGGAAATGAATGTTGAAAACTTAAAATAAATAAATAAATTTTAAAATAAATTTTAAAAAAAGGAAAATAATCTGACTTACATGAACTGATGCAAACTGAAGTAAGCAGAACCAGAACACTGGACACAATAACAGCAATACTGTGTAATGATCAACTGTGAATGACTTAGCCATTCTCAGAAACTTAATGCTCCAAGACAATTCCAAAGGACTCATGATGAAAAATGCTATCTGACTCCAGAGAAAAAAGTGATGGAGTTCAAATGTAGATTGAAATACACCATTGTTTACTTATTTTTTTGTGGTGTTTGTTTTTTGGGGTTTTGGTTTGTGCTCTTTTTCACAACATGACTAATATGGAAATGTGTTTTGCATGTTTATAAATGTATAACATATCAAAATGCTTACCTTCCAGGGAAAGGGAGAAAGGGAAGGGATGGAGAGAATTCAGAACTCAAAATTTTCAAAAACAAATGTTACAAATTAGATTTACATGTAATTGGCAAAACAATAAAATATTACTCAAGAAAAAAATCTCAACGAATTAGAACTGCTGCACTGAAAAAGATAAAATTTAAAGATAAATGTGAAGTTTTATACCTGCTTTAAAACAATGAACTCCGCAATACAAGAGACATGGCTAGGCTACAGTTCCTTTGAAAAAGATTCAAGGGTTTCTGTGTACTCCAGAGTCAGTGTGATATGACAGCCAAGGAGTACACTATTGTAGACTTCTTGAAGAGGGGCTGAGGCAAGGAAAGGAAAAGCTCTCAGTACATCCGCTATGGTCAGAGCATACCTTGATTAGTACTGAGTTAAATTTTGGAAACATTTTAAGAAAAATACAGACAAGTTAGTAAGCATTCAGAAAAGGATGACAAGAATGGTGAGAAAAATAGAGAACATGTCTCAGTTCAAAGCTCAGTTCAAGGAACTGAAGATGTTTAGTCTAGAAGAAAGACAACTAAATGGAATCATAATAGTAGTCGTGCATATTTCAGGGAAAAGAACATTGACTCTGGGATCATAGCACCTAAGTTCAGATACCATGATGCTTATCCACATGTGTATCTTCAGGCAAGTCATTTAACTTCAAGGTTCTCAGTTTCTTCATTCAAAAAATAAGGTTGATAGACACTAAAAAATATCTGGGCGTCTACCTGCCAAAACAAATCCAGGCACTATATGAACACAATTACAAAACACTTTTAGCCCAAATAAAGTCAGATCTAAATAAGTGGGAAAACATCAGTTGCAAGTAGGTGGGCAGAGTTAATATAATAAAAATGATAATTCTACATAAATTAATTTATTTATTCAGTGCCATACCAATCAAACTACCAGATAATTATTTTTTAGAACTAGAAAAAAATAATATCAAAATTCACCTGGAAGAACAAAAGGTCCAGAATATCAGGGGAACTAATGAAAAGAAATGCTAGAGAAGGTGACCTAGCCCTACCAGATCTCAAATCGTATTATAAAGCAACAATCATAAAAACCGCTTGGTACTGGCTAAGAAACAGAGGAGTAGACAAGTGGAATAGGTTAGGTACTTAAGACACAGTAGTCAATGTATATAGGAAATGACTGTTTGATAAATCCAAGGACCCCAGCTTCTGGGATAAGAATTCAATGTCTGACAAAAACTGTTTGAAAAACTGGATAACAGTGTGGTGGAAACTGGGCATAGACCAATCAATGTCTAACACTGTACACAAGAATAAAGTCCAAATGGACACATGATCGAGGTATAAAGATTGATACTATAAACAAATTAGGAGAGCAAGGAATAGTGTATTTGTCAAATTTATGGAGAAATTTATGACCCAACAAGAGATAGAGAACATTATAAAGTGCAAACTGGATAACTCTGATCACATTAAATTGAAAAGTTTTTGCACAAATAAACCCAATGCAACCAAGATTAGGAGGGAAACAGAAAGTAGGAAAGAATCTCTGCATCTAGTATCTCTGATAAAGGCCTCACTTCTAAAATATATAGAGAACTGAGTCAAATGTACAAGAATACAAGTCATTCCCCACTTGATAAATGGTCAAAGGACATGAACAGGGAAATTTTCAGAGGAAGAAATTAAAGCTATCTCTAACCATATGCAAAAATGCTCTACATCACTATTGATTAGAGAAATGCAAATCAAAACAACTCTGAGATACCACATCACACCTATCACATTGGCTAACATGACAAAACAGGAAAATGATAAATGTTGGAGAAGATGTGGGAGAGTTGGAACACTAATTAATTCATTGTAGGCGGAGCCATGAGCTAATTCAACCATTCTGGAGAGCCCAAAGGGCTAAAAAATGTGCATACCCTTTGACCCAGCAATATCGCTTCTGCGACTTTATCCCAAAGAGATTATAGAAATGGGAAAGGGTCCCACATGTACAAAAATATTTACAGCAGGTCTCTTTATGGAGGCCAAGAACTGGCAAACAAGGGGATATCCATCAATTGGGGAATGGCTGAACAAGTTGTGGTATATGAATGTAATGAAATACTATTGTGCTATAAGAAATGATGAACAGGAAGACTTCAGAGAGGCCTGGAAGGACCTATATGAACTGATGCTGAGTGAAAGGAGCAGAACCAGGAGAACTTTGTACACAGCAACAACGACAGTATGCAAGGAATTTTTCTGATAGACTTAGCCCATCACAGCAATGCAAGGACCAAAAAAATTCCCAATGGACTCTTGAGGCAAAATGCCTTCCACATCCAGAGAAAGAACTATGGAACTGGATCGCAGAATGAAGGAGACTATTTTCTCTTGTGTTTTGTTTTGTTTTTTCTCATGGTTTCTCCTATTCATTTTAATTCTTCCATGCAACATGACTAAGGTAAAAATATATTTAATAAGAACATATGTGCAGAACCCATATAAGACTGCACACTGTCTCAGGGAGGGACGGGGAGAAAAATCTAAGATTTATGGAAGTGACTGTAGAAAACTGAAAACAAATAGATTAATTTTAAAAAAAATATAAATAAAATGAGATGGCATTTGTAAATAGCAAAAAAAAAAAAAAAAAAGGTTGAATTAGATGTCTTCTAAGGTCTCTCCTAGAGGTAGATCTATGATCTCACTGGTAAGGCTATCACATGGAAGAAGGAGAACATTTGGTCTACTGGGCCCCACAGGGTTATGTTAGCTTCTCCACTAGGAGGATATTTCAGAAACAGATTTAGCCTTCACATAAGGAAAAGCTTCCTAACAAACAAATGTCCCAAAATGGAATATGCTACCTTGGGAGGGAATGGGTCCTACACTTCACTGGAGGTCTTCAAGTAGAAACTGGATGATCTCTTGTTTAGAATGTTGTAAAAGAGGTTCCACAGGTTCAGGCTCAGTTTGGTTGAGGAAGCTTCTTAAGTTTCTTCTTTTCTCTAAGAATTCACTACAAATTTCTATTCTAAAATCAATAATCCAATGCTCTTTTGCCTATATCCAAATTTTTCACAGTTGCCAATGTTTATCTAATGTTTGAAATAATTGTCAAGACACTGACTATAGGAAGATACCTTTAGTATCACATGAGGGAAGAATGAATTTGGGAGCAAGCGAGTAGGAAATCTAAAGGTACTTTCTAGATTATTTTATAGTTTAGAAGAATGACTATAATACATGATCTCATAGGCTATACTAGTATGTCCTACTAGTTTTCAAGGATTCCAAGCTAATAGGGTATTCATTTTCAATCAACTCTTGAAAAATCTCTCAGATGAAAGTGAGTTTTTAACTTATTTGTTAAAAAATAAAAATGCAACACTCTCCAAGAATTGCCAACAGGGAGAATGGACATTTGCTAGCTAAATTTTGATCAAAAATAACTGGTGGATAGAATTAAAAATGAGTATCATGATTTAGATTGACACAGCCAACTTATTGCATTTGGTATCTTTTCAGTGTCTATTTTAGGTGTGACAACCATTAAAATCAAATGTCAAAAAAAAAAAGACCTAACTTAAAACTGTATCTTCAAATTATCGCACCACAGAGTTAAAAAAAGTTTATCAAAAATATTGATACACATTCAATTACATTGCTTTCATTACAAATATTTTAGTAATAGTATTCTGAAGAGAACAAAAAGACTTTTCTATCCTTAATAAAATGTTAATTTTAAAATATTTCATCTTTATAAAGTACTACCTATATATAACTTTTAAATACGCATATGTTGTAAATATATATATATTTGCAAGCTCAAAAATTATTTACTCATTGTTCAAGCCTGTAATCAAAAAAACTTGAAGACTACCAAAAAGTAGCTTAAACACCCATGACTGGATTGAAGCTCTGAATAGGTACAGCTTATTTGAAAGAAACAAGATATGTAAAAGGGCATTAGAGAGACTGGGGCATTGCACTGTATACTAACAAGTTTTAAAACTTAGGAAATCTAGAACCCAGAGGTTGGTCACATGGCAGAAAGCCCTTAGATAATGATGAATAAAAAGAAAAAAAAAACTTTTGTTACTGGAGTATATACAGATATATAGTTTACCTAGATTTAATCTAAGCATTTTACAAATTAACTCATGCTATTTTTGTGAAAAAGGGATGTGAACAAAACAATAACACAATCAGATGGATTCAGAATTGAATATTGGTTGGAAGACCAGACTCACTGTTTTTATAATCAGTTTGGAAGGAAGTGACCAATGAAATGTTGCAGAGATTTGTTCAAGTCTCTTAGTACTTACCATTTTTACAAATCATTTGGATAAAGGTAGAGCTGGCATGCTTATCAAACATTCATATCAACTGACAGTATGTGCCTATTACTATTAACCAGGCATTAGGGATGCAAGTACAAAGAATGAAATGATCCTTACTCCCAATAAGCTCACATTCTAATGGAGGAAAAAAGGATATATGAAAACATAAATACCAAGTAACATACAAAGTAGTTAAATGCAAGAAAGTCTAGAAGGGAGGGAACTAGCAATTGGGGGCAATCAGGAAAGATTTCATACAAAAAAATGATACCTGAGTTATATCTCAAAGGAAGAGAGACTCTGTGAGGCAGAACAGATGAGAGAATGCATTCCAAACATGAGAGATGGCCATCCAAAGTCATGGAGATGGGAGGTAGAGTGTGATATGTGAGGAACAGAGAGAAGGCCAGTTTGGCTGAATCACATAGTACAGGAGAAAGAGTAATGTCCAATGAACTTGGAAGGATATATTGGAGTCAGATTATATAGGGCATTAAAAGCTACACAAATGAATTCATATTTTATCCCAGAGGCAATAAGATGCCAATTAGGTCAATTGAGTAGAAGAGTTACATGGTCAAATCTGCCCTTTAGAAAAATCATTTTGGCAAAAGTGTGAAAGACAGAATCATATGATGAGAAACTTGAAGCAGGGAGAACAATTAAGAAGTTGTTTCAATAATCTAAGAGATGCTAAGATCTAAAAGAAGGCCTAAACTAAAGTCATGGCTATGGAAGTGGAAAGAAGAGGTCAAAATGCAGAAATGACAAGATTTGACAAATGATTAGATATGTGGATTGAGAAAGAGTGAGGAGTCCAAGATAATGTCAAAATTACAAACCTAGGATATTGTACGGGTAGGAGGGCCTTTGACACAAATAGAGCTATTTAGAGGGAAGAAAGTCTAAAAGGAAAGAAAATGAGCTGAATTTTAGTCAGGTTATGTTTAATATATCTCTGGGACATCCTGCTTGAAATGTCCAATAAATATTTGGAATGAAGCTCAGGAGAGAGAGAAAGGCTGTTTATATTGATTTGAGAGTCATCTGCATAGAAGTAATAAACTCATGAAAGCTGATGAAGGTACCAAGAAAGCAAATGTAGAAGAGGAAAGGGCCTATGAATAGAACCTTGGGAAACACCAACAGATAAGGGGAATAATATGCATGAGCCAGCAAAGGAGACTGAGCAAATGGATAGGAGATGAACCAGGAGAGAGCTGTGTTATGAAAAACCACGAAAAAGAAAGTATCCAGGAGAGAATAGATTCATTCAAGAGTGTCAAATGCAGCAGACTGGTTAAGATTTGGGCTGAATCAAGAAAGCACTTTTAGTTGAGTGATGAAATCAGATGCCAAATTCCAAAGACTGTAGAGTAGGTAAAAGGAGTAAGTAGAGGCAGTGTAGATATTTTTTTCAAACAGTCTGGCTCAGAAAGGAAGAAGGGATATAGGGCAATAGCTTGGGGAGATGATAGAGTCTAATGAAGTTTTGCTGAGGATAGAGGAGACTAGTATATTTGAGGGAACAGAAGAGAAGAACCTTACTAGGGAAAGGTTGAAGATTGAGGAGGACAGAGAATGACTGCAGATGCAATTAAACGAAAAGATGGCAGGGGATGGGATCAAATACACATTATAGAGGGGCTGACCTAGGCTAAGGACACCTCTCCTGTGTCAGAGACTAGCAGAAAGGGTTAGGGGGAGATGGTATCCTGAGGTTTTTTTAAATAAAGAGAATGGGTGAAAATAGTAGTCATGTTGAATAGACTCAATTTTTTTGGTAATGTAAGAGGTAAGCTAGGAAGAACAGCTAACACAATAGGCAGAAAAACCAGAACCTAAATGTCTCTCAACAGGCTAAACTAAACAATTAAGCTAAAAAATAAGATGAAGTTTAATAGGAGCACATAAAGGCCGTGAACTTCAGTTCAAAAAACTGGCCTCACAAGGACAAAATTGGAGACAAAAGTTTAAGACAGCAATTTCTCTGGGAAAAGATCAGGGAATTTTAGTGGATGGCAAATTCAGGGAAACTGTGGTCTTGGGCCTCATAGCTTCCAACAGAGAAATCAAAATTCTTGTACTTTGCCCTGGTCAGATCATATCTGGAATACCATGTTTGGTTCTGGGCCCATAGTTGAAGGCTATTGATAAGCTAAAAAGCATTCAGAGGAGGGCAACCAAGATAGTAAAAGGTCTCAAGTTCATGTCACAGGAAAATTATTAGAAATAACTGGGGATGTTGAAATATAGTCTGAAGAAAAGATATGGGGGTGAGATGGCTGTCTTCAAATACTTAAAGGGTTAATATATGGAAAAGACTTGAGATTTGTTTTGTCTAGCAACTGACTGAAATTGCAGGCAAAATTAGACATGATGTCCAGAAAAAAATTATAAAAACCAGAGCTGTCCCTAAGAAGAAAGACTGCTAGTTCCACCTCCCGGGAAGCTTTAAAGTAGGGGCTAGACTTGCCAAATATATTGTAGAGGGGATTCTTCATGGTTAGACTAGATGGCCATTAAAAAAGAAAATGTAAAATGCTATAATTAATTTAATATTCTTTAGCAACTGTGTGGAATACTGGAAGGGAGAAAGACTAGAAGGGAAACCACTTAGGAAGCTACTGCAATAGTCCTACTGAGAAATGATGAGTAGATAAGATAAAGGATAGTAGAAATGATACGATGGTAGAATCAACAATACCTGGCAACAGATTGGCTATGGAGGATTAAAAAAAAATAGGAGGAAAGAAATCTCAGATTACAACACCAGGTGACCAAAAGGATGGTTATACCTACAAAGAATTCATTACAGAAGACAACTCTATACCTGCCCTTACTGGTGAGAACAATGAAATATGTAAATACTCATTCCATTATTTGACAATCACAACAGGAAGTGTTTCCTACTGTCTAATCTAAGTTAATTATGATTATTTCTTCATGGAGATAGCTTTTTCTTCTTCATTTCCAGGTCAACTGACCTATAAGAACAGCTGAATTTTGAGTGATTTGAATATACTTAAAACTTTTGGAGTAGAAAGTAAAGCTCTGGCATTTATTCATACTATTATAAATACGTAACAAGAGTGTGTGCAGAGAATAATCTTAAGAGAAATATAGCTCAAAATATCTGCCTCTTTCCTACTACACTGCCTTCTTTCCTTCTCTAATTGGTGATGCGATGGTATACAAAAATCTGAAGTTAGCCTTGAGAAAATAACCTTTATAATTCTACAGATCTGATCTGGGACTTGATAGGCCAAGGCTGGTGACATGTTGGAGCAAAGTTTTCCACATCTTTAGAAGTATCCATATTTTCAGTCAACCCAAGTCCTTGTTGGAATGCCTTGTTAGAAGACCCAGAGGATTGGTTCTTGCCTGGAAAGTGAAGACTGCAATGACAATCAACATTAATAATTACTGGGGCTCAACAAGCAAGGAAGCATTTGATTGTGTCCCAAGTATGGGATGAGGTAGACTAAATTGCTTTCATTTTTTTCAATAAGTGGTTTCCTCTTCTAGTACCTTCACAACTGATCAAGGTGAAGATATGCTGAGCATGAAATTTATAATCTCTTAATTTATTCTGAGCTCTTATATGGTGTGCTTATGTTGCTATAACCTATTCAGCACTGTATTACTGTACATTCTTACATATTTGCACATGTCTTAATACCACTACCTTCCCCCAGCAATTGACCACTGGTTCCATGAGAACAAGGACCATTCAATTCAACTGAAAGATTTATTAACTGTTTACTATGTACAAGTCCCTGGACAAACAGACAAACAACAATCCCTGTCCTCCAGGAGTTTACATTCTACTGGGAACATGAGGACAGGACACAGCACGTACACACATTAAGTAAATACAAAGTAATCTGAGAGAGATCATTAAATAACCGAGAGTATCAGAATAAGACTTCACAGAGGAGGTGGGGGCTGACCCAAATTTAGAGAAAGCATGATTAGGATAACATGAACTAACTGGAAAAAAAAACTTGAATAAAAAGATGGGGACAGAATATATTCTGGACAGGAGGAACGGCTTGTACAAATGCACAAACGTAGGAAATGGAATATAGAGTTCAGGAAAACACTACTCCTCCAATTTCACTGAAACAGAGTACATGGGAAGAAAATAACCTAAAGAAAGGAAAATAAGGTTGGAGAAAGACTTCAGGGTCTTAAAAAAACAAGCTGAGGAGTTTGTATCTGTTCTTTATTTCTCAGGTGTATGTGTGAATTTTGGTCTTCTATTAGTGATACACTGGCTTATTCAGCATCACTAAAATTATAATTGTTACAGGTTTTTACTTAACCTAACAAATTACTATCTTTGACAATACAAAGGCAGATTTGAGAGGACCCAAAATACCTGGCTCTAGTACTTCCTCCTGCTACTAAAACTAGTTACATGAAATTGGGTAAACAATTTGTGTGTGTGTTCGTCCTTCGTTGCGAAAGAAGACCATGCCATCAGAGAAATGATGACATGACTTGCACTTCACTTTGTTTTGAGGGAGGGAGGGCTGCGCAGGTCACCAGCCTCACTTCTCCTCCAGAGCCATCTGAATCCAGTGATCAGATATTCATTAGGATGACTGGAGATGACCCAAGATGAGGCAACTGGAGTTAAGTGACTTGCCCAAGGTCACACACCTAGTGAGTGTCAAGTGTCTGAGGTGAGATTTGAACTCAGGTCCTCCTGACTCCTGCACTGGTGCTTTATCCACTGCACCACCTAGCTGCCGGAATAATTTACTCTCATCCTCAATATGCACATCTGTATAATAGGGATTCTTGTCATATTCTGAAGGTCAAATGAGGTGTAGAAGCAATTTTTAAAGTGTAAACTGTTATATTTGTTATTTTGACCAAAGAAAGGATTTTATAGTTAAACATGCTAACTGTTCCTCAATGTTTATAGACATTAACCTGTAGCTTTTAGCCACAGGCAGCATATTCTATCCTCCACATAATATTGCTATCCATCATGCTAGGGGACTAAGGTGCTCTGGTTAATAAAATATTCCATTTAATGACTACTTACTATATGTATACCACACTGAACCATTATTTCTCCAAGTATTAAGACTTCAGCTTAATGCATAGGAAAACTGCGGAAAATGAGTTAATCCATGATAATTCAGTTGGGATCTAAAGATCTTGCTGTGCCTCAGAATAATTATGATAACAAAGATTCAATGTATTCATCAAGTGTGGGAAGCCCTGGTTAACAGAGCTTTTTTAGAATGTGTAACAAAGGGATAACTATATATAATGTCCAAATTGCTTTCATCTATCAAGATTGTCACGAACCAGAAAAAAACCAATCATATTTGTAGCCTTATTTGAAATCAGTCATCTCCTGCCAATGAAGTCCAGACCAAATAGTAATGAAGGCAAGTTACCTATATATTTGTCTTCTGAATACTGATAGGAGATTTGCATGAGTAATTCTAGCACAAAATCTCATACAAGATCATAGCCTTGAAAGCTAAAAGGGGCCTTATAAGAGTCATGGAGTATGACTCCTCTTTTTTTATGGATTATGTAACCAAGGCCCAAAAAGGTTGCTCAAGGCCATATAATATGGTGGCAGAGCTCAGAAATTTAGGCTTTGGTCACCTAACTTCCAATACAGCACTCTTTCCAGTGTTCCATGCCGATACATTTGCACTCTGGAATTTGAAGAATACGCACTTTTTTATGTCACACACAAACTAAAAAGTTTCCTCTATGTTTTAACTTTCATTAGTTTCTAAAATAAGAAGCAAAGTGCAGTAGAAAGACTACTTGGTTTCAAATCAGAAGACCTGGGTTTGGAGTACTGGAGGACACAGTGGATAGTGCCAGGCCTGGAGTCAGGAAGATTCATTTCCAGTTCAAATCTAGCCTCAAACACTAACTAGCTGTATGACCCTAGGCAAGTTACATAACCCTTGTTTGCCTCGGTTTCCTCACCTGTAAAATGAGCTGGACAAGAAAATGGCAAACTACTCCAGTATCTTTGCCAAGAAAACCCCAAATGGGATCATGAAGTTGAATGCAACTGAAAATGGTAAACTAACAGGAGTCCTAGCTTACCACATAGCCCACTTTCTGAAACTGAGTCTACTGAATCTAATTTAACCTTTTCTTGAAAACTCAATCATCATTAGTTATCATCATCCCAAATCAGGCTGGGCTATGAAAATGCAGTGTCTTCTCTGTATCCTCTTCTGCTTTTCCTGTCAGCAATCACTTGTAATATTGGTGTATCAGAAATGACCTTCTAGTCCAACCTCTAGGTCAGGCCTGCACAACTTGTAGCCAACACACCACTTTCAGCAGGGCCAAAGGATGTTTTCCTCTACATTTTTCACTGTCCACCTGAAATCCTTGGTGTGCTGCAAGCGGCCCAAGGGCCACAAAGGAAAGTTGTGCAGGCCTGTTCATGGTGATGAAATTTCCCTGATGTTGTACGTAACTTTGAATGCTGCCAGGTACAGAATCTGCAACACCCTAAAGTAAGCCATTTCATTTTTAAACAACTGTTAGAAAGTTTTTTATGTTGAGTAAAAATCTGTCACTTTGGTTCTGATATATATTATCTAAGAACTCAGATCACATCGTACCTATTATAACTCTACGTAAATTAAAAACTACTAAACTCTGAATGAAGGCCTGAAATCTTTTCTACAAAGAAAAGCACAAGCTTGAATGCACAGAACCTTCAAAAACTATCCCCATGATCCAGAGACCTTATTTGCTTATTCCTAAAGTCTCAACTTTGTTCAAGATTGAGATTACTAGAAATCTGGTCGCCAAATAATTGGGATGCTATCTTAATCTCAATATATTCAATTCCATGCAGTAATTATGCTTGGAGGCTTCCAGAGGCAAAAGGGAAAGGGTGGGGAAGGGGGTAGGGGGGTGTTGAGGGTAGGTAAGGAAGAAGGGGAAAAGATTAGGAGGGAAAGAAGAATGTAATGAGAAAAATTTCATTTCTGCAATGTAGGAACCTGTGACAGCCTCATGTATGCCTCTGGTCAGCGTCTCCTCCAACTACCAAAGCTCCTGGGAATAGAAGGTAAAAACAGAATTGTTCTTTCATTTCTATTTTTTGCCTTCCCCACCACCCCTTCCCCAACTAGCACCCTAAAGATCCTGCACAAAATTAAAATGAAAATATGATTTCTATCCATGAGATTCTGAGATCTTTGAGGGATGATTTTTATACTTCTTTGCATCCCCAGCACTTAGTCCAGGACCTGACACATAAGCACCACTTAATAAAATGTCTGTTCACTGAACATGACTACCTTCCTCCATTAAGGTCCTTAAATCACAGAATTAGGGATGAGAAAGTAAGTCAGAGATCATCTATATATTTTATAGATGAAGAAACTGAGGTCCAGAAAGATTAAGTGACCTGCCTAAACTCATACAGGAAAAAAGCAGCAAAACCAGGATTCAAATTCAGTGCTGACTTCAAATCAAGGGACCCTTCATCTACACCATTCTTAATCAAAGAAAAACACAAGTAGAGAGGGACTTCAGACCTCCACCTTCTATATTCCTGTCAAGTAATCACCTAGACTCCACTTATAACACTTCCAAGAAATTAACTACTCCTTGAGACATGACATATCTTTGAATGGTTGCAATTATTATTAAGAAGTTTCCATTATGTTGAATCAAAAAAAAATTCTTCTTCCCTGGAGCCAAGTAAAATAATCACAGAACATGCAGTGTGTGTAAGATGACATCATGAAGACCTGGATTCAAATATCACTCCCACACTCATGGCAGGGTAGCACTGGAGATAGAGTATTGGACTTCACATCAAGTAAACCTGAGTTCAAATCTCAACCTTGATATTTATGTGAGGCAGAGTGGCATAGGACAAAGAGCACTAGATGTAGAGTTAGATGGGTTGGAATCACACCTCAGACAATTGCCAGCTGAGTGACCCTAGGCCAAGTCACTTAGCCTTCTGAACAATAAGCAGTTCTCTAACCTGTAAAATGAGGAGGCTGGATGTAATGATCTTTTTAAAAGTTCTTTCCAGTTCTACATCCATGATCCTATAAATAATCTCTCTCTTCAACATGATGTTGTTTTACAAATTTGAAAACTGCTGTAACACTCCCCAGTCTTCCATTCTCTAATGTTTCCTTGTGTGCTTTGTTTGCACAGTGTACGATTAGCTGTGAGTTTATCTTTCCTTCCTCAAACCCAACCTTCTTCCCAGTTTCCCTGTTACTGTCAGAGACACCACCATCCTTCCAGCTTCACAACTTTGAAATCAATACCCTAGATGCCTCACATTCTCCCTCATCCCACATATCCAAAGTTTCCAAATCTTGCCCTTTCTATCTGCACATCTCTCAAACATACCTCCTTCTCTTCTACTTCAGACCACACTCTTCCCTGGGATACACAAAGGCCTCATAATCACATGATGGCCCCTTAGTATACTGCTTTGTCCTTTTCTGAACATGCTCCAACTTTTCAACGTCTTCTCTAAAACACAGTTCCCAAAAGTTAACATATCAGACACAGTCTGATGAGAACAGCATACACAACTATTACCTGAGCCTGTTCAGGCACTAAAATTGTACCAAAGCAACCTAAGAAATTAATTTGTATTGAGTTTGTAATTCATCAGACTGATAGGTCTTTTTGACATGAACTGTTTCTTAGCTGTATCTCCTCCATCCTATACTTGAAAGGCTAATTTCTTAATGTAGGTGCGAGACTTTACATTTCAGTCTTGTTATCCTGTGATAACAAGCTTGTGGAAATATTGTTGGATCCTGATTCAGGCAGTTGGCTTATTGGTGTTGCCTCTCAAATTCAAGTCATGCCAAAATTTGGTAAGCATACCACCAATGCCCTATTTTATTGACTACTTATATTATCAAACAGAATAGGGCCAAGGGCGGAACCTTTGGCACGCAATATGACCTCTACTCAGGTCAACATCACTACTCCATTAATCATCTCTCTTTAGAACCAGTCAGTTACCCAGTTCTGAACCCAAATAAGTAAAGTATCATCCAACCTACCATACAAGTACATTATGAGATTTTGCAAAATACTTTTCTAAAACAGAGAAATACCTATGAATGTGGGAAGAGTTCATGACCAAAGAAAAGATAGAGAGGTTCACTAAAGGTAAAATGTGTAATTTTGATTTCATAACATTAAAAAGATTTTACACAAATAAAACCAATGCAGCCAAAATTAGAGGAAAAGCAGCAAACTGAAGGAGGGGAAAAATTTTACAGCAAGTTTTTCTAACAAAGGTCTCACTTCTCAAATATATAATCGAGGCAGATTTATAAAAATAGAAGTGATTCCCCAATTGATAAATGGTCAAAGGATATGAACAAGCATTTTTCAGAGGAAGATAAAAGCTATCAATAATCATATAAAAAAATGCCCTAAATCATTAGTAATTAGAGAACTACAAAACATCTTTGAGCTATCACCTCATACCTCTCAGATTGGCTAAAATGACAGAAAATGACAAAAACTGGAGAGGACATGAGAAAATAAATACATTAGCACACTGCTGGTAGAGCAGTGAGCTAGTCTGACCATTCTGAAGTACAATTTGGAACAAGCCCCCAAGGGCTTTGATTTGGAACTAAAAATAAGTTATTAAATTAAAAATAAAATAGAGGATTATTCTGTCCATGATATTCCTCTAATCTATCAGAGGACAGTAAGCCTGTCAAAAAAGAAAACAAAATCAATATAAGCACAATTTGTTCTTCATGACTCCATGCTTGCAGATTCCCTTACTTAACAGTAGAGGACTTAAAAAAATAAAAAAAACAAAAACAGTGGAGGAAACTAATGCCCTGTGAAACAGTAACCTGTCCCAGGTCACAAAACTAGTCAAGAGTCAAATCTTGAATAGATTATATCTTCTGACATCCAATTCAGCAAGCTTCTATTATAGGTCTTACCACACACTCTCCTGCTCAAGAAGCTTCAATGTCTCCTTACTACCTCTAGAAAAAAATACAAACGCCTGTTTGGCATTTAAAGGCCTTCACAACCTGATATCAACTTACCTTTTCCACATACATGACATTCCATTTCCTGTCTTCATGCCTTTGCATACATACACTACCCTGCCATATCTGCCCTGATAGCCTCCCTCCTCCCCTTTAAATCTTGGAATCCCTTTAAAGCACAGCCTAAGAGTCCCCTCCAAGGGGCGCTTCCTGATTCCACAGCTGTTACTGCTCTTCGTCACCCTTCCATATTACCTTGTACATACATCTGCATTCACTTCTGTGCACACATATTATATCCCCCCAGTGAAGTGTAAGGCTTTTGTCTTTTGCTACCACAGTACTAACATACCTAGAAACTTAACGTTCATTGAACTGAACTGAGGAATTCAGTCTCTATTCCTTTGTTTGGCAGGTGGGGGAGGAGGTTTCTTTTCCCGCAATTCAGAGTGGCATAAGTGGGATGTTCGGTTTTGAGAGTTATCCTCTAAGAATTCACACTGGGGCAGATCCTCCTGGTCAGAAAGTCTTCATGTATAGGCCAAAAGAAGGCCAATGATTTTGTCATCCAAGGATCAATCTAGTGAAGTTCTCAAATGCTGCCAAAAGAATGTTTACCACCACATAACATTTTCACTCAGAAAACTCATGAAGGTCTTTGTGAAGTCATACAGATGTTTTGCTCTGAATTACTGGAGAAACCATCCACTCTAATGAAATCATGAATCCTTAAGAAAAGTATTTTATTATATTTAACATCAAGCATGGGGAGGATTGTTTATGGATTTGTTTTTGGTCTCTTCTGACTTCAGGTTAGCTTATATTCCATGGAGAAAAACAACTGTACCTCAACAACTGAAAGAAGTTGAGACCTACTTCACTTACATTCCCTTGAAAAGATAAACTACTTTCTTCCCTCCCAAAAGTAGTACAACCTTACGAGACCTCACTTTAAGTAAGTACCTAAAAAGGTCATAGCCTAAAAGGCCAAGGTCTCCCATTGCATCCTGGGCCATCTCCAGTTATTTGATGAATGTCTGGCTACTGGATCCTGATGGCTCAGAAGGAGAAAGTGAAGCTGGTGACCTTGCAAGCCCTCCCTCACGCAAAACAAAGTCAAGTGCAAGTCATGTCATCATTTCTCTGAGGTCAAGATCTTCTTCGAAAACGAAGAACAAACACAACAAACTTATGAGGCTGGGAACATGTTTTGTTTTGGTTTAACATCCTACGTACAACAATTGTATCAATGCCAGCAGAGGCTCATCAGTCCTGCATGAAGGAAGTAGGCTTGAAGAGCAGAGGACTTCACATCAATTATAAGCCAACAGGTATCTTTCTCCACTGACAGTACACTCTAAGATAGAGATGTCAAACTCGAAGACCACAAGACATCCAAGTGCTCCAAGCAAGATTAAAATATAATCAGGATTATAGCAGCACTTTTTGTGATAGCTAAAAATTGGAAACAAAGTAGACACACAACATTGGGAAATAACTAGACAAGTTGTGGTATCTGAATTTAATGGAATATTACTGATGTGTGTGATGAATACAGAGAAGTGTGGAAAGGTCTGTACAAAGTAAAGCAGAGCCAGGAAAATAGACACAGTAACTACAATAATGTAAATGAAAAGAATGACAAATCAAAAATCAAAAGTAAATGTAACAAAATTATAAAGATCAAGCAGGACTTGAATGAAAAGATATTCGAGGACATCCCCAACCCACCCCATCATGGAAGTTGGAGGCCCATGGATATTACACACTGTACATTTTCTCAAGACTTTTTTAACATAGTCATCAATTATACTGATTTTTCTTCCTCTCTAAAAAAGTGGTATTTGTCATATGAGATGACTCTCTAGAAAGGAGAGAGAAGGAATACTTGGGATAATTATGGTGATGTAAGAAAAAGAAAATCTTAATTTTTTAAATTTTAAATCTTTTAAAATATTGAGAAATGCTTAACAAAATCAATAAAAATACAACAGAAAATTGATAATGTTAATTTGTGGTTTTCTAAGTCCATATGTGACCTGTAGTTTGGCATTACTGCTCTAAGTGACTCCATTTCAACCTGGCACCAATTTCCATAGTTCCTTGACCTAAGCAAAGGAAATTGGTTATTACTCCCAGATCTGATCCTCTCAGAATTGTGCACTCATGTTTTCCCTCCTTCAACATAGAGGCTGAATCTCAGTACAAGACCCTGGCTTGGCTTGACTTCATCTTTTCCCCAAAACCCCAATCCTTCTCTGAACTTCCCTACTGTTGTTGTTGGGCCTTCCTTCTTGAAGACCAGTAACCTACATTCACAACTTCAGTATTATCCTTTACTCTTCCCTCTCCTCATTCCACACACATTCAATGTTTCCAAACCTTGACCTTTCTATCTCCACAAAATCTTACCTTTCAAATACATCATACATCCCCCTCTTCTCCACTCACAGCCACAAACCTAATTCAGGCCCTTTTCCCTGGACTACTGCAAAGCTTCCTAATTCTAACTGGCCTCCCTGCTGAAGCATGCCCTTCCCCTCTCCAAACATTTTACACACATGCCCAGATCTAAATACATCATCTCCTTCAATAAATAAAGCTCCTTATTACTCCTAGAATCAAATAGAAATTCCTTTGTTTAGCATTTAAGCTCTTTGCAAACTGGTCTCTTTCTATTTTCCCATTTTTATATACTACTCCCTAACACACATATTCTGTACTGGCCTATCTGCTGGTCCTCACACAAGGCATTTAACCTCTTCCTTCATTCCTTCTGCAATAGCTGCTGTCCCTGTCCAGAATGCTCTTCTTCCTCACTCTTACCCTTAGAATCCTCAGCTAGCTTCACAACTCATATCAAGTGCCACTGTCTGCCAATCTTTCCAAGGACTTGTTCTCCCACACCCACCTGCTACAGGCTTCTTTTCTACAGCTACTTTGTATCTTCTTTGTATGTACCTTTTACACACACTCACACTTGTAGTCATTTTTCAGTCATGTCTGATGCTTTGTGAGCCCTTTGGGGGTTTTCTTGGCGAATATACTGGAATACTTTGTCCTTTTCTAGATCATTCTACAGATGACAAAACTAAGATAAACAGGGCTAAGTGACTTACCCAGGGTCACACAGCTAGTGTCTGAGGTCAAATTTGAACTCAGGTCTTCCTGACTCCAGATCTTGCACTCTATCCTCAGTGTCACCTAGCTTACTTGCACACATGCACGTGCACACACACACACACACACACACACACACACACACACACATATATTGTACAGGTATACATATATCTATGTATAAATGCAGAGATACACATATACATGCATATTCATATGCATATATAATATATACAAATATACAAATACATGCATATATAGAATATAAGCTCCTTTAGAATAAAGGAAAATATATTAGAGTACATTCCATTAGAATATAAGAATATTAGAATATAAGCTCCTTTGAGACAGAGATTGTTTTCACCTTTTTTTTCCACTGTATCCCCAGATTTCAGTAAAGTGCTTGTTAATTGGCCAAAATCCCTTCTTCCACTGTGGACATCAAGAAGTTCCCTTCCCCTCCCCAAGTATTTGCACTGTAGTCACTGAAATAATCTCTACATAAACCAATTATAAACTCGTAAAAGAAAAATAGTGTTTAGTGGGCACCCTACTCTCCCTTGACTTCTCTTCTGTGCCCAATCCAACACTCATCAACCCACTCTAGCTCCAGTCAATCTAATGACTATAGCAGGTCCAGAAAGGGAACTAAGAAGTTAAGTCAAGAGACTAAGGAGAAAAAGTAAGAAAAGAGCTATTCGGGTCACTATAGACCCAAACCATCCCAGGCCAAAAGGTACAATAAAACAAGAGATCCTGAGTGAATCTGATGAAGGTAGAACCTCAACCTTTCTCATCAATCCCGACCCAAGTCTGATCATCCTAACTCAAAATGACCTACATAGATCTAGACTCAAAGACCACCTCGAACCAACTCAAGTTTAACTCTGATAGATCAACCCCAATTCAAACAAACCATCCTCTAATGAGACAAACAGACCAACTGTAATCCAATCTTACTCCACAACTCTGATCAGATCCAAGGACAAACCCTAACCTTGATAGTAAACAAGTGAGAAACAATTCTCCTAACAAATGATTAAGAAACTCAAACATAATAATGTGGGCACAGAAAAAAGACAACATGGTATAAAAGATACAGAAATGATATACTACCAAAAGAGCTGGATTGAAATCCAATATTAATTAATCACCTGTATTCAAGGCACATGCTAGGCAGTGGAGATATAAAGACTAAAAAAAAATAATAAGCTGTGCCCTCAAGGAGTTTACATTCTACTAGAGAAATGGAGAAGACTAAAGCTATATTAACCTGTATAACTTTAGGCAAGTCACTTAACTCCTTTGCACTTAAGTTGTCTCATCTATAAAAATAAGGAACAATGATGCTTATACAACCCCTCTCCCTCAGAGCTGTGAGGTAAAAGTTTTATAAACTGGAAAACATTTTTTTAAAGTACACTTTTAAAGTATACTTTTCTCAGCAAAGAAAAAAGAGAAGCTTGTGGAGTAGGAAGGAACTACCTTATTCTGAAATTGTCCTTTCTCCTCTAACCTCCCAAAAAGAACCAGAATAAAAATGAGAAAACCTTGGGTGAAAATTGGGTTTTCTCAATGATTGGTAGAAAACCTCTACAGTACTGACCTTTCCCCTTAAACTGTTACCATCAGAACCACTTTATCTCCTACTAAGTTCTGCTTGTGAGACTCCTTTCTCCAGGACTCAATTCCTGTGGTAGCCAAAGTCTATATTATCCATGAGGGCCTCAAGAGTTTCACCACCACCAGGCATCTATCTACTGCCTCCCATCAACAATAGTAATCATATCAGTTAAAAGACAAAAATTACTGTCAATGTTCTCAGCACTACTCCTGATAGTGGCAAGTGCTGACAAGGGTAGTAGTGTAGGAAAAATTCTAGAAATCCTGAACGTTTAGGTATCAATTGTTAGGAGCCTAAACAGAGAACATAAATTAGTGGTCAACACAGGACAGGTACTGACAGTTGCTAGGAGAGGTTAAGCTAAGACAATTAATAGACATTTCTAGGTTGGGGAGGAGGCACCCAGACATACAGAGGGAATTCTCCCTCTTATTGTCTTCTTTTCCCTCTTACTTTTTCTCTATGATGCCCAGCAGGGCATCTTCTTCCAGATCAAAAGGTATAATTTCACCTATGATCCCCTAATGTTAGCTAGGGTATGCTTCCAAAAAAAATAAAAGGAAACTATTTAGCCAGTGCACCTAAATGGAACCCTAAAATCAGCCAATTGTTAACAGTGAAAGAACAGGGTACAGGCTGTTACCCGCTCCTGGCAACAACAGGATGACCAAGCCTCTAGCCATCCTAAACCTTTCTAGTATTACTCAATCTCTGCTTCCTTCTAGTCCTCTCAATCTATATCACTTCTACTTAAAATAATTTGATCCAGAGGAAAACATCTGAACAGAGATCTTGGTGCCAACCTTGTGAAGCATCTGAAAAATTTTCCCTAAGGTACAGCTGACATGTGCACATGCAGCATTGGGGAGCAATAGCAAAGTGGATCAAAGGGACATAAGCCACTTTGACTTAAGAGACAGCTAAGGTAACTAAGAAAGTAGCAACAAAATTTATTATAAGGCTTACATGTGAGTACAAAATTCAGCCACTATAAAATAATACATTGTATTAAATCAGTACTTCTCATTGTCTTTCCCTTCTTACTTGGTCCTAGAGTTAATTAATAATTCTGCCTACCAAAACTCCCCTACCTTGAAACTGACTGAGCCTAGAAGCTAAGCTAACCTAAGAAGCTAATCTATTCCATTGATTCATCTCAGATAGCGTAACCCTACCTCCAGAAAATTGGGCAGTCGCAAACAGAAGTGAACTAGAGACCCAATACTCCAAAGTGTATATCATGACAAAAGGATGGCAAAAAAAAGAGTCTGGAAGTGGAAGTCAGCTGGAACTATATAAAACAGCAACCGCTAGAATATTCCGAGATAGCCACCAGATCTCCCAGCATGTTCACCATGCAGCTGTAACAGTTCCTGTGGTGATGTTCCTAGTCATCAGTCCTGCGGCAGTAGGTAATAACCAACCATTCACCAACATCTGTATCACTTACACAAAAAGGCCCAGGTGGTAGTGTTGACAGCGGGTGGTGTGTGCAGCTATCCAGGTAAAAAAAAAAAAAAAAAAGCAAAAAACAACAACCAGTGCTGCAGACCTCTATGTTAACTTTTAATCTCCGGGATTATACAGAATTCTTTATTCAAAGGAAAATAAGGGGTGATAAGCAGGCTCCATATTCTCTGGGGTGCAGATGCGGGGGAGTACCTGTGGATGGAGGAAGGGCATGGTGCCTCACACTAGAAAACCCCCCTCCCCAAATCGTGAGCTGACAGACACTGCAACCCAGGAGCCTGCGCCTGCACGGAGGGAACGTGTAGGTGGTTAGGGTTAGGAGGGAGGGAGAGGTAATAATCCCCATCAGACTCAACTGGATGTGAAGTGGGAGAGGAGGGTGGAAGAAGGCTCAGGAGAATGAATAAGAACTGGAAAAAAAAGCGGAGGAAGCCCGAAGGAGGAAAAAGGAAAGAGAGAAGAGCCATTGGGGGAGGAAGAGAGAAGAGATGGAGAGGAGGAGGGAGAGATGGAGAGGAAGGAGAGGGAGGGGGGAGGGGGGGATGAAAAGGGAGAGGGAGGGGGGAAGGAAGAGGGAGCGAAAGGCCCCAGCCGAGAACCTGGCGGCGAGCTGCCCCGGCCCGCGATCCCCACGCCGCCGCTGGGGCTCTGCCCAGACGCCGGACGGTCCCCGCCCCCAACCCCCCGCCCTAGCCAGATAATAACTTACCTGTTTGCTGGCTGAAGCGCTCCAGTTCTCCCCTCTGACTGACTCCTCCGGCTCACCGTCTTCCCTTCGGGGAGGAGGCGGGACTTCTTGTCCCGCAGTTGAACGACTTCCGGCGGGAGCTGGACCAGCCGATCCGGGAGGACGGGCCGGATACTCAGGCCAAGAAAGTAAAACCTGGTGCTGAGCCGGCGAAGCCGACGTGCCTGAAAGAATACCGGGTTCCACCTTCTTGTCCCAAGCCGCCGGCGGCCCAGATCACTGTCCACGATCAAGTCTTCTAGTTCCCGCCGGAAGCCACACAACTTCGGGACCGGAAGTCCCGCCCCTAAGCTAAGAGAAGACGGCGAGTCAAAGGAATCAATCAGAGGGGGAAGCGAGGAGCTAGAGAAAAGCGTGAGGCCGCGAGTTAAGGTTTTATCTGGCCGGGGCACGGCAGCCTCCGAGGGCGGGACTGAGATTGCCCGCTTCAGGCCACTTAAGAAGATCGCAGGACCGGGGCCGCTGGGCATCCGGGTCCCGGCCAGGGGCGGTTCCCCTCCTGCTTTTTCCTCCTCCTCCTCCCCCTCACCCCTGCCTCGGCTTTCCTCCTCCCGCTCTCTGCTCCCCATATCCACCTCCAGCCCTCAAAACCCCATTCCCTGCTGCCCCCGCTGCCCCTTTAGCGTGACCCCTACGGGCGACCCGTGGACGGTGCCTGAAAAACAATCAAGTCCATGGTCCGCTTGGCAGGAACGGCCCCGGTCACGGGCCGGCCCCGGCGCGCTCTCCCTCTGCTCGCTCGCTAGTTCTCTCGGGTGGGCGCGGCGGGCGCTCGCTCAGTGCTCGGGGCGGGGTGGCGGCCAAGGGCGGGTGACCCGGATGTGTTTGGCCGACGCGCCCGTGAAATCGCCGTGGATTTCCCTTCCTCCGGCCCCGCAGCCGCCGTCGCCACTCGCCCCTTCCCCGGCCGGCTCCTTGGGGTTCAGGTTTGCGCGCGGATTCGGCCCTTGGTCCGAGGACGCCCGTTTGGGGCTGAGCCAGGGAGGGGCTCCTCGTGGGAAGCTCCGTCCTTGGTGCATCACCCCGGGCGGAAAATGGGCCGTGGAAGTGACTGCCAGTGCCTTCGCGTATCCAGACTTTGCCAGGTCACAAGCTGTGCGATTTAAAAACTGCATTAACCTAACAAGCCGCGCGTGGTCTTCGTGCGCCCAGAGAACCCCGGAAGTGCCCACTCCTTGCCTCTTTTCATTCCAGTTATTTTCCCTTTTAGTTATTTCCCATTCATCCTGCATATAGTGTGCTATGTATGCATTTGTTTGCACGGGGTGTCACCCTTTCGAGGTCGGGGGCTCGTAGCGCAGGGCTTCGTGCAGATCGAACTGAATAACGTGGGAGCTGCCTCAGCTTCGGAGCCAGAGTACCTGGGTGCTTCCGGGTCTTGGCTGCGCTGTAGGACCTGAGCGACCTGGGACGAGCCGCTGAACTTCCTGGGCCTTCCCTCATTTGTGAGGTCCCTTCTGCCTCCAGATGAGATCCTGCCACTTATTGTCCCGAGTTAGAGTATTAGTCTAGCGACTAGACTCAGACCAGAGTCCAAGAGGTGCCTAGCCCTTGGCCAATACTGTGCTTTATGTACATCTCTTGGTAGCTTTACAGTAACTTCAACGTGAGGTAGGCACGGGACGCAAGTTATTTAACTTCCCATGGTTATGTATCTTATTGGTCAAGTAGTATTTGAACTTGACACCGAATCCAGCAGTTTACACCATCCACTCTAGGCTAATGGCTAGGTAATGAATTATTTAGTCTGGAGAAAATTTGAAGAGAAAGTAGAAGGAAGGGAATAAGTATTTTTTAAACTACTCCTGTTTTTCAGGCACTTTGCTAACCACTTTACAAATATTCTCACCTGATCCTCACAACTCTGGGAGGTAGGTGCTAATTTACAGTTGAGGAAACTTAGGCAAAAAGTTGACAGTTAAATCCCTTGCCCGGGTCCGAGGCTAGCAAGTGTCTTAGATTTGAACTCCAGTAGTTCTGACTCCAGGACAGAGCTCTATTCACTGCACCAGCTAACAATCAGTCTACTGAAGTATGTTGTTCTTCAGGCTTTTTTCAGTCGTTTCCAACTCTAAGTGACCCCATTTGGGGTTTTCCTGACAGGTAGTTGGAGTGGTTTGCCATTTTCTTCTCTAGCTCATTTTATAGGGGAGAAACTGAAGCAAATAGGTAAATTATTTGCCCAAGGTCACCAGCTATTAAGTCTCTCAGGCCAGATTGGAACTTGGGAAGATGAGTCTTTCTGTCTCCAGGCTTGATAGCCTATCCGGTTTGCCACCTATGTGCCCCTATTGCATTGCTTGTTGAGCCAATGAAATCATTGATCTTTAAACTATTCCAAATAACCTTTCAGTTCCACAACAGAACAGTTGTTGGCAGAAAATGCAGCATTAGGGCAAACGGAGTATCTATTCACTTGATATTAGAGTCACTTGACCTTTTTGGTCCCCTTTCCTTATAACAATACTATTTGCCTGAAAATGGGGTGGAGTATCAGACTTCTTCCAGAACCTTCTTACTATAGAAAACAGACTGGACTCTCACCTCACTCTACTTTTCATCTGCTGCCCTGCCCAGTTTCTGCTCCTTGGAATGAAATAACCCATGATAAGCTCATCATTTCTTATCTCATCACCAGGCTATCAGTTCTGGCCTTGATTGACACCACCTCTCTCAGCTTTCTTTCCCGATTGCATAGTGCTGTACCAAACTCCTCCTCATACAGCAAATGAATCCTATTGTTCAGTCATTTTCAGTTGTGTCTAACGCTTCCTGACCCCATTTGGGGTTTTCTTGGCAAAGATACTGAAGTGCTTTACCACCAGCTCATTTTACAGATGAGGAAACTGAGGCAAACAGGGTTAAGTGACTTGCTCATGGTCACTGCTTACTATGTATTTGTTTGAGGCCAAATTTGAACTCTTGTGACTTCAGGCTTAGCATTCTATCCACTGTGTCACCTAGCTGCTTTACCTGGACTCCCAAGTTTACTCCATTATGTATCTGCTCCTTTTCCTAGTTTCATCTCCACAAAACAAGATAATCCTGGTATGATTCTCTTCCTCTCTCCACTTTCAGCCTCTTTTTGTCTCACCCACCCCCACCATTGGAGTGTAAACTCCTTGAGGGCAGAGACTTTTTTTTCTTTATTGTGTCCCCTTTGTGTAGCTTTGTCTGTGGAACTAGTAAGTGCTTAATAAATGTTTATTAAAATGAATTGACCTGGAGCCCATCAAATGGTCTTTCTAGGATCCTTCCACACACAAGCTGTAAGAAAAAAACTGGGTAATGCTTTGCATTGTGATGATGTAAAGGTCTAATGGAATGTTTGTTTTTTAAAAGGAAGGCTTTTCAACTCTCATCACTTACACACTTTTACAGTTATATTCTAGTTAACATTGTTTTTTTATTTCATGCCCAAGGCTTTTTATACCCAACTAAGTTATAAGCTTTTCAGTACCCAGAACTGCATTGGGCAGATAGCATTCAGAAAGTCCTTCAAGGATTGATGTTGCCTTTTTACCCACTATGGAGATTTCCTCTTCCAGTTTTCAACAAGAGAATCAAACCTGAGTTCATTTCCTAGTTTTGCCAAACATTAGAAATATGGTCAGTTTGTTGGGGTTTTGTTGTGTTGGTTTTTTTTAATTTTCAACATGACCCTGTTCAAGTGAAAAAATCACCTATTTATAATTGGAAGGGACCTTAGAAATCTTCTTGTCCAAGTCCTTCATTTTAAAGATGAGAAAACTTGTCAACTGGATTAGAACCAGCCTCCAGCCTGTGGGTTGTAGGATCAGAACAGCAGGCTAGAAACAGGTGAGGCAGGACACAAACAGAAATTTATTTTCAAAATGAGGAGATGCTTGCCAAGTGAAAGTCCTCCTGAGGAGGAGGGCTTAACATACTGGAGCAAAGGCAGTCCTCTATGTACATAAGACTGCTGAACCATGACATAACCATTCTTAGCCATTCCCATAGCAGACTCATGCTTGGACAATGCAGGCATTCCTGGATCCTATGGGAAGTCTCCAAGTTGATTGTGTCACAGACACAAACAGAACCAGAGTTTGCGTGGCCTGTACACTTCCTGCCCTATAAACATACCCATCTCATCCCTTTAAGAAAAAAATCCAAAGTAGATCTCACCAGCTCTACCAACTGTAGTCCTATATTTCTCGTCCCCTTATCAGACAGACTCCTTGAAAAAAGCCATCTACACTTAGTGCCTTCACAACCTCGTCTTCCACTGAGTTCCCTAAACCTAAAGAGTTTGGTCTAAAAAAAGTAACAGAAATAGGTTGTATGCATGCTTACTTCTCTCAAAGCTGACCAGCATGCATATGAATGCATGGGGTTAGGTTGCACACTGGTGCTCCTGTCACCCCATTTCACCCCTGGACTGAGAAAATATCTTTATACCAGATTACTCCCAACCTTGGGCAATCTGGACAAAACAGTCTTCTTCACCCAAGCCTGAGTAGAACACAATGGGCTTCCCAACTTTACGTTAAATTCCTTGCAAGTTTGGGTGAAGTCTGACCTGCATTCAGAGAGTCAATGCAATTTCATCAGTAGTGTCCTTCAGAAAAAAAACTGAACTTAAAAGACTTTGGGGGTGGGAGTTGGGAAGCTTTGAACCTCCCCATGATATTAGTTACTAATAATCGTTTTTCACATTCCTCCATTTGATTCTATGGAGAGATGTGGCCTCAATGAAAAACTAACTGATAAGACCAACACTTCATCAAGGATTTCTGTGAGTCATGATGGGAGAAATTGATCAACATTGAAAAAAACCAAAGTGGGTAGTCCCCTTTAGAAAGTAGACCTAACAAATAAAAGAGGAAAATAAAAAAATTTAAATTAAACTGTCCTTTTAAAGCTCAGAAGTTTCATCTCATACAGGTGTCTGGTTCTCGGTACATCATTTGATAAAGTCTGGTATGGGTGTTGTCTAAGCAGTTTCTATTTGATTGTCTTCTTAGACTCAGGTGACTTATAGAGGTGCTCTTTCTCTGTTAAAAATCTCCTATTAGTCTTAATTTAGTTTGTTATAGTCAGGCCAAAAGGGAGACCAAGGTAAGGTTAGTCAGGAGCATAGTGAAAGGAAATCATACCACCAAAGCCAAAGCTAGGGTAGCCAAGAAATACAGGCAAATGACATATGGCACATAAGGATCTGGAAAGGGGGTTCTCAAGTAGGGAGGGAGCCCTTTCCTCTCTTAGGCCTGGTCTGGATTTTTGGAGGGAGCTGTCTGCCTCAGATGTCATCTTCAGCCCTTATGAAGCCAAAGGGCGATGACTGTAATAGGTTCAGACCTCCACTCAGGAACAGGATGTCTTCAGATGATCCTGGAGTCCATTCCCACAAGGTTGGCAGCCATGGGAGTGGTCAGAAAGACCTGATAGAAGACATGTGGGTTGACAATTGAGAGAAAACTCCTTGTAATCCATCCTTTCATCTGAATTTCTAACAGGTCCTTGATTAAAGTCACATTGAGATGGTTGTTTCCCAGCCATGCAGGGCTAGGTTCAAACAATGCAATAAAGTTTTGATCACAGTTCCCATAATTATATGATTACATTAAGTCAGGTACAGATCAAACTACTTAGAGGACTCATAATGGACTAGTTTTGAGAAGGGAGATTTAAATGTCATCAGTATAACCAAGAAAACTTAAAAATATAAATATCCCTTACAATATGCAGAGCAATACCATCATCACCAGTGTTTACTAACATCAAGTCTCCTATCTTAGTAACCCATTCTCAACGTCCACTTAATCAGCACTTTTTTAGTTCCAGGTGTCTCATGTAGTCATCTGGTCCCTAGATATCTTTTCTTGGGCTTTATTCTCAGAACAGCTCTAAAGGGGGTTCTACTTCTCTGGTTCCTATCTAAAGGTTCCTAGATAATTCTGACTGTAATTTAGTACAGTCACCCAAATTTGGTTCTCTAGTTTTGATGCTTCAGAGAATTTCAGTTTATATAATATTTGCTGCTTCTATTTCTTACCTAAGTCCTGTACCTAATGTAAGAATCTAAAAATTTGAAGGTCCAACCATTCTACTTTTTAAAATTATCAGACAGATACTTTAAATAGTAGAAAAATAATTTCACTTTATCATCATCCATACAATTTATGTGTAAAATCCACTTTTGAGAACTTAATACCAAAACATGCTGAAAGCCTGAATTTCCATGAAGCTTTAGAAGCCAGTCATACATCTGCACGTAGTTCTCAGTGAAAACAGTCTAATTCTGTTGCTTTTCTCAAGTTGTATTATTTCATTGAATTAAAAAAAGGCTATCACATGATATCTTTGTCTTACTACTTAATCTAATAATTTCCCCCTTAGGAGGATATCATCTGTACATTATTATTTGACCACAAATTTAGATTAAAATTGTGAGATAGTCATAATTGCATCCTGTTAGAGTAATTCACAGATGTTTCAGAATTTATTATTTTATAGATTTAGTATTATACTTACAAAATTTCTGAATTATAAAACTGCTATAAAAGGAAAAAGAAGGACATAGTTATAACAATGTCATGTATAGGAGGGAAAAAAACTTCCCTAGCTCTGTTTGATTCCAGGCATGAGTCAGATCTGAGAGCCAATCATGTAGTCACAAGGTGTTCAAAGCAAGGCTCAGGATTAATCAGGTGGGAATTTTCCTTTTCAGAAAGAGTACAAAGTCACGAGGATCCTTCTTAGGTCATACCATAGTCATCCCCAAAACTTCCCAGGTACAGATATCCACCTTCAGCAGTTCCCAGACTATAGCACATACCATTTTCTGCTGTTGGCTTCATGAGAAATTCAGACAACTATTCCTGTATTCAAAGTTCAAAGCAATAGTAAATATAGTCCCAAGAATTTTTACCTTAAATAATAAAATTTCACTAACCACAACTTAGGGTCTGAATATCATTCTCAGTTATTGTAATCTGAATGTTTTTCCTGTCCTGGAGACCCTGACTGACTAGGCTTGAGGGGGAGGCAAAGGAGGTGCAGCAGAGGTCACTGTCTAGGGTTTGAAATGGTTGGTAGCAGGACCTCCTGGGGGTGGAGCAAGGCAAATGTTGATCATGGGGCCTGACCCACTTCTGCTCCTCCCCTCCCCAACAGCAGGTGCTGCTGGGACTGGGGCTAAGGCAGAGTAGGGAGGATGTACTGCACCTGGGTGATACCTTCAGGCTTATCTAGAGGGACAGGCTGAAAGATGCCAATTGGCGTAGGACCAGTGGGGCCACTGCCAGTGGAGTCTCGATGTGGCTGCTGTCTCTCCTCCCCCACCAAGTGGGGAAGAGTGATTCAAGTTTCCTTACAATTCTCCAGCATTTTCCTTTCTTGATCTGATGTGACATAAAAGGAGTTAACAGAAAGAAATGGGATATTAATCATCTCCATAAGTGAGATGCACCCAAGACCTCAGGGAAAGGGAATGGGAAAGGCAGAGGAATTCTCTAAGTCTCAAGAGTTCTCTCCTACAATCTTAAAATGATTAATTTCCAAACTTCTTAATGATTAGCCCCCAAACCTTCGGAATCTGCAAATATGTTTTCAGTAGTTCTACAGCTTTGATCATCCTACTTTATTTCTGTAGTTCCAATTTGACCAGTGTTGGGACCACCAAAAAAAATTAAAATTCTTACCTGCTTTTCCTCTTATAACCTAATCTTCCATAGAAAATCTAAAATGTAAAATTGATAAATCTGTCCCAGTGTTCTCTCTAACTACAGCCCTCAGAAATTTTTCTGACTGGCTGCATTTTAAATCTTTAAGGTAACAGAATCTAACTCATAATACAAACATGACACAGACATGGACAAATACACACAAATCTAATTTTAAAATGACAAGGAGAAGGGAAACCCAAAAAGCCTGGAGGGGCTTGTTAGAAACTCCCACCACTTAGAGGATATCTTTCTTCAAGCTGGGGAGAGAGGAGCTGGCTAGGGAATCTGCAATGATTTAAGACTGATACAGTGGCTTCTGTATTCACCAAGGGGTGGCCCTGTTTTATCATGAACACCTTTTCTAGTTGAGACAGGGGGACTGGATCCTGCAAACTTTTTTTCAGAGCACCCCCTAAGGTTGTAGGGGAGGGCCTTGGCACCCCTGGTATCCTTTATTCTACATAATCCTGAGGCAGATCCTACATTCAGATTTAAAGAGGCAGGTCCCAGTGGCGTTGAGTTCAGGCATCTGGTCTGTAGGCAGGGTGGAGTTCCTTCCTCAGTACTTGATTCTTGAAAAGGAGGGGAGGGGGCAGGGGTTGATGAGTAGTGTGGAGGGGCAACAGGAGGGTAAAGGCTATTGGGCAAGAGGGGAAGGGAGGGTAAAAGGGGGTAGATGGGGGTGAGGGTGCTGAGGGAGTTGCTAGGTCTGAGGTGGTTTCACGAGTTTTAAGGGAAGAACTTCCATCTTAAATTCTCACTCTGCCATTTCAGTACATCAGTGGTGGAGACACTCCCACTCTAGTCTAGACATCTTGTTGACTTTTTAGGCTTAGTTTTTTTTAAGATAAATCAATTTTGACTGGTCAAAGAGCCCCAACAGAGTCAACATAATTCAAGGTTATCTTTAGTTAACTGACCCATGATACCAGCGCTGGCAACATTTGTGGTTGTCAGAATGGCTTGCCCTAGTTTAAGATTCTGACTGACGCATGACTGAATTATAAAGTATATCTCTACTTCAAAAGAGACATGTTCAATGTAGAGCTGACTTGGAGAGAAATGTAGATTGCACCAAATAGGCAGCAGTCTGAAGATAGGAGCAGGTGATAGAGAAGGGACTTAACCCACCCCCACCCTCACCCTGTCGGGGCCAGAACTTGAGAATAAGACCTGTGTGGGGCCAAGCATGATGATGTCCTGTTCTAGTCATGGCACCAAAATGTCAACCTCAAGAGTTGTTTGGTCTGAAAAAAGACAAACAGAATTAGGCTATATGCATGTTTATTTCTCTCAAAGCAGACAGGTATACATATGAATGCATGGGAGCTGCAGTCATAACTGCACTCCATTTGGGGTTATACTGCACAGTTTATATACCCTTCCAACAGAGATAGATGTCACTCCATCATCATTTTGCTCCTGGACAGAGAAAATATTTCTATAACAGACCACTTCTAGCTATACTAGACCACTCCCAGCCTTGGACTATAAATTAGAGTTCCCATCGTGGGTGATAATGCCTCCTGGGGGGCACTGAAACAATGAAGGGGTAATAGCCTTGGGTGCAATTGGGAAGGTGTTGAATAAAAATAAGGAGATGGTGGGAGTGATGGGGTTCAGACTTTGGGAACCTCCTTGAACTCAAATCTGTTACCCTTAACTAGCTTGGCTACACTATCTGTTACCTCTTGATTGCCCCACCTCCTTCCCACCCAAGCCCTCCATTGTCTGATAGCCCAGTTGCCTCCAGTTGTTTCCCAACCTTGATTACATCACTAGTTACCCCAGTCTCATCAAGATACCTCTTAGACCCTCCTCCCAGACTACTAGACCACTCTCAGATCTTTCCCATGGTTTTTCTACATATAAGTTCTATGTCACCTCCTGAAGGCACTCAGATTCAATCCAGCTCTTACTCTGTTTAGCTGAGATTCTGTCTGGCCTGCTTGTCAATTCAAGCATCACAAATGCTAAGGCTCCTTAAGAGTCAACCCAATATGGTGAACCATTAATAAACTTTGTTTTACTTTGGCTGGAAGAAGTCTGGAGTCGAATTCATTCACTAACACACCTGGTGTGAGTATTTTGGGGTCCTGAGCATCCCAAACCTCATATGATTCCCAGACCTCAATGGAAGCATAAGGAAAGAGAACAAAATTTTGAAAAACCATTTGTACATGTTTCATTTGTTGTGTAACAGAGTTAAAGTTGTACTGATTACATTATTTTCCAAATAAACACACAAAATGCAAATTATAACACCAAAATTTCAGTGCAGGGAAAAAAACACAAATTTACAATAAATTACTAAATTTGACATATCATTTAAAAATTTTTTTGGAATGATGCAGACTTTAAAAAAAACTATTAAAGGGTTAAAGGAAATAGATTTCCAAGGGAGACACTGAGTAATTTTTTAAGGGGAGTTCTGTAGGCCAAATAAGTTTGGGAACTTCTGCCTATCTAGACAAAAGAATCTCTTTCCACTTAAACTTGAGTAGAACACAATGGACTTCCCCTCTTTAGATTAAATTCCTTGCAAATTTGGGTGGGGTCTGAACAGGATAAGGAGAGTCAATGCAGTCTCATTAGTAGTAAAGTGCTTCTGAAGAAAAACTGGGCTTAAAGTCGGGACTTTGGAAGAAGGAAGGCAGGGAAGTTCTGAACCTCATTGGTTATTAATAATCATTGTTCACACCTACAAATAATTCTGAAATTCAAATAAAACTGCTGTCTCCAAAGTTACCATATCCTTTGGCCTCTTTTCAACCTCATACTTCTTGACCTCTCTAGCATTTGACTCCGGTGACTACCCTATCCTGAATATTCTCCCCTCTCCTCTCCATTTTCATAGAACTGCTTTCTTGGGTCTTAGTCTGACCACTCTTCAGCCTCAATTAATGATTCATTATCTAAGTCATTATCACTCGTTGTATCTTGGGCCGCTTACATTTTCTCTCTCTACCCTCCCCATAATCCTTTCAGCTTTCATAGGTTCAGTTGCCATCTCTCTACATATGATTTTCAGATATATGTGTTCTTAAGGCTCTCCTGAGGTACAGCCCCACATAGATCAAGTATTTATTAAGTACATACTTCAATTTCCAATTCTTTGCCACCACAAAAAAGAGCTGCTATAAATATTTTTGTATATATGGGTCCTTTTCCCATTTGTATCTCTTTGGGATACAGCACTAGAAGTAGTAAAACTTTTTTTTTTTATTTTCAGTGTTTTACAATCACTACCATATAACTTAGATTTTTTTCCTTCCCTTCCTCTCCTTCCCTTCTCCCTCTCTGAGATGGCATACAATTTTATATAGGTTCTACACATACATTCCTATTAAATACATTTTCACCATAGTCATGTTGCATAGAAGAGTTAAAATGAATGGGAGAAATCATATAACAAACCAAAACGTAATACAAAAGAAGATAATCTGCTACATTCTGCAATTGAATTCCATAGTTCTTTCTCTGGATGTGGAAGACATTTTGCCTTAAAAGATTATTGGGGATTTTTTAGATTCTTGCATTGCTATGAAGGACTAAGTCTACCAGAAAAATTCCTCACACACTGTGGTTGTGGCTGTGTACAAAATTTTCCTGGTTCTGTTCCTTTTGCTCAGCATCAGATCATGTAAGTCTTTCCAGGCCTCTCTGAAGTCTTCCTGTTCATCATTTCTTATAGCACAATAGTATTCCATTACATTCATATACCAGAACTTGTCCAGCCATTCCCCAATTGATGGACATCCCCTTGATTTCCAGTACTTGGCCTCCACAAAGAGCTGCTATAAATATGTTTGTACATGGGGGACCCTTTTCCATTTTTATGATCTCTTGGGGATACAGTCCTAGAAGCGGTATTGCTAGGTAGTAGTACAACTTTTTAAAGTGAGTAGAAGTGCAAATCAAAAATGACTTCTTTTCATTCACAGTCCTACAGTTGATTGGTAGATAGGTAGGTGGGTGGATGGAGAAATAGATAGATGATAGATAGATAAATAGATGATTGATAGATAGATGGTAGATTGATAGATAGATAGATAAATTTATCAACTTCTTACTTTGTGCCAAGCACTGTGCTAAGTGCTGGGGATACAAATACAAGAAGCAAGATGTCTTTCTTCCTACCTCCTCTGCACTGACAACCATAATCAAACAAACTCTGCCATTTCTTCCTGGATGGGTGTGTCAATCTACTCCACTTAACCCTACTCACCCTCCCTTTAATTCTCTAAACCAAAGTGCCCCTCCTTGGCCATCCTAAGTGTTTTGTTGATATCATTAGAATATAAACTCCTTAAGGGCAAACAGAATAAATAATCTCTCTTCCACTTAATAGCTTTTCAAAATATTTGGGACAGTTGTTATGCATCCTTCTATTATTTTCTTCCTTTTCTGGCTAAATATGCCTAGTTCCTTTATCCAGTGCAGGGATATATTCTGGACCTGGGAAAGAAAAGATGGGTGGAGAAAATCTAGGTTACCATGAGGATAAAAAACAGGGTTAGGGGTCTTAAAGCATAGGGAAAGAGTGTAATCATAGGGGAAAAGGAATAAGCATTTATTAAGCACCTACAATGTGCTACGTGCTGTGTGAAGCACTTTACAAATATCTCATTTGATCGTTAGGAGGGAGCCATGTCTAAGTGAAGATTAGAATATGGGAGCTGGGGGTTCAGAATCATGGAATGGGCTGAATACAAGGAGGTACGAGTATGCTAACAGTTAAAGAACAAGTCCAGGAAGAGTTATCAGAATTGGAGAACAGGGCTCTTGAGGGGGACCTGAAGTGAGGCTTTATGATATCCTAACTTGAGATTCAACCTTCTAATAGATATCACTATGCCCTATGAGACCCCTAAAAGCCCTCCTCACTGAAGAAAGGAGTAGACTGAGGTAGGTAGGGGAGCTTGGGGGGTGGGGAGCAGATGGAGGGAGAGAGAGACCATGTTTGCATTGAAGTAGGCTCTGAAAAACAGGAGATGGAAAAGATCCTGAGCCTTCCACGTCCTGGCGCTGGAAATGCCCCTGAGACAGAGCAACTTGGTTAGAGGGATAAAATTTCCACATCTTTTTCAAACTATTATCTAAACATTTCATCCCCCTTCTTGTTCTTGAATAGTTAGTTACATCTGGATTTTTGAACTTCACATTCATCCTTATTAAATTGCATCTTATTAGATTTTTCTCAAAGGTATAGCCTATGGAGTTCTTTTTGGATGCTCACTCAGTCATCAATTGTGTTAGCTATCCCTCTTGACCTTAAGTCAATTGAAAAATTTATAAAAACATAGGCCTTTATCCAAGCTATTGCAAAAAATTATTGAACAGCACAGGTCCAGGAACAGATCCCTGAGGAGCTGATGTGGAACCAGAAATGATTGTACTATCATCTAACCTGCCTCTCTTCATCTTTTCCACAAGAATAGCATGTGAGATCTTATTATTAAATTAGTCAAAAATGCATTAAGTACTAGAACTCATTTGGCAAGAATATAAAATTACTCTCATTTAGAAAGTTCTGATCTCATATCTGCCACTTTACCTGAGCTCAAGCAAATCACTTACTGTCCCTGTGCCTCAGTTTCCTTTTCTGCAAAATAGGAAGAATAATACCTGCCCAAACTCAGAGTATTTCACAAATATGTATGTGAAAGACCTCTGTAAAAGTATAAAGCACTAACATATAAGACATTATGGTCTTCATAGAAATATTTACCCCAGCTGATAATAATGTTTGTCCCACAACATTAATGTTTGTTCGTCCTTTGTTGCCCAAGAAGACCATGCCATCAGAGAAATGATGACATGACTTGCTCTTGACTTTGAGTGAGGGAGGGCTTGTGCAAGTCACCAGCCTCACTTCTCCTCCAGAGTCATCTGAATCCAATGACTAGATAATTCATCAGGATGACTGGAGATGACCCAGAATGAGGCAATTGGGGTTAAGTGACTTGCCCAAGGTCACACAGGTAGTGAGTGTCAAGTGTCTGAAGTGAGATTTGAATCCAAGTCCTCCTGACTCCTGCAATGGTGCTCTATCCGCTGCACCACCTGCTGCAGTGGATCAAACACCAGCCCTGGGATGAGTTCAAATCTGGTCTCAGACATTTACAAGTTATGTGACCCTGGGCAAGTCACTTAACCCTGATTGCCTCAAAAAAAATCCTAGCAGTTTATACTTCCTGCTTCCAAGTCCTCACCACCCATTGACTTATCACCCCCTTGCTCCTGACCCCCATAATTCTACACAACATTAATACATGTAGCCAAGAGATAAAAATATCAGTGCAGTAATACTATAACCTGAATCTCCTATCCTAGAGATTCCCCCAAGAGATCACACCTTCTGGTAACTATGAACCTCCTAGCAACTAATGTTTCATTGTCAAGAGAATGCTAATTTGGAAGTATTTCAAAACATACAGGTGTATAACTCAAAACTTCTGTGATTATGAGTGATTTTTTAAAAATCTAGTGCACATAAACTTTGGTATAGGAAATTTTATTTATATAATGTAGAAAAATTGGTTTACAACCAATTATAACCAGGTTAATATCATCTATAACCAAGAAGAGCAAACAATTTGTCATCTGGATACTTATCCCACATACCTAATCCGCTTTACCAATGCACGTCAAATTATTAAAAATTTTCCATTTCTATTTATAAAATTTTGTAAAATCCATGGCTATAGATGCTTTTTAATGTTTCTTTTTTCCCAAAACAGTATGAGTCCTGGGACCTTGTCATGCCACATGTTCTTTTGTTGTGTTTGTCCTTCATTCTCAAAGAGGACCATGACATCAAGATGATGACATGACTTGCAGCTGACTTTGATTTGCATGAGAAAGGGCTGTGCAAGGTCACGAATCTCACTTCCTTCTCCTCACATGTTCTTTTAGTCAATAATTGAAAGAATTCCTTTATTCTTATTCTTTAGAGGTGAAAGAAAACAATTAGTTGGGTCTAGAATCGAGGAGGAAGTTTACCTGGGTCACATTTGGGAAATTGTAACATATTTCAGTGATCCCAAGCTTCCTTTAATCACAAAAGCTAATTTCTTGGGAGTAAGAGAGCCTTGCTTATCTAGTTAAATTCTGTTAAATATCTTAGAAGATTGTACATGAGCCCACAGTACGGTGGGCTCTTCATGTCTCACCTCACCGCTATTCTGCTATACTGAGCCATCTCTGACTTCCCCTTCCATCCCTTTTCTTTTTGTGTTTTGTCTTATTCCATTAGATTGTAAGTTCCTTCTGGGGTAAGACTGTCTGTTTTCCTATTGGTAGCCCTAGGCACTTAATAAATATTTATGACTGGTGACATCACCAGGTAAAGACTATGAGTATGGATGTGAGCAGGAAGGGCAGAGCTCTAGTTGGGGAGAAGATGACCATGTACACCCTGGACACAGTATGCTGAACCCTGAGTCTGGAGCATGAGGGTGATTACGAAGCTTAAGTGAGAACTTAGCTCTCTCCCAGAGAAAGACTTCAAAAAGCAGTCTGGTGCCCACATTCAGTATTTATTTCTCAATCTGTGAGTGAAAAGCAACTATACCCTCATATTATGCTAGAGAGTAAGAGAGATTAAAGGGGAATTGGATTATAACTCCTATAGAGGCATACAAGTATTTCATGTTTTAATTAAAATACTTTTTTTCTATAGAATTTCTGTATTTCAGATGTGCCTAACAAAAAAGTTACACATCAATTTGGAGTTCAGATCAGTACTGGAACAGATCCCACCCTGAAAAAAAGAATACTGAACCTGAAATGGCTGTTACATTTTTATATCACCAATACTTTTTACTGGATAACCCATGAGCTGCCCAAGTCTTTCCCAGATAAATATTCTGATGGCTTTCCATCCAAATATACACACACATATGTATATATACACATATATACATATATGTATATATACATACAAGTATGTGTGTGTATACACATGTGTGTATATATGAATATATATACATATGTGCATATGTCTTAATCTGGGAAGTAGACATTCTTCATCAACTTGGATGTTTCCTGTCTGGAAGGTTAAGGCTCTGTATTATTCAAGGGCTTGATGCAGCCATCATATTGTTATCTATGAATATAAGTATTTGAATCTTGGAAGAGTACCATAACCTTGGAAAAATAAAAACTGTAAGTAATCCAAAAGCCAATAGAAATCTGCATATGGGAGCTTAATAACTGCTTGCTGATTGATAAGTTGCATTATATTAGCAATGACTATTTGCACTTAAGAAGCAATATAAAAAAGACATCAATGTTATGTATTCTAGGAAAATAATATTAATTAGAATATAAGAAAAGAGATGGACATTATCCGTGGTGTAACCATACCTCTGAGGTAATATAAGCACCAAAGGACAACCTCCAACTCATTAGGTAAATTTGTGTAAGATTTATGCAAAGATATAGATTAGAATTACAGAAGATATAGAGGAGTAGCAACCTGTATCTATGAAGAAAGAACTGATGAAATCATGAATCATAAGATCATAAATCTAGAGCTCAAAGCACCCTTATTATATACTTTGTAGTTCAATCCCCTCATTTTATAGATGAGGAAACTGCGGCCCAGAGAAGTTAGTGATTTTTTTCAAGGTCACACAAATGATAGGCATCCAAGGTAGTATTTAGGCCCAAACCCTCTGATTCCAAAGTTGGAGCTTTTTCTACTATATCACACTACCTCCTGGTAGAGAAAGAAAGTAACATACAACATGAAGGGAGCTTGATTTGGTGACAGAGGAGCTCAGTTTAAATCCTCTCATTTACTACCTGTCTGACTTGGTGCAAGTCACTTAACCTCATTGTGGCCCATTTTTCTAATTTGTGAAGTAAGGAGTTTGAACTAAATGGTCTCTAAGGAACCTTCTAGCCCTAAATCTATGACTTATAATACTTAATAATGCTATGAATGCAGCCAGTCAAATTGTAGCAAGCATGCAATAGTCTGATGAAAAGATAGTCATCTAACCAGTTCCTCTGTAGGTTCACTTGATCCCATTATCTCCCCAGATTGTACCCACCATACTTTACACTAATTTTTAATGTCTCCTTATCTACTACTTTCTTTGCTGCTACCTATAAACCTCCCAACACTCTTAAGAACCCTCAGACCCTACTATCTCCTCAAGTTCCTGTCTTATGTCTTTCCTCCCTTTCATTGGCCAACCTCTGGAAAAAGCTCTCTGTAACTGCTGCCCCCACTTCTTTCACTTCTCCATCCCTTGCATATGGCTTTTCATCTAATCATTCAACTGAAATTGCTTTCTCCAAAATTACCAATGATCTCTTAATTGCCAAATTTGATGGCCTTTTCTTAATCCCCATCATTCCTGACTTCTCTGCAGCATTTGGCATTGTTGAGCACTTTCTTCTTTCTGCATTCTCCATCCCTTCTCAGTCTTCGTTGCTGGCTCACCATCCACATCATGCTTCGTAACTATGGTTATGCAACAAAATTCTGTCCTGAGCCCCCTTCACCCTATAGTTTTTCATTTGATAACCTCATCAATTCTGTTGAGTTTAATTATCATCTTTATAAAAATGACTCAGATCTTCCTAACACCAACTAACTCTATTGCACCACTCTGCTGCCTCCAGATAATAATAGTAACTGATATGAATAATTTTAGTAGTTTATACAGATTATCTTATTTGATTCTCACAAAATCCTGATGATGTAAAGTGCTAAGTGATAATTATTCCCAATTTTACACATTAGGAAACTGAGGTTTAGAAAGGTTGATGTCATGCCTGTAGTTATACACATTAAATATTAAATGTCAGAAGCAGGATGCGAACCCAAGTTGGTCTTGTGTCTGAGTCCAGCACTCTTTCTGTTAAACAATTAGTAAATAAAAATTCTCGATGGCATTCCTCATTAGATTATAATACTTTAGAATATTACAAAGCACGCACTAAGTCATATTTGGTGACTAACCTACTTTAAATAGTGTCACTTCAAGCTCTTATTTCCTTGAAGTTAACAATTTCTGTCATTACATTTAAATTCCTGTCTACAATAACAGTAAGAATATGCTATGAACACTTATCCACCCACACTAGAATTTTAAAACTGAGCTCCTTTTGAGTCCTGTCTTGGAGAATTTCAATGTGGGAGGTGAGATGATTTAGAACTTCATATTTTCCATTATAATCAAAGGCACACTTTCTCTGACATCTTTTTTTATTCTGAATAGGGAATTTCACTAGAAAACAAAAAAAAAATCAAATTTTCTCCACACAATGACAAATTTTTCCTCCTCAATTCTATCCAAACTAAAATAGCTCAGAAGTGTATATTTACTTATCATAGCTGTTAAGAAATTATAGTGATTACACCTGCCATCCCCTCTCTCCCACATCATGCTGCAAATAAGGAACTCTTCATTTTGCCTTGGAAGACCTCCCATCTTCCTATCTTTGTATTTCCCTCCTTTAGGAGCCCTAACTGTACTTCCCAGTATATAGAACACGCCCTGCACCTTCTCCACC
The DNA here is from genome assembly GCF_028372415.1 of Notamacropus eugenii. Taxonomy (NCBI): domain Eukaryota; kingdom Metazoa; phylum Chordata; class Mammalia; order Diprotodontia; family Macropodidae; genus Notamacropus; species Notamacropus eugenii. Next base: position 208,971,790 of record NC_092875.1, read on the forward strand.
CACCAGGAGTTTATTTCCTAAAAAGGAAAGGATCTTCAGTCACTTGTCTTATGGGGGAGGGTAATCTTTCTTTCTTACAAAGAGAACCACGTTGAGGAATTCAAAATGTGAAAATCTACTCAGTGTGCAAGTTCCATTCTCAGAGAGTAAGTTAGCAAGGAGAGGGAGAAAAACATGTGCTACATGGATTTTGAGAGAGAGAGAAGATAATTCAGAGACCAGTATACTTCATAAGTAAGTGGTCTTCCAGCCTTTATCTGAAGATCTCACAATGCCTGAAACTTACTATTTCACAAGGCAGCCTATTCCACTTTTCGCTTTAATTGTTAGAGTTTTTTTAATTTCCTTTGCTTGCTTTTCTTCAACCCATTGTTCTTCATTCTGCCCTTTAGGGCCAAACAAAATAAGGCTAATCTCTCTTGCAGAGGATAGCCCTTCCCATCCTTGAAAATGGCCGCCATTTGTCTCCTTTGTCTTCTCTAGATTAAATATCTCCAATCCTCACATGGAATGATTTCCCCTCCTCCTGCCATCCTGATTACTTTTCTCTGAACAGGTTTCTGGTGCCAAATGTCCTTCCTAAAAATATAGTGCCCAGAACTGAACCAGTATGCTAGATGTCATCTCATCAGAGAATGTTCTTTGCTCTTGGTTTAGATCTCACTGCCCAATGAACTTTTCTGTGAGTATGAGAGTGTAATGAAAGCCAGAGGCAGCAGAAACCAAACTGAGTTACAGAAAACAACTTTAAATAGTTTTATCTTGGCAAGTGTTAATTAAAGCTCCAGTTAGATTATTTAACCCTTTTTCATTGAGACTTGTGATTTCATTGGTGTAGAGAATACCTGGTGAAAAAAAAATAGTCTCTTCTGGTACATATATATCTGTAACTTGCAGAATTAGCCAGTTTTTTTAGGCACTAAAAGGTGAAAAGAATAGCCCATTCAGACTGCCAGACTGTGTCAAATATAGATCTTGAACCTGTCAGTATTTAACTTACTTCCTAAGAAATCTAATACTTACATGGGTAAAGTTGGGAATGAGGGAGTGGGGACGGACAGGCCTGGGCACAGTTACAATATATGACAGAAATTGAACATTTGGATAACATTAAATGAATTGAAAACTAATGGGTATAATTTGAAAGTAATTTGGTCTTGTCACAGAGTAGATGAATCATACTCTTAGAGAAGATTTTTTTTTAAATGAGACAGTAGCTATTAATGGAAGGTAAATCTTAATGCTATTTAGAAATAAAGAGAAACAAGGTAAAACACAATTCCAGGGTTTTTCTTATTTTCTATTTTTGTTCCATTCCTTCCAAGTGGCTGAAAACCACTCAGAAGCACCCCTCAGCATGTCTTAGTAGGGATCTTCCCTTCCACCTGTTTAACTCATTAAACAAGGTGATCCCTACATATTCACATAGTAACTACCTATGTGGCTTTCCTATTTCTTAAAAAGGCACCACTGCTTTCACAATCTGAGTCATCCCTTTACTCTTTGTTCTTCCTCACCCCCATGTCCATATTCAGTCATTTGTCAAGTATTGCCATATCTACATCTTCAATATCTCTTACCTCAACTGACATGGTCCATATTTGTTTTCAGGTCCTTATCATCTTTGCCCTGAACTATTACGATAACCAGTAACCTTCTAAATTGTCTCTCTACTTCTTGACTCTCCAGTCCCTTCTCCCAAAGATGCCAAAGTGATATTCCTAAAGCACAAAACTAACATTCTTTCACTCAAAAGACTGTCATAGCTCTGAATGGCTTCTAAGATCCAAACCATTCTATTTTTCTCTTAAAACCCTTCACAATTTGACTCAAGCTTACCTTTTCAGACACATGGTATGTCTCTTCCCTTCACACAGTGGATCAATCAGATAGTGCAGTGGATAGAGCATGGGCCTGGAGTCAGGAAGACCTGAGTTCAAATCCAACCTCAGATACTAACTAGCTGCTTGACCCTGACAAACTCACTTAGCCTCAGTTTCCTCAACTATAAAATGTGGATAATAATATCATTTACCTTTCAGAGCTATAAGCATCAAATGAGATAAAATGAATAGTGTAGAGTCTGGCACATTGTAAGTGCTTGGGAAAATGCTTGTTTCTTCCCTTCATACATAGTATGTCCTTTCATACTAACATAACAATTCTATCTCCCATCTCCTCCCATCTTGATAACTTTGCACTGGTTGCCTGGAGTTCACTTTACCTTTTAGAATTCCTAGTTTTCTTTAGTTCAAGAGACACCTACATTAGGTCTTTCCTGATACCCCTCCCCCAACCACTATCCCCCATGTAGCTGTATTTACTTCATATGTATTTTACTTCTAATTATACGTGTACCTTCTCCTTCCTCCAATTCCCAGCCACTTCCCACATAAACTCCTTAAGGACAAGGACTGTTTGGAAGTTTTTGTCCCCAAGCCCTAGCTCAGTATTTGATATATATTAGGAAATTAATAAGTGCTTGTTGGCTTGATAATTCATTTCATGCATCCATGGGTACTAGACTGTAAACTTCATGTGGGCAAAGACCGTTTATTATCTGAATGTTCCAATCATCCTAGTACCTAATACTGGACACATCTAATCAGTGTTTATTGAATTGAAGTGATTCATTAAAAAAAATATTGCTTGACTGTAACGGGGTGTGAGAAGATGGGGAAATCATTTAACCTCTTAGTCATATTCAAAAACTATAGAGATGAGTTGCGGCTCTGCATTGTTGGGGAGACTTTCCATACCAGGAATGCTCTAAACTAATTAAATCGTAGACTCAGATGAAAATATGTAAATACACACACACGCACGCACGCACACACACACACACAATTCTAGTTCACAGATTCCAGGCTGAGAATCCCTGTCCTAGATCTCCTAACATTATAGGGATACCAGTGGAGCCCTCAGACTGTTCATTAGTCCTCCCCTATTCTCACTGTGTGACAGACTGTAGCACCAACATGATATTCACAGCACCTACAATGGTCATGAATATCCAGGCGCAATTCTGAATCGCAAAATACAATAGACTCTTCATATGGAAGACAGAACCAAAACATTTATTCAGACACCAGAAAGCCAATTCCATCATAATCTATACACAATAACAATGCAGAGGACAACACCATCCCCAAGCATTCCCCCTTTTGGCTTCCCACAAACCAGCTCCATCAAACCACAAGCAGGCTCTCCAAACAAAATCACAAACAAGCTCTTTCTCTCATGCTAGCCAACTGCCTGCTTGCCTTCATCCTTCCTAGCTCTGACTAGCTCCATGACCAAATTTCCTCTCAGTTCTGCTCTATCTCTGCCTCTTCCTGTTCTGTCCTTCCTGCTCCACCCCTTCAGCAAACTCCTCCCACAACAGGCTTTATGTGACTCAAACTCATGTGACTTAGGCTTCCATGTGACTTAAGCAGGTCATATGGGCCTATTAATGAATGGGAAACATCTTCCCATTTAAATTACCGTTACACAGGCCCATCCCTTTTCTTTTATTTTTTTATTCTAAACTTAAAACCAAGTAAAATGATAATTTCCACATGCAAAGTAAAACAGAAAAAGAGGATTGTATATGAAACCACAAATGTATTATACAGTTTGTTTTTTGATGAATTCAACATGTGACTTTCAAAAAAAATGTCATTTGAATACAATTACTAGGCTTGTATCCCAAAAACGATAAAAGAAAAAGGTAAAGGACTTATTTATACAAAAATATTTATGGCAAAGAATTGAAAATTGAGGGGATGCCCATCAATTGGAGAATGACTAAACATGTTGTGGAATATGATTATGATGGAATACTCTTGTGCTATAAGTAATGATGAGGGGGATGCTTTCAGAAAAAACATGGGAAGATTTATATAAACTGATAGAAAGTGGAGTGAGCAGAACCAGAACACTGTACACAGTAACAGCAATTTTATGATGATCAGTTGTGAAAGACACAGCTATTCTGATCAAGACAATGATCCCTGACAATTCCAAAGACTTATGATGACAAATACTATTTACAACTAGTGAACTCTGAGTGCATACTTTTTTCACTTTCTTCATTTTTCTTGCTTCCTTTTCTTGTAACATGGCTAATATAGAAATGTTTTACGTGACTTCACATGTATAATTGATTTGTTTGCCTTCTCAATGGGTGAGGGAGGGAAAAGAGAGGCTTTGGAATTCAAATTTCAAAAAAATGAATATCATAATAAGTAAATAAAATATATATATATATATTTAATTTTTCTTGAGCACTTATAAGGTATAATACTATGCCAGGTGCTTTGGAAAATAAAGAGACTGATTAGACAGACTTCCCTGAGAAGCAATTTCTGTGGAAATAACTCCTGGCCACTACTCCTGAAAGTGCTACAAACATAATTACTGAAGTCTAGGCAAAAGACAGTTCTTGCCACCAAAGTTCTTGGGTGCTGTCAAATGGTTCTCCATCAAAACTGATATGATTTTATCATTGTAGATGTTATTAAAGAAGAGGTATTGCCATCTGTTTTGCATCTACAGCCTCAGGAACATGGGACCTTTCTTTCTAACTTTCAGCTAAAACCTTCCAAATATATTGCCTTCTCTATTAGAGGATGAGTCCCTTAAGAGCAAGGACTGTCATATTTTCTATTTATATCTGTGTTTTGGACATAGTAAGCACTTAATAAATACTGTCATTCATTCTTTGTTCCCCTGAAGGAGGTGTACCATATAAGAGAAAAAGACAGGCACATAAAAAATTACAAGACAGGTGATATGAGAAAATTCCGAGTACAGGCCTAGGAATGAATTTCTTCCTTACTTCCTTAGAGACTCAACTTGAGATCCACCTACTACATGAAGTCTTCCTTGATTTTACTGATGTGGATACAGCATACGGTGTCACATGAGTTTAAAAGAATATTAAGGGTTGCTTTTCCCAATACTTTATGAAGCCCCTCCTGAGGAGGGCTAGGGCTTATTCTGTAGCTTATCCTGTAACTTGAGGGTGTCTTAAAGTCCTTTTCATCTTATCTTGAAATACCCTGTAAATTTTCCTTATCTTGTAAGACCAAAAGAATTAGTTTTTTTCCCCTTTATCCTGTGTCCCTTCCTCTCCTTATCCTGTCAACTATTTTCCTCATCCTGTGTCACCTTCTTCCTCATCCTATTTGTCCTTATCCTGTTCCTAATTTCTAGCCCCCATAAAAAAACTCTACAGGCTACAAAGAACACCTAAGTGAATTCTTTCACACTAGGACCAATCTCCTGAATCTGACCTCAACATTACCACCTTCTAGTTGCTAGTGCCCTGGCTTCCAAAACTAGCAAGCAAAGAGACCCCGTAGGTATTTACTTTTACTCAGTAAGGGAGAGAAAGGTTGAGCCAACATATTGTGTACACTATAGTGTGAAACTCAAATTAGAAACAGGGACACTGATTCACACAAGGATTTCTACAGGTCACATATGGATTTAATTTTAAAATGTAGTTTTATTGTATTTTTATTTATTTTGTTAAGTATTTCCCAATTACATTTTAGTCTGGTGTAGCTACAGTGGAGATTTTGGCATATGTTTTACGCCTCTGGTTACACATATAGACAAATTCAGAATTTTTACAAAATTAAGTGATTTGGGGGAGGAAAACCCTAACTTAATAGAAATTCAGAAAACTTCTTGTGGGAGACAGCACCTGAACTGAATCTCGATTCTGAAGAACTATGAAGCTGAGCCAAGCAAGAACAAGATGAAAAGCTAAAGTAACACCTCTCCTCCTTTATGATTGCCTCCCTTTTTCGTCTAAAAAAGTCAGTTAGGATTATAGATGTAACCATATGCTCCTCCAATTCCTTTCTGGTTACTGTGTTAAGGAAACAAATTCAAATCTATCTAGCCACACCCAGTCTGAGAATAGATCTTGAGGTGACCTTGACACTTAGAATTATCTAACCTTCAACCTTCAAGCTGCTATTAGCTTTTGAAAATAACTGGCCAAGAAAAAGGAAATCAGAGAAAAAGTTAGAGGTCTTGAGTGACCTATTTTATTAAATAGTTGAGGGTTTTTTAACTACAACTCAATAGACATTTATTAAGTGCCAACTGTATAAAAAATCATTCCTCTCCCTAAAGAACATTGCATATAACTTTTGTTAACCTGTAAACAGTCATGTTTTTAACATGTATATTTTCCATCATATTTTTGGTGGCACGCATATTTTTCAGTCCTTGGGAACCCTAAGGGCCAATCAGTTACACAAAGAAGGTCCTCAAATGCCACAAGTTTATATACAAAAAGCAGAAGATACCATGCTCCTTATGGCACAGAATACCACGGATATGTTTTAGATGATCATTGATGGTCGGTGGCCATGTCATAGATTTTTCTGGGACAGTCTCAGTTTGAACTAGAAATGTCTATTATATGACCATATGACCCAATTTTTGGTTTGATAATATGGCTCCTATGTGTATGGTGTCAAGAAAAATGTAGTCTTCTAACCTCTTTTTCAAGCTAAGCAGGGGTTAATTAGTAATACAATTAGTCTATTAATTCAGCAATATTAAGGTCTTTAGTAATTAAGGTCTCTTATCTTTTATTATATTTATTATAAATTTAAATTACCACTTAATTACCTAGTAACTAAGGTGTCTAAGTAACGTTACCCCCCTTTGCATTGGGTGGAACTAGCTTTAGCTTGCCTTTTTAGAAGCCTTGAGATCAAGCCAAGGAAAGAGCAGTTAAAGGAACCAAGGGTGTTTAACCTGGAGAAAAATAGACTTAAAGGAAATCTAACTTCTCAAGTATTTGAAAGACTGACATGAAGAAATCAGACTATCTCTTCTTGGTCTTGAAGGGCAGAGCAATATGCAATGGTTGGTTGTGACAGCAAAGTAGTTTTAGATTCTAATGTCAAGACACACATTTTTAATGAGAGCAGTCTAAAAGTGAGTCTGCCAAGTGAGGAGAGGTTCTCCCTCACAGACTCTTTAAGCAAAGGCTGACTAGCAATAGCTCATTGGATATACTGTAGAGGGGATTCTTTTTCAAGTACAGGTTGGACTGGATAGCTTCTGGAGTCCCTTCCATCGCTGAGATTTTATGATTCTGTAAAACTAGTAGGGAAGCCAGTGGAAAATGAGGCTTAAGAACGAAATCTCTTTCTTAAAGGATAACTTATAAAGCCTATATGCTCCATCAAGTCAAATCAACAGTATTTGCTAAGCAATTACTATGTGCCAGTCATTGTACTAAACACTGGGGATACAAAGAAAGCCAAAATAGTCCCTGCCTTCAAGGAGCTTCCATTCTAATGGGGGGGGAGGGGGTGAGCACACGTAAACAATTATGTACATGCAAGATATAAACAAAGTATCCTTTGGCTACTTGAGAAAGCACTGAGTATGTGTCAGGTGGATTTCTGTTGTGACTTAACGGGAGGATGTGAACAAAAGCCTCTGCATACGATAAGGAGGCAGGGATACATAGATTGCCATATGGATTTTGGGAGAAAATTCCAACATCAGTGAGATCATAGATCCTTTTGAGTATTTGAGTTAACCTTTAGTACAGGCAAAAACAAAATTTCATGCAAGTCCATATTAGAGAAACAAAACTATGAGAAAGGCATTTTGGGGGGGTTTCAAATCTAAATTCCTCTCCATTAGCATGATTTCAATAACTTAACTTTAAAGGTTAAATTGATTTCTGTTTACATAAACTCAACTGTGAAAATAATTGCATTCTTTCTGTTTACACCATCAAATCCAATCAAGCCAAACTAGATGGTTAGCCAGAATGATTAATGGATGCAGCACTAGCTGAAAGCTCTAATTTCAAAATGTGTTACTATTGTCAGGGTTGATTAGTTCTCAATCTAAAACTGATGCTGTTGAAAGCCTTTAGCAATTTAGATGTGGATAGTAAAGCAGCAAAATTTGCAATGGGGCAAAGAAGGGTTCTATGGGGACTCTGCTGCTTCCCAGTAAACTTACCTATAGCTTAGACATGACATCAGGCAAACAACTTTTCACAAATGCTCAGTATGAGTCTACCTTCTAGATAGTGGAAGAAACTGAAACTTGAAGTTAATATAGCAGTATGGATGGTGGAGGAAGGCATTGAACTAGAAACTTAGACTGCAATAGGAATTCTCAAGTGGTTGGGGTATTAATATTGATCATTTCACATTCAGAACTTTTCATGTAGCAGAAATAAATGAAATGGAGATAAGAAGCTAATACTCTGCCATGCTATAGTAACTTTTCTGAAAATGAATCCATAGGGAAATCAATGTAGTCAGTGGTGGAGACCAGCATTTTTATTAATAATATAAAAAGAAATCTTGGTGATACTAAGTGCTATGTAAGGAGTGACTGCAGAGGGATAGAATTGTTAGGCAGGATTGTTAGGTATCATAAGCAGTTCAGGGCTAAGAAGGCCAGGCTAATTCTGTACTGATCAAGACTGTAAGCTGAGAAACTAATTAAAGGAATTACCCTGTTCTCAACCTATTCAAAAGGTTAAAATGGATTTAACTGCTATTGTTTTTATAACAGCAAGATAGAGCTAAAAATTAGATTGTTGAAAGTGGTTTTGACTTTAGGACTACATGAGAAGTATTAAACATTCTCAACATCTTTGCTTTCAGAATATTTTATTATTTGTCCAAATTTCCCAAGATAATTTAAATGAAGCGATTTAAACAAGCTTTTGGCTGGAGAGGAGAGTTTTCCTGTATTTGGATGACATCCTTGTCCAGTAGGATCTGGCAGTTTAGTAGTCTTAGGGTTGGAAGCTTGAGTAAGTTATGAATGCATCTTAGCCAACTCCAGGAAAAAGGCTGCAAACAGTTTGGATCCCTCTATATAGTTGTACCTGATACAAGAAAAAAATGAAGAAAAATTCATTTCAGCTCATCTTAAAATGAAAAAGTTTGGAATTTGTATAGGAAGATTATCACATCAAGCTGATGTCTGCAACTTGGTGTTCTGAGATAACAGGGGGAAAGTCATTTTGTGTATCCATGGTGATAATATTACAATTATGAAGAGGACAGAGTCAACAAATTAGTAGTTACATGCCCTATCTTGTCACATGACCAAGGAAGTTATGGGTCTTATTGAGAGAAATTATCTATTTTAGTTTCTAAACACTGACATGTCAAGGCTTCTAAATTTTAGCATTTCCTTTGTCCACTCCAATGTATGAAGCTTAGGATAGTTTATACAATCTGACAACAAGCCTTGCAATATGAGGAATCCTTTTAAAAAGTGTTTGACCTATAAAAGAGCAAGAGCCATTTTACAATGGATAAGTGGCCAAAGGATATAAAGAAACATTTCTCCAAGTAGAATTGTAGACTAGTAACAAACATATACAAGACTGTTCCAAATCACTAGCACCAAGGAATGAAGCAGTGGGGATAAAAGGAAAGACAACTTAGAACCTAGCCTCAAGGAACTTTCTTTCTAATGGGCAGAGATGACAGAAGATGAAAATAGTCATTTTGGAGGGATTTCTAGAAGATAAGCACACTAATACCTAGTGCGTTTGCCATTTCCTTCTCCAGCTCCTTTTATAGATGAGGAAACTGAGGCAGATAGAGTTTAATGAGGGTCACACAGCTAGTAACTGACTAAGGTCAACTTTGAATTCACGTCTTCCTTACTCCAGGTCTGGTGTTCTATCCATTAAGGAAAAAAAAAAACCCACTGTTGGTGGAACTGTGAACTAGAAAGTAACTTGGAATTAAGATTTTTTTATGAAGTGATTAAAATGTCCATATTTGCCTCAAAGATCCCACTGCTAGGCATATACTTCAAGGAGTTCAAGACAAAAAGAAAGGTTGTATATATATGAAAATATTCATTACAGCACTTTTTTTATGGTAGCAAGGAACTGAAAACTGTGGGCTGAACAAATTGTGGAACATGAATGTAATGGAACATTACTGTACCATAAGAATGGTACGAATATGAAAGATTCAGAAAACATGGAAAAACATACGAACTGAAGCAGAATGAAGTAAGCAGAGCTGGGAAAATAATGCTGCATAACTACTAACAATACGAATGACAAACAAATGAAACTGAACACTGTAATTTCAGTGACCAAGCTTGGTAATGGAGAAGAGGTGAAAAAATGTCCCTCCCTTCCTTCTTTGACTAAGACTGTAGAAGATTGTATGTACTACTACACATGGCCTATTTTTGCTGAAATGCCTTTTTTCTTTTTTAGTCTTTGTTACAAGTGATGGCTCACTAGGTAAGAAAACAGGAGGGGATATATTAAAAATTGAAGATGATATGAAAATAAGATATCAATAAAAAATTTTTTAAATTTTAAATGGTTGTTCTTAATTAATGAACTGAATAGGGATCGCCTCTGAGTAGATACCCAATGATCAAGCAGTGAAGAGTTTTACCCCACCAAGTATTCCCATTAACCTGTTTATTTTCTCATTCTGAGAGTGTTCTCCATCATCAACAGCTCCTAGTGGTAGCATCATCACACTCTTTTGGATAATATCCTGGAATGTTTTAGCAATTGGAATAGTCGATCCATCTCGTATCATATCAGGATCTACTCCAAACACTGAAACACAGAAAAAAGAGAAAGTGCTACAAATAAAACAACCACCTGAGTACATTCAATTCAACAATCAACATTTCTTAGGTCTCACCTATGTGCTAGAAATAAGGATACAGTCAAGAGCATTCCCTGCACTCTGGGCTCCTCTCTCTCTCTGCCTTTCTACATCTCTACATATCTGCACAGGCAGATTTACATATTATATGTGTGTGTGTATATGTGCATGTATGTATGTATATATGCACACACACATATATCAGTAGTCTTCTGTAATGCTAATGAGATTAAAGATCTTTCCCACTCATTGATGGGCCTGCCCATTAAGAGAAGCTTAATTGGGGAGGCCCACACCTTTTGCTAATTTTCTAATGAGGCATTGGTTCTCAAGTGTTGTGATGCCCTTTGGCTCTGAAAAATATGTAAATACTCTGAGGTGAGGTTTTACTTTTGGGGCTTACTCATTGGAAGTGTTTGTTTGACCAGACAGACTCTGGGCAGCCACTAAGAGCCCCCCTCACCCCTTTTAAAATCCAGATGTTGGTGCTTCTCTCTCTGATAACTATGTATGTATGGTCAGACAGTTATCTGTCTGTTGATCTGTCAGACAGTTCGAAGACCTGTCTGTTGGTTGATCTTTGTTTCTCTGTATTTTCTCTGAAGTTCAGGGTACTCACTTTTTCCCCCTGTACTAAGTGAATGATACCTGTGCTTGATTAAAGTGATTGCTGACCCTTCAAGTTGCTTTCCTTTTAGGAAGGCACATCTAAGAACCTGTGACAGCAGGCTCCCCCCACCCCGTGTATGTCAGGATACTTGTTTATACATCTTCTAAGACACTGTTTGCATCAATTTTTCTTTTAATGGTTCAGCATTTCAGATATAGGGAAACCCTTTGGTAATCAACCCACACACATTAACCTAAATTGCATTACTGCTTCTTGAATTAAATGGGAGGAAGAAATATTTTTTCTCACAAACTGTATATATTAACATTGTTCCAATCTAGGAACTAACTGCAGATAACATGTTCAATGATCAAAAAAGAAGGGATTTGGTAACCTGCTTTCTGCACAAAACTGAGAAACAGCTGCTTTAGGGACCAAGCTTTAAATCTGAATTTTTGCACCTGAGGCAAGTACCTCAAGCTGTGCCCTAGAGCAAGTGCCAAGAAACCCTGGGGATAGGGGGAAGGTAGCCATTACCTCATGGGAGGAGCCAGACATCTAGGGGCACCACAATAGCAATGATAGGGAGCCTGCTCCCCCTCCTAGGCAGCAGGATACCTGGTAGCTTCCCATTTTAATTAACTATTCTTGATTGCTGGCACAGTGCTAGACTTTTGGAGTCAGGGATTCCACAATTCAAGTCTTGCCTCTAACACTTACTACTAGCTACATATATGATCCAGGTAATGACTTAACTTTTTAGTACACCAGTGACTCAGTAGGACTTCTGAGTCAAAAAGGTCTGCACTAATTGCTGCTCTGCCTTGTAAAATGGATAAAGAGAATTCTTACTAATTGATGAAATAAAGATCTTCTCATTTTTGTTAACTATGTGCTAAGATCAGTTGTTTCTTGTTATTTGGCATCCAAAGAGCCTAGTTAGAGCTGATATAGTGGTTAAAGCTGGAGATGCCCTTAGAGATCATTTTGTTTAACCCTCTCATTTTACCAAAGTGGAAGCAGAGACCCAGAGTCAGTCTTCCAACTCCTAGTCTGGTGTCCTTTCAGTCATGTTGCTGAAATTTAGACTCCTTCAAGGGCCCTTCTAGACAATTCCATTTGGCCTCATGACTTGACATAAGCAGCTGAGTACGAAGGGAGAATCCTCAGTCCTATGTGTACTCTGACCCCAACATCACCTACCATCACCACTCTGGGTGGGTGAGAGACAGAGAGAAGGTGAGAGAAAGAGAGAACATTTTGAGACTTGGGAGAGAAGGGAAAGCAGATAGTAGAGGGAAAGAAAAGGTCCCTGGGGTTTGGAAGGCAGGGGCATCTACAGATAGGCATCTCTGCAACCACATTCTTCCTCTGCCTTGACCTCTCTAAAGTGACCCCTACCTCCATCCCTCGGTGGGTAGATGATGCTGAGAGGAAGCCTATGAAAAGGCCTTTCTTTTCAAGAACTCTTAGGCTTTGGGTGGCATTTCTCCTTTACTATCGAAGTTCATCCCCTGAAGCACCTCTACTCTATTCAAAGGGTTCTCTTCACTTTCAGTCTTGCCCTTCCTACCTCTACTCCATAGGATTCCCTCTGAAGGAAAAGTTGAGAAGCCAAGAAGGGTAAACATCAAAGAGAAAGTCCCTGGGATAGAGGAGGCAGAGGTGTCCCCGGGAAGGCCCGCCCTTCAGCAGAAGCCAAGGGTCTGTCTCCATTCCTCCATTCAATCCATCTGAAGCATTTACCATCTTTTCTCTGAGTACACGATACTGAAAACCAGCCCTTGAATGGCTTCCTCACCAAGGGCTGGTTTTGGGCAGAGTACCATCCACCATCACTCTAATGATCCTCCAGCTCCTCTTGTATCCCAAGGCAGCCTATTTGATCTTCAGACATAGAACTAATAAAGATTACTTTTTCCCAATGAACCACTTTTAAACCCACCAAATATTTTGTTGTCATATGTCTCTTTCATGTCCATAAGAGTGACATGAAAGATTTAACTAAAATTCTCTGTTAAAAACTAGGTAAGCTATATCTACAGCACTCCTTTGGTCTCCCAATGTAATAAACCTGTCAAAAAGTTATGACACATACCTGGCAAGACCTATTTTTGATGAAGCCATCCTGGTTCTTAGTGATCACCATTTCATAATCTAGATGCTCACTAACCATACCTTTGATAGTATCTTCTATAATTTTGGCAGGAATAGGACTCAACGACATTGTCTATAGTTTGAAGAAGCAATTCTCTTCCTTTTTTTGAAAACTGGGGAGATTTATCCTTCTCTTACTGAAACATTCCAATTTATCTTTGGATAATTATCATTGAATCACTGATACTGAAAGCAGCCTAACCACTTCTCTTAACTTGGGAGAGCATCATAGTTATTCTAAATAACAATATCCTGTCTTCCTTGTACCCAGAAGGTAGCCTTTGTCAAAGTCTTCAAACATATTCCCTGCAACACTCCTGAGTGTAGTTTTCTAAGTCAATATGAGGCCCAAAATGCGGATCATTTTGTATAGTTCTATGTCCCACAATTCTATCAGAGTTTGAACTCACTGGTTTATATCACTATAATTTTTAAATGTTTTTCTGAACCTTAAAAAAAATGTCCCTTTTCCTGCTGAGTACAAATCTCTTGCCATGTTCCATGTTGTGATATCAAAAGTCCACCTAGATGTTTCACCTGTTTTTATCGCTCTCCTTGCAGCCACATACTGAAGATCATGAACATTAGTTATCCATGGGGGTACTCCTAGTGTCATGGTGACTTTCAATTTGTTGGAACTATTGCGCTGAGAAAATACATCCTCAAGGTGCTTTTTCACCTGGAAGATAAGATCTCCATCAGAAACACAAATATTTTCTATTTCCTCCCTTATTTTACTCACTCTATTTAACCTCCCTCATTCTCATTTTCCTCATCTGTAAAATGGGCATCACAGTAGCACCTACATCACAGTGCTATTGTGAGAATCAGACAAAAACATGGATGTCAAATTTTGCCTGGCAAAATCTATAGTGCCATATAATTGTCTATGATATAATGCTGTTTCATTAACATTTTTATTATATGCCCACCAATCATTCATAATAATATTTAGATGCTGGAGACTGGGTAAAATTGCTTTGTGACATCTCAAAGAAGTTTTGATTTTATTTCACTGTTGAGTGAATTCAGCCTAAATTACACTAAATATTGTATCAGACTGTAGCAACTTGAAACACTTGCTAGTGTTTAGCAAGCACACTTGTCCATAAATAGCCTGACCCCTATGGCCAAAATACTGGGCTTCATTTGATTAGAGTTCAAAATCCTTGACCCATAAAACATAAAAATTTAAAATTTGCAAAAGAAGTCCTCTAAGATGCTTACACGGCATTACCATGCTACATATTTTGTGACAGGAAACAGTCTAAAGTGTTCCTAAACAAAGGCTAAAGTACTAAGCAAAATGTTTCACCCTCCTCTCTACCATTCTGTCCCCTTGATGCATCCCTTTTCCTTCCCTATCAAAATTTGCCGTATTCCCTCAGGGCCCTTCTTTCATTTAATCAGATTGATAAAATAATGCTGTAACTTCTGCCAGATAACATTGACCTTGCAACTACTGCTTTCAATATTGGAATTTCACATCCCAGTGAGATGGTAAGATGCTATTTCCACCTAGGCAGCCTTAGCATAGGGCCAGCTTTGCCTAATTAACTATCTTATTTATGAAAAATTTTTCCTGGCTCTCCAGCAATGATTGATCCTACAATCAACAAACGTCTCATAAATAAAACACAATTCTAAAGCCTAAAAATTTGTTGTCTGATATGGACTATTGATGCAAATTACAGAAGATTTCTAGTATTTTCCTTTACTAAAAAGTGGTGAATTTGCAGGATCACACAGATTTTGAACTAAAAAAGACCTCAGAGATCATTTTAGCCTAAATCTCTAATTTCACAGATGAGGAAACCGAGGCCCAGAAAGGTCAAATTATTTGCCAAGATCACATCAATGTCTATAAGCTAATTGTTCACTTACGACATATGTAATATATATATATAGTTGAGACTTACACTTCCATTGATAGAATAGCAGTAAATTAATTCATCTTTTGTTACCTGTGTCTCCACGATAGAAATATTCATGTGAGGTACTAAGCGGATTGAAAATTTTCCTATTACTTGGGCAGGTATGACTGTTTTAGCTCCTGGTTCATCAAATGCTCCCTCAATCCCATGGATGGAAAGAGATGGGTACCTCCATAGGTGCATAAGGATTTCCTCCTAAATGGAAATAAAGTCATCCAAGGAATATTCAGTGACTGAATGAAGGCTCCTTAAGATGAATCTTAGTAAGTAGCACCACCGGCATAATGTACTCAGAAAATATCTCAGATGGCTCTGAATAGACCCTCATTACAGAGGTTGTTTTCTCTGTTGGAGAACTGGCTATTCTGTACTTAAAGGGCAAAGGGCCCTATTCTGAAATTTTTATCTGGAGATGGGGAGGTTCCAGATTTAAATCTACATCACCAATAATTAGGAATTCATTTAATAAACATTAAGTGCCACTGTTAAGCAAAGGTGCAGATATAAAACTTAGATAAGACTCAGTCTTTGTCCAGATATATATAACAGGATACCAATAAGATCATAGCTGGAAGAACTTTAGAGTTCATCTAATTCAACCCTCTCTTTTTTGCAGATGAGAAAAAAGCCACAGAGAGGTTAAAGACTGCACAACATAACCTGTGACTCCAAATTCAGTCCTCTTTCCACCACACCTTCATGCTTCCCTTTTAAGAGATAAAAATAAAATAAAAAATTTAAAGGTCACACAGTACATAGTACAGAAAGTATTTAGTGGATGTTTGTTGAAATGGAACAAAATTTGTTGAGAAGTCTTCAAAAAATTCTTTTGAATTTTGGAACACTTGTCTTCTTGCCCTGAGTCCTCCAAAGCTAATTGGAGGGAAGAAATGCTGTTTCCCAGTTAGGAACTCCTTCCCATCTGCCTGGACTCTCAGAGAAAAGAGCCATAACTCTCTAATACCAGACCATGTGAATGAACATTTCTAAAAGAAGAATCTAACTTTTCGTAGTGCTGACACTACTCCTGCTTCAACATCTTTACAACTATACTAGGTTCTCAAGACCCAATGCTCAGATTACAGGAAGCAGGAACTTACAGAATGGTCCCTTGTGGCATGAAAGCTTTACTAATTGCTCAGATTTCAAAGGTGCAAAGATTTGGACTCTGAGACTAAACTGGGCACAAGAAGAATTATATTAATCTTTTCCATAACTGTCTTTCAGACCATCAATCAAGTTGTGGCTGTACCTTGGTGTCAAATAGGAATTTTTCCACTTGGCTACTATTTTGGTATTCTTCTAGGTTCAAATCAATAGCTTCATACATCTTCTTTTCCTCTTCTGAAAGGGGAGCCACATAATCATAGATTCCAGGGATCAGAATATGGCCTGATGAATCTACCAGGCTGCCTACAAAAGAATGCACCAAGAAGAAAGAGAATTTAATTCAATTCAGTTCAATAGCCATATATATTAAGTGCCTTCCATATGTAGGAGGCAAGTAGATGGGTCAGTGGATAGAGTATAGTATCAAGAAGACCTGAGTTCACATTCAACCTCAGATACTCACTAGCTGTGTGATCCTGGGCAATCACTTAACCTTAGCCTTAATCCACTGAAGAAGGAAATGAAAAACCATTCCAATATCTTTGCCAAGAAAACCCATGGACAGTATGAGTGTGCTATTGTCTGTGAGGTCAAGAAGAGCTAGACAAGACTGAACAACTTGTTCAAGCTACTATGCTGGACAGTGGGCATACAAAAATAAAAATAAAAGAATCTCTGCCTTGAGGGAGCTCACATTCTACTGGATAAAACAGCATGTGCAGTGATAATTAATAGCCATATAGAAGTAATTCAAGCAAGAGAGACAATAACCACTGGAAAGATTAGGAAAGGCCTCCTATAGAAGTGATACTTGAGCTGAACCCTGAAGGAAGGTAGGGATTCTGGGAGGCAGAAGGAGGGAAAATTTTCCAGGCCTGGAGGACAATCAGAGGTTTAGGGTTACAAAACTGGTCCATGGGAGGGCTTAGCCTGTCATTTCAGCAATCATTATGATGGGGACTGTTTACCACTGCTAAATCTATCATGCCACAAGAGAGACAGATAGATAGACAGACAGATAGACATGCATGGGTGTGCATAGATTTCTAAAAATATTTTTTTCCTCAGTTACATGTAATGACAATTTTTAACATTCATTTTTGAGAAATTTTCAGTTCCAAATTTTCTCTCTCCCTCCCTTACGTCCCCCTCTCTGAGACTGTAAGCAATTTGTTATAAATTATACAGGTTTAATCATGAAAAACATCATACGTATACGCACCCATAGAGAGATTTATATACATATCGGGGGCAGGGGGTCAAAGCCAAACAAAGTTAAAGATTAACTCTCCATAGGCCAGTTATTTTATGGACCCAATCTAAGTTATAGTTCTTTTAATTGAAATTAGCAAGTTATCTAATTTACTGATTAAAAACAAACATGTTGTACTGTCACAAACTAAATCATGCATAACTTACAAATATCACCTGGCAGCCATCATTTTTTTTTTTTGCAGGAATTAGTGCTATGATCAAGAATCTTTAATTCAAACTCAATTACCTTTTAGAAATCTAATGCAGTGGGGTAATGATGATTAGTGAAGTACTTATTCACAGGATATAAACATAATCAGGTCTTTGGTCTTTATTTCAAATTTTATGTTATTAACAGGGATGGAAAAACGAATCTGACTGACAGATACACAAAAACAATTTGCTGTCTATCTCTTAAGAATTTAACTTTTTTGTTCACTTCGGTGTAGGGTTGGAAAATGTGTGTTCAACCTCCCTACTTTCTTTGCAGAAATGGAGGACTAGCAAGGGAGAACATTACAAATACTGCCAGACGTAGTTGATGTGTTGGTTGATTTCTTACTGAACTACTTTTTCTCTCTTATTTTACATTCATTTTACATAGAATGGCTTTTACTGGGTAGGGAAGGGGCAGAAATACACACACAAATAATACATAAAATGTTAATAAAATTTAAAATAAAGCATATATACAAGAAATATATACACACAAGTGTGCGTGTGTCCGTCCATCGTTGCCCAAGAAGACCACACCATCAGAGAAATGGTGACATGACTTGCACTTGACTTGTTTTGAGTGAGGGAGGGCTGTGCAGGTCACCAGCCTCACTTCTCCTCCAGAGCCATCTGAATCCAGGGACCAGATATCCATCAGGATGACTGGAGATGACCCAGGATGAGGCAGTTGGGGTTAAGTGACTTGCCCAAGGTCACCCAGCTAGTGAGTGTCAAGTGTCTGAGGTGAGATTTGAACTCAGGTCCTCCTGACTCCTGCACTGGTGCTCTATCCACTGCACCACCTAGTTACCCATAACCAGTAGTAAATTTAGAGGAAAGCAATGGAAAAGAAGTTTTCTAATCAATTCACTTGAGAAATTCAGACTTACTTTCACTTGTGTCTAGTCAGTTAATGGCATATTTATAAAGTCAAGACCCCTTGTGAATACAAACATAGTATTAAAAAATTTAAATAAATGTCAGAGGAAGGAGAAATTACTTCTATGCCTTAGAATCTTAATAACTATGAAGCAGGAAATTTAATCATAGAAACTTGGAGTTGGAAGACACTTTAGAGATTATTTGGTCTAATTTCAGAAGAAATTGTGGCTATAATAACACAGTGTGATGTGACCTTGGATAAATCATTTAATCTCTCTAGGACTCAGTTCTCTCATGTATAAATTGAGGAAGGGGTGGGAGATTGGACCAGATTATCTCTAAGGTCCCTTCCTTCTCTGAATCTATGATCCTATGAACTGGTATCACAGATTCCAACCACCTTCACTCCTCAACTGACCAGCCTGTATAACTAGAGTGAATAAATTTGGTGCTATGAAATTACAGCTTGAGCAAACTAAGAGTTTTTATTCAGAAAAGCCATCATCAAAAGCATGGATTACTAGCAGCTAGTCTCCATCTAAACAGACCTACACAGAGAAGAGATCTAACACTTGCTCAATTTGATTAATGATAAAAGCCCATTGAGATAATTTAAGTGAAGGGGGGTGGGGACCATTTTTGTGGTTGAATTATCAGGATTGACTGTCATTGATTAACATAACAACAACAAAAAAATCCCAGATTATTTGCCAAATTTCCTTTTCACATTGGGGTTGGTAGGCAGTATCTTGATGTGAAAACTATATAACTCTTTACTTGGCTTTAAAAAAAACAGGAGGGGAGGAGATTGGAAATAATGAATGACCAGATGATTAAAATACAGCTGGAGCTAAAATAAAAGTACTCTCAGCAGGATGTAAGGGGTATATGAAATGGAAATGAACTGGGACATTTTCCCTGTGACTTGAGCAGGTATTGTTAGACATGGCTATAATGGTGGACATAAATTTAGTTGTCCTTAGCAAATTAGGATGTGATGTAAGAGGAAATGGCTCTTCATACACTCACTCTACTTCACCAGCAAAATTGTTCCAGCCTCAGACCTCACACTGTATTTTAAAATCCCTCATTAATTCTGTTCCCACAGGGTGTAAAGAAACCTTCCCAGCTGCGAGCTCAGGATGAGTGCCATTGCATACACCCTGCCAGAAGAGAAATATTATTTGCTCATTTTCCTTTTCCTTTTAATTAACTCACAGAGAAATTTGATTAGAGAGAGCTATTGAGTATTTCTCAGTAAATTCTGCTTTAACTGAAAGACCATCACTAAGGATGGGTAATGGGAAAACACTGATATATACTCTATTCAGAAATCATTCTGTTTTACATATCCTATTTTCAGTAGTTCTCTGCCCTACTTCTTTAGTATTGAGTGAATTTGCATGAAAACAGGATGCTTAAGAGTTCATTTTCTCCCACTGCTCATTTTCCACTTGAAAAACATAATCCCCTGTACGTGATATAATTTCTACAGCAACCGTCACATCCAAAAGGATCATAACCTCAGGAAATGAATGGTAGGTTGATAGTACTGCCTTTTCAAACTGCATATAATAAATGTAATTCTTAATCCTTAATAGTCTTCTTTGGAATTTTAACAGCTTAAGTAATATCCAATATTTGATACTTATAAAAATATCCTTGCTCAATTCTCTCTTCTGCTACATTGCCTCAGGAGGACCGTGCAGGCATAGAACATCTCTTCAAAAGGGAAGTGTTATAGTTAGAAAGCTGAAAGGGACCATAGAGGTCACCTTAATATATCTGACCCTTTCATTTTGCACATGTGGAAACTGAGGCACAGAAATTAAATGGCAGAAATTTCTGGCAGAAAAGGTCAGAATCATAACCAAGGTTGAACAAACTGGTGTTTTGTCCCAGGGTGCTGAACTTGTGATCAGAGAAACAACTGGACTAAGCACCTAGTTAATAATAATTATTAACTAATATAAGAAACTACCAGATGGTTAGTGTTTCCTCTCAGCAATGGTCACATCTTAAGTGAGATACTCCAAGTCCTAGGGTCCTCTTCACTCCTGTTAGCAACTGGTATATATTGTGTCTCTTCCCTCCTCCCACTATCTCCTCAAAAAAAATTGCTAGTTCCATCTCTGTGCATCTCCCAGACTGATGAAGGGAAAAGCATGGTAGAATCAGAGAGCCTTATTCTACTTGACTTTCTGTATCCCTGTTGCCCTCTTTGTCATATTTTAAATATGCACAAATGGCCATCAAGCTGTGGATCCTAAATCAGTAGTGAGTAGTCCCTCCACCACATCCTACTCCTCCCCAGAGGGCAGAAAGAGTTATGACTGTGACTTGATAAATGCTACATTTCAGAATGTTGGGGCCACATATATGTGAGTGTATGTACAAAGCATACACACATTCTACAAACAGCAACATTCAGAAATCACTCAATTTGTTATGAATTTCTCACTTGATTTGTTCTGAAAATTAAAGAAAGTAAAACAATGTGCTTTTTATATTCCATTCATGAACCCCAAACTGGCATTCCTTAGCAATGCACTATGCATTTGCTGGACTAAATGAAATTCTATGCTTGATTTAAGCCACACGTTCTAAAAAAAAAAAAATCATGTGCTGCAATCATGCTTGGGGAAAAAATTGAAATGTACTACTAATGATTTGATGATGCAGTGTTCTTAGAGAAGGGAAAATTGGTTCAGATAAAACAGAAAATGAACCCTTTTTTTAAAGTGTTGAGCTCCATATTTTCTGAATTCAACTGGAAACCATTTAAATACCTGGGAAGAGAATCATTCATGATAGTTCTCTCTGAAACTGAAAGTGCAGGGAATTTCTCCAGGGAGTCAGATTTCAGAAGAATTAAAAGGTTGCTATAAAATAATAATAAGAAAAAAATAATGGCTTACATTTGAACATTGTCTTATAGCATGTACACACATGCACACATATTATCTCATTGGACATTGACAGCAGCCCTGTAAACAGGGAAGGTATTATTATTATCATCATTATCTCCATTTTATAGATGAAAATACTGAATGAAAGTGACTCGCCCAGGATCACACAACTATCACACAACCAGCCCTAAAACTCAGGTCTTTTGATTCAAGATAACCTTTTGTAATTGGATACAGTGTGGGATGGAGAAAACCTTGCCCTTCTACTTACTGCCTGTGTAACAGTGAGCAGTTCACTTTTTCCTTTGCATCATTTCTGCAGCTTTCACATCTTAGGGTATTCTCTCCTGTGGGGTGGGTAGTGGAGTGGGTGGGAAAGCACCACAACTAAAGAATAATTTTCAAAGCATCCAAAGGAGGCTATAAAGATGTTAAAGCATTGATACCAGACTCCTAAAAAACACATTAATACTACACTTGGATTAGGGAATTGCAAGGAACTCATGAGAGCCATGGTGAAGTTTGGTGCTGTCTAAAACAAATCTGAAAACCATCCTCTGTACCACCATTGCAGCCCCTTTCACAGAGAGCTGGGTATTTGGAGTCGTGGGGATCAGCAGTAGCGATATCTTCTATTTGTTAGTTTTCACAGTTCTGTTCAAGTGGCAAATGTGGGGGCCAGAATCTTAGGAAACCCTACTTCCTATGTCTCTGGAATCGCTATAATGGCAAAACTGCCCAAGTGAATTGGGAGTACCTGTACTAGAGGAGTTAACAATAGGCTACTGCATGTTATAATAGAAAAAAATGCTAGAATTGGAGTCAAGGGAGCCAGGCTTAAATTAAGTCCTAATTCTGCTCCTTCAAAGATTATGAAATCTGAGAGTTGAAAGGGACCTCACCGAGTTCAACCAACACCTGAAAGGAATCCCACCGTAATGTACTTGACAAATGGTCATCCAGTCTGTGAAGAACCCCTCCTCTCCTGAGACATCCTCTTTCACTTCTGGACACCTCAGAGTGTTAGGATTTTTTTTTTCCTGACATCAAACCTAGTTTTTTCATTTTCCATTTGTACTCATGAATCCTGGTTCTGGCCTTTGGAATCAAACAGAACAAGGCTAAGCCCTCTTCCACATAATGACCTTTGAAATACTTGAAGAAAGCTATCATATATTCTGCTCCTCCTCACCCTTAGTCTTCTTTTCTCTAAATATCCCCAGTTTTTTTTCAACCAATCCCCATGGACTCAAGATCTTTAACCACCTATGTTTCCTTCTTCTATGTTTTCCAGCTGATCAATGTGCTTCCTAAACTATGGTGTTCAGTTGTTTCAATCGTGTCTGACTCTTTGTGATTCCATTTAGGGTTTTCTTGGCAAGGACATTGGAGTGGTTTGCTGTTTCCTTCTCTAGTTCATTTTACAGGTGAGGAACTGAGGCAAACCAGGTTAAGGGGCTTGCCCAAGGTCACACAGATAGTAAGAATCTGAGGCTACCTTTGAATTCAGGAAGATGTCTTCTTGACTTAAGGCCTGGTATTCTATCCACTGTGCCATAAACTGTGGTGCCCAGAATTGAATATAATATGCCAGATGTGGTCTGACTGGGCCAGCATACAGAATGACTATCACCTCCTTATTCCTAGAAGCTGTGTCTTTCTGAATATGACCTGGACTTTTTGGTTGCCATATCACACTGCAGACTCATATTGATTTTGCCGTCCATTTGACATCCAGATCTTTTTCAGACCAACTACTTAACCAAACATACCTCTCTCATTCTCTATTTGTGAGATTGTTTGAACCCAAGCGTAAGGCAATGACTTTATCCCTATTGAATGTCATTGCCTTCATTTCAGTCCAATGCTCAATTATCAAGATCTTTTTAAATCTTGATCCTGACATAAGTTTGTTAGTTATCCCTCCAAACTTTGTGTCATCTGCAAATTTAATGAGAATGCCATCTGTGTCTTTATCCAAATCAATATTAATGGCCAAGGGCCAAATACAGGTGCCTGAGGCTTTCTACTAGAACCCCTCTGCCAAGCTGACCTTGAATCACTGAAGATAACTGAGTCCAATCATTCAACCAGTTCTGAATCCATCTAACCAAATGATTATCATCTATCTTTCTATCTTCTCCATAACAATAGCATGAGATACTTTTATCAAATGGTCTGCTAAAAAACCTAGGCAGGTTCTCTCTGGAGTATTCTCCTGATATAACAGCTTACAACATCTGTTAAGAAAAGGAAATAAGATAAGTCTGTCATCACCTATTCTTGATGAAACTATGCCTCCTCTTAACTTTCTAAATGTTCTCTAGCTATGTTGTTAATGACATGTTCTAGAATTTTTCAAGAAATTGAGGTGAAGTTCACTGGCTTAAGATTTTCAGACTATTTCTTTCCCTTTTTTTTTGAAAATCAGAACACTTTCCACCCTTTAACTATTGGCACCTTGAAACTTTTAACCTGCATGTCCTTAGACAAAAACATTTGACCTCTCCGTATCTTGGTTTCCTGTAAAATGAGGTTTCAGAATATCCTTTATAATTCTAAATAATAATTCTTTTGGTCCTTCAGATCTTCTGATGCCCATTCTATTGACATCCAAGTCTGACCTGTGGCTTCCCAATTTCTTTTAAAGAGTACAAGGTTAACAGAAGAGGAGTCTGGGAGGGAAGAAAGATAGATTTGACTCAAGTCTGAGTGAAACAATTAGGGTTATTTAGCCTGGGACTATATGTAGGAGGGTTAAAGTCAATGCCTTCCCTTATCTCTCATCTATTCTGCCTTCTTTCAAAAATTGTCTAGGTTGTGGGGTCATCCAGTACTCAGAGATTAAAATCAAATTGAATTCTAGGGAATTCATTTATGCTTACATGATGACTGATAAATAAAATAAAGTATTACCAAGAAGGGATACCAAATCAGCCATTGGTTCATTGAGGATGCCACCAAAAGTTCCTGAATGAAAATCTTGATCCCTGCATTTTACCTGAAAGAAAAGAGGCAAATGACTTACTATTTTTTGTTTGTTTCTTTTCTTTTTTATTGCTTTAACACTAGCTTTCCATGTTAAAAAAAAAGACAGAGCTCAAGCAACAACACCCATACCAGTACTTACTTTCTGAACCTGTATAACCATTTTTTACCTTATTGAGCTCTCTTTTTTACAACCATTGTGAATAAACTATACCCAATTCCTTCACTGCTCCACTTCCTTCATCATCCACTCTTTCCTTAATTCCCTAGAATCTGGGCTCTATTCCCATGACTCCAATATTGGTTTAGAGAAAAGAACACTGGATTTGGAATCTGAATATTAGAGTTCCATCACTGCTCACTTACTGACTTTGAGACAGTTCTTTATTTTGAATTCACTATTTCTATTAGTAGCTGTCCAATCTCCCACGTTTGAAACTTTGGTATTATTTGAATAAAAGATGATCTTCTTTTTCCTTTTCTCTAACACCCAATCAGTTAATAAATTCAACTGAGTGATTCTACCACTTCAACATGTATCATAGCCACCTCTTCTTCTTTATTTCTCCTACCTGCCATACTAGTCCAGCCTCACATTACTACCTGGTTGAACTACTATAATAGCCTCCCATCTAGTTCTCCAACCTCTACTCACTCTCATCATCTTCTATGCTAATGCCAAAGTAATCTTCCATATGCACAGCTCACTTTTATTCAAAATCACACAAAGGATTCCAATTGTCTATTAAATGAAGTTCAAATTCTGTAGCTTGGTATTTCTCTCCATTCTTATTGCTATCACTAGACCTAACTTCATGCCTAAGTTACTTCAAGCTCTTAATCGATCTTTTTCCTTCCCCAGTTCACGCATTGCCTGATTAATCTTAAAATATCTCTTTCATAAGGTTCATTCCCTTGTCTAAGAACCTTCTTTTTTTAACAGAGAGATACAATCCCTGATACCATGGAACTTACAGGTTAATAGCAGCTTAAAACAATTACTTTATCTGAAAAACCCCACACAATGATTCTGAATTCCTTGAGTATTTGTGTGGCTATACTGTATCTTGCTCTTCCTTGATCAAGTCTTTTCTTTAAATTATTCTTTCAGGCTTTCTTGGAGGAAGTTAAAAATTATGTTTCTATTCCCATACATTGGAACTTTAAGATCATGTAGTTGATGGAGGCATACCCTCCTTTAGAGTAATCAATCAGAAAGTGTTAACAAGAAAGATAATGGCCTAATAGTGGTTGGAGAGGTAAAGTAACTTAGCCAGTCCTTCAGTAGATTAATGAATAAAGAGAAGAGTGATGGGGCTGACCTCTAGAGGACCTGATAATTGAGCCACAAGAGGACAAAAGCTTTAATGTCTCTCTGGTATCAAAATATTCTGGGAAAACTCCTATTTAGTGGGGAAGGACCTTAAATCATTCCCCTGACTCAGATGACAAGCACAGTGTTGTTTTTTTGATGGTGATGGTGGTGGTATTTAATGTTTTATTGATGTTTTTTATCTTCTATAACACTGTCACTTCCCAATAACTGCTCCAACCTCCCCATCCCATAGAATTCTTCCCTGGAACAAAGAGAGAGAAGCAAATGAAACCATCAGTGGAATGACATTCGATAGATTATGCAATGTTCTTCACTTACCATCCATAAACTCTTAATGGAGAGGTTACAGTCAGGCGGACAAGCATTTATTAAGCATTTGCTATGTGCCACTCACTGTGCTAAGCACTAAGGATAGCTCCTCACCCCTCCAAAAAAAACCCTAGTCCCTGCTCTCAAGTCACAGTCTAATAACAGAGAAGGCATGCAAACAAATATGTACAAACAAGATACATACAAAATAAGGTGGAGATAATCAACAAAGGGAAGGCACCATTTTCTAAATTACTAAGGTGACGTTTCACTTCATTGGAAACCCCTGCTGTCTACTGCACCTCACTACCAGGACTTCCTCGGCATCCTGGTCACATGCCAAAAGGTAATCAGAGCAAACTGAGATAACAGCCAATACATTCTCAGAATGAAAGTTTCTGATTTTGTCATAGAATAATTTTTTAATTCAAAAAGAAAACAGTAAATTCTGATTATGTTTTATTATGTTTCGTGCATTGTAATTAATGATATAATAATTGGATTTCTCCATAACATTCAGTACTTGACAGTGTAGAACAATACTTTCTACTTCAGAGTAAAAAAACCTGTTACTTCCACAATCAGTGATGTGATGCCATTGAAATGGCAGTCATTAACAGTACCAATTAGGAAATAATGCCCTCAGAGCCTCTTGCTCTTTGGTTTAGCTTAATTCAGAACCTGGAACATGTAAGAATCCCAAGGAATAATGATGTCTGGGGCAATGGATGTTCTCCCCAGTAACATATTTGGGGAGGTGGTGTTACTTATTCACACTAGTGACTTCGTATTTTGCCTACATTTTCTATTTATACATGTGTGTGTTTGTTTTCCTTTGATAGGGTATAAGCTCTATGGAGGCTGTTCCCTTTGTGTCTTTGTATGTATGCCTAGTGCCTGTCATGGTGTAGCAATAGGTGCATGATAAATGCTTGTTGAAACAAAATCTTTACAACCACAGTTGGCAAAATAGCACAGTACCTTAGATCTTTCAGAGACTGTGTGTGTGTGTACATACATGCATACATATATATAGTTTATGTAAGATTTCATTAAATATTTGTATATAATCTTGTAGCAGTAATTCTGACCCAGTCAGTTCGTTCAATCAGCTCTTTCTTGCATGAATAATGTTATTATAGCTACAGTTATTCTAGAGTAAAAGTATCAGTTTGGTTTCCTTTCATCTTTTCCCAACTAGATATTTCTCACTCAACTTTCTGACAGTTTTCTCAGTACCTCCACAGTGAAGTATGTGTTTCCTCGGGTTCCATAGGTGAGAGCAGGCTTCTTCTTGCTAATCCACAGGTTGTCTGAGATGACAACATAATCAACGCTAGAGAAGAAACGATCTTTTTCTCTTCTGACAAGCTCATCTAAAGAAAGCGAACCTGCTTCTTCCATTCCTTCAATGATGAATTTAATATTCACTGGGATATCCTAAATTAAAAAAAGCAAAACACTTGAATAATTATACCTACTTCCCTGTCAAAAGTTAGGAATTTGCTTATATCTCAGGTTTCCATATTAATTTTTTTTAAATGACCAAGATTTGTGATTTTGTTGGTATGGGAACTCTTGGTAAGAAAATTCCCTCTATCAACGCAGTCAGGCAACTATTATCTAATTTGTAGCTTTAGAGAGTTACCTAGGACTCTGAAAAGTTAGCGGACTTGCCCAGGGTCCCATAGCCAGTGTATGCCAAACTAGGACTTGAATTTGAGTCTTCTTAACTCAGAAGATGACTCTCTCTGCTCTGTGGCCATGCTGCCTCTCATTAAACGAATAGAGGTTAGTCTAGGGATTGGACCAGTGACTTCATGGTTATAAGGAGGTCCTAGCGAAGAATTTCCTCTACCAATGCAAGTTGGCAACTTCTCTAACAGGTTAGGTAATTTGTCAAGTACCTATCAGAAACAGAACTGGAATCCAGGTCTCCCTGGTTCTGAGGCTGTCTCTCTATCAATTGGGGAAATTAAAATTAAATGTGCATATATAGTAAATATTCTCAGTTTCTTGTTCTTACAAATGTGATTCATCTTATATAGCAAGTTTCCTTGAATATATGGACATCTGAAGTTAAATCTTGTATATCATATGCATTATAATAGCTTACTGTTCTAATATCATGATGAAAGATCACATTCATTCACTCAGTTATCACTTTCAGAACTTCCATATCTATATATAGACCATTGTGCTAGAAACAGGGGAAGTTACAAACTGTAAGTTAAGACAGAGTTTCAAGGAACTAGCTCATAATCTATTCAGGGAAAAAGGTACGAGGGGAATCTAGGCACAAGGAGTAGGGTGAGCAGTGTGTGGAGGGCACATGATGGAGAATCTGTTTTCTCTTAGGATAGTGGGGAGAGAATCATTAAAAATCCCCTAGTCAGAAACAATTCTGCTGTGTCCTCTCAGAATACTGACATTTTATTTTTCCTTCTAAAAAGGAAAGGTTCAATCCTAGGTCAGTCCATCTTTAAGATAATATCCCCTTTCTCTCCTGACTCAATCATGGGCTTTGTAGTTTTTATTTTTCTCTCTACCTCTTTAGAAGCAAACCAAAATCCCACTATACTGAGAATCATAAACTAACACATCTTCTTTCAGAAGATTTTCTAGTATTTGAGCCTTAGGGTAATTTCTATTTCAAGTATCTGTTTCTTTTCAACTATCATTTCAATCTTCTTTTTAATTTTCTCAAAGGTCTTTGATCTTGTGAAAAAAATGGAATTTGACTTCTCCAGTTAATGTTTGAGCATGGAAGAGTGCCTTTTAAATTTTTACAACATGCTTTCCCCCCCTTTTTGCCTTTGATCTTTTGGTGTCTTTGTAACTTATAACTTCAGGTCTTTGTGAGCCTCATGAGGAGATAATAAGGTCTAAACCCTTTCCCAAAGCAGAAAGGGTTGGGCTAATGTAAACGTAGAGAAAGAAATACAAGTAAGGCCAAGTGTAAGCTTAGTATAGCAGAATCACACTAATTAGTACTAATGATGAGAAGAAACTTTTAGATTAGTGAATCTTTAAAAAGGAAAAATGAGTTCTGTATTAGAAAATAAGTTAACTTTAGTCATTTAGTTAGATAAGGGCAGGGTAAGTATAATGATTTATGAAACTATATCCCATTGTATTTCTATATGTTTCAACAAATCTTTTGAGAATACTGAAATCTTAATGCTACGAGAGCTCACTATAGCAGCACTCGGTTAATAAGTAATTGCTGGGAAGTCATTGGCACCCACTAAGCTTTTTTTGGCAACCAGGGTTTGTGAGATGTGAGAATTCACAGGGCTTTTTACATGAAAGCATTTTTAATGTACACACAAAAGGATATTCAGACTGCTAAAAATCTGAGGTGCTTTCTGCATTTATGATTTATGATGTGGGCCGGCATAGAGGAAGTCCGTATATTTTTAAATGTTCATAGTGCCTTTCAGGTTTTATATAAAACAATAATCCTGTCATTTGAAAAGGACAGAACATCAGTCCTTCTGGACCAGACCAAACCTGCAGGTGTTAAGTGTTTATGGATGTTTGAAAGGATCTGAATAAGGGTCCTGTGGTCAAAGGGTATGTTCTGACCATGAGAAACCGAATTACATGGTAGATCTCAGGCTCATCTTAGAGATGTTGGACCACAGTGAACCTACGGGATCTGAGCCCAGAGTGCAGGAAAATATAGGCAGGGGACAGCCCCTCTCCTGCTAAGATGACCCTGAGTGTTCTAATCAACACTGGAAGGGTCCTGGCAATACAGACTCCGCTGGAACCCCTGACAAGAGCTGGAAGTACCCATGATCTTGGGTATTATCCTGGGCTTCAGACCCTACTTAGCTTGGATTTCTCTTCAACAGCAATGGAAGTCAGTTTTCTTATCTGTAATATGAAGGATCTGAACTAAATGGATAATTCCTTGCAGTTCTGACATTCTATGATTTTGTTTATTCTGTACTTTTTCCAAACACAGCGAAGTTTATAAATAAACAAGATAGGAAGGGAAAAGGGGTGAAATAGAACAATGGGCATTTAAAAATATTACATTTCATAAATGCACATAGTTTTAATTCTAGAGAATTCCAGTCTGCATTACCTTAAAAAAAAAACACAACCAACCCACACCCACAACTGTTATTTTATCAGACTAGGGAACTTCTAGAGAGGAACTTTAGTAATGCAGCCAAGAACCTTTTCTACAATTTATAGTTTTGGTAAGTTGACTAAGGCATAGTAAAAATATTATTAAAAACAACTAACATGTATTAAGTGCCTGTTATATGCCAGGCACTGTGCTAAGTGCTTGACAATTACTATCTCATTTGATCCTTACAACTGTAGGAGAGAGGTGTTATTATTATTATCATTTTCATTTTACAGATGAGGAAACTGAGGCAGACATTAAATTACATGCCCAGGGCAACACAAGCTAGTAAGTGTCTGAGTACAGATTTGAACTCATGTGTTTCTGACTCAGGGTCAAGACTTTATCCACTGCCTCACTTAGCAGACTCATGTTATATAGCTTATAAGTATTAGAGGCAGAAATTAAACCCAGAGCTTACTTGATGTCAAGCTTGCCTTGGTTCTAATTCACATCTCCATTAGTGTATGGGAACTGGAGTGAAGTTAAATATTGAGCGAAGAAAGAAAAATAATAAAGCGGAAGCAGCAGATACCTGTAAGCATTGACTGTTCTTGGTCCAATTTACTCTTAAACAAATGGCATAATGTTTCAAGATTTTAAATGGCTATTTCTGCTGGTTACAATCACCACAAACAGCATTACTAATATAATAAAATAATACAAAAAGAATATAAAGATATCAACTACAACTTTTATATCTCATCATTATTTTGTATCTCATTTTGTGTCCCCTTATGAAAGACAGAATGGTCCCGTGGAAGGGTGCTGAGTTGGGAGTCAGAGGACTTGAGTTCAAATCCTACTTCTTGTCAAGCCCCTTGACTTCTCCAGACCTGTTTCTTTACCAGTGAACTTGAGAGGTTGGATTAGATAACATCTAAGGTCGCTTCTATGATGCTCTGATCCCACAGACTGTAAATGATTGAGGGCAAAGGTGTTGTCTAATCTAAATTGTGTCTTCTCTTCAGCACTTAGCAGAATGTTTGGTGAATTTCTTAGACTGAATTACCAATCAATGTGAGAATCAAAAACTGTATGTAAAGTCTGCAGATATGTAGTCAGTCTGAGAAGAACTATTTTTATTCTGGGAGGCACTGATAGATGCCAGTGTAGCAGTATTATACTTTTTTACTTTATGATTCAATTACACTGGAATGTCTTCCTGTAAATTTCTACTTTAATACTTTATTGTGGTGTGGAAGTACTGACCCTGGCTATACCACTACAAAACAGGTTCTCACATGTCCAGCCAAGGAGTACTGCCCCTTACTCTATCACAGTTCTATGATGTAAGGAATAGTCTAGTGAAGTTCAGAGAGATTCATCACCAATTTATTTTTCAGTCATAGTATCTCTCAAAGATTGTCTGCTAAGTTATCAGGGAGTTACAAGTCAAGGGTACACCTATAGCAATGAAATTTCAGGTCCTTAATTACTGAATACCACCTAGCCCTAGGCATCTAGGTAGCACAATGAATAGAATTCTAAGTCTAGTGAAGAAAGACTCATCTTCTTGAGTATGAATCTGGCCTCAGACACTTATTAGTTATGTAACCCTGTTTGCCTCAGATTCTCATCTCTAAAATGAGCTGGAAAAGGAAATAGCAAACCACTTCAGTATCTCTACCAAGAAAACCTCAAATGGGATCGTGAAGAGGTAGACATGACTGAAAAAAAAAAAGACTAAAACCACCTGCCCTATCCCCAGTAAACTAGTGACTACTAAATCGCGCGAAATGATAAAATGATAAATATGCCTATAGAGGCATATTTTCACATATTTATTCATATATATGTATATATATATTATATATATGTATACACACACATATATATGTATATATCTGAGGATTAATAAGTCCTACCTAGGAATTATCACACCTAAATGTAACTTTAAAAAAAACTTCTTCAACTTAATTTTATCTGTTCAGAGATACTTTCCAGTTATCTCTTGTGACTGAATGTATTATTATTTCCATGAGGTTAATGACCATTTTCTACTCAAGTTATCCTTTTAAATTCAATACCATAGACCACTGGTGACATACTTGGTTTAGGGCTTTGAAGGCACCCACTGCATTAATCCAAGCTAAAACAGGTCCTTTGTTGTCTGTTGTTCCTCGTCCATAAAGTTTTCCTTTAAGTGAGAAAAGGGAAAAAAGGTCAGAATAGTTTTTTAAACTTCTGCCAAGTTTAAGAAGTTCAAAACAAATATGCATAGTGAACAATTATGTTAAAAGCACATTTTCATTTTGGCCTTGTGAAAATCTTCTGAAATTGCAAAGTACGTTTCATAAGCCCAAATTTCATATTCACCTGATGGTTGACCAGTGTAAGACAATGTACATCTCAGTGGCTTGGTAATACGTTGACCCCTTGACCACTGCTTATTGGAAGAGATCTACATATTTGCCACTGAATATCATACAATCTGTCATTTTTAAAACTTGCAAATATATGAAGAATGAATGAAAAAATGTCCTAGTCCCTCTCAATGGTTTGTTACAATTTGTTTTTTTCCTTCCATCTTCCTAAAATACAAATGATTGGTTTGGTATTTTTAAACAGGAAAACATTTTCACCATTAATTGAGAAATCCTCTTACTGGTGAGTTAATTCATCCAGCAGTTCAAGAGTTCATTGTCTTTAAAAAGTGAAAGAAAATCAGTAGTAGTGGTAAATCAAATGATCTGAGGAGGGGAAAGGATAAGCTGGAGGTAAAATAGCATTTCTATTCATTTTATTTGCTAAAATATCTAATAAAGACAAATGTCATCAATAAAATTTATTTAACATAAGTAATAATATATAATAATAATATAAGTAATAATAAAGACTAGATTCCTTTGCGGAGGTAGGGTGGAACCACATCATTTTTTGTAAATTCTTGGAAAAAGTTAAATATTTCTGTTTCTTTAATGAATTCTGCAATTGAAGAGGCAGCATGCCATAGAGGACAGAGACTTGGGTGTGAATCCAGGAAGACCTGGGTTCATGTCCTACCTGTGATACATACTGGCTTTGTGATACTGAGCCAGTCAAATCTCTCAGTCCTTTGTTGTTATTCAGTCATGTCTAACTCTTCATGATGTCATTTGAGGTTTTCTTGGCAAAGATATTGGAATGATTTGCTAATTCCTTCTCCAGCTCATTTTACAGATGAGGAAACTGATGAAAACATGGTTAAATGACTTGCACAGCTAATAAGTGTTTGAGGCTGGATTTGAACTCAGGTTTTCCTGACTCCAGACCCAGCTAATGGTATCATTGCACCACCTACCTAACCCCTTAGGGCTCTAGGCAATTGTAAGACTAGAGCTTGTTGAGAAGGTGCTGACCTGAATTGGAAGAGAGAGTTCTGTAAATTGTGAGTTCCCTAAAACAATGAAATCCCAGGTCCAATTCCTATCCCTATATAAATTTAATATGAAATATCAATTAATCCTGCTTTGCAATTATTTGCATTTAAATAAATGAATTTCAATGCATACATGTCATCATTTTTCAGTCACTCCTTTTACAGTTTCCACCAGGATTCATTCATTCTTGTCCATTTTTCCTGATCCCCTTTGTGGTAATAGTAAGTTGTCTGTTTTTCATGATCTGATGTTTTTCATTATTTCCAAAATGTCTTTGCAAATTTCTTTATATTCCTTATACTTTTTAATCTGAATTTTATTATAACATTCTTTCACATGAGTGTTACATAATTTATTTAACTATTCTTGTATTATTAAATGTTTAGGTTGATTTTCTTTCTTCCTTCCAGCCTTCCTTTTTTTTTTTTGTAATTTACAAATAATGCTACTATAAAAATCTTTAACATAACAGCTTTTTTTTCTTTGTGATAATATTCTTAGGATATATAGTCTGAATACTAGGATTAATGAGTCAAAGTGTATGTTTATTTTTGCTACTTCTACTGTGTACTGCTAGAGTATTTTCTGAAAAGATTCTACTAGTTTCAAGTTCTTTCAACAATTAATGAGTGTGCCAGTTTTTTTTAATAACCCCACTAGCACTGAGTTTTAATGTTTTAATTATTTTTGCCAATTTTAGGTGCTATTTCAAAGTTGTTTTAATTTGTTTTCCTTTTAATTATTAAAGTTGAGCATTTTTCAACTGATTATTAACAATTTATGTTTCCTTTTTTTTTAAATTGCCCTTTTGTAGATTTTGAACTAGACCTATGAAAATTTTAGTAGTTCCTTATATATTTTAGATGTAAAGTTTTTATATGTCATATTTGCAATAAGTATTTTTCCAGTCTGCTACTTTTATTTTTCTTTGTATTATTTTTGTTGTACATAAAATTTTTGTTCTAATGTAATCAAACACATTTGTCCTAATAAGTATACTTGACAATAGAAATATCATTTCCTCTTCACAATTTTGATAAATGCCCCCTTCTTTTGTCTTTTTAATAGTTGCTCTTTTTATGCTTAAGTCTAATATCCAGCTAGAATTCAGTGTGGTATGTAGCAAGAGATATGGGTCTAAATTCATTTTCACCAAATTACTAAATAATTTTCCAGGACCATTTATTAATAATGAGCAATTTTTCCAGTTTTTGTTTGCTATAGGTTTATCAAAGTTTAGTATTTTATGTATATTTGGTTAGATATCTTATGTCTATAAGCT
The DNA here is from genome assembly GCF_028372415.1 of Notamacropus eugenii. Classification (NCBI taxonomy): domain Eukaryota; kingdom Metazoa; phylum Chordata; class Mammalia; order Diprotodontia; family Macropodidae; genus Notamacropus; species Notamacropus eugenii. The sequence continues at coordinate 209,006,932 of NC_092875.1, forward strand.
ATTCTACTGATCTTTTTTATATGGTTCCAGATAGTTTTGAGAACTGCTTTATATGTTTTAAAGTCTGGCAGTATATAACCACCATTATTATCTTTTTCCCTAGACTTCTCTTTGATTTTATTGCCTACTTGTTTTTCTATATACATTTCATTATTTTAATCTATTTTTATAAACTTTGCTCTTTTGATTGGCATGTCATTAAACTTTTAAATGAATTTGGGGATTGTGGTCATTTTTACTGTATTAATCTGACCCATTCTAATCCTTGACCTCCAATTATTTAGGTATTCCTTTATTTCCAATATTGTAGATTTATTGCTGTCCTTTTGTGGGTTATGTATTTCTGGGTAGGTTGATTCCCAACTATGTTCGATTTTATTGTTATTGTAAATTTGGGTTTCATATTTATGATGTTTTCTTTATTTTTAGTGCTGGCAAATAAAAATTCAAATGATTTTTCTGGCTTGACCTTGAATTCTGTGCCATTGCTAAGTTTGTGTACTGTTATCATTAATTTTCTGATTGAGACAGTTGGATTTTCCACATAGACCAATGTTACCTGTAAATAGTGATATGTTGAGTAATTCCTTTCCAATGTTTTCTTTTTGTCTTATTGAAATGACTAGAATTTCCAAAAACGTGCCAAATAAAAGCAATGATGATGGGAAACCTTGTTTTGTACCTTTTTTGGTGGGAATGTTTCTGTTTTTTCAATGTATATTATGTTAACTCTTGGCTTAAGGTAGATACTTTCATTATACTAAGGAAAAATCCCTCCATTTCTACATGTTTTAGTATTTTTGTTATGAGCAAATGTTATTAACCTAAGTGCAAAAGATTTTTAAGTGGTTTTGTTTATATGTTGCATTATGTGATAGTTTTTCTGATGAGCCAGACTTACATGCCCTACATAAACTGTTTTGTCATGATGCATAATTTAAAAAATATATTGCTGTATTGATGTTAATATTTTATTTGGCATTCCTGCATCTATATTCATTAGGGAAATTGGGCTATGATTTTTATTTTCTATTGTTCTCTTTACCAGGTTTTTAAATCAACATCGTATTTCCTTCATAAAATTTATTGGGTGTATTCCAGCATTCTCTGCATTTGTAAATATTGTAATTTATGTAATGGATGGATTATTTGTTCTTGGAAAGTTTGAAAGAATTGACCTGTGAATCATCTTGGCCAGTATTGTTGTTTGTGGTGTACTTCTTTGATGGCATCTTATTTCTTTCATTGTCCTTGCTTGATTTGGATGACTAATTTTCCATTATGTCAATTTTGGCAATTCTCAGTTTTGTACATAATAATCTATTGCCTTTAAATTGTCTATCTTTTAGATTTTAGCTATGTGCTATGTTCCATGATATAACACTAGTCTTCTGGTTGCTTTTTAAAAAAATAGGTATGGGGGCAGAGTCAAGATGGCAGACTAGAAAGACACACTTACGCAGGGTCCTCCCCACAGCCCATAAAATACCTGTAGAGAGGGGCTCTCAACAAATTTTGGAGCAGCAGAAGTGGAGAACAACAGAGTGGAGGAGATTTCCAGCCCACGGTGACCTGAAAGGCCCACGGAAATGTCAGTTGTGCCTGAGAGGTGCGGAGCACAGAGCCCAGCCCAGCCTTGGCTGAGTGGTGCAGCGTGATGAGGAGACTCTGAGAGGAGGACACCTTGGGGGCGGAATCTCCAGTCTCAATAGCGGGGCCTCAGATCCCTCGGTCCAGAGGCACCAAAGATCAGTGACCGGGCTTTATCAGCAGGCCAGGAAGGGAGAAGGGCCTTCCCATAGGCCACAGAGCCTGCACAGGAGGCTACACAGCAGCCCATGCAGAAGCTCCATTGTTGGAGTATAAAAACCCCTGGGGTCATTGAAGAACTGAGTCTTGCCTCTGCCCTGCTTGGAGACCCTGGGGGAGTGAGTCTTTGTCTCACACTGAATGGAGGCCCTGCCCATCCAGCTTATCTGAAAATCAACCCCCAATGCTGACTTGGGAACTGGAGGCCAGGTGGCTGTGGAGAGGTAACTGCTAAAATTCTGGGCATAAAAATCCCTCTCTGCATCCAGACCAGTACATGCTTGATTGTGCCACCTTGGAGGAACTGAGATCTCACACATTCCTAGAGTATACCCTACTCTTGACGAAGGACCCAAAAGTCAAGTAACTGGTTGGGAAAATGCCCAAAAAAGGGAAAAAAAATAAATAAGACCATAGAAGGTTACTTTCTTGGTGAACAGATATCTCCTCCCATCCTTTCAGATGAGGAAGAACAATGCTTACCATCAGGGAAAGACATAAAAGTCAAGGCTTCTGTATCCCAAACATCCAAAATAAATATTCAATGGGCTCAGGCCATGGAAGAGCTCAAAAAGGATTTCGAAAATCAAGTTAGAGAGGTGGAGGAAAAACTGGGAAGAGAAATGAGAGATGCAAGAAAAGCATGAAAAACAGGTCAACACCTTGCTAAAGGAGACCCAAAAAAATGCTGAAGAAAATAACACCTTGAAAAATAGGCTAACTCAACTGGCAAAAGAGGTTCAAAAAGCCAATGAGGAGAAGAATGCTTTAAAAAGCAGAATTAGCCAAATGGAAAAGGAGGTCCAAAAGCTCACTGAAGAAAATAGTTCTTTCAAAATTAGAATGAAACAGAATGAGAAACCAAGAAATCACAAAACAAAACCCAAAAAAATGAAAAAATGGAAGATAATGTGAAATACCTCATTGGAAAAACAACTGACCTGGAAAATAGATCCAGGAGAGTCAATTTAAAAATTATGGGACTACCTGAAAGCCATGATCAAAAAAAGAGCCTAGACATCATCTTTCATGAAATTATCAAGGAAAACTGCCCTGATATTCTAGAACCAAAGGGCAAAATAAATATTGAAAGAATCCCCACAGAACACTGCCTGAAAGAGATCCAAAAAGAGAAACTCCTAGGAACATTGTGGCCAAATTCCAGAGTTCCCTGGTCAAGGAGAAAATATTGCAAGCAGCTAGAAAGAAACAATTCAAGTATTGTGGAAATACAATCAGGATAACAGAAGATCTAGCAGCTTCTACATTAAGGGAGAGAAGGGCGTGGAATAGGATATTCCAGAAGTCAAAGGAACTAGGACAAAAATCAAGAATCACCTACCCAGCAAAACTGAGTATAATACTTCAGGGGGAAAAATGGTCTTTCAATGAAATAGAAGACTTTCAAGCATTCTTGATGAAAAGACCAGAGCTGAAAAGAAAATTTGACCTTCAAACACAAGAATGAAGAGAAGCATGAAAAGGTAAACAGCAAAGAGAAGTCATAAGGGACTTACTAAAGTTGAACTGTTTACATTCCTACATAGAAAGACAATATTTGTAACTCTTGAAACTTTTCAGTATCTGGGTAGTTGTTGAGATTACACACACACATACACACACACACAGAGACAGAGAGCAGAGAGGGAATTGAATAGGATGGGATCATATCTTAAAAAAAATGAAATTAAGCTGTGAGAGAGAAATATATTGGGAGGAGAAAGGGAGAAATGGAATGGGACAAATTATTTCTCATAAAAGAGGCAGGCAAAAGACTTTTCAGTGGAGGGAAAAAGAGGGGAGGTGAGAGAAAAACATGAAGCTTACTCTCATCACATTCCACTAAAGGAAGGAATAAAATGCACATTCATTTTGGTATGAAAACCTCTCTTACACTCCAGGAAAGTGGGGGAGAAGGGGATAAGCAGGGTGGGGGAGACGGTGGAAGGGAAGGCAGTGGGAGGAGGGAGCAATTTGAAGTCAGCACTCTTGGGGAGGGACAGGATCCAAAGAGAGAACAGAAGAAATGGGGGCAGGAAAGGATGGAGGGAAATATAATTAGTCTTACACAACACAACTATTATGGAAGTCATTTGCAAAACTACACAGATATGGCCTATATTGAATTGCTTGCTTCCCAAAGGGAATGCGTGGGGAGGGAGGGATGAAGAGAAGTTGGAACTCAAAGTTTTGGGAACAACTGTCGAGTATTGTTCTTACTACTAGGAAATAAGAAATACAGGTAATGGCGTATAGAAAGTTATCTGGCCCTACAGGACAAAAGAGAAGATGGGGACAAGGGAAGGGAGGGATGTTAGAAGAGAGGGCAGATTGGTGATAGGGGCAATTAGAATGCTTGGCATTTTGGGGTGGGGGAGGGGAGAAATGGGGAGAAAATTTGGAACCCAAAATTTTCTGAAAATGAATGTTAAAAGTTAAATAAATAAACTTTAAAAAGAAAAAAAATAGTTATGTTTAGTATATGATTTTCTTTATAAAAGTCTTTTATAAAACAGTCTCATTTTTAAATTTTTTCCCCAATAATGTGTACTTATTTATTCTGCCTTACACCTTCCTCCAGATGAAAAGAAAAGGAAAACAAAACCCTTGCAACAAATATGCAGAGTCAAGCACAACATACTCTTACATGGCCATGTTAAAAAAAAGTATGTTTCCTGCCGCATCTTAAGTTCATCTGTTGTCTGTCAGGAGGTAAGTAGCATTTTTCATCATTGGCCCTTTGGACACAATTCTATTGTTTTAAAAATATTTTTGTATATTTTTGTGTATTTTAACATTTGTCCTATTTTTTAAAAAAAAATCTGATATTGCTCAAATTTGTATTTTTCAAGTATAATTTCTCTTTTCTTTTTCAATACTTAGGGAATCTTTTCTTCATCTTCGTAATTTTATAGGTTAACAATTATGTGCCCTAGAGAATTTTAGTTAGATTTCTTCAAGCTGGGATCCTCTGTATTGCTTGTACGGTCAGTACTGCTCCATCTTTTCCACTCTGGAAAGTTTTCTCTAATTAGGTTTTGGAATGCAATATCTGTGGTATTTGTGAACCCAACTGAATTCTTTTGTTTCTTACTTTCTTTTTTTGAAACTGTTACTTGCTTCTGGGTTTTTTTAAAATTTTTTCATCTCAATTATATGATAGGCTTGTTATTTTTATTATTTATTGATTAGAGTAAGGCAGAAAGCCCAAGTTTTCTTTAGGCTTTGGACAAGAATAGAAAATAAAGAGGTCAGGAGATGTCCCTCTTATCAAGTCTGGTATTTTGGAAAGAGAGTCAAAGAGCATACTCACTGTTCTAGTAAGGTACCAGGTGTCTTCCAGAGGCCTAGATCAATCTAGCTCTGGGACCCCATCTGGAAAAGGAACTAAAGGCATTGGAGCCTCTCAGGCTCCTGAGTGTTGGGATTAGGAAATTAGAATGATGTCCTGGCTTCTGGTGGTGGCGGTGGCAGGGTGTGTGTGTTGCAGTAGAAGGGATGGGGAAAGGCCTCAGCAATTTATGACTCATCTCAAAAAGTCAAAGAGATGATAGGTTACAAATGGCTCTATTTGTCATGCCAAAGGAGCTAGCACATGAGTAACTGGAGATGTCTGTTTCTGTACAGGCTCAAGAACTCCAGGACAGTAAGACATTGTAGTGGTAACAATATCTCTCCTCCCGAGACAGCATGATACAGTAAAAAGAGCATTGGAACTGCAATCAGGAGTGACCTGGATTTCAATCCCATCTCTGACACAATAGCTGTCTGACTCTGGGAAATTCACTCAACCTCTCTCAGTCTATTTCATCTTTAAAATGGGAATAGTCCTACATACTTTAATCTTGCACAGTTGTTGTTAACATCAACTGAGATATTGTATGTAAAGCAATTTGCAAAATTTAAACTGCTACATAAAAGGCTGCTACTACTCTACTATCCTAGTAATTTTTGCAAATTTGTTTTTGCTTTCTTTTTTTCCTTTTTTTTTTTGATGTAATATGGAGAAAGTTAGACAATATTTCTAGTTCCTTGAGGTGATTTAGGCACAGCTGGCTCCTGTTGTACCATTTTACATGAAGTCTCATCAAACATTTCTCAGATATTTCCAAGTAGATGATTTTGGGATAGTGATCAATTCACTGGAAAGAAGCCAGGAAGATAATGAGAGGTTTTAATGATAGTCAACAAAATTGAACAACACTTTAAATTATGTAAACAACTGATTAGCTTTAGAAGTATAATTATGCCGAAGAAACAAAAATGAACAAAATACTGACCATCAACCTCTACCAGGGTGAAGGGGTCTGTATGCCACCCATCCTCTTTCTTGGCAGGCTGTACATCCAAGTGACCATAAAAACACACCGTGGATTTCTTTGGGTCATTACCAAGTTCAGCTAGAAGAATGGGAGGTATTGGAAGTTTCTGCCCATCAGGTAGCTGCAGAAATACAAGTGAACACACTAAAATCAGTCTTGTCACATAATTTGTCTTCTCAGTGGGTGGAAGAGGGAAAGAATTTGCAACACAATAATTTTTTTTTCCTAAATGCTAAAATAAACAAATAAAGCATAATTATAAAGAGAAGAGAGAAATAGTATTAGTCTTCCAGAGAAGCTAGAGATGTAGGATCAGGAGTCTCATGTAATTTGAATCATTGTATAGCCAATAATTATTTCTTTGTATCTTGGTATTTCTATTTATTTTCTTTCATTTTAATATTAATTCTTTTAGTGATGGCAAGGAATTGGCAATTGAAGGGATGCCCATCCATTGGGTAATGGGTAAACAAGTTGTGGTATATGATTGTGATGGAATACTATTGTGCTATAAGAAATGATGAGAAGGATGCTTTCAGAAAAACCTGAGAACACTTATGTAGAGTGGTGCAAAGTGAAGTGAACAGAACCAGGAGAACATTATACACAGTAGGAGCAATATTTAAGGATGATCAACTGTGAATGACTTAGCTCTTCTCAGCAGTACAATCATCCAAGACAATTCCTGAGGACCTGTATTGAAAAATACTATCTATCTCTAGAGAAAAAACTATGAAAACTGATGGTATCTAAATGTAGATTGAAGCACACTTTTTTACTCTGTTTTTCTTGTTTACTTTGGTTTTTTGTCTGTCTTTTCTTTTGCAACATAGCTAATATGAAAACATGTTTTGACTGAACATGTATAATCTGTATCAAATCACTTACCTTATGGTGGTAGAGAAGGCAGGAGGGAAGAAGAGAATTTGAAACTCAAAAAATCTAAATATATAATTAATTTATTTATTTTTAGTTTTCAACATTCACTTCCATAAGATTTTGAGTTTTGAATTTTCTCATCCACATTCTCCTCTCTCCACCCCAAGAAGGCATGCAATCTGATACAGGCTCTTTTTATGCATTCATATTAAACATATTTTCATATTAGTAATGATGTAAAGAAGAATTAGAACTAATGGGAGGGAACACGAGAAAAAAGAAACAAAACAAAACAACAAAAGAAAAGGAGAGCATATAGTATGCTTCCATCTGCATTCAGACTCCCAAGTTCTTTCTCTTTCCCATCATGAGTCTTTTGGAGTTGTTTCAGATCCTGCCATGGCTGAGAAAAGCTCAATCTATCAAAGTCAGTCATTACCCAATGTGGCTGTTACTATGTGCAATATTCTCCTGGCTCTGCTCATTTCACTCAGCATCCATTCATGTAAGACTTTCATGTTTTGGAACTCCATCTTTTTAAAAAATGAATGTTAAAAATATTTTACATGTAGTTGAGAAAAAATAAAATAAGACAGAAATATGTATTATATAACTGATCCTCTTCATGAGAGGTTATGGAAAAACCTTTCCAAAAATTAGATGTTTTTCAGGAAACTGGGGAAAAGTTTGATAGCAAGTTTCTCTGATAAAAAACTCATTTCTTAAATATATAGGAAATTGAGCTAAATTTACAAAAATAAGAGCCATTCCCCAATTGAAAAATGGTCAAATGATACCAACAAGCATTTTTCAGAAAGAATCAAATTTTACAATATTCACCTGAAAAAATGTTCTAACTTTCTACTGATTAGTGAAATGCAAATTAATGAAACTCTCACACCTATCAGATTAGGTAACACAACAGAAAATGAAAGTAACAAGTGCTGGAAAGGATGTGGAAAAGCAGAGACACTAATGCATTGTTCATGGAATTGTGAATTAATCCAACCATTCTGGAGAACAATCTGGAACTCTGCCCAATGAGTTATAAAACTCTACATATTCTTTGACCCCACAATGCCATTGCTAGATCTGTATCTCAAAAAAAATAAAAGAAAATAGAGAAGGACATATTTGTACAAAAATATTTACAGCAGCTCTTTTTGTGGTGGTGAAGAATTGGAAACTGAGGCAACGCCCATGAACAGGGGAATGTCTGAATGAGCTGTGGTATATGATTGTGGTGAAATACTATTGTGCTATAAGAAATGACAAAGGGGATGCTTTCAGAAAAACCTGGGAAGACTTATATGAATTCATGCAAAGTAAATTGAGAAGAACCAAGAGAATATTTTACACAGTAACAGTGATATTGTAAGGATGATCAACTATGAAAGACTTAGGCACTCTGATTGATAAAATGATCCAAGACAAATTCAAAGGATGAAAATGCTATCCACCTCCTGAGAGAGAGAGAGAGAAGTGATGAACTCTGAATGTAGATTGAAGCATACTTTTTTTCTTGGATTTTTTTGGGTTATGTTTTCTTTTGCAGTATGGCTAATGTGGAAATATGTTTTGCGTGACTTCACATATTTAATCGATATCAAATTTCTTGACTTCTCAAGGGATGGGGAAGAGAAAGGAGGGAGGGAGGGAATTTGAAATTCAAAAATTTTTAAATGATTGTCAAATTTTTTTCTACATTTAATTGGGAAATATTTAATGACAAATGAAAATATTTTAAAATTTTAAAATAAAAATAAAGTGTTTTCAACATACAAACAAGTAATACACTTGTTTATTCATTCTCTTCAATGAATCATTGAAGGTTAACTGATCTGAGATCAATAAGAATGGCTAATAATAGATAACATATATAGTGTTTATTGGCACTGGCTAAGCACTTTACAATTATTATTTCAATTGAACCTTACAGCAACCTTGGGAGATAGATGATATTATTGGCCCATTTTATAGATGAGGAAACTGAGGCAAACAGAGGTTAAGTGATTTGGCCAGGGTCACACAGCTAGTAAGGGTCAGAGACTGGATCTGAACTCAGCTCCCTTTCTCCAGGTCCAGTGCTACCTACCTTCCAACCAAGACACGCTTGGCCAAACTGATCCCAAAACAAAGGTCTTGGAATTTAAGATTTAAGAATGCCATTTATGATTGAAACTTTTAATTCCTCTAATGACATGAAACAGCTATCTAGAATCTAGAATAATTTACATTCAATTTAAGAAGAATGACTTGAACAGTCAGAGTTCTAAGACTTCAGGGTAGGAATGAGACTGATATTATAAGAGAATGACCATTTCTAAACTGACTTAAAGACTCTAGTGACCTCCATTTTCTCTCATAAATTCTAATAATCCTTACATGGCTGAGTCATCCATAGATAATACATGTTAGACACTTGACTTGTATCATTGATGACTTATACAAATAAGAATGGGGACAAAAGGTATTTATCAATGACATACAAAACCATAAAGGGACATGGGCCAGTTATACTAAAAGACTAGGAGATAAGATGGATGGCTTGAATACTACATTAGCATCCTCAAAATATGATAAAAAACATAGAGGGAGGTCTTCAGTACATTATGTGGCTCTTCCATGGAGGACTAAAGTAAAACCAAGAAAAATGATGAGAAAGTGTGGAGGCGTTTGGCTGCTCTGTTCTTGGCGTGACTCTTGAACAGATGATGTCCAAGGAGAGACAATGCTCTTAAGATGAAGCCTTGGTCCTTCTTCTCACTGAGCCTAAGTGTGGCCCCATGAATTTGGATCTCAGTTGTTGGTCTCTGATTTCTTCTTTTTTGTTTTAAGTAAAAGGACTGGAACCTCTGATCTTATAAATTTCAAAAGGTCAGGAGTCTGAATCCATGTTGAATTTTACAACTTGATGCCCCAAGGATCAAAGAATTGACCTTCAGGGCCCAGCCTACTGATAATTAAAACAAGGACATATCCAGCAGTCAAACCACACCTGGATATGTTATGTAGAAACTGTGCTAAGAGAAGCACACTCTTCCCAGAGAGTGAAGTGGTATAGGTGAGTGTGCCTCTGAAGTATTAGGGCAAATGTTTCTAATTTTGTTCTTCTTACATCTTTGAAGTAAATATTCCTTTGTAAAAGCTTTAAAAAGAAAAAAGAATAGAGGAATTATAATATTCTCTGGTGGAGAGACCTCATGAAATCATCACTTTAGCTAAGTGTCACATTCAGAGTTAGGTAGAATTTAATTTCTTTTTTTTTTTTTTTTATCAGCAGGAGCACTTTTCCCATTTCCCATTTCCCATTCTAGCTACAAAGCTAGAAGAGTCTACATCTTTTTTTTTTTAATTATGCTATTTTTTAACATTGTTTTTTATTTTGAGTTCCAAATTTTCTTCCTCCTTCCAACTTCTTCCTTACTCTTTGATAAAACAAGCGTTGTGATACCATCATATGTGTGAAGTCATATAAAACATATTTCCATATTAGCCATGTTGCAAAAAAAAAAAAAAAAAGGCAAGAAAAATTAGGTGGAAAAAATATACTTCAATCTGTATTCAGAATTCATTGTTTTCTCTTTGGAGGCAGATAGCATTTTTCATCATGAGTCCTTTGAAATTGTCATGGATCATTGCATTGAACAGAGTAGCTAAGTCTTTCAGTTGATCATCCTTATAATACTGTACAATATTGTTATTACTATGTACAATGGTTTTCTGGTTCTGCTCATTTCATTTTGCATTACTTCATGTAAGTCTTCCTAGGTTTTTCTGACTCCATCCCTTTTGTCATTACTTATAGCATAATAGTATTCCATCAATAATCCTATACCACAACTTGTTCAACCATTCCCCAATTGATGGGCATTCCTTCAATTTCCATTGCTTCGCCACTATAAAATGAACTGCTAAAAGTATTTTAGAACAAATAGGTCCTTTTCCTTTTATCATTGATCTCTTTGGGATACAGACCTAGTAGTGGTTTTGCTGGGTCAAAGGATAAGTACAGTTTTATAGTCCTTTGAGTATAGTTCCAAATTGTTCTCCAGAATGATGGAATTAGTTCATAACTCCATGAACAACAGTGTATTAGTACTCCTACTTTTTCCCATCCCCTCCAATATTTGTTATTTGCCTTTTCTTTTATGTTAGCTAATCTTATAGGTGTGAGATGGTATTAGGTGAGATTTTAAATCCTTACCTAGTATAAAGTAAACTGGAATAGGGCAAATACATTGAAGGAAAAATTTATCCAGTATCCTGTTATTACTAAAGAGACACGTCACTGTATCCATTAGAAATCAGATAAAGGGCAGAGAATTTCCATAGTTAACAGAAGGCACATTACCTGTTGATGTCCCATGTCTATTGAATCTACAGTGGCTCCTAAGTGTTGAAGCTTTTCTGCAGCTATATCCATCATTTTGAAGATTTCTTGTCTGAAGTGAGGCAGGGGTTGAACAGAATCACTTTCAATGGCCACCCATTCCTTAAGTGACTATGAGGAAAGTCAATGATCTATTTAGTGTGGAGAAAGGGGAAGGGGAAGGGGTAGCAAACAGAGAAATCTGCTCTTCTAGTATTCAGGAATATTTCAAGTCTGAACCTATCAAATTACCTTTTTTTCCCTTTCTAAAAGCAAGCAAACTATAACCATATGATGGAAAGATAGAAAAGGAACTAACAAACTATTAGTTATTCTTGGGGTTATCCAATGAGATAACCTCAAGAATATTGGCAAAAAAAGTGTTTAAAAGTTATTGCTATTAGATGTATAGTTTTTATTAAGAACTTCAGGAATACAGAGGCTTTCTAAACAAACATCTGTCCTTTTTTTGGTCTATATAATTATTTTATGAGACCAAAAGATTAAAGTACCACAATTACTTTCCTTTTTGTTAACATTATCAAGAATTAATTAGTTCTACATGGACTCTGGAGTCATTATAGATTGGCCAGGGAAGAGTGTTTAGGATTTTCCTGTCCGGAATTAAGGATTTTGGTGAGACCATCCAGCCTTCTCTCTTTTGGCTTTTCCTGGCACAGGGTCATGCTATGGCCTTGTCTTTTTTCTCATCTTGATTGTATTTGGCTACTCCTCGCCCTTATGCTACCTTGGGACATCATGGAATGTAGTAGACCAGATTTGTTTAAAACAATAAGAACCCTAAAGGGATTTTTAGGCATTTTGTTTTTATTTATTTCATTAGTGGATGAAACTTTCTAATGTGGAAACTCCACATACACTAATATAGTCTGTCATTTAGAATTTTAGAAAGGTGCCAATTGTACTAAGAGGTTGTGACTTATCCAATGGTCACATGGTCAATATCTGTTGAAAACAGGACTTCAGCCCAGATGTTCCTGTTTCCAAGGATAGCCCCATAACCACTAGGTCAGGCTGCCTTTCTTTTAGTTATATATCCAGTTGTCTTGCATTGAAACTTCAGTGATTTTGAATTTCTGATTTGGTATGAAATGGTCTATTAAACTTCTGGTCTTCTGCACTTTTTAACTGATATTTATACCATGGTATTTTTTTTTCTAAATCTACATTTTTATTTAAATTACTTTCTCAGGGGACTCTTGGCCTTAATATTCTGCATTTGACATTCCATTCATGATCTTTCTAGATAAAATTGGTTATGCTTTTGCAAACCTACTTCTGACAGAGTTCAATTGCTCACTGGTAGAACAAATTGTTTCATATATACATACACACACACACACACATATACATACATATATATACACACACACACTTTCTTTGACAAGGAATTCAGAAGGCAGAATTTTGTCCTGGATTTTTTTGTAGCCCTTCTAAATTCCCTGTTTATTAACATCATTGCTATTACCTGACTGTTGTAAGACTGAGTGTATTTTCAGCAACAGAAAAAGATGTCCTTGGACTTCAAAACCCAACTTGGGACTCTTTTCTGTTAATGCCACCCTATTGAGTACATCTCCATTAAAATTTTTAAGAAACAAATCTTGTTACCAATTCAACTATCCAATATGAAAAAAAAATTAAGGTAAGTCTTGGGTCACTTGACTGGACTTCAATACATATTTGCAACTTGGGGCAAAACATGAGGTGGCTCTGTTTTATAGATAAACAGCAGTTCAGTGTCAAGGACAAGAATAGGAGACTGAAAATCAGGGAGGTCTGAGTTCTAGTCCTCTCTCAGTTATTAGCTGTATGATGCTGGGCAAGTTATTTAGGTGTGCTAGGATTTAGTTTCCTCATATGGATGGGATTTCATCACAGGACACCAGATTTAGTGTTAGAAGGAACTTCAGAGATCATCTAGTGTAAGCCTGCTGTTTTATAAATAAAGAAACTTAGAACCCAGGGAGGAAAAATAAGTTGTCTAAGATCGCAGTAATGGCACAGCCATGTTCTGAACCCAGGTCCTCTGATTCCAAATGAATTCTTTCCAATGACACACTGCCTTTCAGAGAAAGGTAGTAAGGAATGAATGAACATGGTGCCCTCATAACCTGAAGGGTAGATTCTTAAATTATACATAGGCATTTATTCCTACCTGAATAAATTCATTTTGATGGAGATCAATGTACCGGAAGATGTTCTCTAGCATTCCTGAGGAGGGAGGGGAAGAAGAGGAGAACAGCCCTCCCTCAAGAAGGAGAAGTACTGTGAAGATGGAGGAAGCCTGCAAATTCAAGGGGGAAAACGTCAGTTCAAAATAAAGTCAAGAAGATTTACTCTTCATCTCTCATGTAATTAAAGCTCTTTCTTCTAGCTAAAGAAACAACTAAGTTAAAATGCAAGGTCATAGAATTAGAAATGTACTTTCATTCTTTCACAAGAAATTGCGAAAGCAGTTCATGAAGACTGTACATGGAAGAGCAGTGGGAACTGCAAGGTATTTGAGTGGTAAGAGTATATACCCTCATGACAAGATCATAGTGCTATAAGGGATAATGATGATGGTGGTTATGATAATATTATTATAACAATAAATCACTAGCATTTATATAGCACCTACTATGTGCCAGGCACAGTGCTAAGCACTTTACAGATATTGTTTTATTTAATCTTCACAACAGCCCTTTGCTATAATCCCGGTTTTACAGTCAAAGAAACTGCTGCAAATAGAGATTAAGTGCCTTGTCCAAAGCAACCAAGTTAATAAGTATCTGAGGACACATTGGAATGCAGGTTTCCCTGTCTCCAGGCCTGGCCCTCTATCCACTGCACCACCTAGCTGTCCATCTAATTCAACATCCTCATTTTGCAGTTGAGGAAACAGACTTAGGAAGGTTCAATAATTTGCTCCAGGGCACACAGAGTAAGTACCTAAAGTTAGGGGTTGGACTCTGATGCTCAGATTGTAATTGTGTGAATAGTTTCCCTATACCATGAAGGGATCTTTGCAGTACAGGAGGATTCATCCAATCAAGATTTATTAAACACCTTTAAAGTTCATAGGAAGCATTGAAAAACAAGCTGCAGCCCTCATGAAGGGCTCTACTGTGAGTTGTATTTTCTTACATTCTTCCTCAAGCATAGCATTTAGAATGCTCAGATGTGAAATTATGAATGATATTATCAAATTTGTGAGAGTAGGTAAAGCAAAAGCCAAAAGACAATCTTATAGAGAGGCCCACTTTATCCTTTCTTTATAGGTTCAATACATGCACACACACACTGAGCAAGTTGATTACATTAATTACATGTTTTAGAATCATAGGCTCATAGAAACTTGGAGTTGGTAGGAAAGAGGGAAGGATAGAAAGAAGGAAGCAAGAACAGAAGGAAGAAAATTACACAATACGTTTGTGAGTCAGAAACAGAACCCAGTTTTCTTGAGTCTACTTCCTACATCTATTAATTTATCTATATATTTTCTTTATTTATTTAGGTCTAGGTCTATGATGGAAACTCCCTCTAAAGAAATACCTCTATTAATACAAATGGAAGTTTTCTATACCTTACAGTCTAAGAGTTGCCACGGGTTACTAAGAAGATAAGGGGTTTAATTCAGAATCACAAACAGCTGGTGTGTGTCAGTCAGGCCAAACCTGTGTTGTCCTAACTCCAATGCCAGCCCTTCTCTTCATTAAGCAATACACCCTCTCTTTCATCATGCTGAATGAATATACTGTTATAATAATGAATTTCTCAATAATCTGTCATTAGGTCATATTTTCTGAGTTGTTTTTCCAGACACACTCTTGCTTATTCCCTTTATGACCTATGGGACACCTTTGCAAAATGGTTGGTTATTTAAGTTTGACCACAGAACCAAGAAAAGCTACTGCTCTGATCAAAGATTGATTGCATGAACTGGTCATAGCCAAATGCTTCACAGACCACTAGATTCTACTTTTCCTTATCTATATAAGTGTTCTCCCCCACTGCCTATCACTGTGCTCTGCACACCATAGTCATTTAATAAGTGCTTATTGCTATGATAAACTCGTTCTTTTTAACATTTATATTTTGTAAGATACTCATGATTTTGTCTCAGTTTTACAAATAGGACACAGAGCTTTAGAGCCGGAAAGAGCCCTAGAGATCACTAGTCTGACTGATTCATTTTACAGACGAGGAACTGAGGCCTGGTCAGGGTTGCCTAAAGTGAGTTGCCTAAAGTCACCCAACTGGTAATGGGGTAAGTCTTCTGCCACTAAGTTAAATATTCCTTATGTCTTTTTTTTTTTTTTACAGTAATAAGGGACTTTCAAAGATTAGCCTTTGAGCAGTTAATGAATTTCCTTCTTTTCTACTTATTCTCACTCCCCACCAAAGAAATCACATGTAAATGTCTGTGGTAAATAGAACATCAATTTAGTTTATTCATTAGTGTTAAGGATGTTGGAGAAATTTATTTTCATTATTCTAAAAGTCTTACAGCACAGTGGTTAAAAAGCTCTGCCCTTCGCAACTGAGCCAAAGAATCATGTGCCTAGATCATTTCTACAAGAAAACAGAAAAACGATAATTACCATAGTAAGAAAGGGATATGTGACTAGACACTTTGGTTTAATTTTCAGATTTTTCAAATGAGTTTACACTTACATGCAGTTGGATATGCAACTGCCACTTCTCTGTTTCATTTGCAATTTTAGGGCCAATGATGTGTTCTAAATGTGTCCTAAAATATGTTCACATGCATTAGATTGTAATGTTGGAAATCCAGCTCTTAAAGATTGATATTAATGCAGAAAATTGCAGGCACTAAGGCAAACTGGACAGATGGAATGATCAGGGTCAGGGAAGCTTTATAGACCCCTAAAATCACAAAAATGTAGGCAAGTAATGGCCCTATTGATATGCAAAGCTGGAGCTAAATAGAATTTTATGTCTGAGTTCATGGCCCAACTGATGTGATTGCGTCAGTAGGAAAGAGGAAACTTGACCCATGACCACACCAACCTGTCAGTGTTAGAAGCTGGGATAAAGGAACCCTGGATATATTTAGCCATGAAAGGCTAAACTTCAGAGAGACAGATTGGCCAGTTACCTGATATACTCTGTCTTACATCCTCAGCAGATTTTGATTTTCTGGTGCGAATGCAAAAGACACTATATTCCTAGCAACCTTCTCCAGTGCTACATGCTACTCTGGCCTAAAGGAGTAGCAGATACACTCTTTGCTTCTTACTGTCACTTCCAGGTTGTACCTTTGCCATTATCTTTCAGTATCCTCTCCTCCATTGAAGGTCTGTCATACTCTTTACCATCCAGTCCTAATTGGTCTCTTTGTCTCCAATGCAGCCTCCACAAAGCTGCCAAAATGACATTCCTAAAACAAGGGTTCCCAGCATGGGACATGCAAGATGATCCACTGGGGTGCAGCAAGGAAATATTAGAACTATCTTAAAAAAAAAGAAATCAAGCTTTACTAAAATTTAACATACAGATTGACTTTCATCCTCACTCATTCATCTGTACTTTTATCTAAATGTGAAAAGAAACACTCCTCTCACATATAATTTATTATAATACTTGTTTCTTCAAATCTTCAGCAACATTTTTATGCATCTCCCAACAATATTTGCTAACAATGGAATGTATTTTAGGCTCCCTCCATTGTTTTCCATGAATTATTTCAACAATTTTTAGGAAGAACAAATGTTTCCCTAATGGTATTTTTGTCCTTTTCTATCAAGTAAGAAAAGGTTTCCAAACATTTTCACTAAGTTTAGAGAAATTTTTCAAAGTACTGGATCCAGCGTGATTGTCATTATAGTCACATTGTAGTATACCTGACAAAGAGCTAGGAATCCTGGGAGTGGAAGAGGACAGCTCTGCCTTTTTTTTTCCTATCCACTTGTGCTCATATCATTAATATTTTCAATCCCAGCTTCTTTGCCAGTATGTTTTTAGTCAACTCATCTATTTTGTGAGGGTAGCTTAGGTAAAACTAGATGATATAATCCACAAATTCACTTACCCAAGCACATGAAAAGAAGTCCACTTTTTAAATGTTGAAAGAGAATGAAAGGAATGTGAGAGCTCCATTATCAATAATCACAATATGGTACTTTTAAAAGTGAAAAACTCTACTTTCCTATTCCTGGAAAATGATACCCGGGGGGGAGGGCTGTCATAACCTGAAATAACTGCCTCATTTCTGTGTTATTGCTCTGGATAGAAAAGGCAGATTAGTGTAGTGGAAAGAGTATTTGATTGGGAATGAGGACAGCTAGTGTTTAAATCCTCCCTGCCACTTTTGTCTGTGATTATCATCAATAACAATAGCTGACATTTTATTATGTGGTGATTTAAATATATTATCTTATTTGATCCTTACAATAACCACTTGAGAAAGACATCAAATTCAGTGCTCTTACCACTACTGTTGCCAAAGTAATTCAAATATTAGTAGTTATAATCACATCAGTGTGCATTTATTAAGCACCCCCTTACTATGTGCAAGGCATTACGCAAAGCCCTGAGGGTACCAAAAACCCAAAGCCAAAAACAATCCCTTCTCTCAAACACCTTTCAGTGTAAGGGGGGGGGGGGGGGGGGGGAACAAGATGTAAACAACTAGGTACCAAAAAATATGTATAGGATAAAATGGAGATAATTTCAGGGTAAAGCAATCAGCATCGAGAAGGATCAGGGAAGACTTCTTACAGAGGATGGAACTTTAGTTGAGTCTTGAAAGAGGTCAAGGAAGCCAGAAGGCAGAAATGAGGAGGGAGACAGTTCTAGGTATTGGGGACAGCCAATGAAAATGCAAGGGAGTTGGGAGACAGTATCTTGTGAAGGAGCAGCAAGAAGGCCAGTGTTAGTGGAGTATCGAGTTTGTGGAGGGAAGTAGGGTTTAAGAAGATTGATAAGGTAGTATGGGGCTAAGTTATGAAGAGTTTTAAAAGCCAAGCAAAATATGTTGTTATTTTATCCTGGATGTTATAGGGAGTCATTTGATTTTATTGAATAGAGAAGTGATACAGTCAAACAACAGCTAGAGTGGGGAGAGACTTGAGGCAAAGGGGACAAACCAGAAAGTTATTGCAATCATCTAGGTGTGAGGTAATGAATCTTCACCAGGTTGTAGGCAGTGCAAGAGGAGAGAAAGAAATACATGCAAGGGATGAGAGATCTTATCAAGGTAGAATCAATAGGACTTGGCAATTATTTGGAAATGGGGTATGAATGGTGGTGAGAGAGTGAGGAGTCAAGAATGACACATAGATTTTGAGTCTGAGTGACTGGGAGGATGGTGGTAGCCTTGGCACTAAGAAGACAATTAGAAAGAGGGGAGTTTTTAGGGAAAGATAATGAGTTCAGTTTGGGACAGTTGAGTTCAAGATGTCTACAGGACATCTGGTTCAAGACATCCAATAAGCAGTTAGAGATGCGGAGACTGGAAGTTAGCAGAGAGTTGGGACTAAAAATTAGATCTGAGAATCATTTACATAGAGATAATAACTGAATCCATAGGAGTTCGTAAGATCACCATGAGAAATAGCAGAGAGAAAATAGGAGTGTCCAAGACAGAACCTTGGAAGACATCCACAATTAGTAGGCATGTCTTAGATGAAGCTCCAGCTTCCTCCAAGGAAGTGGAGGAGAAATCAGCCAGGTCAGAGGGAAAACCTAGACAGAAGAGAGCATCAAAGAGTGATTGGCACTATGAAAGGCTGCAGAAAGGTCAAGGAGGGTAAGGATTGAGAAAGTCCATTAGGTTTGGCAATTAAGAGGTCATTAGTACCTTTAGAGAGAGCAGTTTAAATTGAATGATGTGGACAGAAGTCAGAGCTTTAAGAAAAGAATGAGAGGAAAGGAAATGGAGGGACTGATTACAGACATTTCTCAAGGAGTTTAATCATGACATAGGGGAAGAACTAAAGGATGATAGTTGATAGGGATGCTCAGATCAAGTGAGATATATATGAAGATGAGAGAAGCATGAGCGTATTTGTAGGCAGTAGCCAGTAGACAGGGAGAGATTGAAGATAAATGAGAGAGTGGAAATGATAGAGGGAGCAATCTGCTGGAGGGGATGGGATATAGTGGGATCACCTGTGTATGTAGAGAGGTTTGCATTGGGAAGGAGAAGGGGCATCTCTTCATATGAGATAGGAGTGAAGGAAGAGATAGTAGCAGAAGGCATCTCAATGATGTGACATAGGAAAAAGGGGAAAAGAGGGAGCTCTTGATAAATAACTTCAATTTTTTTCAGTGAATTATAAGGCAAAGTTCTCAGTGGAGAGGATGGAAGAAGGGAGTCTTAGGAGGCTTAAGGAAGGATGAAATGATATGAAAAAGCTGCCATAATGAATGGGATAATGAATCAATTGGGCAAGTAGAAAAGGATTGCCTTGCTACAGTGAAGGCTCGGTTGATAATATGAATATAAATATAAACCTAGTCAGCAAGGTTTCATGATTTTTTCCAGTTTTGTCCAGCAGCACATGAGTAGGGGTGAGGGCAGCAGACAGTGGGAGTAATCCAAGGCTGAGGCTTAGCAGGGCAAGATAAGCTTTAGGCTAAGGGGGCAAAGCACATTCCATGTACTGATGGTAAGTGGAATCATTTTCGCAGAAGTTTACATATTTTTTTTGTGTTTTGACCACAGGATGGGATCCCCACCTGCAACAGTAATCAGGTCAGGGTTGGGTAAGAAGACAATTTTTAGGGCACCTTTTCTAGCCCCTTCTTCACACCAGGAGGTGAACAGAGTGATCCTTAAAAGGATGATCAGACATCCAGAGGGCTGCTGAATCCCACCGATGCTTCTAGTAAGAAAATGACCCTATCACATAAGCTGCCAGTAGGCAAGGTTGTGACTACAGCTTCCAGAGAATCTGCACCTGCTACTTCTTTACTTGCCTGTCCCCATAAGACTTTGAGATAGATAAAAATGATAAAATGGTATAGGTGATGTCTTGATTTGTGCGTAAATTGAAGTGAGACAGAGTTGCACAAAGTCATCAGCCTCACTTCCTCTTCTGGAGTCATCACAGTCGAGCAGTAGGGACAAGACTACTGGTGATGGCTTGAGATGCAGTGGTTGACCTTGGTGTCTTTGATGTATAACCAGGCTCTAAGCGCTCCACAGTGCCTACTTCAGCTGCCTTCATGGCCATGGGAACAAATTGTTCTTATCCACCCATTCCACGAGGGCAAGTCTTCTCATGCTTGGGGTAGACATCCCCTTACTCACAGGTTTGAGACTCCTCAGTTATCCTTAACCTGCTTTAGCTAGTGTGCCAAAATGATTTACTGGGGGTGTGGCTGCTGTGCTTCTTGGAGTTGCAGGTAAGAGTTAGGTAGATAAGGTGAACACTAAAGGTGGAAAGCAGCCCTGCTGAAAAGGGCTCAGCAGCCCTCATACCAGAAGTACTAGTCTTCCCTGAACACACCCTATACCCCAAGGATGAAAATAAGGCAGAAGTCAGTGGGGAATCAAGAAACTTGTTCTTGGAATTTGAACAATGACAACCAGGAATTCAGAATCACTGGAATGAAAAGGGTGATGGGGTAGAAATGTTAGTCATTGAGGAATGAGTTCAGGTAGGTTATCATCGGTCATATGGGTTAGGTTTGGAGTGGAGTAGTCCCAGGACATCAGGCAGCTGAAAGTAGCAGGAAAGGGGGAGAGGAGTATGAGAGAGGGTGAAGGTGCCTAAAGCATTATGGAATGGCTACTAAGAGAGGTTAGGAAACTCTCCTTCTTCCTGGACAGGTGTAGGTGAGGCAATAGGTGCAAAACACTTTATACACATTATCTCAAATGATCCTCACAGCTTCCCTCCAGTCCTACGCGGTAGATGCTCTTCTGACCCTCATTTTGTAAATAAACAGGCAGAGAGAGTTTAAGTGACATCCCCAGGATCACACACCAAGTTAAGTATATAAATCAGGAGTCAAACTCAGACCCTCTTGCCCTCTATCCAAATTTCCACTCAGCTGTCTCACTAGTCAACACACATTTATTAAGAACCTACTATGTGCCAGGCACTGTGCTAAGTACTGGGGATCTAAAGAAAGGCAAAAATAGTCCCTGCTATCAAGGAACTCACAGTCTAATAGGGGAGACAACATGGAAACAACTAGGTACTATACATGATATATACAGGATAAATTGGAGATAATAATAAGGAGGATCAGGTCAACCATTCTGGAGAGCAATTTGGAACTCTGCCCAAAGGGCTACAAAAATGTGCATACCCTTTGACCCAGTAATGCTGCTTCTAGGACTCTATCCCCAACAGATCATAAAAATGGGAAAGGGTTCCACATGTACAAAAATATTTATAACAGCTCTCTTTGTGGTGGCCAAAAGCTGGAAATCAAGGGGATGCCCATCAATTGTGATATATGAATGGATTGTGATATATGAATGTAATGGAATACTATTGTGCTATAAGAAATGATGAACAGGAAGACTTCAGAGAGGCTTGGAAAGACTTATATGATCTGATAATGAGTGAAAGGAGCAGAACCAGGAGAACTTTGTACACAACAACTACAGTGTGCAAGGAATTTTTCTGGTAGACTTAGTCCTTCACAGCAATGTAAGGATCTAAAAAATTCCCAATGGACTCTTGAGACAAAATGCCTTCCACATCCAGAGAAAGAACTATGGAATTTGATTGCAGAATGAAGCAGACCATTTTCCCGTGTTATACTTTGTTTTTTTTTCTCATGGTTTCTCCCATTCAATTTAATTCTTCCATGCAATATGATTAAGATGAAAATGTATTTAATAAGAATATATGTGTTGAACCTATATAAGATTGCACGTCATCGTCCTGGGGAGGGAATGGGGAGGAGGGACAAAAATCTAAGATGTATGGAAGTGATATAGAAAACGGAAAACAAATAAAATAATAAAAAAAGATTGGCAAACACTAAAAAAAAAATAAGGAGGATCAGGGAAGACTTCTTGTAGAGGGAGGAACTTTAACTGAGCTGTGAAGGAAGCCAGAAGGCAGAAAGGAGGAGGGAGAGACTTCCAAGCATGGGGGAAGCTCATGAAAATGCCAGGGAATTGGCAGATGAAGAGTGTAATGTCACTGAACTAAAGAGTTTGGGGTTGGGGTGTAAGGTTTAAGGAGGTTGGGAAAGTAGGAAAGGCCAAGTTATGAAGGGCTTTAAAAGCCAAGCAATTTTATCCTTTGATCCTAGAAATAATTGAGTCATTTGATTTTATTGACATGGTCAGACCTGAGCTGGAGTGGAAAAAGACTTGAGGCAGGGAGAACAACCAGCAGGCTAATGCAAAAGTCTAGGTGTGAGGCGATAAGGGCCTAAGCCAAAAAGGCGGCTGTGTCAGAGAGAAAGAGCCATACTGGAGATGAGACATTTTAGGCAGCTGGAATTGGACTTGGCAATTGATTGGATTTGAAGAGGTTGGAGGTGGTGAGGAAGAATGAATAAAGAATAATAATGCTCAACCTCACTGGACCTCAGTTTCCTTATGTGTAAAATAGGTTATACCCATAGTACCTACTAGATTGGGCTGTTGTGAGGATCTAGACAGTACAGATCTCAAAGTTCCCTTTCCAGATCTAAATCTATGATTATTATATGTGATTATAATATAATATTATGATTATACATATATTATTATATATCATATATATTAATATATAGGCTTCCCATGGCAATGTTCTTTTTGAGTTGAACAATGTATTGAGAAGGGAGCAATCGTCCCCCAGCATTCTTTCATCCCCTGTCAATGGCTGGCTGAACCGAAAATTAGCATCATGGTAGCAAGCAAATTAAAACTGACTAACATAACTCATGCAGGCAGAAACGAGAAAGAAGCACTGGTTTCTTAGCCCATACATTTCTATGTGTCCCATTACTGTTTCCGTAGCTCATTAATACAAACTTCTTCATGCAATCCTGCTTAGTGTCAACAACCAGAAAGCATGAGTTGCCACTAAGTTGTTAAAATGTGAGTAATCAAGGGGAGATGATTAGTTTAATGTCAACAAAGCTGGTTTAATCAAATTTACCCAGCTGGGTAATAAGTTTGCACTTGGAAAATCAGAATAAAGAAAGAAGTTGAAAATGGGGGAAGGGAGAACATTGAGGATATAATCTTGAAATATGAAGTTTTATTTGAAGTGATAGAGAAGCAAAGATACAAACTCAATTCTGGCAGAATATACAAAAATAATTAGGACGTTATTAGAAAACTACAGCAATTAGAACTGTGTGCTTTGCAGAGGCAAGATAATTTACTGTTTGGTGGAAAATAGCAATAAAACCAGTCACAGAATAAAATTTGCATCAAATATACCTTGCAGTAATCCCTGTGAATGAAGTAGAAAGTTTAAATAGTAAGTTTATAAGGGCAAAATAAAATATTTTAAATTCATGAGAGTAAGACCATCAGCCAGAAGGTGGTGCTAACAAACCACTCATGCTCACATGTCGCTTGTTTTGTTTTTCCATTGGGAACAATGACTGGACTGATTTCATAATGTAGGAGGAATTCGCTTAGGTCAAGAGAAACCCCAAGTTACAAGATCATGAGCCAAAAGGCTGAAAGAGAACCAAGAGGAAATTAGGTCGTTTATCTCCTATGGCAGAGCAGGTCAACAACTTTGGAGGAAGAGAAGGTCACAGTGAGTGAGGCATTTTTGCCAGAGACTCATTTAAATTAATTTTTTGAATTTTCATCTGCTTTTAATTTTATTGGAAGTATTAGAACCTCAAACCAATAGAATTAAAGGTTAAAATAAGTAAAATATAGACCAAAAAGAAAGAAAAAAATAATAATTTCAACTCAAATGGTGTTTTCTGAGAATAAGCACTATTGAGAGTGCCTTAGTTGTGGTCAAAATAAAAAAACTGTACTGAAGATGGGTCATTTTCAATTTATCGTTTCTGATAAAGTGGCCAGGAATGACTCACTCATTTCACTCTTTTCCTACTTTGCATTTCATAAGATTTGAGTTTGGAAGTAAATTTAAAGATCACCTGGTCTGTGATTTTATAGAAAAGGAAACTGAGGCCAACAAAGGTAGAATTATTTGCCCAAAGTCACACAGTTAGTAAAATTCGTATTTGAATACAGGTCTGCTGAATCCAAATCTAGTGCTCTCAGACAAGAAAAGAAGAAACTTGTCATTTAAATCTACTTTACAATTCCTTTTTGGTCAAGTATTACTGTTTTTTTGATATTGGATTTGGTTGTTATTTCAAGGCTTCAGTTGCACTACTTTTGTGATATGGGAAATGAATGAATGAATGAATAGCAATAGCTAGTATCCCTATTATTATGTACTATTATATAATAGTGTGTTGTTTCTCCATTTACAATAGATGCCTTCTTAGTCTTCTTAACTCTTCATAGTCTGGCTTCTGACCTCATTATTTAACTGAGGCTACTCTCTCCAAATCACCAGTGATCGCTTTTTATTATTTATGATTTTATTGATATTTTGTGTTTCATGCATCACCAAAGCTTCCCAAGTATCCCTCCCTTTCTCCCTTGCAGACAGTCCATCCTGTATGGCAAATAGTGTTATTTTAGAGAGGAAAAAATAGTCAGCTCATACACTGAAAAAGTCTGAAAATATGTGCTAGGTTACAGGGTTAGGTTAGAGACATCTTTTCATGCCTCTTCTTCCATGTCCCATTTAATTTTGTTATTTGGGTGTGTCATTGCTCTTTCCATTTGCATTGTTGTAATCATTGCTAGAGAAGGAAATGATAAACCACACCAGTGTCTCTGCCACGAAAACCCCAAATAGGGTCACAAAGAGTTGGATGCAACTGAAAGCTACTATAAAAATATAAAATTTGAGTATAGAGAGCCTTTTTTGTTATGGTTAGTTTTCTTGGAAACAAGCCCAGTAATAAGCTCTCTGGTTCAAAGGGAATGTACATTTTAATTACTTTTAATCACATTTATTTCCATACTTCCTAGTTGCTTTACAAAATGGCTGTACCATTTCACAGCTCCACCAATAATCTATTAATGTGCCTATCTTTCCACAACCCCTCCAACATTCAGTATTGCCATTTTTTGGTCATTTTTAATGTTTTGCAGTAAAATATCAGGTTTGGAATATTCTTTGCTTCCCATTGATGCTTCCAGGTTCTCCCCCTTCTTCCTTCATTCAGTAACCTTTCAAATTCTTTGACATTCATGCTATTCGTATCTACCACCTGATCAAAACCCTGGTAGCAGTGGTCTGTAGACCCCCAGATCACTGGTTTCTTTTTCACTGAATTTGATACCTGACTTACAATTTTTCTTTCCTCCCCAAATTCTGCCCTTACATGAGAGGACTTCAACATGCCTATTGATTCTCTCTCAAATACCTTAACCACTCAGTTACTCAGTTGCTCAACCTACTCTCCTCCCATGAGCAAATCCTCCACCCAACTTCCACCATACACATAAAGATGAGTTTACCCTCAATTCTCTTTTTTTGTGAATACTTTGCAGGTCTTTTGAGAACTGTTTGATCATATCCTTTGACCATTTGTCTACTGGGGAATGGCTATTCGTCCTATATGTATTTATTAATTGTTTATATATCTTGGATATCAAACCCTTATCAGAAAATTTTGATATCAAGTTTTTTCCCCATTTAACCATTTCTCATCTTATCCTTTGCACAAAATTTTTTCAGTTTCAAGTAACTGAAGTTATCTATTTTATCTTTTGTAATCCCCTCTATGTATTCTTTGGTTAAGAATACATCTCCTGTCCATAATTGTGAGAAGTATATTATCTATTATTTCTCTTCTAATTTTTTTTATAGTATGATCTTTAATATTATTTTGTTGGTCAGTCATTTGAGTCATGCCCAACTCTTTGTGCCCCCATTTGGAGTTTTCTTGCAAAGATACGAAAGTGGTTTGCCATTTCCTTCTCCAGCTTATTTTACAAATGAGTTAACTCAGAAACAAGAAATCAGATTTTAATTTCTCATAATTTACAATACAGACATTGGCACTTATACTAAGAACCTTCACTCTAGCCATCTCTGTTCATTCTGCATATACTCTAATAAACATATATACATTTTTCTCTTATTCAGAGCCTAAGAAATGACTGAAGAATTGCAGACTACAATAAGAAAATTAGTAAAGAAAAATTGTAAAGAAGTGAGTTTTTGTTTTAACAAAGAGAGGACTTCCTTTTTCTAACAGGAAGACCTAAAACCTCATGAGCTTTTTGTCTTAGAATCACTTAGAGTAGCGTTAGAATTACTTTCTTAGTCACTTGGCTTCAAATTCCAGCTCTGCCACTTATTGTCTGCGTAACCTTGGGCAATTTTTATGGGACCTCAGTTTCCTGGAAAATTAGGATTTTGGATTCTTAGATAATCTCTAATGATTCTTCCATCTCTAAATTTATGACCATTTGATCCATCCTTATACTTCAAGCTCAAGATGCCTTCTCTCTTTTGTTGTAGATCCAATCAGGTACTCAATCAATGCTAGTGTATGTCCTGTCATTTTGACAAATATCAAAGTAGAACCATATGTTATGGATATGGAAAGCAAACATCATTTTTCTATATTACAAGGATTTGTTCCCAAGTAGTTGTTGGGGAATTTTCTTGAGTGAGAGGAATGGTAGCTCCTGTGAGGGACTTACTTACCTGTCAGTTGGGGTCTAATAATTGTGGGTCAAAGATATGAGGCCAAACTGAACGCTAAGGAATGTATAGGTATGCTAAGGAAACTGACTGTCCCAGCTTCAGAATATAGGGTACAGATTTAGTTTTTGTAACCTTTCTGACCTAAGAGAATGTGGCCAATCAACAGCATTCTGCAGTGATGACACAGATAAGGAGAACATTTCACAAGAGAAGAAGGAATGGAGAAAGAGGGTTTAATTGAAAGGAGAGAAGGGGAATATTTGGAATGTAGCTGGCAGGATTTATTATCAGAATAAGAAAATGTTTCCTGGAGATGAGGTGAGGTGACCAATACTATAGGCTTAAGGTAACCATCTAAGGACAACTATAACAAAAGTGGGTGGGATTGTCTACCATATCCTTGCATAGTCTGTGATACTTTTGTTGTTCAGTTGTTTTTCAGTTATATCTAACTACAATTTGGGTGTTTTTTGGCAAAGATATTGGAGTGGTTTGCCATTTCCTTCTTCAGTTCATTTTACAGATGAAGAAATTGAGGCAAACAGAGTTAAGTGACTTACTGAGGTCACACAGCTAGTAAGTGTCCGAGGCTGGATGGCGCTCTATCCACTGTGCCATCCAGCTGCCTTATTATATTTTATTTCTCCTTAATTTCCACTATTAGGCTACTGGGGAGTTGGGGGAATTTCTATAGTGTCAGCTCCTCAAAATGTGGTTCCTGTTTTCTCCCACATAGTCATTCTTAGTTCAGCAACAAAACCACAGTTCTATTCTACTCAGCTCATTGATTTAAATCCCATATTATGAATTCTCCACCATGCCCCATTATTGGGAAATTCTCATAATCTAGTAAGATCTCATCAGCCTTAATTCGCCACTTAACACTCTGCCTCTCTGCCTGGAATGTAGAGCAATGAACTCTAAACCTCTTTTTAAGGAGAAACCTCAGTTCAGACTTCTCATTACTGTGAGACTAACTGCCTTTACCTAGTTCTCAAGTCGATCACCCCCACCCCCACCTTGACCCTTTCTCAGTCTCTTTTTGTGTTTTGTCTTTCCCCATCAGATTGTAAACTCCTTGTGGGCAGGACTTTTTTTTATTTTATATTTTTATCTCCCAGTGCCTGGCACATAATAGGTGCTTAATTAATGATTATTGATTATTAAGTTTTTAAACCTCCTGAAAAGTGATCTGAGAATCTGGGTCATTGTAACCTGAGTAAAAGGGAATAGCTGTCAGGTTCATTTCACTGCTTGTAATTGTACTCATACGTCACACATTCTTCTGTTCCTGTCTTCTTCCTCTTCTAACTTCCTGCTGCTCAAGGACTTTTCACCTCTTGAAGATATGAAATTATTGATCTGGAATACTTTAGTGATCTTCTAGTTCTATCCTCTGGTTTTACAGATAAAGAAACTGAGACCCAGGGATTAAATGATGTATCCAAGGTCACAAAGGTAAGTCATTGTTCTAAGTCTGAGCTCAATTCAGCCCTGCCCCATTGTGATGAAGAGTTCTTTAGTTCCTGTGCTTATAATAATCAAGTCTTCCAGATTTTACAAATAAGGAAACTGAGACCCAGGGACTAAATGACTTACCCAAGGTCACATAGTTTGATATACTATATATGTAATATGCATATGTATTTAATTATAACAGTAACTCACATTTCTATAATGCATTAATACTTACAAAAATGTTTTCTTCACAATAATCATGTAAACTAGACAGTGAAAGTATTATTAGTCTCAAGGAACCTTGGACTCAGAGGGTCAAATTGACTTGTCCAAAGTCACACAGTTAAGAAGTCTTAGGATCATAGGCTTCTTGGAATCCTAGATTTCTCACAGGGACTTCAGAGGCAATCAACTCTAATCTAACTCTCTCAATTAACTCAGATTCCTGCCCCCAGGTGCTAGACTCTGACAGCCGAGTATTCGCTTTATCTAGCCCAGGACCAGGTCACCGCAACCCTACCAGGTGGTTTTCAAAATACACCGTGTGCACCATTCTACCCCACCCACTTCTAAAATGCACCCTCCACCCCTCCCTTTAGAACCTAATCTCTTTGAGGGTAGGAACTGCCTAGATTGCTTGTTTTTATATCCCTAGGGTTTAGCAAAGTGCCAGTGAACATAAGTGCCTTCTTCTTCATTCATTCATTCATTAAATATATCTGTGCCCAACCTGTGGTAGAGCATTCTGAGCCCATATTGGTCTGATCAGCCACAGTCAGACACCCTGAAACTTCACTTATCATGGTGATGTCATTTTGGTCCTCTTCGAAAACAAAGGACAACAACCAATGAAGAAATCAAGACCCTGGGAGGTGAATGACTTGTCCAAGCTCTCACAGGTAGTAAGCATCAGAGCTGGGATTTGAACTCAGATGTTCTGACATTAGAACGTAACACTCTTCATACCTAGTATGACGACCAAAGGAGAAGCAGAATCATAAGAAGAAAAAAGCTAGCATTAGACAATTTGCTTATTTACTCCAGGCAAGTCACTTAACCTGTTTGCTTCAGTTTCCTCATCTATAAAATGGGGATAATAATAACACCCATTTCCCAGGATTGTTAAGATCAAATGAAAAAATAATTATAAAGTGCTTACTACGGTGCTGATAGATAGTAAGCATGATATAGATGTTAGTGATTGTTATTATCATTGCTTCCAAAAATGAGCTAAAGGAAATTCATCTAAAACGAAGCACCAAGATTATCCGAATTTAAATGATTCATTTCTGTTGTAATTCAGTCATTCACTCATGTCTTTGGACCCCATCTGAGGTTTTCTTGGCAAAGACACTAGAGTGGTTTGCCATTTCCTTCTCCAGCTCATTTTACAGATGAGGAAACTGAGGCAAACAGGGTTAAGAGACTTGCTCAGGGTCACACAGCTAGTAAGTATCTGATGTGTCTTCCTGCCTCCAGGCCCACTCACTCTATCCACTGTGCCACCCAGGTGCCCCAAAGCATTCATACAACATAACTGAGGGTTGGCTGTATTACGGACTTGATTATGGTTTATGATATTTTAACCAGCAACTGCCATATCATGTCAGAAAAGTATCAGCATAAACAAAAAATGTGCCCAAAGAACAGCCAGGCCATCCCTAAAGCCCCAATTCCACTTCTTTTTACAGTTGTACAGCACATGCTATAAGAATTGCCCCTCTACACTCCACTCTTCCCCTCTCAAATATTTCTGGGCCAACAGTACTTCCTCCAGTCTTCAGTCTACATCCAATCAGGCAGTTCATAGCTCTCAGGTAAGAGAAGTCTGTGCCATTACAGACCCCGATCATTGAGAATTATACTCACCTGTGCTTCTCAGGTTTGATCCTGTCTGCTCCAGTCACAGAGGCTGCTTGGGCCCTCTTGTTGGTTTGTATTTCTTATAATGCCAAGTCTTAGAGTTTACAGGTGTCTTGGTATCCTTATTACAAGATTATAGAACAGGCTTTGCTAGATTTTTTTTTTTTTTTGTGGTGCAGTATACCTAGACTCAAGCTAGAATGCTCATTGAGCTAGATCTAGTAAAGGAAGTGGATTAAGAACTAGGCAAACAACGCATTTAGGTCCCAAATCACCACATAAAAGCCCTCTGAAGGCCTCCAGGCTACTGGACTGTCTTACTCAAGGGTCACAGCAACTGAAGATTTCTGCTCTACACTGGGGTGGGGTGGGTCTCCCAGCTGAGAAGAGCAAAGATGAACTCCAGAGCACCTCCCTTCCTGGCCTCCAAGGCAAGTCTAATCTGAAGCAACTATCCTAAAACTGGTGCCCAGTGGCTCCTTCTTGGAGTCAGAAGGGAATCTTTGCCAAGAGCCTGTCTTGTTTTCAATCAGCCTGATTAAAGGGTAGCTGATCTCATGGAATGGGGCTGGAAAGATTAACAGAATGATACAAGTATCCAGAAAACTAGGCCTGGGAACTCAAAGGGCAGAGAACCTGACCTTTAGAACTGAGGGAGGGAGGCTACCTGGCCATGTGTAAAAAAGACAAACATTCCAAATTGAATAAGAAAAACCAGGCCTGCTTCCTCTGATCCTGTCATGGTTTTGAAAGCTCTGAAAAGATACTTAATTATCTTAAGTTTCATACCTCCCCAGGCTTCTATCCCAGCAGAGGCAATGGATGCTTGGACCACCCAATGAGGCTGCCCAACTGGGCTGTGAGGAGAAAGGTCCCATTGTTAACAGTTGGTGCTGGGGCAATGAGCTTGAGAACAATGTCACTTCAGAAAGGCCTCTAGTGTTTTTTGTTCCCTTGAGTCTGATTAGGAAGCTAACCCTCCCTGGAACACCAGAGAAAGAGACAGCTCCAGCTTTACACCACTGCCGAGACTGTCAGTCACCCGGACACAGGCCAGCAGCTTTTGGTTAAAAAATGGAGAGAAAAAGAGAATGGACAACAGCGAAAAAATGACTAATTGTGCCTTCTCTTTTTTCCAGGAAGAGATCTCATGATAATTTGGTGACTTAAGCAATGTTCATTATTGAAGCTGGGAAAGGTGGTCTGATGCAGGTTATATGAATGACAGATAGGAAAAACTGGTAACACAAACATAAAGTGTTTGTAATGAATTTCCTCTCTTCCACCCATTTGCAACCTCTATAACATATTTATGTATGAAACCCCTGGTATTGATGGGGTTCAGACTCTGGGAGCCTCCTTGAGCTCCCTTTGAATCTTCCCACTTAATCTGGCCTTTCTTACTCAAATCTAATCTTCCCATTTGTTCCAGCACTCTTGGGAAGCCTATGGGCTTTTCATTATCATTCTACTCTGGTCTCTGTTGCACCCCCCCACCCTTGATCCCATCAAAACCCCATTCCCCAGGCTGCCGACCACTCCCATCAAGATCTGTATCCATTCCCACACTGCCCCTACCAAGATCTCTGGATTGCCTCACCTGCTTCCCACCCAAACCCTCCATTGTCTGAAATCTCCTGATAGCCTCCAGCTGTTTCTAGCCTTTCACCCTTCTTGGATTCCCTCCTTGGACTTCTCCTCAAGATCCTTCCTAAATCACTCCTCCCATCACCCTGGACTACCAGACCACCTCCTATACTCTTTTCTGTATTTAAGTTCCATCTTGCCTCCGTGAAGGTGCTCAGATTCAATCCAGCTCAGATTCTGTCTGGCCCGCTTGTGAATATGAGCATCACAAATGCTTAGGCTCCTTAAGAGGCAACCCAATTTGGCAAATCTTTGATAAACTTTGTTTTCTTTGGCTTTAAGAAGGCTTGAGTCAAATTCATTCGAGCACGACCCTGACTGTCGCTATTTTGGGGTCCCCATCACCCCTCAACCTCGAAAGTACGGTCATTGGTTCTACGTTGAAGCCTTCTTCACCTGGGTTAATAAGTAGAAGTAATTGTCAAGTGTGGTGTTAGTGATGGAAAGCTAGCCTTGATGTCAGAAAGGACCGGATTCACATCTTACCTTTGTTTGAAACCCATTGTGAGACTAAGGTCAAATGCCTTGATCTCTAAGTGCCCCAGGTGACTCTCTTATATTATAAATTAGAGATAAATTGATGATCTGCATTGCTGGAGGTAATTTCTAATGTAATCGAGGCTTGGTTGGATGGCTAGATGGTGAAGTAGATAGAGTACTGGGCTTGGAATCAGGAAGACTCATCTTCAAGAGGTCAAATCCAGCTTCAGACACTAGCTGTGAGACCTTGGGGAAGTCATTTATTCCTCTTTGTCTCTGTTTTCTCATCTGTAAAATGAGCTGGAGAAGGAAAAGGAGAACCACTCCAGTATCTTTGCCACAAACTCCCCCTACACAGACCTTCAAAATGGGGTCACAAGGAGTTGGACATGACTGAACAACAATAACAATATGAGGTCCTCATATTGATAAAATCAGAGATTAGGACCAAAGATATAGGAGAAAGGTAATTAAATGTTGCTTCTCCCAGTAGATGGATATATCTGGGATCCCAGGAAATAATAGAGAAGCAGGTAAAGAGTAGAAAAGACCTACCACTTAGAAGAGTGAAACCCAGACAAGAATGTCATGTTGCTCAGCCTGGATATGAGAGTAGATATTGGGGATCAGATATGTGTTTTGGGGGGAGGTGATGCTGAGTAAGAAAGCCCAACCTAGACTGGAGGACAAAAGTAGGATGGAGCTAAAATGAGAATACAGACTACCTAGACATGCAGAGAAACTAGGACCTAGAGAGAGAATGACTTGGCTTGGACTCACTAACAGGTTTAGAAAAGAAGCATCTCCAGCTAAAACATTTCCTAATAAAGACAGTTGAACTCTGATGCTTCTCTATGGATTATATTTATTTGCCTACACACATATAATTAGTGACATGATAGAGCCTCTTGCCTGTGGTAAAGTTTCTATTTCCCTTAAGGACTAACCTAAGAGTTTCTGTTGATCGCTTCCTGTGAGGGGCACAGGAAATGAAGCGAAAGCTCAGTTCTCTAGGCTCCAGCCCTCAAGCAGAAATAGTAAGCTGGAGATGGACCAAAGGTGATCAAATATAAAGCCAAGGAGGAATTAGAGAGCAACTTTAAGAGGACGGAGGAAGTTTCTCAGCCTATCCAAAAATAAAGCAAAAGTGACAGGACCTTAGCACTTTTCTCAAAGTCCCACTAAATATAATAGTAGAAATGATAATAGCTAGTATGTATATATATGTATATATATACACACACACACATATACACACACACACATATGTGTATATATATGCATGTTGGTTGCCATATATAGTATGTTAAAGTTTGCAAAGTGCTTTACATATCTTACCTCATTGGATCTTCACCATAGCCCCGTGAAATTGGTGCTATTATTATCATCCCTGTTTTACAAATAAAGAAACTGAGAATGAGTGAGGTTATATGGCTTGCCCAGGCATAAGTATCTTGAGGTAGAATTCAAACTCAGATTCTCCTCATTCCAAGTCTAGTATCCTATCCACTGCCACCATCTATTTGCTCAATTCTGAGTGGAACAGAAAAATGGGGCTATTTGGAAAAAAATTCAGAGTTGAGTGAGAAAATTAGTACCATCTTAGCATCCATCTTAGTGAATCTAGGTTGAAATTTCCCCTCAGACTGCACTCCCCAGATATCTTCATCATACCTCAGAAAGTTCTTCCTCTTGAAAGGTAACTTCATCCCTAAACTCACAAACTCCCAACTCCTGAGGACCTTCTGCCTGTGATTGATGGGCTGGACATTTCTTCATTCCCTCTAGCCTATACTCTGGATTTCTCCATCCTGCTCCTAGGCTGTGGACCCTCTCTCCTCCCTCCCCTCCACTTTTCTACTTCCTTGTGTATGTTGTCTTGCTCATGAGATTAAAGTTGAGGGCAGGGGCTGTCTTTCTTTTTGCTTGTATTTATATTCTCAGCATTTAGAACAGTGCCTGGCACATAATAAGAGCTTAATAAATATTTGTTGCCTGGAAAAAGCTATCTAGAGTTTTAAAAAATAATTTGCACATAACTATTCTGTGGTTGTTACTCTTCCTTACTAAGGAATGCTGTCTCCATCCCTCATGCTATTGAGGGGAAAATAGACCAATAAATCAAAAACTCATTGTGTACTTATTTGTACGGTCTTCCACAAAAGTCTAACTCTATGCCTAATTGTGATGTGGAAGCGATCCCTAGATTTTTGAAGGTTATATTCTTCAAGGCAAAGGTAAGAGCACATTCCATTGAGTGGAAGTCTGGTTTTGTGTCCAGTGGGAGGTAATATACTAATTCTACTCGATTCAATTTAATTCTAAAAATATTTAGTAACCATCCACTATGCTCAAAGTACTATATAAGGTACTATAAATACAAAGAAAAAAAGAAAGAAAATGGTCCCTGCCCTTAAAGAGATTACTTTTTAATGGGGGCATAAAATGATGTATACAGTAGGGAAATACCAGCTTACTTATGGAGAATTGTTCACAATAACCAGGGAGGAGAGGAGGGAGGTAATAGAGGGAGGAAGATTAAAAGATGTTTTCCAGAAGAGATGGCCCCTGAATGGAATCTTGACCAGAACCAAGTATTCTCTGAGGCAGAGGTGAATAGGGAGTGCACTCTGGACAGCAAGGAACAGCCTGTTTGAAGGTACAGAAGTAAAAAATGGAATGTTCAGTTTTTTCCAAACATAGAGTTTGTAAAAGAGAACAAATACCTGAAAATCAGGTTAGAACCTGATTGTGAAAGACTTTAAATGCCACACTGAGGAGT
Organism: Notamacropus eugenii; assembly: GCF_028372415.1. Lineage (NCBI taxonomy): Eukaryota > Metazoa > Chordata > Mammalia > Diprotodontia > Macropodidae > Notamacropus > Notamacropus eugenii. The sequence goes on from NC_092875.1 coordinate 209,042,242, forward strand.
TTGCATTTTATCTGAGATCTGGCAGAGTATCGCTGAACATTTTTGAGGAAAAGAGTGACATTTTTAGGCCCTAGAAAGATTACTTTGACAGTTTTGTGGAGAATGGATTAGAAAAATCTAATGAGCTGCCTTAAGAAGCATTTTATACAATTGGGGAATGGCTGGGCAAATTGTGGTGTATGAATGTAATAGGATATTATTGTGCCATATGAAAGACTTTAAAAGTCAGAGAGAGTTGTTTATGTTTTGTTATTGAGTAAATAGCAGATTCAAGATCTGAAGCCAAAGTCCTTTGATTTCAAATCCAGCCCACCCAACATGGTACTGATCTGCCTCTCATGAGAATGTCAATATTAATGTGAGTCAGCTCTTCCAATAATGTCAATTTAATGGTCACTGGGGGGGGGGAAATTTCTCTTATTTAGTGTAGAATGTGTTAACTTAATATTGACAAATGATTTTTTTTCCCTTAAAGATCAGCCTTAACCTCGAATCACTCTGGCTTCTATTGATTGGCCTTAATCACTGAATGGGCATTGCCTCAATCAAACTGAGACTTGTTAAAGATGTTAGCTTGAAAAGGCCAACATCCCCCACTGCATCCTGGGATAGCTCTAGTTATCCTGATCTACATCTGGCCACTGGAACTGAGATGCAACCAGAGGAGAAAGTGAGGCTGGTGACTTTGCACAGCCCTCCCTCACTTAAATCCAATTCACTTGCATCCCGTGGCATCACCTCTCTCCCTTGATGCTGTGGTCCTCTTCTAGAACAAAGGACAAACAACAAAGACAACAAAAAATGATGAAATAGATGATTTCAGAGAATTCTGGGTAGTGTGAATGAAGTGAGCAGAACCAGGAGAACATTTTCTACAAAAACAATATTTTAAAGACAACTTTGAAAGACTTAAGAACTCTAATCCATGCAATGACCACTGGAGTTCCAGAGGATTCATGAAGAAACATGTTACCCACTTCCTGATGGAGAATTGATGAACTCAAGCATAGACTGAGGCTTTTTTTTGGACTTACTCAATGTAGGCAGTCAATTTATTTAATTATACATATTTATAAAAAGGGTTTTATTTTTCTTTCTTAATGGAGGGGATGGGAGGGAGAGAAGGCAGATTTTCATTGAATAAAAAAATGAAGAAAAGTTTAAAAGAAAGACTTAACTCTGATTTTAATGCAGTGACCCTCTATGTCTCCAGAGAATTTATCATGAAGCATTTTGATCCCCTCTGAGAGAAAGACGATGAATATCACTGTGCAGAAACATTTTTGGACATAGCTGCTGGGTGGATTAGTTTTGCCTGACTATGGTTATCTCTTATAAGGATTTTAATTTTCTTTCTCAATTTTTAATTGGGGAAGGGTCAGCAGAGATTTGGCACTAGCAATATCAATGTCAAAAAAAGGACCATTATAACATTTCAAATTATTTAAAATTTTTTTTTCAAGTAACAAGTATTTTTAACATATTAATCTATTTCTCCCACTACTCCTACCCCATTAAGCAAATTTTTAAAAAGTCCCTCCATACATATCTATGTAGTCTGGCAAAAATGAATCCCCACATTAGACATATTTGAATATGTATGCCTCTTTCTTCATTTTAAGTTCATTACCTCTCTGTCAGGAGGTGAGTGACATATTTCATCTTCATTCTTCTGTTCTGGATGTGTTGGATACGTTGCATTTGAGATGCCAAGTAGAAATATTCATAGGGCAATTGGTGATGCATGACTAGAGTTTAGGAGAGAGATTAAGGCTGTACTTATTTATTTGGGAGTCACCTGCAAAGATAATTGAACTCACAAAGGGAAAAGAGTAGAGAATAAGACCTAAGATGGAGCCTTAGAGGACACCCATGTCTAGGTGGAGGGAGAAGGATTTTGATCAAGCAAAGGAGATATAGAAGAATATAGAATATATAGAATACAGGAGAATATAGAAGAATCAGTCAAGAATCATGTCAAGTTTAAGGAAAAGTAAGAGACAGTAGTGTCACAAAAGCCAAGGGGAGGAGAATGATCAGGATAGGAGATATTGGACAGCTACAAATCTGAACAGAGGTCAAGTAGGATGAAGGCTAAGAAAAGTCCAATAGATTTATTAATTTTTCTTTGTCATTAGATTTGGCAGTTAAGAAATCACTGATAAACTTTGAGAGAAGTTTTGTAGAACAAAGTTTTCTATCCTCCAAGGAACAGGCTAGTTAAGCACAAAGAGACTCAGTCCGGACAATGAACATCAAGTGAGGAGTTTTTGGGAGATATTAGAAAATGAGTACACTGAATGATATAATAGAAAGAAGAGTGTCTCTGGAGTCAAGGATTTGGGTTCAAATTCTAACTCTTCCACTTACCACCTAGGGAACTTATGAAAATTATTAAAAGTCTTTGTATCTTGTTTTCCCCTTTAGTGAATTTCTAAACAATTGTAATTCATTCAGTCCAAAATGTACAGTAAAATCCCAAGAAGCTTCAATAGCCATTAACAAAACTTTATCTCCAAACTGACTCCCTCCATGCTGAGTAGGTGGCAAACAATAAGTATTTATTGATTTACCATGATTCATACATGAAACAACTGAATTAGGATGGTTTATGTATGCTGAGTCAGCAGTTAGAGAAGATATAGGATTTAGAGATGGAAGAGAGACTCAAGACAATCTAGTCCAATTATTCCATTTTACAGATGAGGAAACTAAATTCAAGTAACTTTTCCCCTTCAATTGGTCTTCAAATCCAGGTCTCCAGCCTGAATCCTGGGTTTTTCCCATTGTACCTCTCCTCCGTATTAGAACAGGTACAAGAAACACCATCCCACTTGGAAGCTTATTTGGAAGCTAGGGGAGTTTGACCAAACTAAGTTAAAGAATCTCGACTCAATTAAGTCAATATTTAGAATCATTAGTTGTATTTCAAGAACTTCAACAATGGCCTGGAACAGAGTACTAGCCATAGGATCTACTTCATGTCCTTGTATTCTAAATTCAGATGCATTGTCCGCAGGCTTACCAGCTCAGCTGATTGCTTTTTAAGAGCTAATCTCCCATTACTACTTTTGGCAAGAAATAAAGCATATTATTTCAGGCAACAGAATTGGCTCTCAGCAAAAATGTTGTGGAACAAAAATTTGTCTTTGATACTCCATCCCCACCTTTCATCACCTCTCTTACCTAGTGCCCTCAGCCTGGTCCCTGATTTCCCAGGTACCCCCACTAGATAATCTCTAAGGTCCCTTACAACTTTAAATTTATGATCCCATCATCCCTTTCCCTCTGGGTCTTGATTTATGCTATGTGGTAGGTGTCCCACCCTAGTGTGCAGTCAGCTGCTATAGCTTAACATGTGACCATTAACAGGTAACTCATTCCTTCTGGAGAAAAAAATGATACACCCAAAGGAATAATAATAATAGCTAGTATTTATTAAGCAGCTGTTATGCACCAGGCATTATGCTAAGTGCTTTACAAATATTATGTCATTTGATTCTCACAACAACCCTGGAAGGTAGGTACTATTATTATCTCCATTTTACAGTTGAGGAAACTGAGGCATATAGAGGCTAACTGACTTGTCCAAGGTCACACAGTCAGTATGAGTCTGAGGCCATATTTGAACTCAGGTCTTCTGACTTCAGGCCCAGTGCTCTATCCATTGTGCCACCTAGTTGCCTTCTTACAGTGATTATTACAATTTATGATAATAACAGTGGGAATTTCAAGCATTATAATAAATCAGTTGGGAAGTACTTTGGGGTAGATGGACCTAGTCATATCACAAAGAGCTGGGCCTGAAAGTTGAGGTAGACAGTGGAGCACTGGGAGGCCACAGGGAGACCACTTTGTTTCTTGCCTAATAAGCCAGAGTTTCCATTATTGCCTAAGTCAAATTCAGACCTGTTAAAGACCTTGGCTTAAAAACAAGGTCTCCCACTGCATCCAGGGCCATCTTTAGTAGTCCTGATCTCACCTCAGACATTTGACACTCACTAGCTGTGTGTGGGCAAGTCACTTAACCCAAATTGCCTCATCCTGGGTCATCTCCAGTCATCCTGATGAATATCTGGTCACTGGATTCAGATGGCTCTGGAGGAGAAGTAAGGCTGGTGACCTGCACAGCCCTCCCTCACTCAAAGCAGTCAAGTGCAAGTCATGTCATTATTTCTCTGATGGCATGGTCTTCTTCGGCAATGAAGGACGAACACGCACACACACACACATCTTGCCACTGGATCCAGATAACTCCAGAGGAGAAGGTGAGGCTGGTGACTTTGCACAGCCCTCTGTCACTTAAATCCAATTCACTTGCATGTCATGGCATCACCTCCCTGATGCCATGGTCTCCTTCAAGAATGAAGGACAAACGATAGCCAACAATGGCTCATAAACCATAGTTCTCTAACAAGACCCCCTTATTTACCCATAAACCCCCAAAATAGTGAGGCTGAGATAATGATAACATGCAGATAACACTGTGAAAATGAAACATGACACATCAGATTGTTTCAATTCAATCTGAGAAACATTCATTGAGCTCCTATAGCACCATGCATTGTATTAGATATTCTGGGAGCTAGAAAAGGACATTTTTGACATGGTCTTAGGCTAAGAATTTGCATTTGAAAAGGCAAGACATCACATGCAAAAATTAAATTACAGTGTGAGTCAGAACATAGTAAATACTCAAACCGGTGGTATAGGAAGGAATCATTAGAAGAATTCAGATAGGCGAAAGGGCTGAAGAGCTGGTCTAGTAAAAGAAGGAATCCTGAAGGTGGTAAGGTTCAATTTGGGCTTCAGAAGGAGGAAGATTGGGTTGGGGAGTAATATAGTGGAGAAGGGCATTCCACCAGGTGAGGGAAATATGCAGGCCCAGAGGGAAGAAAGAAGAGTTGATGGTCCCAGCTAAAAGTGTTTTCTCCCTCTTCAGATTTCCCTAGAGTACTTTAATTTTTCTCCTTCCTGCTTATCACATTCCACCTTGTCTCATACTTGAGCAAATGAATGCACACACTCACACACCTTGTTTCTTAGACTATGTTATTTTAAACTTTGTATTCTTGCTGGAATTTAACTGTTAGTCTAACTGAATTTCCAGTAAGACAGACCGTTTCTCATCCTTCCACTCCTTTCTTTGCTTTTTATCCCTTTATCATGGCTTTCCTGCCCATTTCCCCATTCTTTTGAAGATTTCTTGTGAAATAGTACTATTATAAGAAAGGGGACGGGGTGTGAAATAGTACTATTATAAGAAAGGGGACGGGGGAGAGGAAGGTTAGACTAGATGATTTCCAAGATCCTTTTCAGTCCTAAATGTGTGGTCGTTTATGTTGTCAGGAACTTCCTATTTACCCAGAAACCACAACAACAGCATATTCAAACAGCAGGAACTCAAACCAAGAACCAGGCAGCAAAAAATGATCCTCATAAAGACAGAAGGTCCATGCCCGTTACTCCTCAGAAGATGCTCCCATTACTGACTATTAGAGCATACACAAGCTCAGTTACAAGGTCCCAAATTCACAAGAGAGTAGGGAAAAAAAGCAGCAAATTGGATGGCAGGGGAGGGGATTCACAGGAACACTAACAGCAGTGAGAAGACTGCTGGCAGGGAATGACGAAATGGAAAAAAATAAGGGATAGAAAGTACAAGAATCACAGAAGTCGGGAGTGGCCACTGGAGAGCCTTTAAGGCATCTAGGCACAATAACTGACATTCGAAGTAATGATTTTAAGTCCTCAAGATAAGATTTTTAAGGAAAATAGCTTGGCATAAGGAAATGATGCTTGAACGGAAGTACTAGATTCCAGTTCCAATTCTGCTGAATTAAGCGAGTCAGTTTCTCTGAGTCTCCGTTGCATGATCAGCCCTTACTGGGTTGATGGTTAATGACACACTTCTGTAGCTTGCTCTCTGCATTTGTCACTTAAACCTCAGTTGTTTGAATGCTGGTGATTCAAGAAATACCTTAACTTGTCTTTCTTAGTTTAACTGTCTAAAGTGGATATTTAAATTTTCCCTTGATTTGTTTTCTGTGCTACAGACAAATTAGCATTACTTTCTTTCAAATCACATCAAAGTTTTTGATGTTTTCTGTATTCCTGTGGTCTTGATATCCATGACACTGGGCAGAGAATGGGAAGAAAATTACTGACTTCATGAATAATTAATTTGTTCATATGAATAGCCTACAATGGGAATAAGCTCCAGTTTAATCCAGGGGTTTCTCTAAAATGGAGAAAGTATGAATCTTCCTTTAACACCACTAACTTCCTAACCTTTTCCTATCTGTAGAGAGGAAAACATGCTCCCACATATGACTTAACAATTTGACTGAAAAGAGATTTCCTCATAAGTGAGGTAAGCTAACTCTTTGGGAATTCTAGGAACAAGAATTTCTTTGGGAGAATTTTGCATATTCCAGGTTGTCTACATTGTGAGTCATTTTTTCCCCTGAAGGCTAAGTAAGAATGTTATGGAAAGTTTAATGGACTACAATCTCTATAAATTAAGGGATTTTTAAATTCTTTGCATCTTCAACAACCCTAGCAGAATGTCTTGTGTTTTGTTGGTGTGAAAAACATAGATTTGAATGAAACAAAGACCCAATCAAGCTCTGGATTTCAAATCCCACCCTCTAGAATTAAAAAGACGATCTGAAACTAGAAGATATGAAAGGGGGAGGCTGTGTTTATGGATAAATGTGAGAAAATCATGTAATATATTTTAAAAATTAATGTTGGGCCTTGTTTAAATGTATTTTTAACATATTTAATATTTCATGTAAGAACTTAGAATTAATTTAAAGGTACAAATTGTTTCATTTATTGTGTCTCAGCTTCTAGCCCAGTTCCTGGCACATAGTAGGTACTTAATAGATGCTCACTGATTAATTCAGAAATCTAGATCTCAGTCTGTTATTCCTTCAGAAATTTTTAGGTGGCTATGGCAAAAAAGAAGTTAGGCTAGTCCTCAGATGACATATGCATGGTCTGTTCCGAGGCCTATGATATTTTTAAAATACAGTTATCTCTTCCATGTCACAACTTTCCCCATAGAAGTTTCAATATACAGAAGTTTGGCAAAAGAAATTTTGGGGGAGTTTTAGAGAAGCCGAAAATGACACACAAAGGGTAGCAGATGACGCAGAGCCTATGATGAAACACTTAACTCAAATTTCACAATAAGGTACTATAGACACCTATAAAAGAAAAAAAAAATTCAGACTTCTTTTTTGGTATGAAAGTAGGGCCAAAAAATTTTACTCGGAATTTCCAGATTGTGAGGGTGCCCACCCCTGGGCCCCACAATATGAGAGGGATAACTGTAGATACGTATTTAAATGCAGACATCAACAATGATGTTTGTACACAAGTGTATACAGAAATATATGCATTTTTAAATATATTTCCAGGAGAAGGGCTGTGCCTCCTTAGAAGAAGGCTGGAAGAGTTGGGAGGCAGCTAGAGCTATTTATAAAGGAGCCAACAATACACAGATACAGGTAATTAATCAGTCAAATACATGATGGAAAGGGGAAAGCCTTTTGAGGGGATAAATGATCTTTTTCTTATTGGAAAAATAGCATTGTGGGAGTTTCATGTTACTGGCTTATATGCCTAGTGGGGTGACAATATCTCTTTTGGAGTTTTCTAAACCTTTGCAGCAGAATCCATTTTCTTCTTCGTGCAAAGGACTGCTTAGATAGATAATGAAAACGAAGCATTGGCCACAAAATGAGAAAGCCCATGATGGTCAAAACGACTCATCGTTAAAGCCTTGAGCAGAAGAAATACTGTAAAGGTTTTTTAATACCTAGAAGATTTGGCTGCAGATCTCAGAGAAAGTCATTCTCTTCAAACCCAAAGACAGAATGAGATTTATGTAAAGCAATGACTTTTTTTTTTAACCCCTAAAGGTTTCTAGCAGTAGGGTAAGCCTGGGAGAGTGTTCATGTATTTTTTTTTTTAAGTATAAGTGAATAGAAAAACATAGTATCTTCTCAAATGACCAATTTATGATAAGAGTAGTCATTAGAAACAAAAGCATAGCACCAGCACCAACGTTCCCCTGTTGGGAGCTTACCTATATCACAGGAGTATTTTCTAAGGGGAAATATACAGTCTCACATGGGCTAACTTTGCAAAGTGAAAATTATTTACTGACAGTAAAACTCTTGGGATGGATTTAAGATGGAGATTTCGACCTCATATTGATGGGGTGCAGACTCTGGGAGCCTCCTTGAGCTCCCCTTGAATCTTCCCACTTAATCTGGCCTTTCTTACTCAAATCTAATCTTCCCATTTGTTCCAGCAGTCTCAGGAAGCCCATGGGCTTTTCATTATCATTCTACTCAGGTCTCTGTTGTACCCCCCACCCTTGATCCCATCAAAACCCTCATTCCCCAGGCTGCTGACCGCTTCCATCAAGATCTGTATCCATTCCCATACTGCCCCTATCCAGATCTCTGGACTGCCCGACCTGCTTCCCACCCAAACCCTCCATTGTCTGATATCTCTTGATAACCTCCAGCTGTTTCCAGCCTTTGACCCTCCTTGGATTCCCTCCTTGGACTTCTCCTCAAGACCCTTTCTGAACCCCTCTTCCCATCACCCTGGACTACCAGACCCCACCCCCCACCCCACCCCCATCCCTCCTATACTCTTCTCTGTGTTTAAGTTCCATCTTGCCTCCATGCAGGTGCTCAATTCAATCCAGCTCAGACTCTGTCTAGCTGGGATTCTTTCTGGCCCGCTTATGAATATAAGCGTTACAAATTCTTAGGTTCCTTAAGAGGCAACACAATTTGGTGAATCTTTAATAAACTTGTTTTCTTTGGCTTTAAGAAGGCTTGAATCAAATTCTTTCGAACACGACCCGGACTGTCGGTATCTTGCGGTCCACCATCACCCCTCAACCTCGTCAAAACTATAAATTGTTGAGCAAGTACCATCTACATTGGTTAAAAAAAAAAAAGAAGTTTCCCTACTGGGAGTTCCTTATTACCAATGAAATCACAGGTCTGTTTCAAAAATAGTCTCTTCTTAATATCTCCTCAGAATTAATCCAACTTTTTTTTTTTATTAATCACGAGTAGTTTTGTAGTAGGGAGTATGAGAGTAGGAAGAGGATTTGCAGGAGCAAGTAAGTGAGTGGGTGGGGCAAATGTAAAGACCTTGTCTGAATTTTATTTCTAATAATAAAAATAAACATAATAACTAGTATTTATAAAGTGCTTTAAGGTTTGGAAAGAACTTGATGCATATTACCTCATGTTATTTTCACAACAACCCTGGGAGGTAGGTGTTATTATCCCCATTTTACATATGTGGAAACTGAGGCAGATAGACATTAAGTGATGTGCCCAGAATCCCACAGCTATAGCTAGTAAGTGACTGAGACTCAATTTGAACTCGGGTCTTCCTGATGCCAGTTCTATATCCAATCTATCACCAATCACAAATGCCTTCTTTTTGTTTTCTGTCTGCAGATAATGAATGCTCTGTGTTGTACTTTTAGTCACCTGGGCTTCAGAAACAACTAACTTCATTTCAGTAAGACTTCATTCACTCAGGAACAAAACTGTGACATCCATTTCTGACCTCCAACAGAGGCTCCATTCAAGGCATGAGATAGGCAAAATGTGCATTTTGCAGAAAGAGAACCAGATGGGGAAAACCAAGGGATTCAAACACTGGTCCCTCCTTTCCAGCTTTAAAGAGACAAAGCCAGTTAGTTAAAAAAATAGTAGATTGTGATGAAAAGATAATGATTTGGGGTGGGGGGGCGGGGGCAGTGGGGCTAGAAGAGAGATATAAGTCTGCTTTAAATTCTGGTTTGGGAACTTAGATGACACATGTTCTACTCTTTCAGTTCTTATGACCTTGCAAGAAATAAAATATCACTGATACTTTAATGAAAGAGAAAAACTAAAGAAAGGGAACTGTAATCCCATCTTCAGCAAAGTGCTGATTAACAAGTTTTACTTGGCAATGGTAATTATGTTGATGTTTCATCTTTTCTCTGTTTCTCATTTTTCCATGTCAATAATCTGTTTAAATAGACCAGGTTGAAGTCCTTCAATTATATACCCCATCAACACATTTTTATTCTTCCTTCTAATTTAGTATTAATTTTTACTTTAATTTGTCAGTGTCCTGACTTTATCCAGTGAGGCTATCCAGAGATTTCAGAAATCACTCACATCAGTAACCTATAATGTCCTTTATGCTAAAATATAATCAATTTCATTTTTTGTCATGATTATTTACTGTTCCCTATGTCCAAAGCCTGTGAACTATATTCTGGAAGAAAGTATGCAGCCTACATATATATGGGACTAATATGTCATCTATGAAGTTTTGACCTCTTTTTTTCTTATTTAGGAACTTTATTTTCCAGCTTTTTTAACCATTCTTCCTCCTCCCACCTTTGCACTGAAGTCACCAAATATTAATGCACATATTGATTTAATTTGGAGGGTCTTACCAGGTTCTTTGGAATTTCTCCAAAACTTCAATGTCTACATCATATGCTAGTGTATAATTTATAGTGCAATAATTTATGTGGTCATCTTTCTGCTAATATTTATCATAAGCTTGATTCTTCCAGCCCAATGTTATGTATCTGTGAGGGGCAGTTAGGTGGTGCAGTGGATAGAGCACCAGTGCAGGAGTCAGGAGGACCTGAGTTCAAATCTCACCTCAGACACTTGACACTCACTAGCTGTGTGACCTTGGGCAAGTCACTTAACTCCAATTGCCTCATCCTGGGTCATCTCCAGTCATCCTGATGAATATCTGGTAACTGGATTCAGATGGCTCTGAAGGAGAAGTGAGGCTGGTGACCTGCACAGCCCTCCCTCACTCGAAAAACAAAGTCAAGTGCAAGACATGTCATCATTTCTCTGAGGCATAGGTCTTCTTTCCCAACCTACACTAGCAAAGGATCAAGTGACCTTTAGGGTCTGTGATACAACCAGATCACAAGACTGTCTCTCTACTATTTCTCCCCCACAGGACAACATTTGCTTGATCCTGTTAACTGAGTTCTAGATGCTATTATATCAGGCCTTCTCCCTGTCTTGGCATATGAACTGTATCCATTTACAGGTCAGCTAGTATGCCTGTGTTCTCCATTCTTTACTTCTGGTTTTTCATCAGAAATATGGACCTAAATATTTTCTCTAAGCTTTAGACTGTTTCTTGACAGGTTCTCTCATTCATCTGAGACTCTCCAGGAACAAAGCGGGGAGAGAGTAGGGGAAATGGGACCTGGAGTTTTTAAATTTGATACACATTTTGGTACTTCAATATCACTCATCTTTCTCTGTAATGTATAATCTCCTTCCATTTTGATATATCTTCTTTACAATGATAAAACACCAGATCAACTATTTTTTGCCTCTGTTCTGCAGCGCTGAGCACACAGTAGGTATCTTATACATACCACAGTGAAGAGCTTATGTGGCATTGATTTGAGCAATGATCACTTGAGAATAAATAATAAAACCAACAAAACTTTGATGAGCAAAAACTTTCAATAACGAAGCATTTATACAACCCAATCCCAGCATCAACCTTACCAGTAAGAGAAAAATGAGAGGGGAAAAAACCCCGCCTAGCTGGATTAATTAGAGGAAATTCTGAACTCCTAAAAAGGTTGTATGTCTTAAAGTTTTAGAAGAAATGCCACTTTCTTCCTTCTAAGCACATACAGTAATCAAAATTGTAATAAAGTATTTCTACAGAGAGGTCTTCAGAGTCTGACTTAATACATGGATATGACCCATTTGTATGGATGGGACCTACTCTACTCCTCTACAAGAAGCTCAAGCTTCAGTTTTCCTTCTATAGGCTAAGCTTGACCTCTGCAATCTTGCCAACCCTGCATATTCATTCTTTTCTCTAGCCTGGATCAAATGATCACCCGTCTTAATCAGCAGTTAGGATGGAGGTGCCTTCTCTGTACTTACCATTCTTTTTAGTTTGGGATCCATTTGGAAGCTGGTCTGAGCCCTGTAACAGTGCCCTTGGACCCCAAAGGGAAAAGAAGGAAGAATGAAAGAGGAGGCACCGAGATAGTACCATTTAATAGCTGTACAAGCTCCCCGTCAATTCATGCCCCCTCTCAAGAGGAAGATGAGGGTCACATGAGGGAGCTATTCTTATTATGAAAACAAAGATGCTTCAGAGAAATCCAGTCAGTTCTACAGCAGAGAAAGAAACAATGAGTCCCAGACTAACAACAATGGGATGAGGTAGTGGTCTGAAGGTCATCAGATGCTATTGATAACTAACTAGCTCAGGGACCTTCTGGGGTCACAGACCAGGATATAAAACAAAGGGTAAGAAACTTTTGAACAGCCACTTATTGATTCCTGGTGCTTAGAGAAATGAATAACCCATTCAATCTAGTAAGAATGCCTTTAAGTACCCAGTGACCCAGTGACAATGGGGCGGAAGTGAAATCTTCCACCCAATTCTCTCCTCCTCTTCACTTACAGCACTATCGTCTTCCTAGTCACCCAAGCTCCAGACATAAGTGCCATCCTTGACTCCTCACTCCCTCTCACTGACACCCCCCCCCCCCATTCAATCAGTTGCCAAGGCCTGTAGATTTTACCCTTCCAAACATCTCTGCGGTATGCCCCTTTCTCTCATCTGACACCGTCACCCCCCTGATACAGGCCCTCATCACCTCATGTTTGGACTGTTGCAATAGCCTGCTGTTTGGTCTGCCTGCCCTGTCAGTCCATCCTTCACAGATGTCAAAGTGATCTTTTCCAAAGCACAGGTCTGACCATATTACCACTCTCCCACCCTCATATACACAGACATACACACTCAATAAACTTCAGTGGCTCCTTCTCACCTCCAGAAGCAAACGTGAAATCTTTTGTTTGGCACTTAAAGCCCTTAAAAACCTTCCCCCACAAAAAACCTTTCCAGTCTTCTTACACCTTATACCTCCCCTCCCCATGTACTCTGTAATCCAGGGACACTGACCTGCCTGATGCTCCTTGCACAAGACACTCCACGTCCTGACGCTGGGCACGTTTGTTGACTGTCCTTTATGCCTGGAATGACCTCCCTCTTCATCTTTGCATCCTGGTTCTCTTGGCTTCCTTCAAATGCCGCCTAAAATCCTCCCTTCTACAGGAAGTCATTCCTGATTCCTCTTAATTCTAGTACCTTCCAGGTATTGGTTATTTCCACTTTATTCTATATATGACTTCTTTGTACACAGTTGTTTGTACATTTTCTCCCTCCTGAGCTACCCTCAGAGCACGGATTGTCTTTTACTTTTCTTTACCTCCTTAACAACCAGAATAGTGCCTGGTCTTAATACATGTTTACTGACTGATGGAAATTAGAGAATATTTTACATGGTTCCCTAGTGTCCTTAAAGAACTGTAGCCTAGAGCAGGGGCTCTTAAAGTGAAATCTATAAACTTTTAAAGAAAAAAATGATAACTATCTTAATAAAATTGGTTTCCTTTATTATCCTGTGTATTTTATTTTTATGCATTTAAAAGACATTATTCTGAGAAGGGATCCATAGGATTCCCCAGGCTACCAAAGGGGTTGATGACACAAAAAAGGTTAAAAGACCATGCTGTAAGAACAATGCTTCTCAAAGTGTGGTCTGGGCACATCTAGGATGTCCCCAAGATCCTTGCAGTGGGTCTTCAAAGTGAAAAATCTTTTTATAACATTATTAAGACACTTTCATTTCTGTTATGGCAAATATTGATAAACATAACCCACATGAAAAAAAGTTTGCTGGGGTCCTCAATACATCTTCAGAGTATAGAGGAGTCCTGAGACTAAAAGTTGAAGAACCATTACTTTAGAACCTACTTCTGTTTACTTTCCATAGAATGTTAAAGTTAGAAAAGAGCTTAGGTCATGTAGCAGAATCCCTTCATTTTACAAATGAGGAAATAAAGTAATTTTATGAAGTTACATGGCAACTAGTTTGAACTGAGGTTTCCTCACTTCCAGTCCAGTCCTCCTCCATCACACTGACTCACTCCCCTTAAACTCACTCCAGAGTACATAGGGAGAATGAGATGTGGTAATACATTGCTAGTAACACTTTCTGGATGCTAGCTTTGGTTTATTTTCTTTAAATTCACTCAGTTTTCCAGAGACACTGGCCAGGCATTGGCAGTACTGAAGGAATTTAGAGAGCACCTCTATGTTGGTCTTCCACTCTCGATGAAATATCAGGAAAGGAAAATTAAGATGAATAATTAGAGGATGGAGCAACTTCCAATCTCCGTTGCTGTTTACTTCTGCTGTTTACTTCACTTGGCATTGCTGCCTAAAAAGGAGAAGAATTCAAAAGAAATTTCTGAGAGATGACCAAAATGCTCCAAATGCTAGGGTCTATTGGGTATAAATGGCTAACTCTCAGAAATGGGGGATCTGTTCAGCTGGAGTACTTAGTGTGTGGCATTTCTGAGCCCCATGAAGACAGGGTATTCTCTCACATACCACACAGTTCCATCTGAAAGAATGAAGACGATCAACATGGAGGATATTCTGCATTGGAAATGAATTTGCTCAATCATTATGACTGCTGGAAGATAGCATTATAAGAGTGAACTAAAATTGATTTTATGTTAATGAATTATTTCAGCAATTGTAAGAGAAAATTAAATCTGATTTTATGTTACTGAATCAAGAAGGAAATGTGAGATTTCAGTGCAGTTTGTGTGAAGGTGTTATATGTATTCAAGGCTGTCAATCTGAAAAATTTGTGGAAATTCCCAAGTTAGCAAGAATAGATAAAAAAGTGTTCACAGAAAAACAAAACAACTAAGAGACTGTAGTAAGCACACCAAAGAGATGCCAGTGAGGCCCAAGCATTACCATGAACTAGACTGCTTAAGGAAGAAAGACACATGGAACCCAGCCAGGGCCAGATGTACCAGGCACAACTGGACCAAGTGGAAAAGAAGGCCTGAGAGAGCACAGGAAGATATTTCACCTGTACAGACTGGGGCAGCCCCTTCAATTCCCTTGTGAGGCTTGGCACAACCCTTTTCATGCTACTTCATGGTAATTATATATGGATTATGTATGAAGAATCCACGAAAGCATGGATAATTTAATGAGTGTATAGTGTCTGTGTGCCTATGTGGGTAGACATGCCTGTGTGTATATATATCAATGTTTTAGAGTTGATGAAGCTTCTTGTTCAATAAATTTTTGGAAATTTAAATTCTGCGTCTCTTGGTGGTTTGTCTCAATCTCTCGCTGCTCCAGGGTGTCTTGGGAATGTTGACTTCTTGAAGGCATTTCTAATCTGACAGCATCACATCACTGCTATCAACATTCATGTGATTGTAGCCTTTCCTGCTTCCACTGGTGCCAACTTTGAGCTGTACCAGCTACTAGATGAACTTTTGGCTCCTGTCCTGTAATGAAAGCGGAAGATGTTTCTCTACCCCCTCAATAAATCTTATATGTGATCAGATTTTAATGTTCCTTCTGTCCTTCCCTTCCCCTGCTCCCTCTCCCTCTCTCCACTTTATTGTCACCTAAAATATTGAACCAAAACCAGAAGGAGAAAAAGAAGCAAAAACATTTATATTTAGCAATAAGAACCTTCCCTGGGTCCAAGAGGCCGGGGTTGGGGGTGGAGGGGGTGTCTGCATCCTTTCTCTCTCCTTTAAAGGGCCCTTCTGATTTGGACTTGAGTATGTTTGGACTTGGTTCCAGTTTGGGAGACTCTGACCTCCAAAAAGAGGGGGCAGGCTCTTTTGTCTCATTATTTCTTTGACTCTTTATATTCCTACTCAGGAACCTTGGGGAAAATTACTTAAAGCTTAGGTTTGGTTCAGTTTTAGAGTCCAGGGTCATCCCTCAAGAGGTATTCAAAGTGTAATGTAGATCAAGCATATTTATTTCCCCCCTATCAGGGAAATGTTAAATACACTAGACTCACAAGAATGCATTGATAGAACTTAAAGAAACAACAGCTATAATTTATAACTGCTATTAAACTCTCCCAATAGGCTGCTACTTACCACATCAAGATATGAAACTGTTTGCTGGACTGCTGAATAGGTATTTTACATTTCAACTCTACACTGTTCAAACAGTTCCTTCCAGGTCTATATATTCTGGCAAGTCAGGCCTGAACTTGGGTTCATCCTCTGTCTGTGACCATCTCCTCCTCCAGTAATTATAGGGAGGGTACCACTTGTACTAAAGACACAGGATTTCCTGACATCTTGAACTCAAAAGTTGCCAAGTCTGAACACGTCCATCTTGGGATTGATATTTGGTCACCTATGATCTGGGAGGAAATACAAAAAAACAGAAGATGTAGTTAGGGTTCTGGGATCCAGTCTCCAACTCACCCAGGGAGGCCAAGTACTTTAGGGAAGAGATAGCAAAAGGAACAAGAATTTGTTAAATGCTTAGTATGTGCCAGGCACTGTGCTAAGTGCTGTACAAATTTTAACTCACTTGATCCTTGCAACAACCCTGGGAGGTGGGTGCCATTATTATCATCCCCATTTTACAGCTGAGAAAAGCAAAGCAGGCATCCCTTAAAAGTGACTTACCCAGGGTCACCCAGCTAGTCAAGTGTCTAATGCTGGATTTGAACTCAGGTCTCCTTGGAGGACTCTTATTTCTGAGTTCAAATCTGGTCTCAGACACTTACTAGCTATGTGAATCTGGGCAAGTCACTTAATGCTATTTGACTTAGTTTCCTTATCTGTAAGATGAGCTAGAGAAAGAAATGACAAACCTCTCTAGTATCTTTGTCAAGAGTAGCCCAAATGGGGTCATGAAGAGTCAGAACACAACTGAAATGACTGAACAAAATTACATACATTAGCACCATAAAGGACCAGAGTTCCTTGAAGGTCTATGGAATAGATTTGTGACTGGGTAAACAAGAAAAGTGGCTTAGGATAGGGCATTTGTGGCAAACAGGATGGTTGATTCTGTAACTCAAATTTTCTCACCTGATAGAGGTGTCAGGGTATAGGGTATCATATTACAAAGGAAGTGTAGGGCACCCCTCTTACACTAGTCCAAATGTGAAGTATTGAGACATCAAAGTGAAGCTTAGGCTTATTTATTTATTTATTTGCATCCTGGGTCATCTTCAGTCACCCTGATGAATGTCAGGCCACTGGACCCAGATGACTCTGGAATAGAAAGTGAGGTTCATAACCTTGCACAGCCCTCCCTCACTCACATCAAAGTCAACTACAAGTCATGTCATCATCCTGATGTCATGGTCCTCTTTGAGAATGAAAGACACACAACACAACCTGTGGCAACAACCATACGATACCCTGCCTAGTGAAAGCTGAAATACACTTTAAGGAACTTGTGAGTTAACTGGTACAAATGACCATTACAACCTACCTGCTCACTGTTCTACTCTACTCCTCTCCCCTACCATGGCATGTACAGCTCCTAGTTTATGGAGATGAGTTTTCATTAAGTAAATGAATTGCGTGCTCTGTCTCTCACCTTCTCTCTTCCTCCCTCCCTCCCTCCCTCCCTATTCTAATCTGATCTGGGAGGCTGGATTTGGAATTTTAAAGTATATAGAATGTCACAGTTTATGATATAAGTTAATAATGTGCCATGATTTTACTATTTTTTTAAAATGTTTTTTTTAAAAAACAATAAAAAAACATTTATTTTATTTGTAATTTATGGAATAAAACAAAAATTTCATAACATAATATCATTAATCTTTAAAAAGATGATTGCACATGAAACTGCAAATCAGTTCTTTCTTTGGATGCAGATAATGTCTTCTTTCGTATGTCCTTTGTAGTTAATTTGGGTATTTATAACACTCAGAATCACTTAGTCTCTCAGAGTTGTTCTTAAAAGAATATCGCTGTTACTGTATATGCTGTACTTTTATTGATCTAATTAAACTGTTTAACCATGACCTTGAGGATCAAGTTCAATTCAACAAGCACTATTTTTTAAATAAATTTTTTATTGATCTTGTTTTTATATTATGTAAATTTCCCTCTGTATCCTTTCCCTTCCTCTTCTCAATAGCTATCCCACATAACAAAGAAAATTTTTTAAAGGAAAAAGAAAAGAGGAAGAGAAAAAACAATAAGCAAAAATAATCAACACATCAAAAAAAATCTGAAAATATATTTAATGCTCCACACACACTTCACTTCTGCAAAGGAACGTATGTGGAGGGGGAGAGATATCTTCCTATTACTCTTCTTTGGAAACAGGCCTTCTACAAATATATACTATACACTGCATGTAACCCAGTGGATAAAGCACTGGACCAAGTTCAAATTCAGCCTCATACACTTAGTAGTTGTGTGACCTGGAGTACAGTCATTTAATCTGTCTGCCTCAGTTTCTTCAACTGCAAGATAGGATAATAATAGCATGCACCTATTGTGAGGATCAAATGAGATAATTGTAAAATACTTACCACAGTATCTCGTGCATAGTAGATGCTGTATAGCTGTTAGCTATTATTAATTTTTTAAAAGGTAAAAAAAGACAAAGTCCTTGTACCCAGGAGTTTATATTTATATGTACACATACTTTATATACATTTTGGGAAATACAAATCAATAGCTTTCATTAGTCCATGTTTTCCAAAGGACCATAGATTTGGAGTCCAACCTTCATTTTGTAGATGAAGAAACAGATCCAGACAGATTAAGTGATTTGCCCAGAGTCACAGTAATAGCTACTGATTCATAAATCCATTTCTGATCAATATGACAAATCAACTTCTTTTTGCAGTTAGAGGTCCATTAAATGTATCTTGTATTTCTTATACTGCTGAACATATGATGAAGGCAAAAGGTTGTCCTGTGTCACACTGTGAATATGATATGAATAGAAAGTTTTAAGGTCTTCCAAACTTTGCAATTTTACTTATTTTTGACTCCTCAGCACAAAATTAAGTTTCAGAAAGATGTCATGAGTCACTCTTGGAAGTAAATTTTAAAAAAGCAGAAATAAATTAAAGGAGACTTCTAAGCAGGGAAAAGAGGAAAAAGAAGTTCTCTCCAATATTTTCTCGACTTTAATCTTGCAGTCTAATTAATGAAGTGCATTTCTTCTATTGTTTTCTGAATTGATGTCTGTTTTCTCTGAAATAAATGCAATAGAAAGGGTGGTACAGCCCGTACCTTAATCATGACCTTTCCATTCTTAGGCACTAATGACTTCCAAAATAGCTCTGGTGGATTCCAATCCCATAAAGTAAAGAGAAGACTAAATCAGATTCTTCCTGATACCAAGTAACTTGATGAAACCTGATTTGGAGGCAGGAGTAGTGTGGAATGGTGAACCTTAGCTCTTTCCACTCAGAATTGATAACTCATTCTTTCCTATGGGTAGCAATGATATACCTGAAGTAGTTTCCTTATTGAGTGGAGTTTTGTTTCCCTAGGTGCTTAGCTTACTTCTGTGAAATAATATAATCTTTAGAGACATTCATCAATGGGATATGTTTCCGAAAGAAGGAAACACTGCTGCTAAAAAGAACATCTCCCTGATGCTTGAAATTCACTTTATAAGAGAGAGGTAACACAATGAGAGATTCACAATAATGTTTTGTTGAAGTTTTGATGGTGGGTGGGTGGATAGGTGGGTAAGCTGAAGGGCATTAGAATTGTAGTGTGTTTAGAGGGTTACACCTAAGTAGTGGCAAAAACAAAGGGAAGCTGGGATTGACAAGAACAAATCATGTATTTCACAATTCTGCTGAAGGCAGGTTCTATTAAGTATATAAGCTTAATTTTGATATCTTAATACTTCACATTTGGACTAGTGTAAGAGGGGTGCCCTACACTTCCTTTGTAATATGATGCCCCATAACCTGATACTTCTATCGGGTGAGAAAATATTGAGTTACAGAATCAATCAACAGAAGTTGGGAATAAATTCCATAACGAATCATTCAAAGGTATAATCTAAGTATGAACAAGTTCTTAATTAGTGAGAGAAATGGAGTATCTGAATACTTGAATGACAGCAGATTCTGAACGTAGAACACTGTGTGGCTGACTGAAGAGTATTAGTCATGACGAATGGTACTTGGATAAAATAGCAAGCCAATTTGATTCAGCATATGAGAGTACAATAGCAAGTGGTGAAGTAAATCTGGCCAGATCCATGAGAATCACCCATCTTGACCAGAAGACACTTTGTGAACTTTGAAAAGTCAGATTTGAACTTACTCATGTTAGTAGCACTGTCCCCAAAACAGCAGCATCTGCAATAGCACCTGAGAGATGTGCTATGAACCATCTAGACATGGGGCTCAGTAGAGCTACACCAAGGAGAAACTTCATGAGGACTCTACCAAAGGACAATAGAATAGGAATCTTCACAACAAATAACCGTCTTGCCTCTACCTGAGGACTTCCAGTGATGAGGAACTGACCACCCAGCAAGGTAGCTCACTCCATTTTTTAATAGCTCTAAAATGATTTTTCCTAGTCACTTCTGACATATATTGACCTTGTGGTCCTGGTCAAGTCACTTTAACCTCTTAATACCCTAACCAACTATGGAAGACTTTTAAGTTGCAAAGAGGGTTACTACCCTGAAAAGGTAGAGTGAATTTCTCCACTGGGAAGGGAATAAGCATTTATATCATGCCTACTATATGTGAGGACCTGTGCTTTGTGCTTTCACAAATATTACCTTATTTAGTCTTCACAACAACTCTGCAGGGCAAGTGCTTTTTATTATTTCTTTTTACAGTTGAGGAAACTGAGGCAAACTGATAGTGACTTGCTCAGGGTAACATAGGTAGTAGCTGAACTCAAGTTTTCCTGATTCCAGGCCCAGCACTCTACCACTATGCCACTAGCTGACTCTGTGAATCTCCCTATACCAGTGAAATCACAGGTGCAGTCCCTATCCCCATTCCATATGTTGAGCTGAAATCTTTGGTCTGTGTAATTTCTACCTGTTGGCCCTAGTTCTACTCTGTGACTAGGCAGAACAAACATTAATACCCTTTCCTTCTTCAACTATTTGAAGACAACTAGTCCATGCAAACAACCTAGATCCTTCAACAGATCATGACAATCGCAGTTTTTTAACCACCTCACCATTTTGATCATTCTCCTCTGGACAAACTCCAACTTGTCAATGCCCGTAAAATGTTGCACCTAGAAATGAACCATTTCAGATGTGGTCTGAGCAGGGCAGAGTACAGTGGGACGATGACCTCATCATCCTGAACACTGGGCTTCTGTGAGTGTTATCCGAAGGGCTGGTGGTAGAGTGCAGCTGCTCTGACTGGCAGAAGCAAGGAGCATGGTGGATACAGAATGATGGCGGCTGGAGGGAATTAGGAGCCTCTGTTATCTTTTGAGATAAGGCTAGAAAGATTAGAGTAGGCTGGTGCTTTGGAAAGATGGGGCCATGAATCAGGACAACCTAAGTTGAAATTTAGGCCTTAGATACTTAACAACTTTGTGACCTGGATAAGTCACTTAATGTGCTTGCCTCAGTTTCTTCAACCATAAAATGAAGATAATAGCACCTATCTCAAAGTGTTGCTATGAGGATCAAATAAGATAGTATTTGTAAAATCAGCTTAACACAGGGTCTGGCATATGCCTATTCCCTTACCTGCAGAGGACTGGCACCTGATCCTTAAAATGAAGGTGGCTGAAATGTACTGATGCTGACAGTGTGCTCTGTGGTCTCAACAAGAAAGCAGGAAAAGCTCAACTTTTTCCGTTCCCTGTGGTTAGCAGGTGCTTTGTACAATATTCTGTATTTCTTTGAGCTTTTCCTATTTCCTACAAACTATGATTGGCTCTAAGAGATCTGTGCCTCTTATCTTGTTAATTATCTTAGTGTATGGGGAAGTGTAATGTAGGATGCCAGGGAGTGCTCTAGTCAGAGGTTTATTCATTCATCTAGAATGCCAGGGTTTTTTTCAAGGGAGGGTGGAGATGGAGATTATTGGGAGACAATTTTATGGTTTGCCTTATAACTTTGAAAAACTCCTAAACAGCAGATAACCAATATGACTTGGGACTGTACACCTGCTAGGCTAGGAGTCAGGGGCGAAGCAGATCAGGTGATTTTTGTTTTAGGAAAGCTTCAGCCTCTAGATGAGGAAGGAAGCAGAGAAGAGCCACAGATCAAGTTAAGATTAAATCTCCTTGCTTGATGAAGAGAAAGAGGTGATGTCTAGAAAAACTCTGCACTGTCTATATTCCTGCAGTGAGAGGGAGTCAGGAGTGCCTTTTCCCTGTTCACTTTTCAGTCTAAACCTCCCAAACCCTGCTAGACAGCACAATTTGCTACACTTGTATTAATAATCTTATGTCACAACGGCTTTTTTGGCAGCCATTTCAGAGTTTGCCATTCACTTAAACTCCCTCGAATTGCTATTTAGTTACGTCACCTTGTGTCATACCACTCAGTACTTACACATTCTTACATGATCCCTCACTGTAAAAGTCCCTTACTCAATTTAAAAGCAAAGTATAACAAGGCAAATACAAAGTAATTTTAGGCAAGAGTTGGGTGGTTGATCAGAATATGTACCTTACACATATGTATATATGCATGTATATAATATGAATATTAGGCTATACATGTACAATTATATTAAACATACTTCCACATTAGTCATGTTGTGAAAGAAGAATCAGAACAAAAAGGAAAAAACAAACAAAAAGAAAACAGTATGCTTCAATCTGCATTCAGACTCTACAATTCTTTCTCTGACTGTGGATAACATTTTCCATCATGGGGCTTTTGGAACTGTCTTAGATCACCGTATTGCTGGGAAGAGCCAAGTCCATCAGAGTTGCTCTTTGCACAATGTTGGATTAGAATATTTTAAATCTACGGCCTTTCCCAACTTTCCCACAAGGAAACATTTTGTTCTTACGTTTTCTTCCTTTTGCACAATTTCTTGAAACTATTTGGCCAGTAGATGGCAGTGATAGACACTAACTTTTCTTGGATGCTTTCCTGAAAAGTCTCAGAGTTGTTCACTTAAGAATCTTCACAGCTTACTCCTACCTGGGATCAGAAGTCTTTAAAGTATTTTGCATAGGGGGTAGAGATTGTATTTTTTCATTCAATTTTTATAGTGTTACACATTTAGACAAATTTCTCTCCTATTATTCTCTTACGTATGGATTTTCCAGTAGTTACTTTCCCCTAATGAATAAGCAAATTTTTCACGACTATTTTATTGCCTAAGTTAAGAAATTAATTTCACTATTCAAGAGAATCTTGGAAAAATTTTAAAAAATACATTTCTTACCCTTTCAAATGTTTGTATCTGTCAATTTGTGAGGTCTGTAAAATTTGTTGGTAACAACTAGTGGATGCTGGCAGAGGTCTTGAATAAGACAGGATATCACAATTTATGCACTAAGTCAATTTGGGAATAAGTTAACTAATTCTGCCCTTATCTCCAACAGTTATTCTTTCATGGAAGGTAATGTTATATACTAGGATGACAAAAATTCTTTTGGCAGCGAAATTATGGCATGCATTAAACAGGACCAATTTTACTCCTACCAGAGTGGATGTCTTACTTATCCCTCCTATAAATGAATTTCCAAAATAATCAAATAAAGTAACTTGGGCTTTGTCTTCATGGCAGGTGACAAGAGACTTAATGCCAACACCAAAGTCACTTGATCTTAATTTAATGGCAACAAGAAAGGTTTCACCGAATGCATTCTTCAAATTAAAATAATGCATCTACTCAATGCTTACCCAAGACTATCAACTTCACCAACTCTTTATGGAACAGAGAGGTACATGGTAAGCTTTTTAAGGATGCCCACTGAGTAGTCACATGGGGTTAGGTTGGGGGGAAGGTCTAGACATCTAATTTCATGGGTATATAGACCCAGTGCACAAACTAACTCCCTCTACTGATGCAGATACGCAACTGTCTTACAGTGTACAACTGGCTTTGTATTCCTTTGTCCACCCTTAGCGCTACATCCTATTGAGCATACAGATAAAAGCAAAGAGAGATGAGACATCATCTCTGCGATTCTAGCACACGAGCTGTAGGTACAAATCAAGCATTATTTCGGCAAATACTCCAGAACAAGTTATAAGCGCCCATGTAATATTTTTATTTAGCAGCACATACATGAAAAAACAAAGGAATTATCCTGGCTAAGTTCAGTGTAGGTCTGTTTTCTAAAGACAGTAAAGTCCAATTGTCAAAATCTTGAAGAGAACTGATGACACAACGGCTATGCAGCGAGAGAACGAGATATTGACAAAGCAAAGTGATCACTTTAATTTCTATCATACTCTTCAATATTTCCCTTATAAAACAACACATTAGGTCAATCAGCTTAAAATAAGGAAGACAGAGACAAGGAATAAATATATAATAACCACTGCCCAATACATCAAGTCCTATTACTGAAGACAGCCCATCAATTAAATAACATTTCTTTTTGAGGACTTAATTTTTTTAGATCAGGGATTCTTCACTTGGGGTTCAAGAACAGATTTCAGAGGGTCTGTGACCTTGAATGGGAAAAAAAAATCTTATTTTTCATTAACCTCTAGCTGAAATTTAGCATTTTCTTCAATTATGACTGCAGGAAATAAAACATTACTCTGCTTCACCAGACTGCTCAAAAGGTCCATGACACAGAAAAGGTTAAGAGTTCCTGTTTTAGATGGAATATTCATTCTGGGAAAAAAAAAAAGTAGTTTTGTAGCAAGTTCAGAAAAAGTTCAGCTGAGATAAGAATATGTAAACTAAGAGACCCTTGTCGGAGCTTGGGAATTAAATATAAATATTGGTCAGCCTTATGCCTTCCAGTGGTTCAATTTTTATATAACAGTGTACAGAACTCTGGTATAACAGCGCATGTTCAAAGCTTTTATAGGTGCCTGCTTTTTTATGAAAGGAAAAGAGAAAAATAAGAGGTCTGCTATTAATTAGAAAAATGGCCCAATAACCAGATTAACCAACTTTCCATTTAGATATCACTCTCCAAAGTGGGGAATAAAGTATACGGCTCAGTCCAGTTGAGACACTTCATAAAGGTATGCACCCAGCATTTTGGTCCCTTCTATGTAGTTATGCCTAAAGGAAAACAAGAGAGGGTTATCAAGTTGGTTACTGACCTAAAATTCAACAGGTATAGTCTGTGCAGAGCACACACTTATATTTTACTCCTAGGACCAGCAAAGCATTCCAAATATGCCAATAATACATGAGAAATACAATCAGAGAAACTTTTGATAAGTGGCAGGTTTAAGAGAGGCAGGCAAAAAAAAAAAGCCTAGGCTAAGCCCTATATTTAAAAACCAAGATCTCTTTTCTTCATGAAACCAAATTTGCCTCACCATACATCTCATTGTTTTTATCACTCAACATACAGGTGAGAAAGAAGAGGTAGGAAGCAACCTCAACTGGTTAGAGAATTAAAGTTACATCTTCCTTTTCTTTCCTCTACTTCTCAAAAGTTGAACAGGGAGGAGCAAAGGAATCAAAAAAGGGTCCTGAGCTCCATAAAGGCTTGTCTAGTCTATGTCAATAAAGTGCTTGAGATTACTTAGAAGTTTCTAGAGCCTATGGAACTAAATGTAGCTATTCAGAACATCTCCATGATAATAATAAATGGTATTAAATCAATTTAGAAGTCTGAAAAGTATATTTGTTTAATTCTACTTGGGCCAACACTCTAGTTTAAGAGTCAATATCTACCCAAAGGACTTTTCTAAGACTACACCGCTGGAGTATTGATATGTTTTGAGAGGTTCAGGGACCCCTCAAGGACCAAAGTACAGGAAAGGATCATCCGGAATGAATTCACGGACTCAAGCATTCTTTAAGTCAAGTTGGCAAAGGTTTATTGTAAATGTTAATATGGCAGGTAAAGCTCCTCAGGGAACTTTCAACTTAACAGGAATGACATACTAATTGGGTGATATAACATACAACCTTGGTCACAGGCTCACTACTGGAAACCGGGGTGGGGGGAGATGTGTTCCTAAGTGGTGTATTTTTGGTCTATTATGTCTGTGGCAAGACAGATCTGAGAGTTGATACCCATGGCTTGACCTCTGGATTGTATATGATAAACTGTGGGAATCAATACATGATACTTCTGCTGGTACAAAGATAGTCTTGTTTTTACAAGGGAAATTCTACAGAGGGCAGCTTGTAACAGGGAAAGACAGTTTGTTTTACTGTGACCCACTTATGAGTTATTGCTAGGCATAGTGTCCTTCAGCTGGGAAGAAAACTGTCAGGGATAGTGTTTTGAGTAGGGAGAAAATGTGACCTTGGAATTGGGATCCAAGCATAAGCACCCCATCAGCATCATGGAGGAAGAAATATAATTCTAGACTGAGACATATAATCACCTGTTCCTAGGCCCCTTCAGACTTACCTGTTGAGTTTTTCATTTTGTGAATGAGCACCATCATCTGCTGATCCGACAGGCAGCAGCATTACATTTTTACCTGTGGCCTCTTGGAAGGTCAAGGTCACAGGAATACTGCCCCCTTCTCTGGTCAAGTCTGGTTCAACACCAAAAACTGAGAGGAATGTGGAAAAATAGTTAAGTCTTTTCTTTTAAAAGAAAACAAAAAATGTTACTAATGTTGATTTCTATAACCCAAGCCATAATATTTTAATCACTGTATTCTGGGCCAGCGCTTCAAGAGCGGTGAAGTATGGACCACTCAGAAGTCAAGCTGGGATTTGGGGGATAGGGGATGTCAAACATCTTAAGCAACCACTAGTAAATCAATTATGAAAGAGTGTATATATACACTTCTTCCTGCCTGAGGAAACTGGATACCAGGGACTAAGAGAATGACCTTGTGGAAGCTTTGGTGAAATTAAAAGCAAAGAAAACCCTCTCTTAAATAAAAAATCAATAAAAGCCACCTGTATTGCCGGAAGGAGTTCCCATGCTGAAGACAGCATGAATTTTTCAAAACACTAAAGAAAGAAGCAGTGTAATGTAACAATTGATTACCTTACTGTAGCATAATGGATAGAAGGCTAGTCTTAGAGTTAGGAAAGTCTGGGGTTCATGTTGCACCAGCAGAATATGGTATACTACCTGTGTTACCCTGGGCAAGTCATAACCTGCCAGTGTTCCAGACAATGCTCTGAGACTCTTAGCTGCAGATCTGTATCAATGGAAGGTATTTCCTCAGTGGAGCTCTCTACCCAATGAAAGCACAGAGCCCGCTTAGGATTATAAGGGTGGATACCTTTATGGATGACTAGGCTACAAAGCCAGCACCCGGGGCTTGATTCTGGTTTGCCAGGGGCTTTTCCTTCTCAAGGGTTCAAAAGAATTACACTCATCTGTTCCACTGCTGGCCTGACAGTGCTGTGAGCCCACAAGCTCAGAAGTCAGTCACTGACCTACACCGAGGAAGTATTTCTGACCTCTTTTTAGGGCTTTTCTCCCAGCCAGGTAATGAGGATGATTGAAGTCGGACACCCAGGGTTTTCCACCATGGCCCATGTAAGCTTTGAATTTGTTGGGGCTCTTCAGTTCAGCAAACTTTGTATTCAAGTAACTTATAACCTTTGGCACACATAAAAAATATGAACAGTTAATCATAAACTTGACACTAACTAGGATTCGCAATTAACAAATACTGGGTTTTGACTTCCCTATTCAATATTGTTCTTTGCAGATGTCAACTGTGAATGTCACTAAATTATTAAGTTCATTTCACTAAAGGCCAAAACAATGGTAATATTTTAATTATCTCAAAGTAACTTAAATAGTACTGACACCCCACACACAAGGCCTAGGAATGGACGATTATATTGGCATGAAATTATATTAGTTTTCATACTTTAATTAGGCAACCATCAAGCACAAATCCTTTTGCTTCACTTTCCACTAAGCAAAATTTACAAAACATTTATTTTGTTTATAAATGACCTTTCACCATTGGTATGTTCTTCTTCATCATTAACACAGAATGTGTTACAGCAGAATATATATTTGAGAGCTCTAAATCTTCACTACAAACCTCGGTGTATTTCAGCAATACAATCAGAGGCTATATTTTGTATTTCATAAATATAAGTTCAATGGTATTGATAGTACCTTATTTGAGCAACTGTTTGTATATACTTTATATGTAAGAACACATTTATATTGGCTGTATTGGATAATTTTTCATTTTATACAGTACCTAAATACGGTACTAAAATTTGGTAGTTAATTATTATTAGTCATTAGTTATTTATTTACTCATTCATTTCTACATTCATGACCTGCTCCTAATTAATTTCCAACAACTGAGTTTGGGGAAGCTAAAAGTTGGAACCCTGAAGTCTTAGGTTTTAAAAAATTTACATCAGCAAACCTAATAAATTTCATTTCTGATTATCAGAAAACTGGATAATCATTTTTATTTCACAGCACACCCCATCCCAAAATACCTGTTTTTCAACAACCTCAGGTACCATATCTGGCACCAATCTTATTGAGAATTTGCCAATCACTTTCCTAGGAATCACAGTTTTAGCTCCTGTTCCAGAGAAGGCTCCTTCAATTCCATGGAGAGACAGGGATGGATATCTCCATCTGTGCATTAAGATTTTTTCCTATAGGAGAAAGACCACATCCTTAATGGAGTTAAAGAAAGTAACATCATTTCTTGCTTTGGCTTCAAATGCAAATGCTGAGAAAAGCCAGTCACTTGCTTCTAGAGATAGGAAATGAAAATCAGATACTTGATACGTACATAGAGCCTTTCTTCATTCACTTGGTGAAAAATCTGAATCCAGTGACATCCACTGTCATAAGACTCTGGAGCCAGATCTGTAGCCACAATTATCCAAGAATTTTGTAGCTACTGTATATCCTATAGAGCCCAGTGAAATATATTATGCTAGATAATATACCTATCTTCCACTATACCCCAATGCCTTACCAAAGTGTGCAGGTAACTATGACTTCTTGAGGGCTATGACAAGAAGCATGAACTCTAGCAGAGTATACCAAGTTGGGAAAGAAGATTATAAACTAAGCTGTGTATTTAGGATTTATATCTTCACTGGGTCAGCCTAAATCTGTAAAGGTATTTCCCCATAATGTTGGCCACCAAGTAATAAATTTCTGAAACTTGTGAAGCCCATGTAATAATGTCACATGTAAAATGTGACAGTGGGGATCTGCACTGGATGGAAGTGGAACCCAAAGTGACAAAAAAAATCAAAAGTGTTACAGTTTGGAAACATATGTTAGGCTGAACATACTCTGTTGAAATGAGATTGAGATTTTTCTCCTCAAATAAATTAAGATTTTAATCAACAACAAAGGCAGTATGGTGTAACGGACATAGCATAAAGTCTAAAAGCTAGGATAACCTGGGTTTGAGTACCACCTCTGACGCAAACTGGTTATGTGACGTTGGGCCAATTCAAGCTTATAAGTTGCAGAAGGTGCTAACTAGTATAGGTTAAAGGGAGTTTCCCTCACCTGATAATACCCTTATGAAATGAAATCACTTATCTGGTGATTCCTAATCATCGATAAAACCAAACGAAATGACCATATCTATATGACCATAAATGAAATTCAATTATACCCATACAATATGCCTTCCCCTATTAAGCTTCCTCCATGAGCCTAAAAGGAAAAAGTGAGTGTGTGTGTATGTACATTGTATAATCCATAACTATCTCTAATGCTAATTTTGCACATCAGAATGAGAGTGGACAAATAGCTGGCCTCAGAGCCAGGAAGAGCTGAGTGCAAGCCCTGTCCTGGACATGTACTGTAATGTGGGATAAGTCATTGCCCTTCTTAGTATTCTGGGCAACCTTCTAAGGCCTGACCTGCGTTGGTAGTGGGAATGTCCTCAATCAAGAGTTCCTGATCCCAAAGAAATGATGGGTCCAGTACTGTCTCTAGCCTATTCTGGAATATATCCAGAGGAAGTAACCATAGTGGTAGGAAAATTTGTAAACATAACTATACAAAGATCAATTGAAGAAACTAGGTATGTTTATGTTGAAGAAAAGATGACTTGGAGGGAGGAGGTGAGAAACAAGATTATGTATTCAGAATATTTGAAGACTGTCATGTAAAAGAGGCAGACCTTTGGGTTTGTTTTTTTTTTTGGCCCCAACAGGCAGATTTAGGATTAATGTAAATTAGGAAGACACAGACTTTTAGTATAACACAAGGAAAAATTTCTTAACTGGAACTATCCAAAATGGCCACGAGCAGCCTGAAGGGGTATTCAGTAAGTTCTTGGTCACCAGAGGTTTCAAAAAGACACCCACCCCCATCAAGCCTCAGCCTGGAATCTGTATTCACTGGGGCCAGACCCTGAAGGCCCTTGTGACTCAGCAATGCTATAATAAATCCTAAAGAAGGGATAGCAGAGGAAAGAACAATGGGGACCATGGGCTAAGCACCACCAACCTGGATTTTGTACAGTGGTTTCTCAAGATGAAATGCCATATTTTTATTAAGGAAGCTAAAGGAAATAATTATCATCATGCCTGGCATTGAGGGCAGACAGAAAGCATTAGGGATAAGTACTGTAACATTTTTGTCAGGTACACCAGTACAAATCTTCCCTCCCCATTTCTAAAGCTTCAGTCAATACTACTGGTTTTAAGAACATACCCTACATCAGAACACTGACAGGACAGGCATCTCAACAGCAGATGAAGTCACCTGGGGATTGGCAGGATTAGAGAGTGGGGAGAAAGGCACAATCAATCCTGTCTGAGATGCAGGAGGCTTCGGTACGGTTCACTACTAGTTACTAGCTTATTGGATGTTCTTTGGTAAACGACAACTACTTCATGTCTCAATTTCTCCTCTGTGAAAACAGGTTAGTGCTCACTTTGAATGATAGCATTTAGGATTAATAAAACCGTCACTAGAGGACTTAGAGATCCTTGAATAAAGATATTCTATTATCTTAGAATATCTCACATATCCAGCTATGCAAAAAAACATTTACCACGATGGAATAGAAATTTTATGTTGGCACTGACAGAGTGCACATCTGAAATACGCAGCAGCCTCAGTCTAATGGAGGATCGCTGCACTGATAAAACCTTTGCCTAGACAGAATCATTAAATTTCAGCCTTACAATATACCTTAGAAATCATGTAAGCCAACCTCCTGATATTAGAGATAGGCAGCTGAACCAGGGAGCCTGATTTATCCAAGGTCACATGACTGGGATTAAAACCCAGGTCTCCTGACTTCTAAGCCAGTTTCTACAAAGCCATGCTGTCTCCAGGATTTATTTCTGAAATAGTCTATCAGCTTTGAAAGATTTTTACTATCAAAGGACTTTCTATTACTATAAATGCAAAGATTATAGGTTAGGGCCCTTTAAAGAAACTGAGAGACCAACATTAGAAACTAGAAAGTTGGTATTCTGTAGTTTAGCCTTAAAAAAAGGACTCAATGATCCCTGCTGCTTCTATAAGGATTTGAAATGACACTAAAATAAACATCCAACCTAAAGAAAAAATTAAAAGATGATACTAGCAAGGCAGGGAAAAATAAAATTCTTACAAGAAACACAAAAAATCCTTTATTGAAATGAGAGAAACCACCATAAACCAAGAGCTAGACCTGTTAGCAGAAACAAGCCAGAACTTCAATTCTGAAGCTGTAATGGACCACATGGAGAGTTATGAGAGAAGCCATGGAAGACTACGTCATAGGCCGTAGTGAAGGATCCCTGTTCAAGGATCCTGAAATTGATTATACTCATTTTCTCTGCTAGTCTCCTGTGACTCAAGCAGTGCCAAGGTAGAAATTCTGTTTGTTTTTCTGGCTCTCTTTGCTTTTTAGCACTCACAAATATAGCAGTTACCAAAGGTCAGGCCTCAGGATCTCAGGGACAATTAAGTTGTCTCAACAAGAAAGAAGAGTCAGCATACCATACCTTTGAATCATGTAGAAGTGTCTCTGCTCCTACATCTTTTGCATATTCTTCCAAGTCAAAGTCAATCTTTTCATATTGTAAGAGCTCCTCATCAGTAACAGGAGCCACTGCTTCATTAATACCAGGGATGAGAATGTGTCCCGTTCTGTCCACCAAGCAGCCTGGAGAAAAATGACACAATATTAAAAGTCCTCCATGAACAACCAATACTTTACCACAGTGCCTGGCACACAATAGACAGCTGATAAATGATTGCTGACTTGAGTATGCCACTTTTTAAGTTCTCTGATACCTCACTATAGTATAAAAGTATATGTGAATTTCTGAAGACCATGCCAATGGAGCACAAGCTTTGGGCAGGTCCAACCAAGGTGGAAAAATTATGAGCATGACAAAGTAAGGAAAGGTCCAGCTTAGCTGAGTTCAGAAACATTAATCATCAGACGGTCAGCCACAAATGATCAGAATTTTGACCACAGCAGTTCATAAAAGAGGGCAGTTAGATGGAACAGTAGATAAGAGTGCCAGACTCTTCTTCCTATGTTTAAATCCAGCTTCAGACCATAGGCAAGTCACTTAACCATATTTGCCTCAGTTTCCTCATCTGTAAAATGAGCTGGAGAAGGAAATGGCTAACCACTCGAGTATCTTTGCCAAGAAAATCTTAAATAGGATGACAAAGAGTCAGACATGACTAAAAACAACTAAACAACAATAATAACTCATACCTACTAAAGTAGATAAGGACCGTGCCCTGCATCAGTAGAGAGAGTACTCTCCATGGATACAGTCAGATTTTTTTGAAGTATAACTACATTTAATAAAAAAAATATACTGTGCTGAATCCTTAAGAGTCATACCACTCAGAGTGAGAGGGAAAGGATTCACAGAACCACAGAACCAATGGAAGCTGTGACATTGTCAGTGCAGCATAAGTCTTGAAGTGATGCTAACATTACACCGACAGCCACAGGAATGACAAACACTATACAAAAGTCCAAAAGACTTCAGTCTTTTTTCGAAAAAGGAAACGATGTTTTACAGAGGTCATGGCTGTGGTAAACAGGCTCTAGTTCTGGAAGCCGAGCTTCCTTGCTCTGTTGTTCCAGTAGTGAACAACACTAAGGGCCAAAAAAGGCCTGTACAAAAATGCAGCTCACCAAGATTGTGTGAAAGTGCAATACAGTTGAATTACGATAATTTGGTGAACCAAGGTACACATGTAAGTACGCTCCTGGTAAACTTTCAACAGTATACACACACAAATCACTGCTGAATCTCACTCAAACTTTTTCCTCCAAATCAACAAATACTTACTGAGTATCAATCACATTCAAAAAAAGAAAAAATGAGATGTTTAGAATGGACCATTCTGGTTAAAGTAACTTCTGCTTTAATGTAAATAAATGATTGATTATGCTTTGTTAATATCCCTTGGTAAATGGACTTACCCATCAGAGTAATGAGATCTGACATGGCTTCATGCACTGAACCACCATACACACCAGAATGAAGGTCTTTGTCGGAGCATTCCACCTGGTTTGAAAAAAGCATATTCTTATTGTTATGCATGGTGGGGGAACTTTAAAAAAGATGAGTGGAAACTATATTTGTTCATGAGAAAAAACTGCTCTCCCCAACGTAAAGTCATGCATTCCTCAAATTAGGAGGCTTTAATGAGACCTGAAAACTATGACACAAAACCCTGAAAGATGTAACTATTTTTCATAGAAGTTTCCATTTACTTTTCAACTCCCCTGGCATGAAGGGAGGCAAACAGTTTCAAAATGTGATTCCACATTTTTACACTAACACTTCAGTTACCTTGTACAGACAATGAAGAGTTCCACATAAACTTATGTTTTCGGGAAAATTCTGTTAATTCTTTAAATGATATAACAGTTCTTTGGTGAATTATATGCTTCCCTACTTCTCCATGCTAAACAAAATTTAATCTTGATAATTTAACATCATTTCAGAATAGTCATTCATCTGACAGACACCTGTCCATTACTGTACTATGACAACTTATGCTGGAGTGCCTATCCCCATACCAAAGAGTTGTTCTTGCTTTTTTGTTTCCTCATGAAGAGACTTTTTTCTTCTGCTTCGGTGATGATAATTCATGACCCTGCTCCTATCCTATGTACGATGCCACTTTGGCTGTCTGCTAAGCTCTCCTCTGCTTCTCTTTTATCTTTCCTTGTTGTATGTCTCGTCTACTTTCCCACCAAGCAGTAGAGGGTCTCCAGTTAGGGAGAGTGCTGGCCCCTAAGCTGGTGAATTTCATCCATCTTATTCCACTGGGAGAAATCTCTGGCTTTCAGGCTATTTTCTTTCTTTTGTTGTCAGAGATGATAACTTTGTCTTTTTTTAACCTATTTTGGATGACTGACATAGCCAGAAGCCTAACCTCTGTACAACAGAGATATCCAGGACATGAATACAACCCAACAGTTGTTTGGGTAAATCTATAATCACGATGCTATAATATCAAATACATGCATTCTTCTTAATAACATGGGGGGAACAGGAGAGATGGCCAATGGGTTAGAAAAGATGAAACTCAGAAGCCTACCTCTATAAAAAAATAGCAAATTCCTCTGAGGCCATACGTAATACAGGGCTTCTTTTTCCCCAGCCAGTAGTTGTCAGAGATACAAACATAATCCACATCTTTGAAGAAAGTATCTTTCTTGGAGAAAATCAAGTCATCCAGGCCTTCAGAACCAGATTCCTCCATGCCTTCTAGACAAAATTTGACATTGACAGGGATATCCTTTGGAAATAAAATAAGAAATCTTAGTAAAAATCCAGCTTTTGGCTATTTTTGAAGTCTTAGGTGCGTTACAGAGAAAAAATGTTTCAAAACCACAAATTTTTATACTCATGCTTTTGGATATCTAAGATAGAGCTGCCAATGTTGCAAATACCATTACAGTGATCATAAATCTCAGACTTTTTGGGAGAGTTTATATTTCAAGAGAAGAAACTAAATTTGTAAAATAAAATTGCAAAAAGAGTATCCTTTTCAGACCATATGTTGCATTTTGTTTCTGAAAATATGGTTACCACACAAAGAACTAGTACCAGATTCCCTTATAGATCTATCCCTGCCCTGATACAGTTAATCAACAAATGTGCAAGTAGGAAATGTCCCCAACATAGTGTTTTTAAAAATTAATTCTTATTCTGAATTTAATAAACACCAAACAAAATGAACATCTACATATACAAGGTAGAAGAGAAAGAGGCCTGCATATGAATGGGCAGATCTCTACTCTGTACAGCTTGCTCTCCTTCCCAAAGTTAAAACAAACTCAACCTGAAGTTTTCAAAGTTATCCTTATACAACTCATTTTTAAAATAAAAGCAAGGTCATAAAATAATTACTACTGGTTTGTCACTTATAGTATAAGAGCCACTCGATTCAAAGATGGGTAAAATTCTTTCCTTTAATTTACAACTCTCCTCTTAGACGCTAAACAAGCATTTATCTGAAAGTTTTCTGCTACAAAGATCAATAATAATATAAAACAGCATCATCTTACATTTGTAAAATTCCTTATATTTTTCAAAGTGGTTTCATATTATTAATTCTCACAAAAATCCTGTGAGACAGGCAGGAAAAAAGCCACAAAGCTGTAGAGCCTCATTGTTCTGGCTAGGCCAATGCTCCAGTTTATACTATCTGACTTTCTAATCCACTCCAACAAGTATTTATTAAGCACCTAGCATATATAAAGAACCATGTTAGGCACTGCAGATACAAAGAAAAAACCTGAAAAATAGCATTTGTCTGCAAGAAATTAAGATCCTTTACTATGTTACTCTGATGTCAGTGGTTACTCAAATATTATAGGTATGCTTTGGTTTAAGGAAATACAATGCTCAAATAACTAGCCTTCAAAACAGACAAATTAATGGGTTTATATTTATATTATGGGAGAATTTAATATAGGGCTTCTGTAGATTCACAGTTTCCTCAATGTATTAAAAGTATTATTTAATGTATGGCTATAGCCAGCAGAACTGGAAGGATGAGTGCAGAGAGCCATAAGTGTTCTACAAGAAGGTCAGCCCTTGTGAACAGTGGGGATTCCTTTCATGTATAAGTTAAGACTAGATGACTACTGAGATCATATTCTCTCAAATTCTTTAATTATATAATGATGACTCAGACTTCAAGCTAAGTACTGTCCTTTGTCAAGCTGTTTAACTTCTCTAGGACTCATCTTCCTAATGTTAATAGGGAGTAGAATTACATGATTTCCAAATTTCCCACGGGGTCTAAAATTCTACAACTCACAAAAATTATTTACCTAAATTTTCATGAAAACACCAGTTACATGAGTGATACAATAGAAATGGATTAGGAGATAGGAGATTTAGATTAGTCCCACTTATGCCAGTAAATAGTCATGCAATTTTAGTTAATTTAACCTGTGCCTTAAGATTTCACATTCAAAAATTAAGAGAATGAGAAAAGGTGATCTTTTAAAGTTCCTTCCAGTTCTAACTAACCTCCTAGGATTCTATAAGTTAGCAAGTAATATTGGGCAGGTAGGTGGTGAAATGGAGAGATAAGAGTGTCAGGTCTAGCATCAGAAATACTCATCTTCCTGATTTAAAATCTGGTCTCAGACACTTACTAGTTGTGTGACTGTGCAAGTCACTTAACCCTGTTTGCTTCAGTTTCTTCATCAAGAAATAGCAAACCACTCCAGTATCTTTGCCAAGAAAACCCCAAATGGGGTCAATGAAGAGTCAGACACAACTGAAAAACGACTGAACAATAAGAGCAAGTAAAACTGAATCAACATGAAGTACCCAAAAGCCAAGTAACTTATCCATAACATTGGACAGTACACAGCAATTTCTTGCAAGTTACTAGAACCACAAGAATGTGAGTTATAATTCAACTCTGTATAATTCAACACTTTTGCTGGCTCTTCAGTACTATCATTTCTGAACCACAGTAAAAGTTAAATTTTAACTTTAACTAGAAGTTAACGGAGAAAAAAAAGCATAGTCATTTGAGTTATTGCTGACACACAGAGTTGTGTTTCAAACTCCAAGGACTCAGTCTTTACCAGGAATTTCACAGTGGGGAGGATTATTCATGTACTGCTTAGATAGAAAGTAAGGTGCACTCGGCATAAAGGGATATGGTTGACATACCTGATTTATTTGCTGAAAAGCTTCCAGGGCATTTAGCCAGCCAAGTACTGGTCCCTTGTCATCAGTTGCACCTCTTCCATAGAGTTTTCCTAGAAGAAGCATGAGTAAATTTGTGGGAAATCATGATTACAATGATTGAAGGGACCCCAACATCTTGACTCTTGAATATAGATACCCTGACTTTCTTCTCTAAATCAGAAGCAGCATTAATTTCATTCCATTAGGAGATCATTGCTATTCTGAACTATCATTAACAAGGGACTGTCTAGTATCTATGGATATGTCAGATGTCCATAATCAGGGCCCCTAGGTGACAGGTACAGAATTAACCAGTGTTGTGGACAATGGGTCATAATATTACCTTATTGATACACAAAGTTAATCCATGATTCATCTCTTACAAAACCATGTCTTTTCTGCCCTCTCTTTCTTCCTTAACACAGTACACTTCCACATGGAAGACACTGACATTTTGTGAAATGAACATCAGATAGAAATGATAAATGCTTATGCCAGTTATTCTGTGAATACGTTAAAATGCAACTTGGGTATATTACTTTAATTATTACTTTAATTAATGTGATTACTAATCACATTTTTAATAAATTTGTAATATCCATTTTGTCTCCACACTTGTTTCTATTAGAACTATTCACTGAGAGTTGCCTATGGCCAAAGGACATCAGACAAGCTGCCAAGGAGAGAGCTGAATGAGACAGAAAGAATGGTCCTGCTTTGACACCAGTGGTCAATCATGGGTTTATGTTTGCTTTCCTATTTGAGAGGCTAAGTTTAGTTAACTGTAATTGCACCGGTGCAGAAATGCTTCAGTTCAGGATAGGTAGTAGTTGGTGATATGGCTCTCTTCAGCTTGGATCCACCACCACTAAAACCACACACATAAGATTTGGACTTGGGCTGAAATGGTATGGCAAGGTGGAAAGCACGCTTGATTTGGATTTTAACCTTGTCTCTGCTATGTGCTTACTCTATGTGGCTTAGGCAAGTACTTTACCAGAATGCTGGGCCTGATTTATAAAAGGAGGCCCTGGACAAGGTGACCTGTGAGATCCCTTCTAATTCTAAACTTGTGATCCTATGAAATTGGTTAATATACATCCCATTGTTTTCCTTCTCTAAAAAGCTGAAAGTACAATCTCTGTACCAAACTGGGCTGGGGACTAACAGATGGATAGAAGTTGTGAGAACAGTAACCATGACACTCTTGAGAACTAAACCACGGCCACCTACACACACCAACGCTTTTGCTGTATTTACGTTCACTACTATCTTTTGTTAGTCCCTTTACTTACTTACTTTCCCCACTGTTAAAACGTTTTACTTGGTCAATGCAGGCTGATTCACCTATTCCCAGTAAGCAGAAGGAAAAAGGAGCCTCCTATTGCAGAAGTGTCCCAAAGGATCTATATGAGTAGGGTGGGGGGTAATGGTAATTTAAATGGGAAAATCTTTCCTATTCATTAATAGGCCCATGTGACCTGCTTAAATCACATGGAAGCCTAAATCACATGTGGTAGGAGGAGCTAGTTGAATGAGTGGAACAGGAAGGGTGGAGCAGAACTGCCCTTAACCACTATGATAGTGGTTAAGGGCAGAGGGGAGAGGACACAGACAGGCACAGCTAGTTTTATGAGTGTTTGTATGTGAGAAGGTCCCAGCAGGGGGCAGGGGGAGACTTGGGAATGGCTTTGTCCCCTGAAGTGCTAATGTGCATTGACTATGATGGATTTGTCTTTCTGGTGTCTGAATAAATGTTCTTCTTCTGCCTTCTTCTATGTGAAGAGTCTGTTATACTTTGCGATTTAGAACTATGGTGGCATATTCATAGTCACCCTCGGTGCTGTGCATATTGCCTTGGTGACATGAACAGGGTCGCAGGGAATAAAATCTCTATTTGGAGGCAGAAAGATTTTAGAGGAAGAAACTGATATGGGAGGATTTACCTTATTCCTCCCTAGCAAGGGAATGGACTAAAAGAACTGGACCCTTTGAAAACTGGGAGCTGAGGTTACAGGAGGGAGAACCTAGAGATTTGGAAAGGTGTTTGCAAGCAATATCAA
Source organism: Notamacropus eugenii (assembly GCF_028372415.1). Classification (NCBI taxonomy): domain Eukaryota; kingdom Metazoa; phylum Chordata; class Mammalia; order Diprotodontia; family Macropodidae; genus Notamacropus; species Notamacropus eugenii. The sequence goes on from NC_092875.1 coordinate 209,081,440, forward strand.
TAAAACCAGGGAAAGAACTGGCAGGAATGTGTAGGAGAGGCTAGATTTTATCAACAGGTTGCCCTATTACGTGTAAAAGCAGAAACAAGCTGCTGAAGGAAAAAATTCAGATGAGAATTCTCAGTGTTTGGGCTTTCCTTTAAAAGAGCAAGCTGAAGGGTCTCAGGTGGTAGAAGAAAAAGCTGTTTATTTAGCTCATAAGAAGAGAAAAGCTGGCCAAAGAAGTGTGCATACAAACTTTGTACAGACCCAGTCTAGTTGTCATAGTGATGACTGCCAGGAGAGTATGTTAAAATGTAACAAAGTCAGAGTTGGAAAATGAAACAATGTTAGAGGGACAAGCTTTTCAGGCATAAGCACACACAATACTAAGGGGAAAACAGGAGAACCAGGGGGGCAACACAGTGTTTAGGAGATAACTGAGGATTTTGCTCAGCATGAGGTTATAAATATTTTGAGTTAGTTCACTCAAAGGATGGGAGAATCATTAATATCTTAGATGTGAGAATCAGTGATGAAGGAGCTGGAGGAGTATCAATAGATGGTGTGGACTACTTGAAATTCACAGGTATTAGGATCCTTGGGGACAGCAAGCTTTTAGAGATTACAATATGTAAGGAGGTAATAATATGACTGATGTATTATCTTTGGTAGCAGAAGGATGCAGTAAACAGTATCCCACTGACTCTATGTGTCCTACTGGAGATAGACCCTGATATTCACTTAGAGACTGTATAATAAAGTTAAAGAAGGAGGTAATGAAGACTGCCATGATGACTAGAAACGCAGATGCACACTATGATACCCTCTTGATAGTTTCCCATAGGAATATAATAGTGAAGACGGCTCCTCCTGCTTATTAAGCACCTAGTTCTGACTCCAATAATTGGGGAAATAAGGCACCCTCTTTCAGAGGTGCTGGACAAGATTTCACAGTTAAGTATCTTACGGAAATGGGGAAAGGTAAATTTCTATAGTCTATATTATAGAACTCAAAGGCAGAGTCAAAGTGACAATGGGTCACATTTCAAAGGTAATGAAATGAAGAGATATTGTGTATTAAACAACATAGAATGGGTATATCATATTCTATATTATCCACAAGCATCTGGGTTAATTGAAAGAATTAATGGATTATTGAAAGAACAGTTAAGGAAATTAAGTTGTAATAATTCTTATGAACATAGGAAAAATAATTTGTTCACTGCTTTGTGTAATTTGAATAACAGACCATTAGGAGGAAGTATACCTCTAGCCAGAATGATGACCCCCAAATCTGCAAATTAGGAAACAACACATAAGATCCCAAATATTGAATATCGGACTGTGAGGCCTGACGTCCCAGCATTGTATCCAGGGACACCTGGTTTGGCACAATATGATTTACATTGTTTGGAGGACTTTTGTTTGGATAGGAAAGAAATAAGAATGAGAATTCCTAAGAATCATTTTGGACGGATGTTACCTAAATCAGGATTAGCAGCTCGAGGAATGCATGTATTGAGTGGAGTGATAGATTCTATTATCAAGGAGAAATTATTGTGACATTCCAAAATTTAGGTGAAGAACCCATACAGTTTTGTAAAAATGATAGAATTAGGTCAAGTGATTATTATTACTTGTGAAACAATACCCCCTGTGAAAACTGACCCTCTGAATAAATGAATAAAGTTTTTCTTCTGACTTCTTCCGTATGGGGAGTCTGTTATATTTTGCGATTCAGAACTATGCTGGCATATTCAGTTGCCCTTGGTGCTGTGAGTATTTCCTTGGCAATACATGGGGATCCAGGATCTTTGCTACAGAAAAGGATATTCCATAACTATAATTCTCCTTTTCTGATTGTACTGTCTTCCAACTCTTATCTTAATTCCTTATGCTCTATGTATTCTTTACTTACTCAACTTAAAGCCCATGAAACATCTCCTAATGGCTTAAGATAAGGGAAATCCCCCACTATACAGCAGAGAAGGGAAAGGACAGAGTATCTGCTCCTGGACTCTCAAGCTGAAACTCTGAGCACATTTTTTCCCATGAAAATGCTGTGGTTAGATTCCAAATTTCAGATTTCCTATGAGCTAGATAAATTTTTGTGAACTATTCTAGGAATGTAATCACCATAATAGCTAGCTAATATTTACACAGTGCTTCAGGGTTTGCAAAGCACTTTATAAATATTATCTCAATTTATTCTGACAACAACCCTAGGAAGTAGGTGTCATTTTACAGATGAAGAAACTGAGGAAGACAGAGGCTAAGTGTCTTGTTCAAGATCACACAGCTAGTAAGTGTCAGAGTTCGGACCGAACTCAGGGCTTTCTTACTGAAGGCCTAGTACTCTATCCACTGTATCATGTGGCTGCCAGATTCTCATTTTTTATGGGAACATGGGTTCCAAAACCCAGGCAACCCATTTACGAACTAATTTTTAGAAGAAACTATTTGCTAGCTATTGAGTGGGCACTGACCAAAGTGTAGGCACTACACCAAGGATGAAAGCTAGGTCACATTTAATGATTTACCAAAATTAAAGTTTTGGAAGGTTTCCTTTGTTTTTAATAGAAAAAATGTTTTTACCTGAAAACCAAACCAATTAAAAAAAATAAAACTGTTCTTCCTTACCATCTCTTTCTACCAATGTGAAGGGCTCACTGTCCCAGCCATCCTCCAGAGCTGCTGGCTGTACATCCAGATGTCCATAGACACACACGGTTTTCTTTAGGGGATCTGAGCCCAGTGTGCCAAGTAAAATAGGAGGAAGAGGTATTTCTGAGCCGTCATGGAGCTAAGAGTCAGAAAAGAAATAATCATATCGCTTCATTTCTCATATTCAAAAGATATTCATACAAGCTTGCTGTTTAAAGGATACTTCATCATCACAGAGTGTTATATTATACTGAGTAGCTTCCAATCTTTAGATTTTCCTTGAAAAATATATCTGTTAAACTACGTAAGTAAGAACAATTTGTTCAACTAAGCCTGTGCTGATGCTCAAAACTTAATTTTCTCATGGACCAAAATTAATGCAAGCTGGTTACAAGCATACACTATCTAACAGTCATTTTATTATCTGCAGCATTCTAGAATATTAAGCAATCTGCACAGTTCAGTTCATAAACAGAAGCACCAGAAGGACTTCTAGGATTTAGAGGAAAACTCTCTTCTACATTGAATTAGCACAGGAAAGACTGTGGAAAGCACCACCTTTGGCAAACACAGGCTTCCTTGTTTTATACATCACCTTAATATAAACAATTAAATTTGATAAGCATTTATTAAGTATCTCTGTGCCAAATACTATGCTAAATGGTGGTGGCAGAAACACACAGAAAAAAAGAAATCCACACCTGCCCTCACGAAGCATCCCTTTGATAAGGGAGGAAAACATTTATACAAACAAAATATGAACAAAATAAATGAAAACAAATTAAGAAGTGGGTGGGAGCTTAACATCTTGGGGAATTAGGAAAAACTTCATGTAGATGATAGCGTTTGTACTAAGTCTTGAAAAGAAAGTATGGCATTCCAAGCACAGGAGCTACTTTGTGCAAAAGCATAGAGGTAAGGAACTAAATGTCATCATGCACAGAAAAAATCAAGTAGGCCAGTCAGGTTGGAATAAAGGGCTAAGAGAGAAATTAATCTGAAATTGGTCTAAAAAGACAGGGTAGAGCCAGAATGCAAAGGACTAGAAATGCTAAAATTTATATTTTAACTTGGAGGCAAGTGAAAGTCAGTGAAGCTTCTTGGGCAAGCTTCTTGGTCAGATCTGTACTTTAGGAGCATCAATATGGCAGCTATGTGGAATATAGATTACAGAGGGGAGAGACTGGAAGTGGTGAGACTAATTAGGAAAAAATTATAATAGTCCAAATAACAGTGATTAGGACCTATGAGTGGAGAGGAAGAGGCATATCCAAGAAATGTTGTGGAAGCAGAATTGACAAGATTTGACAATGAAATGGATAAAATGCAGGTTAAAGGAGAAGGAAAGGTCAAGAATGACAAAACTGACAAATCTGGATAGTAGTACCTTCAACAAAAATGAAGTTGGGGTTGGGGGAAGTTTAAATTTTGAGGCAAAGTTAAACATGTTCTGTTCTGAATACAGTGAGATGTCAATGGGACATATACATGGAGGTACCTGTTTAAATGAGTAGTGCATGACTAGAGCTCATGAAAGAAAAGAATGATGGACAGATACAGAAGACATCTGCATAGAAGTGTTAACTGAATCCATGGAAGATATTACTAAGAGAATACAGAATGAGAAGAGAACCCAGAACACAGGGTTTTACCTTCACATAAGATTTAGCCAGGCAGACTGAGAAAAAATAGTCTGATAAGCAGAAAGAGAGCCAAGAGCAGCAGCAGATGGAAACCCAGGGGAAGAAAACTGAAAAGAAGGGGTGAGTAATGGTGCCAATGCTGCAGAGAAGTCAAGAAGGAGCAGCATTGAAAAAAAAAGAAGATCACTGATGACCTTGGAAAACAGTAGTCTCAGAATCCTGGGACTGGGAGCCAGAGTGCAAGAGGCTGAAGACTTCTGGGTAGGGAAGAAGAAGTAATAAATAAAGGAAGTTTTTTGTTCTAGGAATTTGCCTATAAAAGGAACAGATGTAACAGGAGCTCAAGTGAAGGATAGAGAAAATCAAAGCATCTTCTCCTCTGAGACTGAATCAAGGGAGAGGATGGGGGAAGCATTTCTTCTGCAGCATCCCTGACAAATCATCATCGAGCCTTGGTTTTGTTTTCTTGTTTAGTTTTTTAGCAAAAGTGAATTCAGAGAAGAACTGAAACAATTTTAGATGAAATGACCCCAAGGAGAGGGCCTAGGCTTATCAACTACATAGAAAAACCTTAGGATTGAGGACTAGAGAGAGGTTAGAAAGGAAATGGAGCAGAATTGAGAACTATGCAAAAGCATACAAAAGGCTTATGATAAGCTAAAAAGATTTCTTCCCCCTGGGGGCAGAGCCCCAGGTAGAGCAGGTGACTGCCAGAGAGGTAAGATCAGGGAGTTCAGATTTTTCGAATTACCAGTATACCTACCTAGATGATCTCTACATGATCTTCCAACTCTAAAATTCTAACACTGTAGCTGGATGAACAAATTAGAGAACAAACTAAGATTGAAACCAAAAAAACTAACTAATTGCACAAGCACCTTCAAAAAACCAGAATATTTTATTATAAACTTTAAGAACACTTAATGTGTACAAATGTGTTTAAAGATTGAAAATAAAAAAACAACAGATAGGATATGTCCTGATTCACAGTGTACCATGAAGCCATACTGTAGCTTGTTCTTAGGGACAAAATCAGAAGGATAGGGGGCAAGTCCATTTTTCAGGTCTGTAAGACTAGCAGAAAATCTTTCTGAATTTGTCAGGCAAATCTCAACTACTTCCTTAAAAGGAATAGGGAGATTTCTATTTAGTAAACTTTCATTTATAAAGTACTGACCTCAAAACACCTGTGAAGTATTGTAAGTATCATCCCAAACAATAAAATGTATTGCCCAAGGTCACACAGCTAGTAAGCAGTAAAGCTGGGACCATCACTCAGATCTCCTGGCCTACTTCGGTATTCCTTCTACTATACCAACTTCAGTATTTGCATTCCCTGAGATAATGAATACAACAAAAAAATGGTCCCTATCCCCTACCAAAAGAACCACAAATATGAAGTTCACTATAGCTTTAGCTGGAGCAGAATGGAACAACATGAAAGGGCAATGGTTACCAAATGAGAGCATCTCAGTTCAAATTCTGTTTCTGATGGCATATTACCCATATCCTTTCCTTATCTGTCAAGTAAAGGTTGTACTAGATGGCCTCCATAGTCTTTTACAGTCTTAGACTCATTATGTCAAAGGAGTAGAGGTAAAAAATGAGTATAAATTAGCAATAGTTCTCCACCAAAAGGCTTAAGAACATGTCAAGTTCTAAGAGTCCCTCAATTAAGATTCAATTATTTGTGCTTTCAAGAAGGTGCTTTCTGCACACTGTTACAATCATACCTTTTGTTTTCCAATGTCTATCAGCTCAGTGGTGCCACCGAGTTGCCTTATGTTTGCAGCGGCAACTTCCATCATTCGATTGATTTCTTCTCTTTTCTCTGGCCATGCAGAAATGCTCTGGATTGCCACCCATTCTGCAAGCTTCTGTTGGTGGTAACAAATAAGCATGGATTTTACAACGCTACTTCACAAGAGAAGAACACTGTCAAAAGCCTACAACATTTAATATCAAAGTTAAAAATGACAGTCTAGTTAAAAAACGTTCCTTTCGGATTAAGTAGAAGACTTAACACCTGTTGTTTTTCCTTTTGTGCTTTAAAAATGACCAGTATAGCAAAGTATCAATTTGAGAGAGTTCATTTTAATACAAAATCACTATTAAGTAATAGTGGGCATGTTGCACTAATATGGCACAAATTAGTCCACAAAAATACTTAGTAATACCTAAACATATATATATATGTGTATATATATATATATATATATATATATATATATATATATATATATATATATATATATATGTATATGAGCAAAAGACACTGAAAACATTTAAACATTTTTCAGTTCTGAATCCACACAAATCATTCTATTTTTTTTATCAATGCCATCTTTTAAAACTAAGTTTTCTAAAGTATAAATTTTGTGAAATCAACTGGTTTCATCTTAAATATTATCCCATTAGAAGCTCCAGCTCTAAAATTCTATAATTTTGTCATCTAAACTCAAGAACAAATTTAATTTAAAATCAACTCCCCCTTTTCCCCAAATGGTGACTGAAAATCTTGGAGTCAAGGCTTCAGTAGATCCATAATGGATAAGTAAATGGTTTCCAAAATCAGTCACATAAGGTATCCTAAAGTGAAAAGATTCATAAGCATATCAGCCCTAATTTTTCATATAGTGGCTTCAGTTTCTATAGAAATGAATGTTGAAGATTTTGTCAAGTCACAAGTAAGATGTCATTACAAAAAAGAGCAACACAAATTACAGTCAAATCTAAATGTAGACTTTTTAAAAAAGTATCATACAAATTAACTTACTAAGATGATATATACACTCAGTGGGAAGGATTTAAAAAGTTTTAATGCAGACTAAAGAATATTTTCTTACCTTTATGTACTGATCCTGGTGTTTATCAATATGACTAAACAATTCAGTGAGGGAAGGCATTTTCTGATCCAATGAATGACTCTGGAAACTGTGAGAAGAAAAGATTGTGTCCAGTGCTTGAAATCTCTAATAGTAACAAAGACTATGTAGTCTGAAGGCAATGATTTCCTATCATAAGACTTCTGACTCCACCCTCCAAGGAAACGATTACAAAGGCAAAATCACAAGAACAGGAATTGCAACATCAGAAACAAAAGTTTCCAGTAACACTACAGAAGATTTGGGAAAATGAAAATAAGATTAGTTAAATCTTATGATAACTGATTTTTTTCTCTTGAAGACGAAATGTGCCACAACATGCTCAATAGTATTATATAAAAGGTAGGTGTGGAATTTAAAGACAACAGGGATAAGGATGAAAAGATTAATAAATCAAATGAGAAAATTCACTCTGCCAATGCAGGTGAATTCCTCCTCTGCAACTCAGTCTTTCATAGTAGCCTAGCACTAAGAAGTTAAGAGACTTACACAAGGCTACTGTTTTTGTCAGATTTTCTTCAGCCGAGACTAGCTCTCTCTATTCACACTCTCACTATTTTAAAGATAACAGTTAATGAAAATTAAAACAGTGCAAAACATTATTGACTTGAACCTTCATTCCTTTTTATACATGACTGATATAATTTTCTTTTAAAAGACAAAAAAACCACTAGCTTAAAATGAAATAGTAACCTAGTTCTGGGAGACCCAGCAAATGAACTACCTTACTAGATTCTAGCAGGATGTACCTGCCTTAAGGTTAAAAAAAAAAAAAAAGAGAGAAGGAAAAAAGCAAAATAAGTATAATCAACCCTTTGAGCTTTGGATCAAATACATGTGACTTATTCTAGAGGCAGCAATGCAGAATATTTAACTCAAGTCAAGATTTAACAAGGAGTGAGAAAACATTTTCAACACAAGGAGCAGCTGTTCAGACCCAGGTCCCCTGGGAGAACAATCTTTTTGACTGAAAGTTTCTCGTGCAAGAGACTGTGATCAAACTGCCCTGGCATTAGAAATGTGAAAGTGAAAGAAAGCTTTTTACCCTGAATAAACACTGCTAAATTAAAAAAAAAAAATGCTTCTGGAATTAGGACTTTTGAAACTCTAATTTCCTTTTCTCCAACTACCCCCAAACTGCTTCAATTTGGGAATTAAGATTCCTCCGTTGAAACCTCAAGTCCTAGCTGAGGAACAGCTTTGACATCCTGAGCAAATGAGCTCTGAAGTGACATTAAGTACTGCAGAATTGCAGCTGCTGTGTGTGAGGATCTAGTAAATCAGTCATGTTCTGAAGTGGGATGCCAGATTAATGCCCATGCATTGACACATTGTGGTTAAATGGCACTCTTTATACTTCAGGATTACAAAGTGATTTATAAAGAGAGAGATGACTTTCTCTGCCTCTGAAATGGATAGTGGCAGTTTTAAACAGACTGAGATTCCCACAATAATACAACAATTCTCAAAGGTACCTAGAAGTTGCAGGGATTTTAAGTGGTTAGGAAACAAAATTACTCAGTTTCAAATATTACCCCTTCCTCTCCTCAAACTTTCTTCATAGAGGATGGAATGTTTAAGTAACCCCAGTTAATACGAACCTGGTTTGATAGGCTCATAGCACCTTTGGACCTTAAAATTATGTAGCCTTTATCTCAATCAGCAAGATCTTTCCCTCTATCATAAAAAGTATCTTCATTACTCATAAAAATATTAAATGTTACAAACGTGGCAGTTTACAAAGGTCTCAATTCAAAGGCTAATGACAACTTGTTTAGAATGCTTCTGAGGAGGCTCTTGTTCATGTTAGTGTCAGTATACAGCAGAGGTATCAAACTTGGCCAACAAAAGGAGTGCAACCACAAAGACTAAAACGCAATGAGGAAATATTTAGGAAAATAAACAAACAATATAAATGATGCTAATTTGTGGTTTTCTAAGCCAAGATGTGGGCTTCAGGGATCTGGTTTTGAGTTTGATGCCCCTGCTCTAGACAATCTGAAAAATTCTCTTCTATTAGGATTCTGTGATTTGTACATAGCTCTCTAATTTAATCCTCACATATTACCTTACAAAACAGGCAGAAAAGACAAGTCAGAAAATAACAGTAAAATAGGTAATGTGACGAGGCCCAAGCTCATGCATTAATCAAGTGTTAGAATCTAAATTAGAACTTAGGGTGCAATGACAACACATGTTACTTACATAAGAACTTCCTATTTGATAAAAATTGCGGAGAAAACTAGGAAGCAGTCTAACAGAAATTAGGTTTAGACCAACACCTTTACAGCATATTCCAAAATGCATTCAAAATGAATCTGTGACTTCAATCTTAGAGATCCATGCTACTAAAAATTAGAAAAACAGATTATATACCTCTCCCAGCTACGGGTAGGCAATGAACTCTCAACCAAACAAGGGATAGAGGCAAATTACAAAAGATAAAAAAAGTTTAAATTTGGTTGCATGAAACTGAAAAACTTCGCAACAAACAAAATGAAGGCGTCTGGGATGTAAAAGAAAGTGGCAGAGTGAGGAAAAATTTTTTGTACCCAATTTCTTAGATAAGGATTTGGTATTCAAGACACATAAAAAACGTGTGTGTGTGTGTGTGTGTGTGTGTGTGTGTGTGTGTGTGTGTGTGTGTGTGTGTCTCCCTCTCTCTCAAAGAAGTCATCCAGTAGATACAGGGTCAAAAAGTATGAACAATTAACAACTACAGGAAATAATGTTCCAAATTACTAATAAGAGAAATGCACATCAAAACAACTCTCACATCCTACAAATTAGCAAAGATGGCAAAAGATGGGAATTACCAATGTTGGAGGGTTTATGGGAAGATAGGTACACTGGTGCATTGTTTGTGGAGCTGTGGTGAAACGGTACACTCATTTTGGAAAGCAATTTGGAAGCAAGTAAATAAAATGACTAAAACATCCATATCTGTTGACCTAGAGATTCCATTACTAGGTTTTTACCCTAAAGAGGCAAAAGTTAAGAAGAAATTTCCAAATACACCAAAATATTGATGAGTACTTTTTTTTTTAAATACCCAAAACTGGAAACCAAGTAGAGGCTGATTGGGGAATGGCTAAACAAACTACAGTATATGAATATAATGGAATATTATTATGCTGTAAGGAATGATGAATGTGTCAAATACTGAGTATAGAAAGATCTACTTGAACTGATGCAAGGTAAAATAAGCCAAGTCAAGAAAAAAAAATATACACAATGATTACAAAAATGTAAAATGAAAGAATCAAAAAAAAAAAAAAAAACCAACCCCAAACTCTAAGTGAATGTTATAAAAAACAATGTGAAAATATGCTCCCACCCCACCCCTTTACAGAGGTGGAAGGTCCATAGGCACGTTATGTTGCATCTATTTTTGGACTTTTTTTTTTGATGTATTGATCAGTTTTACTGGGTTTTCTTTCTTTTTTTGGGTCATTAAAATTTTTTGTTATAGAAAAGGGTTCTCTAGAAGGAAGAGTGAGATGAATACTGGGGAAACTATGGTGATTTTTTAAAAAATTAATAAAATATATTATTAAAAATAGAAATTCAAATTTAAACAACTCTGAGATTTCATCTTACACCCTGCAAACTAGCAAAGATGACAAAAGATGGGAGTAAGTCAATACTGGAGAGGCTGTAGGAAAAAAGGAACTTTTAAAGTTCCATCACTTCTCTGTCAGGAGGTGGATGGCATGCATCTTCTTCATTCTCTTGGACTTGTGGCTTTACCTGTGCATTGATCGGAGTTCTAGTCTTTCAAAGTTGTTTGAAATTATCACTGTACAAAATTATAGTTCTGCTCATTTTATCTGAGTCTATATAGAGGTTCTGATTTCCTCTGAAACTGTTCATTCCATCATTTCTAATAATATTCCATTACATTCATATATCAATTTGTTTAGCTCTCTGGGAGGAGTGAGGGAGAGATAATGGAAGAAATTCAATCCTGGTTGTGTAACAAGCAAAAATATCAGTAAAAATTACTTTTAAATAAAATAAAATTTAAATTACCTGTATGGGAGAAGTATTCTATAAGTATACACAAAATTGAGCTACACTTTGTAAGATATGTATTTTCAGCTGTTTTATTTAGGTTACATTAAAAAAAAACCTACCATGTCATGTTTTTAGGATTATCTTATTTTTAGTTAAGCTGGGTTAATATATGAGCAAACCTAAAACTGCAATATCCTGTAAGGAATACTGGATTCGAACTCAGACAACCTGGATTCAAATTCTGGCTCTACCAGAATTTTCTCCATGTGATCGTGGTCAAATCATTTAGCCTCTTTGGGCCTTAGTTTCCACATATGCAAAATGATGGAAGCTAGACTAGATGACTCCTAAGGTTCCTGTGGATCTACCCTTCAGATTCCATATGAGTGAAATGAGTTGAAGTTGAGTTGGAGAAAGAGAGCAAGTTGGATTGAATTTGGGTAAATGTGCGTTGTTTTTAATGATCCCAAGCTGTTACATAAGCCAAAAAAGCCATCTTTTTTTAACATTAATATTCTTCCAATGAGTTTTTCATCTATAGATCATGAAACATTATAACCTCTATGGAAGCAAAATTACAAGTGACTTAAAGGTCAGATGTAGGGTTGGGCACATTATCAAAGATAACCACCTAAGAAAATATGTATGGGAAGTCATCAAGGCAATGTACAATTGCAATAAAAGGCACTGCCTAAGTTTTACACTGGTATCAATTGATGTTTGAAAGACCTAGAGAAAGAACTGCACAGAGAAAGAAGATGTGGATGACTCGTTATCTGGTTCCAATGCAGAGCGGCCATATTAATGAGATCAGAATCACTGAAGTACTAGAGGAATGTATCCAAGCAAAACAGTAAAAATACATTAATATCTCTACAGATGGCAAAGGAAACTTACTCCAGTTGGGCAACTTGTTACTGAAAGTAATGAATGATTATTAGTTAAAGTGTGTTTTTCTCAGCTTTCTGCCTATCCTTCTGCAGAGCCCTCAGATTAGGATTACTCGTTTGTTCAATTATGTACCAAATCCTTTAGATGGCTATCACTTTTATAAGCCTTGGTCAAATGTGGTATGCAAATAACCTGGGTTCTAAAAGTCTATGCCAGGAAAGCATAAGCCCTTGGAGGGTCCCCTCAAACTCTGAGCACAAGCCTTGTGATAGATGTTACCTAAAGACAAGCCAAACTAAATTTGGAGAGGTTCCTGAACTGTCTGCAGGTAATAAATTTTTCAGCTACTACAGCAATTCTATTAGATCTATTCAATAATAATAGCTAACATATGTATTAGTTTACTAGGTACCAGGCACTGTACTAAGCACTTTACATATAGTATTTTATCCTCACAGCTACCCCAGGACGTAGGTGCTATTATCACCTCCATTTTACAGTTGAAGAAACTGAGGAAAACAGAGGTTAAGTAACTTGTCTAGAGTCCCACAGCTAGTAAGTGTCTGAATATGAATTTGAACTCAGGTCTTCCTGACTCCAGGCTCCATGCTCTACCCACTGCACCATCTAATATAAAGGGGCTACAATCTGTACAGGCAGCAGAGCATTCATACCTACAAAACATGGATCACAAAAGTAATGAAATGATGGACTTCACAAGAATTTATGAAAGTTATATTTTGATATCAATTCTAAATGGGCTATAAAATACTCCATTTTCAGAAATATTTTAGTATTGCATTTGGGGATAAAGACATCAACGTCATTTCTCACTCATAGGTCAAAGTTAGTGTAGAAGAATGGGTTTATATCTTTGTTGGGTCATTATATTAAACACAACAATAGTGGCTTTTAGATGTAGCCAGTACTTCCTGGCAAAACTGGAAAAGAGGAATGGATTTAATTCAAGTGAATAATTTAGACCCTGGCAATCAGAATACCACTGAGTTTATTGAGAAGAGATGAGGGTTAACTTAAAATTTTCTGCTCTTCTGTTAAATGTGAAGGATACAATGGGGTTTTGCTACTGGTAGCTGAGAAACATTTAAGATTCTGGAGATACCGAAAATATGTCAATGTGGTTCTGTTGTGACTAATGTCATTACTGGGCAGCACTGAGACGAAGTAGAACTGTAGATCTTCATCCTGAGAGGGGAGGTGTTTTGATAAGCTCTAGCTAGACATTAGATTTGGCCTGACTTTGTGAGGCTACTAAGAGACTCACACTAAACCATGAAAAGGCTACGTGGCCTTAGAACATTAGTCCTAAAGGAAGTGTTCAGGTATGTGTTGTTTAGCTGCAATTCCAGATGTGTCTCCTGCAGTTTGAATGATCTTGGTTTTATATCCTGGGCAAAAATGAATCATTAGCTACATATTATGGAGATTTTTCTAGGTATGCATGCAAGAAGAGGAGGAATTTTCATTCATTTCAGAATGAAAGGAACTATGAGATTAAATGGAAATAGATAGCCTCTGAAGACCTGGAAAAAACTGTCAGTGGCAAATCATGGAAAACTTATTAAAATATATCTATAACTATATGGGATGTTACAAAAAAGGGGAAGCAAAAATAAATGAAAGGATATATGAAATAACAAAAATGAAAGAGGTCAAAAGTACAAAAATACAGGGCAAATTTGAAAAATTATTTTAATTTCAATCTAACGGGTGTGAGGTATTAATTCTCAATGTATAAACTCTATCAATGAACATCAACAACTTCTCCATAATTTAGTCTTAACAGAGTTGCCTGGGGCACTGAGAGGTAAAATGATTTTCCTGTGATCAAAGAACCATTATGGATCAGAGGAAAAACTTGAACTCAGGTCTGACTCCAAAGCTGGCCCTCCATGTGGCTTTTCAAGTATATGTGTATACAAGCAGGAGAATTATGGAAACCTGTAGCGAGAACACAGGGAAGAAGGCAATACTTCTGGTGGCACAGTGGACAATGTTGCACATACTGCCTCGGACATTAACTAGCCATCAGACCCTGGGCAAATCACTTAATCTCTCAGCACCTCAGTTTCCTCATATGTAAAATGAGGATAATAATACCAAATGCTTCACAGGGTTATTATAAGAATCAAATGAGAAAACATGTAAAGAACTCTACAAACCTCAGAAAAAATACCAGGCAGAAGGAAAGGAACCATGTTCTAAACCAACTTTCCACATAGTATAAAAGATGGCCAAGAATACTCAAATAATATAAGGAATCTGTAAGGACTATTAAGGAAACTGAAAATGTCAGTACCAACATAAAAACTGATAAGTCTCATTCACCACTATGGCCAAAGAGACCTAACTGTGGCTGGTCAAAGTACGAACTTGCCATCTTGCCTGGAACTAAAATAAAATTACTGGTTTTGCCTGTTTGCCCTACCTGTTTCAGAGTGAGTGTGTGAGTGTGTGTGTGTGTGTGTGTGTGTGTGTGTGTGTGTGTGTGTGTGTGTGTGTACAATCTCTCCATCTACCCAAATACTGAGAAAAGATTCAAGAGTTATAAATATTTTCTTTCCATGTAGTAATGTAAACAGTCCAGCTTTACAGAGTCTTTTATGATTTTTCTTTCCTGTTTACCTTTTCATGCTTCTCTTGATTCTTGTCTTGGGAAGTCAAATTTTCTATACAGATCTGGTCTTTTCCTCAATATGAATGATTGAAAATCCTCTATATCACTGAATGAGCATTTATTCCCTTGAAGTATTATACTCAGGTTTGCTGGGTAGGTGATTCTTGGTTTCAATCCCAGTTCCTCTGACCTCTGAAATATCCCACTCCAAGCCCTTTGATCCCCTAATGTTGAAGCTGCCAGATCCCGTGTTATCTTGATTGTATTTCCACAATACTCAAATTGTTTCTTTCTAGCTGCTTGCAATATTTTCTCCTTGATCTGGGAACTCTGAAATTTGGCCACAACATTCCTAGAGTTTCTCTCTTCAGGTCTCTTTTACCAGGTGATCAGTGGATTCTTTCAATATTTATTTTGCCCTCTGGTTCTAGAATATCAGGGCAGTTTTCCTTGATAATTTCATGGAAGATAATGTCTAGGCTCTTTTTTTGATCGTGGCTTTCAGATAGTCCCATAATTTTTAAATTATCTCTCCTGGATCTATTTTCCATGTCAGTTGTTTTTCCAGTGAGATGTTTCACTTTATCTTCTATTTTTTCAAACTTTTGGTTTTGTTTTCTAACTGCTTGGTTTATCTCATAGTCATTCATTTCCCTGAACTCAATTTCTCTCTTTCAATGAATTATTTTTTCAGTGAGCTTTTGAACCTTCTTTTCCATTTGGCTAATTCTGCTTTTTAAAGCCTCCTTCTCCTCACTGGCTTTTTGGACCTCTTTTTTCCAGTTGAGTTAGCCTCTTTTTAAAGCTGTTATTTTCCTCAGCACTTTTTTGGTTCTCCTTTAGTAAGCTGCTAACTTGTTTTTTAAGGTCTTCTATTGCCTGAGCCCAGATTAAGTTCCCTTTGGAGGCCCTGGAGGCAGAGGCCTTGACTTCCTCTGATAGTATGCCTTGTTCTTCTTTATCCGAAAGGATGGGGGGGAGACACCTGTTCCCCAAGAAAGTAACCTTCTCTGGTCTTATTTTTTTTCCTTTTTTGGGGCATTTTCCCAGCCAGTTACTTGACTTCTGAGTTTCCTCTCCACAACCACCTGGCCTCCAGTTCCATCAAGCCAGCACTGGGGGCTGAGATTCAGATGAGTTGCTCCAATCCCCCAGGGGCTTTAGGTGGGGGCAGGGCTGCTATTCAGTGTGAGATTAAGATCAGCTGCTTAGGTGGGGGGCAGGGCTGCCACACAGGGCTCAGTTCCCTCAGGGGGTTTACAATGAGACCTTCAACAATGGATGCAGGCTACTGTCTGCTTTGGGAGCCCCTTCCTCTGCTGCCTCTACTGCTGCCACCTGAGGAGGCCTGAGTTATGGGGATACCCTGCTCTCTTCTTAGCCAGCCAAAAAGACCCTCTCACTGACCTTTGGTGCCTGTGGGTTGAGGGATCTGTGCTGTCGCTGGAGATTCTGTCCCTGAAGCCTGCTGTGCCAAGGCAGGGCTGGGCTCTGCTCCGCATCTGGTGTACCACAGACCTTTCCCGTCAGTCTTTCAGGTCACTCTAGGCTAGAAATCTCCTCCACTCTGTTGTTCTGTGGCTTCTGCTGCTCCAGAATTTGTTGAGAGTTCTTTTTTTACAGGTATTTTATGGGCTGTGGGGTAAGAGTTAGCGTATGTGTATCTTTCTGCTCCGCCCCCTCCTATTTCAATATTATTAGAGATTATTATAAATATAGTTCCTTTATGTACGTATGTTTCCCTGTGTCTAGGATGTTGATCTTAAAACTATTCCTCACTAAAAGGTTTCATGGCCTTTGGATGTTCTAATGGGACTTGCAAGAGATTTTCCAATGGATAGGAATAGGGAGACTAGGGAGAGTGATGGGAGAACCAAAGGAGGGAATTTGACATAATTGACCAAGTGACTAGAAAAGTGCCAGCTAGGAGCTTCTGAATGAGTGAATGTAGTGACCCTGACAGATCAAGGTCAAATTTATAGTGGAGAATAAAATTGAGCTCATCCTCATCCTTCTGAGTAAAATGAAGTTGGAAGGGGACCTGGCAAGCAGAAAAGAACCACAAAAGGGTGGTTATTGTGAATACTTACAATCCAGTGGAAATGACCTTCCATAAATAAGAATGACTGACTCAAATCTGACAACAAACAGAATGTTGTCCTATGTTTGCATCCAAAACAAAGTACATGATCATGTAGGCATAGTGGTTTTGTAATTTGAAGGGTATGAAAATGTCAATCAGGGCTCATTCCCACTTTGAGGGAAAATAAAAAACAAAAAGTAGAGTAGGCAGGAACAGACCAGAGGAGACAGGTTCCTGTGGACCTCATAGGATTAATTAGTTCTATCTCTTACACTAGATTATAATGTCCTGGATCATAAGAACTATTATCTGATCTTTTTATCTCCAATGCCTTGCACATCGCCCTTTCTAAGCCAAGCAGAGAGTGTTTGCTACTGAGGAGACAATACCACACAATTAGAAAATGCTAAGAATACTTCTGAGCCGCTGCTACTAGGCTCTCCGAACCATAATATGAATGACCAAGACATCAATTTTTCCTCCATGCACCAAATCCGAAATAATAGACAACTGAACAGACCATAGACGAGAGTTTAGTTCTACCTGTTAAAAATAGCATTGTAAAAGATTCAGCTACAAAAAGCCCATCACAACAAATCCAGTTCAATATCTAAAATCCCATACATTAAGCACCTACAAAATGCACAGCACATGCCATTGCAAGATACTGTTTCCAACTCCAGCCAACAGTTTTATTCTAAACAGCAGTCATCATAAATTAATTCAGACTTCTGAGTAATTTGGTGTGTTTAAAAAAATGGTTATCACTCCCCATTTGATCAATTTACATTTAGTTTCATCACAGAAGAACAAAATTAGCTGTTCAAACTAATGATTTAGAACAGTAAAAATGATTGAAGTCACCTCTTTTCTCCAGGAAAACAATCAGTTCATTATCTAAAATAAGAACTAAAAATTTGATATTTTCATCAGTTCTCCTCAATAAAGTTCTGTTCTGGATAAACTGCATCTTAAATTTAAAAGCAGATCAAAGTGCTCCAACTTCAAAATGATCCCGCCTACAATTACTGGGTACATAGATAATAATTAGTGCCTTCCTAAACAGAATTCATCCTCAATAGAAGTTTTTAATCTGAATTCCTGCCTGGCAAGTGAACAGCAGCAATTTATTCTACTTTGAACTCAGTCTCAAGTACACCTTCCCACCTAATCTTTCCTCAGAGGAGACTTTTGACATTATAAACAGATTTCTTTGGCTGTTCTCTTTTCACTAGCATTAGCATATTTACTAGTTTGCATCTCTCAAACTTCTAAGTCATCGTTTCTCCTTTAATAAAACTAAACTTAAAAACATCCTAGATATGCAACAATATTCAATTCAGAATTTTTAAGGCAGCTAAATTCTGCTAACCAACTTGCTCCCCTTTCAAGATGAAGATAGCTTTTTTTTTTTTTTTTTTAGGACTGAGGCCTTTTTAAAAAAAGAAGGGTAAAACCAGATTTCCTTTGATACTCTTAGCTTATCCAGCTACTGCCCTATATTTCTCCTCTCCTTCACTGCTAAACTTCAGGATAAATTTGACTATACAATCACATTACAACAGATCTTTGAGAATGGATAGAGAATCTTGATACTAACTTTGAAGGAGAAACTGAAGTTTCATGTTTTCATACACTGAAATAAACTTGAATGTAAACTATTAAGGAAGCACAACTGTTCATACTGATGTTTAGTGTTTTTTCTAAGAGATTGGTTCTAGCAAAGAACTGATAAACATCTTGGCGTACGACTTTTCTTTTTCACCCTTCATATCCAGTTACCCAGACCCGTTGGTTATATCTAAACCTCTAAATATAATTTCCATTAAAGTCATATTACCTGTAAAGAAGAATCTAAAAGGTTTGCTAAGTACCATCCCATTGAAGAGACTCCCTGAAAACTGTCTTTGTAGACTCAGTAATTTAATGAAACCAAGTAACCTTCCTTCGATTATACATATGCTTGCCAGAAAATGCTATCAGTTATCTTTATTAGGTAACCAAAGAACATTCAACTGTGAAATAAAAAGATCACTGCATTTAAAGTCAGGGTACATATGTTGATCACTAGCTTTGTTAGTATGACCTTAAGTAAATCTCACTAAAACTCAGGAAGCCAGTTTGCTCTTATATATAATTCCTAGATCAATTCGAAGCTCAGTTTAGGTACTAACTGCTACATTCATTAATAAATATTTATTAACTGCTTATTATATGCCAGGCACTGTGCTAAGCACTGGGGATACAGAAGCAAGATACAGTCCCTGCCCTCAGACCTTTCTTAGTCTTCGCCCTCAAAAAATTAATTTGCATTAATGTTTCAACATATCATTTTCTTACATGTACATATTATTTCCTCCAACAGAATGTTCCTGATGAGGACAGTTTCACTTTTGCCTTTGTAGGAAAAAAAAAGCTCACATAGTGCTTGAACTGAAAAATTGACCTATCAGAGTGACTTACAGAAAACAGGCACTTAAAGACTTATGGACTGATGCCTTTTCTATGAAGAGGTTGAACTAGACCCCTTTTCAAGCTCTAAATCTACTTCTTTTCTCTCTTTAACACTTTACCCGGCCCTCTCCTAAGATCAATCAATCAATAAGCATTTAGTAATGTGCCAGGTGCTGGGGAAGAAAAGAACAAGGTCAAATAAATAGTACCTGCCTTCAGGGAGCTTACAACCCAGCCCGGAGAGACACATACCTGTGTAGGTATGTACAGAACGCATACAGAATAGATACAAGGTAAGACAGCCCAAGAGGGCATCCTCAAGAACTAGGGAGTCTAAAAGCTAGTGTGGTAGAAGTGCATTCCAGGTACGGAGGGAACAACATAGCTGGTGCCAACCATAAAGAAATGCCCTTTACGACAGTAGAGTTCATTTGGCTGAAGGTTGTATGTACAAGGGGGAGTGTTGTTTAACATGGCTGCAAAAGCAGGTTATAAACGTACCTGCTCACCCCCGCCACTGGACTGTAATAATGAATAGTACCATGAACATTTTTATTTCAAAAGCAAAATTACTCTTATTTCAAATTCAGCGGACTTGCCTGGCCCTTCTGGTGTACAGGAGAGGGAGAGGCAGAGGCAGGGGAAATTGACACAACGGGGACACTGCCACATGAAACTGACCTGAGAGTTCTCCATCCTTAAATATTAAGTTTGTAGCAGCCCTTTGTGTTCACCATTCTACATGGCACTTATTTTACCCCCCTCATTCCCATCCCGTTAAATTGGGCTCCACTGGGGCAGTAACGGTGTCCCTTTCACCTTCACTACAGTCACGCTTAATTAAAATTATTTTCTTAATGGAAATGAAGAGACATGGCAGACAAGGGACCCCAAGTGCCTCCTCCAGACGCGAAAGTGGGGAAGAAGACTCCGCGGTCACAGCGCCAGCGCCTGAGAGCACCATCTGTCCTAAAGAACAGATGGAATTAAAGGGGGGACGCGTGGGTGCCCCTCCCACGAGGCAGACGCTGAGTCACAGCCACCTGTCCGGCCAGGGCGGATCCCTGCCCAGGTGAGGGCTCCGGGGTCGGGCAGAAGGCGGCTGCCAGTCCTGGGTCCTCGCAAGGAGGAGGAGGGGGAGGTTTAAGCCGGGGAAGCCCAGGGTGGCCTGCCCGAGGCCTTCCCCCAACCTGGGCCCGGCTTCCGGGGCTGCACATTCCGCCGCCAGGGTCCCCCAGCGCCGAGGAGGGGGACCCCGCTCTGGGCCGCCCCAATCCGGGGCTCCCCGGGACCCAGGACCCGGGGGCTGCGGGGAGGAGGTCCCCGGCACGCCGGCAGGCTCCTCCCCCGCCCCAGGGGCAGGCCCGAACCCCGCACGCCGCCCTGGCCGGCACACCCCAAACAGAGCCAGCAGAGATGCGGTCAGCTTACCTCCGTGCGCCGCCGCGGCTTCGGTACCACGTGTCCTTTTCTCTTTTTCTTTTCTCCCCTCCCTCCTGCCCGTGCTATTGTCGCCCCGTTCCGCCAATCTCCTGCGCCCTCTTGGTGATTGACAGCCACGCGGCCGCGAGGGGGCGGGGCGGGGGAATCAGTGGAGCAGAGCGGAGGGTTCGCGCTGGAGGGGCGACTCCGAGTTCGCTCTGCGGGCCGGCGGGCGGGGGAGGACCCCTGCTGGGAAGGACCCCTGCTGGGAAGGACCCCTGCTGGGAAGGACCCCTGCTGGGAATTCTCGTGTGGGGCCTGCCCGGGGCCGAGCGTCTGGGGCCGAAGCGCCCGCCCCTCCTCTCCCGGAAGCGTGTCGCTCTCCGCAGCCCCTGAGTATCCCGCGAGTGGTTTCTCGTCGTCCTAGCGGCCTGTGCCACCCTGCGGTCAGCGTCCTTGCACGGTCAGCACACGGGTTTTGTCCTCATTCAGTCGCGTCGGACCCAGCTGCCCTTGTGGCGTTTTCTTGGCAAAGATCCCTCCTCCAGCTCCTGTTACAGATGAGGACACTGACGAGGAGGGGAAGTGACTTGTCCAGGGTCACTCAGCTTCTAAGAGTCTTGAAGCGGGTCTCCTGAGTCCCTGGCCTCGAGGCCTCCTCTGCGAGGCATTCGCGCTGGTCCGAGCGCACTTAAACCCTGGGATTCAGAAGTAGCCCATGCGGTGTGCGTTCTTCCCCTTGCAGCCTGAAAAGCAAAATACTGGGTGTGGGGTCAGACGGAGAACTGGAAGTGGTTCTGACAGCAACTCGGGGTTCAGAACTAGAAGCAGAGGTCATCTTCTGGGGGCTCCTGACCTTCCTGAATGTCATAGGCCCCTTCTAAGAATCATGCTTCTAAACGCTTCAGGTAAAATACCTAGGATGACCAAGGAAACCGATTATATTGGAATCACAATCTTTGATGCATTGTATAATTTGGGGAAATTCCGTCTAATCCAGTCTCCAAGGGTCAGGAGGCTAAACTAAGTGATGAGATGTATGAACAGGTTAAGGAATCTACTGTTACTAATGCAAAATTCAGATTCCTGGGATGCAGATTTGGTTTTTATAACAGTTCAGATCTCCTTAAAGGATGCTGCCAATCAGCAGTATTCAACTCTCTCTCTGGATGCAGATAGTGTCTTTCTTCATATGTCCTTTATTTTTACTTTGTGTTTTTGTAATAGTAAAAATTACTTAATCTCCCAAAGTAGACCTTAAAGCAATATTGCTGTTACCATATATAATGTTCCCTTGGTTCTGATCACTTTGCTCTTCATCATTTTGTGTCTTTCCATGACCTTCTAAGATCATTAAGTTCATCTTTTCTTAAAGCACAGTAGTGTTCCATCTCAACCACATACCACAACTTGTCCAGCCATTTTCCCAATTGGTGGGGATTCCTTCAATTTTCAGTGCTTTGCCACCACAAAGAGTGATGATATAATGTTTACATTCCATTGTAGGGTCAATGCAATATTCACGGTGCCTACGATGGCCATGAATATCCCGGCGGAATACCACAGACTCTCCACACGGAAGACAAGACTAAAACATTTATTCAGACGCCAGAAAGCCAAATCCATCATAGTAACAAAAATCTATACACAATAACAAATGCAGAGGCACTACCATCCCCAAGCCTTCCCTCTGTTAGATTTCCCATAAACCAGCCCCATTAAACAAATCACAAACAGGCTCCCCTTTAACAAAATGCCCTTCTCTCACTCACAGCCAGCTGCAGGCTTGCCTGTCTTTCAGTTCTGACTGCTTTCATGACTGACTTCCTTTTAGGTCTGCCTCTTCCTGTTCCACCCTTCCTGTTCAGCAAGCTCCTCTCATCACAGGCTCCATGTGACTCAGACTTCCATGTGACCCAGGGGGGTCATATGGGTCTATTAATGAATGGAAAAGATCTTCCCACTTAAATTGCCATTACAGCCATTCACATTCAAAGTTATAATTAGTATTTGTAAATTTCCCTCCATCTTATTGTTACTCTTTTGTTTCTCAACCTCTCTTTTTACCCTATCATTGTCACTTTGTCTTTCCTTCCACCCTATTGCCCCCCCTACTTTACCCACTGTTCCAAGAGTCCCCCCATCCTCTTCTTTTACTCTAATCTCAAACCTTCCTCAAGACTGTCCCCCAGTTTTCTTACCTCTATGTGTTCAGAGGACTTCTACATCCTTCCAGATGTACATGTTGTTCCTTCTTCAACCCAGATGAGAAGATTCCAATATTACCAGCCCTCCACCTCCACCTGCTTCTTCTATATTAGTTCTTTCTTTCACTCCTCATTTTTATAATTGTTCCCTTTTACCCTTTCCTACTTAATTTTGTTTTTTAGAATCACCCCATCATATACAACTCTGTCCCAGCCTTTCTTTCTAAGTACCTTAGTAATGATGACAGTTTTAAAAATATTGATAACATTTTCATGTATATAATAAAGAGTTTGACCTTAATGAGTGCTTTATAATTAGTCTTCAGTGTTTTCTTTATATTTCTTCTGAATCTCTTATGTTGAGTTTTCTGTTGAGTTTTGGTCTTTTTGGTACAAAAATGGAAAGTCAGTTTGTCAAATAACTATTTGCTTTTCATTCAGGATTCCACTCAACTTTTTTGGGTAAGTTATTCTTAGATACAATCCTGGCGCTTTTGCTCTTCAAAATATAATGTTCCAAGACCTACAGTCTTTGAGTAGAATTTGTTAGGTACTGTGAAATCATGAATGCATTTCTACAGTATTTAAATTTTTTCTAATTACTTGCAAAATTTTCTCTTTAACCTATGACATTCCTATAAGTTTTCCTCTTGGGATCTCATTCAAGTGGTGAATGGTGGATTTTTTTCTATTTCTATTTTACCCTTTTCTAGAACTTCAGAGTAGTTTTCCTTAATTTCTCATAATATTGTAACCAGATTCTTTTTTTTGATTATAATTTTCAGGTAGTCCAACAGTTCTTATGTTGTCTTTCCTCAATCTGTTCTCCAGATCATTTTTTTTTCTGAGATGTTTCAGATTCTTTTCTACTTTTTCTAGTTTTATTATTTCTGGTGTCATAATGTTATTCAGTTCCTCTTGCCCAATTCTAGTTTTCAAGGAGTTATTTTCTTCCTTAAGATTTTGGACTTCTTTTTCCATTTGGTTAACTTCCTTTTCGTAATTTTCTTGGATTGCTTTCATTTTTTTCCCCTAATTTTACCTCACTGTCCCTTATTTGATTTTTGAATTCCCTTTTAAGTTGTTCAAGGGATTCTTTTTGGGCTTATCACTATTTGTTGTTACTCTTTGGGGTAGGAGTCACTTTTCTTATTCTATCTTTCCTCTCGGTACGAACCTAGATCTTCTTTTACACCAAAATAGCTATCTAAAGTAGCTATCTATGGTCAGGTTCTTTTTCCTTTGCTTACTCATTTTTATTGTTATTTTGTTTTATTTTAGTTTTAGCAGGTTATTTTTATAATCAAGTTCTAATCCTGAGTTATGGGTAATGTTGCTGTTCTCCTTACTGTTATTTTTTTAATTCTTTCCAGGGGATCAACCTCAGGGGCTGCTCTCCTCTTCTAAGCCACATTTAGGGCCCCCAGCCTGAAAACGTTCTTGCTCCCTGCCGGTGTGGAAGACATTGGTCATGTCCTTGCTCCAGCTTATCACAGCGCAGGATCACCTCTGGTCAGTACTGCTAGGCCTGACCTCTGGAAACAATGGGGATCCTGCATTATCTCCTCATTCAGCTGTCTGTGTTCCTTAGATGAAACTGTGTAAAGTAAAAGTTTCTGAGGCAGAGGCAGAAGTTGAGTTGAAATTTCTTGAGGCCCCTTCTTGAAGTCCACTTCTTTAGGAGTTGCCCTCAGGTTATGCCTTTGGTTGATTCAGTGGAGTCAGCCCAGTGGTATCTATACTTCACCAAGACCAACCTTCAGCCCCTAGAGGCCCTGTCTTTTCTGAGATCCTCTCAAGTTATCTTAGGAGGACAATTGCTTTACCCTATTATTTTTGTTGCTCCATATTAATTTTCTGTCTTTTTGTAGAGGAAATCTGGAAAGTCTAGAAATTTCTGACCTACCCCACCGTCTTCCCAGAATGTCCCAACTTAACTGACTTTTCTTTAGAAAATGAAAATCAAGGCTAGGCTTAATATTAAGCTTTTAAATTTTGCTTAATTTCTTTTTGAGCCTTCAGTTGTTCAATTGAAAACATTAAAAACCTTCCCTCCCCCACTCTCAGAACTTTACTATATGAGGGATCAAGTACTAGTGATGGGGTATGAGCCCAAGCAGAGACCTTTGTCCCTTGCACCAGGAGGTTTTTGGTCCCATTTGTTTGAAGGGCCCTGGAAAGCCTGGCCTTGAGGGGCTCCTTGGATTCCTCTTATTTGATTTAGCATTCTCTTGAGGTCCAGGTCTCCCAGCATGATGCTCCCTGCCTTTAACCCTAGATCTTATAAGGATCCTATTGTCTGGATTACCACCACTCCAATCAGGATCTTCCCTGAACTTGATCTACATTCCAGGCTGACTTTCCCTATCAAGACCTTCCCTGGGGCCCCCAGATTATTTGGCAACACCTGGATTCTTTCCTCAGTCTTTTTCTGCATTTAAGTTCCATCTGGCCTCCATGAAGGTGCTCAGATTCCGTCTAACTGAGATTCTTTCTGGCCCAATTCTTAATACAAGCATTACAAATGCTTAGGCTCCTTTACGAGTCAATCCAGTGTGGCAAATCTTCAATAGACTTTGTTTTTCTTTGACTTTTAGAAGGCTTATGTCAAATCTATTGGAGCAGGATCTGGGGTGTTGGTATTTTGGGGTCCCCACCACCCCAAACCTCAACACTAGGAATCACTTGGGCCAGCATTAGAGTTTTACCAAGATAGAGAAATAACTGTTTATCGTTATGTGTGATGTTTAAAAAGTTTGAGATGTTATTTATGAGTAACTAATCAGTTTATTAATAATGTTAGCATATTATTCATAAGAGGGGTCAGTGACACTCGAATGCCAAGGCCAATCATGGAACCCACTCAAGCTAATCTGCCCTTGGAGGAGTGGATGTTCCTGAGGGTGGCAATCTACTCTGATTAGTTAAACAGTGATGAGAGAGAATGAATATTATGAGAGGTGGCCTTTAATGAGGGGCTAGGGACTTGGCTTTGATCATATTATTTACTTTCAAATCACCCCCTATCCTGGGCAATATTTATCCCCACCCAAACCTGAGTAGAACACAGTGGGCACAAATTCACCTAGATAAGGTGGTCTAGGTGGGGTGAATTTTGGCAGAGGTCAGTAACGTCCTTCCAAGGCTAGGCATTGAACAAGGAAATAGGACAGGGAAAAAACCTGAATCTCCCCTATAATTGGTTATTAATCATCTCACTCACATAGCTCTTAATTAAAGGCAATTAATTACTCTATGGTGTTTAAATTGGACTAAAAGTATTCAGCTCATACCAAGAGAGACAACCTAGAGGAATGAGGCAGAGTATTTAATTTTGTATCTTTCAGTGATCAGAACCAATATGGCTGCAGGCCAGAGTTCTGACTAATATTTATTATGCCTAAGGACATGGTGATTGCACTACTTGCTGCTTTGATGAAATGCTGTGTATAAAACAGTATCTGTATGTTTGTAGTAGAGAGCAGCTGTTTGCTGTTTGTATTCTACTAAGGATAAAGGCAAAATACAATGGACAAATCTTGGTTCCAGAAGACCGGTTATGAAACACACCTCTTCCTTTCTTGGCAGACAGGTGGTAAATTATGAGCATGGAAAGTCACATATGCTGTCAATCATGAACACTGTGTCCACTGGTTTTGCTTAACTATTTTTTTTCTTGGTTAAAAAAAAGAGTTTTGCAGGACAGGGAAGGATTGGGAAGTGACTATAGTATAAAATCCCAAATCAATAAAACATTAAAAAGGGAAAATAGAAAGCAAAAGAGATTTCAGAATAGTCAGAACCTGGCATGTCTAATTAAGCAGAAAGTATGGAAAGAGCTGAGGAGGTATGTTATACCCTAAAGAGCTAAAATGAAAGAATCAAGCAAAAAGTGAAATATATGCTATAATAGCATTATTTGGGGATTTCAATAACTGTAAATTATTTCAAATGTTCTGATTCCTATGCTATCATTCAATAAGCATTCATTAAGCATTTACTAGATTCTAAACAATGGGAACAATTTGCTTTCACTTGGCAGGGCCAACAATATACTTTTACATGCTTGACACAAGGATATCTGCATAGCCCCACTATTTGTCATAGGATTGTGACTGAACATCTAGATGAATTAGAGCTACCTGGTGTATAGTTTACCCACTACGTAGATGATATTATGATATTGGGGGAAAATGTAAAAAAAGTGGAGAAGAGTTTAACACTTTTAACTGAGCACATGAAAAGCAAAGGATGGGAAATTAACCCTGCAAAGATTCAAGGGCTAGCTCAAAGTATAAAATTTTTGGGTATACAATGGAATAAGGGGCTGCAAGAGATTCTCTTGCAAGCCTGACAAAAGATTCAGGATTTTTCCGTCGCCACCAATAATAAAGAGGCCCAAAAGTTTATAGGATTGTTTGGATATTGGTGACATCACATACCACATCTAGGACAAATTTTGAAACCCTTATATAAAAATTACTAGGACAAAATATGAATATAATTGGGGACTTGAGCAGAGTAAAGCTTTTGAAGAATCAAAGGCTGCTATACAATTGACCCTAGATTTGTGGCTTATGCAGAGTGGCCAGGTGGAATTGCAAGTGATTGTACAGGATGAATATGCAAACTGAAGTTAACAGCAAAAGCAACAAAATCAAAATCTATCCTCAGGATTTAGGTCTAGGAAACTCCCTTCATGTGGAATTCAATATACCCCTTTTGAGAAGCAGTTGTTAGCTGCATATTGGGCTTTGGTAGAGACTGGACCATTGACTTTGGGCCTTGAGGTAATATTAAGGCCTGGAATCCCAATTATGACCTGAGTAATGAATACCCCAGCTTCTTGCAGAATTGGACATGCTCAAGAGGCTAGCATAATTAAATGGAAATGGCATATTCAAAATAGATTTAAAACAGGCAAAAATGGAGTTTTTGCTTTACATGAATCTATAGCAAACATAGATACTGAGGGAAATGATACACCCCCTAAACCAAAGCAACAGTTGGTACAGTCTTTGGTAAAATGGAATGAGGGATATAATTAATTAACTGAAGAACAAAAAAGACACGCATGCTTTACTGATGGGACAGCAAAATATTTGGGCCACAAATGACATTGGAAAGCAGTAGCCTATAACCCAGGTACTAGGCAGACTGCACAGTACTGGGATAGGTGGAAATAGTCAATATGCTGAACTTATGGAAGTATATCAAGCTATCAAAACAGAACAAGGAGGATAGTGTCATGTATTCACTGATTCATGAGTAGTAGCTAATGGGTTAGCTACATGGATGCCCATGTGAGAAAATCAAAACTGGGAAATCCATGACAAACAAATCTGGGGCAAAAAATTATGGGAAGATATATGGGACATGTCTGGTTACTAATTTGTCAGTTTTTCATGTAGTTGCTCACATGGCACACACAGACCACACCAGAACATGAGTACAATGCACATGCTGATCAACTAGCAAAGATTATTACTCAACATATTGTCCCTACTCCGATACCAACTGATGATCCGGTACTGACAAAATGGGTCTATCAAATAACTGACCATTTGGGAGTCCAGGCCACACACCAGTGGGCACAGGACCAAAGTATTAGTATCTTTCATTCATTTTTTTAAAATTTATTTATTTAACTTTTAACATTCATTTTCAAAAATTTTGCAAAATTTTGGGTTCCAAATTTTCTCCCCATTTGTCCCCTCCCCCCACCCCAAAACACCGAGCATTCTAATTGCCCCTCTTACCAATCTGCCCTCTCTTCTATCATCCCTCCCTTCCCTTGTCCCCATCTTTTCTTTTGTCCTGTAGGGCCAGATAACTTTCTATACTCCATTACCTGTATTTGTTATTTCCTAGTAGCAAGAACAGTATTCAACAGTTGTTCCTAAAACTTTGAGATTCAACTTCTCTTCATCCCTCCCTCCCCACCGATTCCCTTTGGGAAGCAAGCAATCCATTATAGGCCATATCTGTATAATTTTGCAAATGACTGCCTTGACGTTTATGTCTTTCCCTGATGGTAAGCATTTTTCTTCCTCATCAGAAAGAATGGGAGGAGATATCTGTTCACCAAGAAAGTAACCTTCTATGGTCTTATTTTTTTTCCCTTTTCTGGGCATTTTCCAAGCCAGTTACTTGACTTCTGAGTTTCTTTTCCACACCCACCACACCTCCAGATCCACCCAGCTAGCACTTAGGGCCTAAGATTCAAATATTGCTTCCCAGCCTTAGGACTTTCAGCAGGGGCGGGGCTGTTATTCAGTGTGGGATTAAGTTCAGCTGCTCAGGTCGGGGCAGGGCTACCACTCAGGGCTCAGTTCTCTCAGGGGGTTTATGCAGAGACCTTCCACAATGGATCCAAGCTCCTGCCTGCTTTGGGAGCCCTTGTCTGCTGCTGCCTCTGCTGCTGCCTCCACTACTGCCTCCCGAGGGGGCCTGAGTTATGGGGACACCCTGCTTCCCTCTCTGCAAGCTGAAAAGACCCTCTCATTGACCTTTGGCTCCTGTGGGTGGAGGGACCTGCGCTGCCGCTGCTGGAGATTCTGTCCCTGAAGCCCACTCAGATCTGCCCCTCTCGGTGCCGTGAGACCAAGGCAGGGCTGGGCTCTGCTCCAGGTCCAGGGCACGACGGACCTTTCAGGTCAGTTTTTCAGGTCTCTCTGGAACAGAAATCTCCTCTGCTCTGTTGTTCTGTGGCTTCTGCTGCTCCAAAATTTGTTGGGAGTTCTTCTTTACAGGTATTTTATGGGCTGTGGGTTTGGAGCTAGCATGTATATCTTTCTACTCTGCCATCTTGGCTCCTCCCTTCTCATTCATTTTTAAAATAAGTAGCAGAGGAATGGTATGTATGTCAGTTGGAAAAGGAACAAAGTATTCCTCAGTAACTGGAGAGATAACAAGGGGAAAAGTACTAGCCCAAATTTGGCAAATAGATTATATTGGACCTCTACCCCAAGATAAAGGAAGTAAATTTATATCTACTTGTGTTGACACCTATTCAGGTATATTAGTGGCTTGTCCCTATAAGAATGTGACCCACAAAACTCTAGATATCATAACTCTATATTATGGAACCCCAATGCAGAGACAAAGTGATAATGGGTCACATTTCAAAGGTAATGAAATGAAGAGATATTGTATATTAAAAAACACAGAATGGATATATCATATTCCATATTATCCACAACCATCTGAGTTAGTTGAAAGAATGAATGGATTTTTGAAAGAACAGTTAAGGAAATTAAGTTCTAATAATTCTTATCAACATTGAAGAGAGAATTTGTTCATTGCTTTGCATAATTTGAATAATAGGCCACTAGGAGGAAATATCCCTCTAGCCAGAATGAAGACCCGAAATCTGCAAATTAGAAAACAACAAACAAATAAGAACCCAAATATTGAGTACTGGACTGTGAGGCCAGATGTCCCAGCATCTTATCTCAGAACACCTGGTTCAGCAATATATGAGTTACATTGTTTAGAGGACTCCAGGTTATAGAAAAGAAATAAGCAAAGTATCTATTGGAATTGGTAGGAGAATCCCCCAAAAGCATTTTGGATGGATACTACCTAAATCTGGAGTAGCAGCTCGAGGAATGTATTGGCTAGAGTGATAGATTCTAATTATCAAGGAGAAATTATTGTGACATTCCAAAATTTAGGTGATGGACCCATACAGTTTTGTAAAAATGATAGGTCAAGTGATTATTATTCCTTGTGAAACAATACCCCTTGTGGAAACTGACCCTCCTTCCAAAATAACTAGCAGAGGGACTGAAGGATTGGGTTTTACTGATAGAAGAAAAGTGGGAGCTAACCTTTGGGTAAAACAGAAACCAGACACTGTTCTAAAGGCTGCAGAAATTCTGGCACATGAGAAAGATAATACTGTAACTGTTGTTTATTCAGGAGAAGATCATTACCAAATTATACTCTTAGCTCATATATTCTACTGTGAATGAGGCTATGATAGTGGGTTCATGGACTCTAGAAGTATGACTGACTCTATATCTACCCTGCTTCTGTTTATTGTTTCCTTGTTTCTTTTTGGCTTTTTGCCTGTTAAACTTGTTTGCTAGATTTGTTTTCTGCAGGCTTAGTACCCTTCATCTGCAGGTGCCTGATTGCTTAAGTTGGATGTCACCCCTTGTCCATGACTATGATGTGTCACCCTTGGACCTGGTATCAACCAACCTCCAGATGCCAGCTAAAGAACTAGCCCCTTTAATGGGACCTCTTGGGGCAGGGACAACTCTACGTGCAATCTCAGCAGGAAGTAGCTATGGAAGAGGAGACTTTCTCCCCTTACCCCAAGATTTTGGGCCCCATTCATTTGAGGGGGGAATGATGGGATGCTTATGCTCAAGCCCCACCCTAAGATATTGCTTTATGTGCTTATTTTGCGTGATCCCTGTTATATTGTTGTAAAATTCTGTTGATACTAGTTGCCTAAGATATTGTTTTATATGCCTATTTTCTGTTATCCCTGTTATAATTGTGTTCTTACCAGTTGCTCCCACAGACCTATGTAATGCATACAAAAGATCTTGGGGTTGAATGTAATGGTAATTTAAATGGGAAGATCTTTCCCATTCATTAATAAGCCCATGTGACCTGGTTAAATTACATAGAAGCCTAAGTCACACGTGGGAGGAACTTACTGAAAGGATGGAACAGGAAGGGTGGAGCAGAGCTGGGAGGAAGTTGGTCAGGCTAGTCAGAGCTGGAAAGGACACAGGAAACCAGAGAAGAGCTTAGGCTCTTGAGTGTTTGTTTGTTTGTGGGAAGGCCTGGAGGGGGGGGGGAGTTGGAGGAGAGATTTGGGAATGGTTTTGCCCCCTGCAGTGGTAATATGTATTGACTTCTTGGTCACTATGACAGATTTGGCTTTCTGGTTCTGGGATCTGACTTTCTGGTGTCTTCTGCCTTCCATATGGAGAGTCTGTTATACTTTGGTAGTGACTTTAGCATATTCACAAAGTCACCACCAGTGCTGTGAATGTTGCCTTGGCGATATACCACCTCCCATTTCCTTGCCTTTTCTTCTAGGCTGATCTGCTGTTCAAATGCTAGGTTTCCACAAAACACTCTACTCCTTCCTAATTTGATTAGCTAGGTTGTTCACACTTATTTTATTAAGTTTAGTTCATTGATTTGTCAGAGGTTTTCTCATGTGATAAAAACATTGGAATGTTTTATCTTGTTGGTTACTTCAGTTGATATGGGTGTGATTAATTAATTGGTTCAATCAATGCTTACCTTTATAGTAGGACCTAATAATGGTATTTCAATAATGGAAAAGACTTGGACATGTTTGTAGTCAGCAAGGAAGGATCCAGTATATAGGGAGAGATTAAAGAAAAGAGAATATCTGCTAGAAATGCTAGAAGGGGACAGGAGCAAGGCTACATGTAGAGGGGTGGCCTTGGCAAACTGAGGGGCTATCAGACACTGAAGTGAAGGAGGAAATAATGGAGAATGATGTTAGAGGAATGTATAATAAAGAGCACAGAAGAGTGAGCTCAGTAAATGGCCTAGGGTGATTGGATTGATTTACTTAATTGACCACTAATTTTGCAAAGAAAAAAAACAAAAAGTCTCACTGGAAGCTGAGGCCTTTAGGAGAGGACAGTGGGAAAAAGAAGTGAAGAGATTAATTTGTAAACCAGGAAACAGCTTTTCACTGGACCAAGGAAGGGGAGAAAGGGATGGGTCACTATTTTATCCTCCAGACTTGCACCTGGGTCAGTATTACAGGTCAAATGTGTCCTAGAGCTTAGATTGGAATGCCTCCACCATCCCCTACTCTTGCCTATAATTTTCCTTTAAGTTAACTCCATTCTGACCCACTTTCCCCCTTTAGCACATCATGACTCCACTGAAATTGCTTATTATGGCTTCCTCTTATATCTCAGAAGTCCACACAAGTCCAAGTGTAGGCCACTGAGAACTTTGATTTGTCCATTTCAGGTCAAACAAATCTGCCAGATCAGTAAGGTAGGTACCTGGGGTCTTCCAAGGCCTTTGTGGTCTTGCCTCTATTGGCGATTAAAAAGACAGACTACATTCATAATACCTAAGACACATTCTAGAGGTTGTCAACAAGCTAGACCCACAGTTTTGAAGGAAAGATATCAGCTAGATTGCCTTTAGGAAATTGCACAGTGAACCTATGTCTGATGGCATAAAAGCTAATTTCTTTAACACTCAGTATTCACTTGGTGATGTTATATGGCTGTGAACCATAAAACAGTACAATATCAGCAGACTCAAAATTACAGATAATACAAAGAGCAATTGAAAAATATTTATAAATTATACTTAACATCTTACCAATGATAATTTGCATGTGAAAATGACGCAAGTAGCCAGAATTAGGGTCAATAGCTAGACAGTCTGATTGGTATTATCAACATTCTTGAGAAATTTTAAAAGCAGTGCCTCTAATGAAATGGATGGATCCTCTATGAGGGACTTAGAGAAAGTCACAGATAGGAATTGCCTAGAGGAAGAAGGCATAGGTGTCTACCCACATTGATGAAACCATGGATCTATCTAAGTATCAAGACTTGTCTTTGAAATGTTTCACTTCTCTTTAGTTTTTTTTCATTTTATCTAGTTTTCATCTTATCTGTGTAATTTGGTTTATGCCATCATTATCTAGAAAAAAAGTTCTTTTCCCTGAAGATAAAATCTCTACTCCTTTCTACATTTCTTCTGTCAGATGTTTGGGACTGGAAGACTAGTTAGGTTTTTGGCTGTGTATAATATAGGACAGGGATTTTGTTGTTTATATCTACACATTGTTCTCAGGTGACCTGAACTTACACTTGAAAGAGCTCCTGAGAAGAAGGAAGAAGCCATGATGATCGGTGTCAGCCAAAGGAGGATCAGAATAGAAGGAACATGGAGGAAAATGATGGGCAGGAGCAGAGGATGGTTGAGGCATTCAGATCTGAGGCCTGGACCAGGAGTGAGGAAGACCTCAGATACTTACCATCTATGTGACCTTGGGCAAGTCACTTAACCTGCTTGCCTTAGTTTCCTCAATTGTAGAGTGGAGATACCTCTTTTACAAGACTGTTGTGAGGACCAGATATGATAACAGGCGCTTTAAATGCTTATTTCCTCCCCTTCTCTTTCCCCTTTCTCAGTTCACAGTAAAACTGAGTTTCCCTGTTGGGTAGTAGATTTCTTCATTTCTGTTTTCCATTGTTCTTTCCCAGATGCCCCTGCTTGCGATGAGAATCACCATTTACCTTTCTAAAAGCAGGGCTCAATTGAATATAGTATAACCTACAAGAACATAAACCAGAGGCTTGGAGAACAATGATCTTATCTTCTTCCTCTAATTGTTTTTCCCACTACTAGCCTCATTTGCATGTCATTCAAAAAACAATCTTGGGAGCCACTTTAAAATGATTGTCCCAGCTTCCCACAAAATCCTGGTTGGGATTGCTTCTCAGAAAAACTATTTGAGATTTAAAGCACTTTATGGGTCAGAAGTCCCTTAAAACAATAGTTTGTGGGCTCCCAAGTGTTTACTTTGTACCAGTTAGCAAGATGACACATTAGGATGAATCAAAAGATCAGCATATGAAGTACGGTGGCCAAAAAATTAAAAAACTCCAAATGCACACATGGGGCACGCTCTCCTTTCAAGACTCACCTGACTCCCCAATCATCTACGATTGACATAAAAATGAAACTAGGGCCTGAACAAAGCTACAAGGCAGGACAGTCTTCTTTCAGATCCTCCCTGCACATTACAGCCCTTATCATGCGTATCTACTAGCAATAAAACCCCTGAATTTGGAATCTTGCTCATCTCTTTCACATTATCTTCCATTTTTTCATTCTTTTGATTTTGTTTTGTGATTTCTTGGTTTCTCATAAAGTCATTAGCCTCCATCTGCTCCATTCTAATTTTGAAAGAATTATTTTCTTCAGTGAGCTTTTGAACCTCCTTTTCCATTTGGCTAATTCTGCTTTTTAAAGCGTTCTTCTCCTCATTGGCTTTTTGAACCTCTTTTGCCAATTGAGTTAGCCTATTTTTCAAGGTGTTATTTTCTTCAGCATTTTTTTGGTCTTCTTTAGCAAGGTGTTGACTTGCTTTTTATGCTTTTCTTGCATCTCTCTCATTTTTCTTCCCAGTTTTTCCTCCACCTCTCTAACTTGATTTTCAAAATCCTTTTTGAGCTCTTCCATGGCCTGAGCCCATGGAATATTTATTCTGGATGTTTGGGATACAGAAGCCTTGACTTCTGTGTCTTTCCGTGATGGTAAGCATTGTTCTTCCTCATCTGAAAGGATGGGAGGAGACACCTGTTCACCAAGAAAGTAACCTTCTATGGTCTTATTTTTTTTTCCCTTTTCTGGGCATTTTCCCAGCCAGTGACTTGATTTCTGAGTTTCCTTTCCACACTCACCACACCTCCAGATCAGCCCAGCTAGTGCTTGGGGTCTGAGATTCAAATGCTGCTTCCCAGCCTCAGGGCTTTGGCGGGGCAGGGCTGCTATTCAGTGTAAGATTAAGTTCAGGTGCTCAGGTGGGGGCAGGGCCACCTCACAGGGCTCAGTTCCCTCAGGGGGTTTATGCAGATCCGCTGCTGCCTCCACTGCTGCCTCCCGAGGGGGCCTGAGTTATGGAGACACCCCACTCCCCTCTTGACCAGCCAAAGAGACCCTCTCACTGACCTTCGGCACCTGTGGGTGGAGGGACTTACGCAGCCACTGGAGATTCTGTCCCTGAAGCCTGCTGGGATCTGCTCCTCTCTGTGCCGCACGGCCAAGGCAGGGCTGGGCTCTGCTCCGGGTCTGGTGCACAACAGACCCTTCACGTCAGGTTTTCAGGTCTCTCTGGAACAGAAATCTCCTCCACTCCGTTGTTCTGTGGCTTCTGCTGCTCCCGAATTTGTTGGGAGTTCTTCTTTACAGGTATTTTATGGGCTGTGGGTTTCGGAGCTAGCATATGTGTGTCTTTCTACTCCGCCATCTTGGCTCCCCCCCCCCCATCTCTTTATGTATATTTTATCTGAGCATTTTTGTTTGCCACATACTTTTCTAGAAGTGATCTGTAAATGTTGCAAGATTTTCCTTCCTTCCTTTCATCTTTTCTTCCTCCTTTGCTTCCTTAAATGCCAGGATTTATGTTGGCATTGTTTCCCTCGTAAGGCAGGTAGGTGGTACAGTGGGTGGAATGCTGAATCTTGAGTCAGGAAGTTGGGGATTTTTCATGACCTTGTGGACCATACAGTAGTATGCTATTTCCCCCTTCAGTGCATTAAGGCCAACAGAGGTTACATGACTTGCCCAGGGTGACACAACTGAGGCTGGATTTGAACTCAGGTCTTCTTGACTCCAGGACCAAGTCTCTGTCCTAGCTGTCTCTGAGGAAATCAAGAAATAAGACAAAGGACCACCATCTCCTGCAGGCTGGCTGCACATATCCCCAAAGTTTTAGACATGGGATCACTCAGGCTGCTTGCACAAGTGGCTGACATTGCACACCTGGCACAAAGTAGGTCAGTATAAATACATATTCTTTTCCCCTCCACTATCCTTAACCATCTTTATATTTTATCTTCACATCAAAGGGCGGACCAAATAGTTGAGATTCTAATGAAAATTATATCCTCTAGAAAATACTGATTCAAGAATTCTTGAAATTTAAAGAATTCCTGGGTACTGGTTTAAGCCAATGCTGGTAATTGGTGACTTAAGGTGATATTCAGTGGTTCAGTGAAGCAGATGATCTGTAAGTCTTCAGTGAGTGCATTTTATTTTTCAATTCCTTGTGAAACTTTATGTCCTTAGGTTATTACAAAATTGATTTTATTTACTGTTTTCACAGGCATCAGGAAATGTTTAAGGAATTCTGTATCTTCTACATTCATATCACAAAAACTAAAGAAAAAATCCTCCAAAGTACAAAACCTACTATGCTTACAATATACATAGTATGTTCATACTCTTGAATTTGTTGTAATTGTAAAATCCAGGCAGTACTAGTGCTCATGCTATGGGCAACCCAGTAGCCAACTGTAAAACTCCTAAACTGCACCCACCACACTCAAAAAATGCAGTTTATTTTTAGTAAAAGTTGGAAGAAAATCCTTCCATTAAAATACATCTTGTAGGAGGTGGAGCCAATATGAAAGAGTAGCAAGAAGAAGCATAGCCCAGTTTTCCCACCCCTAAAAAATAATGCCCTTCCAAATCGAACTAAAAAATGCACCAATCTGAATTTTGTTAGGAAGATCAAAACAAAACACAGTGAGTCATTCATCTGGCTCCAGTTGGTATGGGGAGACAGAGAGTCTGAGGACCCCTGGGGACAGGGTCTAGCTGGCATCGCATATTTCTAGTATTTCAGGACAAGGAGATGCTGTGCTCCGGGGCACTGTGACCTCAAATAGGGACTGGGAACAGGTTCTAGGTCACAGATCCAGGGTATTTGGGGAGGGCACTTGCACTCAGGGATGGCAAGCCAAGGTAAGGAGCAGTGGCAGGCCCTATCTCATGCAGTGAGTCAGGAGCCAGTTCACCAACAAGCAGCATTTGATCCTAGGAGCAGAGGAGGGTTTCAGTTTCAGCTTCTAACCTAATCTGAAACCTGCAGAGGAACAACCAGGGCAAACTGATAGTGAATAAATCTGTCGCAGTCTACTGTTGCTCAGACCCAAACCCAGGAACTTGCAGAACTCAAATTAGTGAGGCAG
Organism: Notamacropus eugenii; assembly: GCF_028372415.1. Classification (NCBI taxonomy): domain Eukaryota; kingdom Metazoa; phylum Chordata; class Mammalia; order Diprotodontia; family Macropodidae; genus Notamacropus; species Notamacropus eugenii. The sequence goes on from NC_092875.1 coordinate 209,119,061, forward strand.
AAATCAGACTTTGTCTTGGATCAATCCGCTATGGAAACACTGAAATTCTGCACATCTCCCGTCTGAACTGTCCTTGAGAGTCTGGAATAGCACAATACTCAATATTACAAGAAAGCAACAATAGGGCCAGCCCAGACCGTCCCCTGCAGAAGTGCACAAAGCCCAGCTCTAATATCATCTGATGTCAGAAAATGGGCTGAAAGAATGAACAAACAAAAGAATTAATTCCATCATAAAAAGCTATTATGGTGACAAGGACATGACACAAATGTAGAAGAAGAAAATAAATTACCTATAAATGAAGACTCAAAGAAAAACACAACATGAACACAAATGCAGCTAGAATTCCAGAAAGGGATGAAGTCAGAGTTTAAGAAAAAGCTTAAAATAGTTTTATAAATGAGAACATGAATGTAAAAACTGAAAAATAAGTGAGAGCTCTAGAAGACAGAACTGGCAAGAAAATTAATAGCTTGACACAAGAAGTACAAGCCTTTCCCAAGAAACAAGATCCCTGGAAATTAGAATGGACCAAAGAGAAGCTAATGACTTGAAAAGATAACAAGAAATAGTAACACAAAGTTAAAAGACTGGAAAAAAAGATGAAAGTGTAAAACAACTGACCTGGAAAACAGAAGAGAAAAAATTTAAGAATCATTGAACTATCTGAAGCCATGAGTGAAAAAAGAGTCAGATATCATATTCCGAGAAATCTTTGTAGGTCTCTTAGAACTAGAGGACAAAGTGGAAATGGAAAGAATATACCAGTTGTCTCCTGAGGGAAATCCCAAAATATAATTCAAAGAAAAAATATTGCAAGCAGCCAGAAAGAAAGAATTCAAATAAACAAGGAGTCATAGTCAAAATCACACTCAATTTAGCAGCTACTTCTATGAAGGTGTGAAGAGTTAGAAATATTTCATAAGGATAAAGATATGGACTTATAACCAAGAATAACTTACCTGGCAAAGCTGAGTAAAAGAAGGCGGGGAAAGTAGATCTTTAATGAAATAGAGGATTTCCAAGCATTCCTGATAAAAAGACCAGAGCTGCATGGAAACTTTGAAGGCCTTAAGAGAAAGATAAAAAGGCAAGTACAAACAATCATAAGGGTCTAAACAAGAATAAATTCTTTACATTCTGATTTGAGGAAATAGCACATATTCTTTCTTAGCCCCATCATCTTCAGGGTTTAAAGAGGGAGTTTAATTAGAGAGAAGGTCTAATAGTGGCTCTATTCTGGGGGAAAGGAAAGTAAGGTTAGGGAAAATTACTTCACATAATTACGATATGCAAATAGAAATCTTTACAAATAAGGAAGAAGGGATAGAGGGGAGTAGCTGATCCTTGATCCTGTCGTCTGAACTGGTCAAAGGAGAGAAGAGTGCAAAACTACACACACAGAGTTAGGTACAGAAGTACATTTCACTCAGGAAAAGAGGGGAGAAGGGAGAAGAAGGAATTAAAAGGGGAGTAGGTTAAAAGAGGGATTAGTCCTAAGTATAGAAAAACTAAGATTGTGTAAAAATATGTAGAGATCTTTTTATGATGGCAAAGAATGGGAATCTGAAGGGGGTGCCCATCAACTGAGAAATGACTTGAATCAATTATGGTACGTAAACATGATAGAATACTATTGAAAGGAACAATGAAATGCATTGTTTCAGAGAAACCTGGAAAGACTTTGTTAACAAAATTTTACTGAACCAGCCTCTAACCTGGCAATGAGAAAACAGAGAAGGCCAGAGACAAGGTGCCAGTAATCAAATATCAATTTAATTAATTAGTTTCATTATGAGGAACAGATTTGCAAATTGGGGATTCTGCTGATCAGAATTCCACTTTACTGTAGTGAAGGCAGAGGTTATATACTGATAATGTTTAATATAAAATTTTGGAATAATCTCTTTGTTCTCTCTGAAGCAAACTTAGAGAATGCCTCTTCCTATGTCAGCAAAAGCCAGCCAAAGCTGACTCTGCACTCCTTGGGAGACCTTTAACCTATGACATATCTTGAATAATGGACACATACTATGTTATGGGATATTAATGGTAAAGAAAAAATAGGCATCCTGGGTTTCTATTGAACATTGTTTGCCCTTTCCTGCATCAGTTATCTGTTTGGGGCAGGAAGCCTGCCACTTACTAGTGGTGGGATTTCCTTACCACCTGGGACATATGTTTACCCAGCTTGGAATCTTAAGACCTGACTGACATTGCTTTGTTAATTGTCCTGTCTTACTGAATTTATGATTTGCTTAATTAGGAGAGTTTCTTTCTCACGGCAAAATGTACTTAAGACAGATGATTTCTGTACTCGGTAGTCAGAGTCACCTCTGACTCCATAGCGCTGTGTAACTGTTTTCTTTATGGGGAATTGATCAATTAATTAATTAAATCATAAAATGTATGCATTTAGCCATGTTGCCTTTTCTTAACAAAGTTTTCAGGTCAACAATACGTACATACATCACAACGGGGAAGGTAGATTACAAACAGTCATTTCCAGGGCCTGAGTGGTTTCTCATGACAAGCCCATGGGTGCAGGACAATACACGTGTTCTGGAGTTCTACAAGTTTCAAGTCCTTGGGGATCATTATTTGGTGGGGCACAGGAATGTAGTGTTTGTGAAAACGTTGCCAAGGGTTTGACTGATCATTTCTGACTTGAAAGCCAGAAGAGGCATCTCTGAGAAATCTGAATAATTAGTATATTCATTACACATATATCTATTAATATGAAAATCACAATTCCTTCACAACTTGCATGAACAGATGCAGAGAGAAGTGAAAAGAACCAGAACAATTTATACAAAGTAGTGATATTGTGAAGACAAACAACTTTGAAAGACTTAAGAACTGTGATCAACATAATGATGAATTACAATTCCAGAGGACAAGAATGACACGTTATCTATCTCTTGATAGAGGTGAAATACTCAAGAGTACAGAATGAGACATATATATATATGTACATATGCATTATGTGCACACACACATATTTGGACACTGTCGATGTGAAAATTTGATATGGTTGACTATACATGTTTGTAACAGGGATTTTTTATTTCTTTCATTGTCATCTGGGAAAGGTGAGAGGAGAGAGGCCAGAGTTTTGTTGATGAAAAAATGTTTTTATGTTAAATGTTAAAATGTTTTTCCAAATAAAAGTATATCTTGCAATAGCATCACACATTGTGGAAGGGGAAATGTTGGGGTAAAGGCAGATGTGCTGGTAAATGTAAAATGTGCAGGATATATTTTAAGTTAGTCATCTGTAGTATTATCATTTTCTCTATCTCTTTCTTAAGGCTAGATAATCAACAAAACAGTAATTCAAGCCCGGATTTGTGACCTTTGCTGGTTTCTGAAGTGTAAATGCCCAGACTGAAAATTTGACAGTCAGCTCTCTGGATCTGGTTTGTTCTGATTTCATCATATCCCTCAGGGGAGATTGGCTTTAGAAAAAACCCTAGTCCTGTGGCAAATGGACCTCCCTCTTCAAAACAAACCACTATTCTGGCTTTCCAGCCCACGTTGGAAGGGAAGAAACAGATCCAAGCTAAGTTGCTGTAAAAGAAGGTCTATTCTGTTGCAGGGGAAGTAAGGGTGTAGCCCAAGAGGAAGAAAACAAGATTTTCAGCTTATCTGATCCCTGCAACAGTTGAACCTAAACTCAAAGTGACAAGAAAGGAAGAGTAATCTGTTATTAATCTATTACAAGAATAAATTTGTAAAAGAAAAGGAGGGAAGGAGAAAAGGAAATAATGAATAGACTGACCCAGAATTGACTAAAGATGATACCCCCCAAAACAGAGAAACAAAAAATGAGGTCCTAGATTCTGAGTCAGCTAGAGAAAAATAATGCAAGTCTGATTAACATCTATGGAAGTTTTCAGAGCTCAAGAACAAAAGGATTAAAAGTGAAAAGGTAAGGGTGGGTAAGCAATCTAGATCACCAAGTACCTCTAGCCTAGTTGAAATCATTGTTGCCTTCCTCCCCCTCCCCCTTCCATCGTATTCTTCACCACAAGGAACGGAGCTATTTCCTACCCTGGGGAGTTCCTTTTTCTTCATTGCAACTATTATAGGGAAATAAAATTTTGGTCACAAGGGGGAAGTGGTTTGGGAAGGAATCCATCAATTTTAGTAGAAGATTAAGGACTACTTGTTCTAGAATGTTGTTGATCCCAAAACTGTATTTTAAGATATGACCTTTTTCTATTTCAAGACTTATAAACATTACCTCAGATTATTTTGTGGGTAGAGAAATGACGTCCAAGAGCATGGTGGGGGGTGGGACCAGATGGAACTCAGTTGGGACTTTTCATTTTCTAAGTTAGACATGCCTGTTTTTAGAATATTAAATGAATTAAAATTGTTTCTGGAAGATTAATGCCTGAAAAAATGCAGTATTCTTGGATACAACACATGCCAAGTCTTTTAATATTTGTCTGTATAACTTCTGATATAGATCAGAGGAATATTTTTACCAACTATTTGTAAGCACAAGTTTTTTAATAGCTCTAGAAATCCATTTTAAGAAAAATTAGACCCCAGATTATCCTCCCCCCTTAAAAAAATCAGATCAGTACAAATGCCTTTTTAAAGAGGTAAAACATTTACTAGTGGCTAATTTTTCTATACAACAAGAAATTACTGAAATATCGATTAAGGGATGTATAGACTATCTTGTGCATAGGCCTAATGTTCCATATAACATTTTTATGTTATGGTCAGTAAAGCATAATACAGAGCCTAATTTGGAATCGTGACTATGAATTGTAAAGACCATAATGTTTTAATTCCATAGTGCAGGGGATAGAGTGCTGGGCCTTGAGTCAGGAAGATCTAACTTCAAATATAACCTCAGTTGCTTACCAGCTGTGTGACCCTGGGAAAGTGACTTAACCTTTGGTTGCCTCATCTGTAAAATGGGGAGAATAAAGCACTTATCTAAGGTTGCTGTGAGGTAACAGCTGTAGAATGCTTAGCACAGCGCCTGACACATAGTAAATGCTATATAAATGTTAGTTTTATTATTGTTTTTGCTTTTTCCTGGGCTCCCAGGCCCTGGATCCTGGGCTGTTTATACTAGGGCTCCCTGGGAGGTGGTTTGCCATTTCCTTCTCCAGGTCATTTTACACATGAAGAAAGTGAGGCAAACAGGGTTAAATGACCTGCCCAGAGTCACACAGCTAGCAAGTGTCTGAGGTTGGATTTGAATTCAAGTCTTCCTGTGCCACGTATGCACTGTGCCACGTAGCTGCCCCTAAAATATTAAGGCAGTTAGGCATTAAAGCATACCAGGTATAGAAGTTGGAATCAGGAAAACCTGAGTTCAAATTCTGTCTGAAATGCTTACTAGATGTGTAACCCTGAGCAAATTCTATTAACTTTTTGGTGCTTCAGTTTTCCTATATCTAAAATGAGAGGATTGGACTTGATGGTCTTTAGAATCTTTTTCAACCCTAAGCGTATCATCTTTTGATACTCTTCCATGATTTTCCTCTGTAATGTTTTGCCAATTAGCTAGTTCTTTAAATTAGTGTTGCCCTTAGCTGCTATGTCTCTGGGCTTGGCAGAGTGATTAAATGTTTGCTATCCAATGCAGTTTCTGGACCTTTGCACTGTTGATTATTTAACAAATCAGCCAACAAGTATTTTTTAGAACTTAAACAAATTTTTATAGTATTATTTTTTTCTCTAAATTTTGAGTTCCAAATTCTCTCCCTTCTTCAATGCTCCCTCCTACCCCAGAAGATAAGTAATAGGATATCAATTATACGTGTAAAATCATGGGAAACATATTTTCGTATTAGCCATGCCACAAAAAAGCAAGAAAAATAAAGTGAAAAAAGTATACTTTAATTTGCCATCAGAGTTTATCAGTTCTCTTTCTGGAAGTGGATAGCATTTTTTCTTACGGGTCCTGTGGTGAGCACTAAAAAGTTAGGTTTCCACAAAATGTTGCAGTTTCAAGGTGGTATAAGATAACAAGCACTATGGACCAATCAGCTCTCAGGGGAAGAAGCCAGCCTAATAGTAAAGTTCTTGATAAAAAGAGCCAGGCTCAAAACTAGCCTAAACCAAATCAATGACCAGGAGAAAGCTTTTCTTCATTGCACTTACTTAATAAGCTTCATGCCTGTTAACTGACATACCCCGCATAAATTACGCCTCCATTTTTCTAATCATGGGATCTGTGTTGGAGCATGTTTGGGAGGAGGGAACACACCAAGGATTGCTATATAATGGGAGTGATCCTGAGGAGTCTGGACCAATCCTGACTAATGGGAGGTCTGATCATCCAAACAATATATATATATTTTTAAATTTAACTTTTAACATTTATTTTCACAAAATTTTGGGTTACAAATTTTCTCCCCATCCAAACAATATTTAAACTTGTTTTTGCATCTATATGGGTGTTCTGTTCTCCATGATCAGCACGTCTGGACGTGTAAATAAACTGCCTTCCTCTGCCCACTCTTCTTTGAGTTATTTTCATGAGAATGGCGTGTTTCCAACAGTCCTTTGGAACTGTCCTGGCTCCTTGGATTGATCAGAGTAGCCAAGTCTTTAAGAGCTGATCCTTATAATATAGCTGTTGCTATGTATAATGTTCTCCTGCTTCTTTTCACTTCATTTTGCATGAGTTCATATACGTCTTTCTAGGTTTTTTCTGAAATCATCCTGCTAATCACTTCTTCTAGCACAATAGTATTCCATCACAATTGTATACCACAACTTGTTCAGCTATTTCACAGTTGATAGGCAACCCCTAAATTTCCAGTTCTTTGCCACCACAAAAAGAGTTGCTAGAAATATTTTTGTACAAATAGGTCCTTTTCCTTTTTCTTTGATGTCTTTGGGATACAGACCTAGTAGAGGTATTGCTGGGTTAAAGGGTATGCACAGTTTTGTAGTTCTGGGCATAGTTCCAAATTGTTCTTCAAAATGGTTGGACCGGTTCACAACTTCACCAGCAGTTTATTAATGTACTTATTTTCCTTCATTCCCTCCAGCATTTGTCATTTCTGCTAGGTGTATTGTATTACGTCAGAGTTCTCTTAAGTTTTGTATCTCAAATTAATAGTTATTTAGAATATTTTTTCTTATGTCTATAGATAACTTTGATTTCTTCTTTAGAAAACTGCCTGTTGATACCCTTTAACCATTTATGAATTGGAGGATGGCTTTTATTTTTATAAATTACACTCAGTTCCATATGTATTTAAGAAATGAGGCCTTTTTCAGAGAAATTAAAATTTTTTGATAATACTTCATTGTCTGTGGTACCTTTTAGCAAAATGTGATTTCCTTGATTATCTTTTTAAATTAGGTCTATTTTTCATTTCACTTTGTCAGAAATCATGATTACTATCCCTGCCTTTTTTGCTTCAGCTGAAGCATAATAGATTCTGCTCCAGCCTGTATGCCTGTGTGTGTATGTGTGTGTGTATATGTGTGTGCGCACGCATGAGTGTGTGTGTGTGTGTGTGTGAATGTTTGTGTGTGTCTTTCTGTTTCAAATGAGTCTCTTATAAACAAAATAATGTTGGATTCTGGTTTCTAATCCATTTCATTCTCTACTTTTGTTTTATGGGCGATCTCATTCACATTCACAGTTATGATTACTGACTATATTTCCCTCTATCCTGTTTTCTTCTGTTCATCCTTCTCTCTCTCTTTGTACTCTGTTCCTCCTCAAAAGTCCTAAAACAGCTGCTGCCACTATCAAGGCCACCCTCAAGGTTCACTGCTGTGCTGCCACACTGCATGTGTGCTGCGATGGTTCCCATTCCAGTTTCAGGAACCTCTGTTGCTGACCAACTAAGTTCTTAGGCTGGAAAAATGTCTAACCCCACCCTTTTGTTGGCTCTGCTCCTCCAGAATTTGATTTGATGTTTTATTTTAAAGCTCTTTGGGAACGAATGTTGGGAGAGTTTGTCTGGTTTGCTGCCTGGTTTACTCCACCGTCTTCAACAAATATTTATTAATTCCAGGTACCATATTAGATGCTAGGGATACAAAGACCAAAAAAGGGAGAAAGAATAAGCATTTATACAATGTCTTCTACTTAGTGCCAAGCATTGTACTAAGCAGTGCTAAGTACTTTACAAACATTATCTCATTTAATCCTCATGATGACCCTGCAAAGTAGATGTTCTGAAACTGAGGCAAGCAGAGGTTAAGTGACTTGTCCAGGATCTCACAGCTAATAAATGTCTGAGATTGTATTTGAACACAGGTCTTCTTGACTTCACCCACCAATTTGTCAAAGGCGCCATCTAGTTGCTGACTAAATAAATTAAAAAAAAAAAAGTGCAAAATCATCACTGCCCTCAACCATCTTACATTCTGTCACAGGAGAAACCATGTATATTTATAAAAATATGCAAGATTTTTTTAAAATGTGTAAATTCAAGATAAGGGATTCAACATATGCATACTAAGAGACGCAGGTGAGAAGAAAATGTATTCTAGGTATAGAAAACAACTGGAGCCACAGTTATGGGAAATGGAGTACTGTGTGTGAAGACCAACATGAAGGCTAATTTGGTTGGATTATAAAGAGTATGAAAGAAAAGGTAGGGGAGAGTTAGGTTCTGAAGAGCTGAAAAATGCCCCACAGAAGAGTTTGTATTTGATTTTAGAACCTGGGACCTGTAAACATAAGAAAAGAAATTTGTAACTGCATTTCAAGATAATTTATTTCCTATGTATTTTATTTTGCTGTTTTTGAAAGTGTCAGACTACCAAAGAGTCTACAACACAAAAAAATGTTTAAAAATTCTGTTCTAGGGATACCAGGGAGCCCCTGGAATTATTGAAGTAAACCTATGCTTTAGGAAAATGACTTTGGCGGTTGTATGGAGTAGGAATTGGATAATGGTGAGACATGTCAAGGAGAGCAATTAGGATGCTATTACCATAGTGCAGGAGTGAGGTGGCAAAGCCCTGACAGACTAAAGTGATGATTGTGTGAGTAGAGAGAAGAGGATGCATAGGAGAGGTGCTGTGGAGGTGAAATGACAAGATTTGGGGACTAATTGGATATATAGGGAAAGGCAGTATGAGGAGTTGAGGATGACTGAGGTTTTTGAATTTAGAGAACAGGTCTGTTTTCAGGGAAAGATGATGATTTTGGAATATGCTGTTTGAGATGCCTATAGACATACTATTTGAAATGCCCAATCACAGGTGTGGGTATAGGAGAGAGATTGAGTTGGACACATGGATCGGGGCATCATCTGCTTAGAGATAATATTTAAACTCATGGGAGCTAATAACATCAACAAAAGAGTAAACATAAAGAGAGAAGAGGCCCTGGGTGCACACTCATAGTTAAGGTACCGGATATGGATGATGGTGCCGAAAAGAAGACAGAGGAAATAAAAAGAAAACCAAGCAGCAGGAGAACAGTGATAATAATAACTAACATTCATATAGCACATGAAAGTTTACAAGTATTTTGCATGTATCATCTTATTTGCTCCTCCCCAAAACTTCTGTAAAGTAGGTGCTATTATTATCTCCATTTTATTGATGAGGAAATTGAAACTGAGAGCAAGTAAGTGCCTTCCTCAGGATCACAGAACTAAAAAGTATCTGGGGCAGGAGTTGAACTGAGATCTTCCTGACTTTAAGGTTCACACTCTCTGCACCACACCAAGCTGCCTCTCATTTGGGAGACAGAGTGTCCAGGAGGGGAGTGTCATCACATAATGTCACATGCTGCACAGAGCCAATAAACTACAGATACAGTGGGATCTTGCTATTGCTACGTCTTTCACTCAGTTATGTAACTACAAAGATGTAGTATGCTGTAGAAAAGTGTTTGGAAAAGTTTTCTTTTCCCCTTACTATATGTACAGATTATTATTTTTTAAAAAATTTATTTATTTTAAGTTTTCAACATTCATTTCCACAAAATTGAGTTCCAAATTTTCTCCCCATCTCTCTCTTCCCCCCACCCCAAAGTGCCGAGCATTCTAATTGACCCTATCACCAATCTGCCCTCCCTTCTCACATCCCTCCCTTCCCTTATCCCCATCTTCTCTTTTGTCCTGTAGGGCAAGATAAATTTCTATACCCTAATACTTGTACTTCTTGTTTCCTAGTTGTATGCAAGATCAATACTCATCAGTTGTTCCTAAAACATTGAGTTCCAACTTCTCCTCCTTCCTCCCTCCCCATCCATCCCCACTGGGAAGGCAAGCAATTCAATATAGGCTATATATGTGTAGTTTTGCAAATGACTTCCATAATAGTCATATTATGTAAGACCAACTATATTTCCTTCCATCCTATCCTGCCCCCTCATTTCTTCTATTGTCTCTTTTGACCTTGTCCCTGTCCAAGAGTGTTGACTTCTAATTGCTCCCTCCTCCCATTGCCGTCCCTTCATCATCCCCCCCACCCTACTTATCCCCTTCTCCCCCACTTTCCTGTATTGTAAGATAGGTTTTCATACCAAAATGAGTGTGCATTTTATTCCTGCCTTGAGTCAAATGTAATGAGAATAAGCTTCACATTTTCCCTTTCACCACCCCACTTTTTCCCTCCATTGAAAAATCTTTTTCTTGCCTCTTTTATGAGATAATTTGCTCCATTCCGTTTCTCCCTTTCTTCTCCCAATATATTCCTCTCTCACCCCTTAATTTCATTTTTTTTAGATATGATCCCTTCCTATTCAACTCACCCTGTGCTCTCTCTCTCTCTATTTGTGTGTGTGTGTGTATGTGTGTGTGTGTGTGTATAATCCCACCAACTACCCAGATACTGACAAAAGTTTCAAGAGTTACAAATATTGTCTTTCCATGTAGGAATGTAAACAGTTCAACTTTTATAAGTCCCTTATGACTTCTCTTTGCTGTTTACCTTTTCATGCTTCTCTTCATTCTTGTGTTTGAAAGTCAAATTTTCTTTTTAGCTCTGGTCTTTTCATCAAGAATGCTTGAAAGTTCTCTATTTCATTGAAAGACCAATTTTTCCCCTGAAGTATTATACTCAGTTTTGCTGGGTAGATGATTCTTGGTTTTAGTCCTAGTTCCTTCGACTTCTGGAATATCCTATTCCATGCCCTTCGATCCCTTAATGTAGAAGCTGCTAGATTTTTTGTTATCCTGATTGCATTTCCACAATGCTCAAATTGTTTCTTTCTATCTGCTTGCAATATTTTCTCCTTGATCTGGTAACTCTGGAATTTGGCTACAATGTCCCTAGGACTTTCTCTTTTTGGATCTCTTTCAGGAGGTGATCTGTGGATTCTTTCAATATTGATTTTGCCCTCTGGTTCTAGAATATCAGGGCAGTTTTCCTTCATAATTTCATGAAAGACGATGTCTAGGCTCTTTCTTTGGTGATGACTTTCAGTGAGTCCCATAATTTTTAAATTGTCTCTCCTGAATCTATTTTCCAGGTCAGTTGTTTTTCCAGTGAGATATTTCACATTATCTTCCATTTTTTCATTCTTTTGGTTTTGTTTTGTGATTCCTTGGTTTCTCATAAAGTCATTAGCCTCCATCTGTTCCATTCTAGTTTTTAAAGAATTATTTTCTTCAGTGAACTTTTGCACCTCCTTTTCCATTTGGCTAATTCTGCTTTTTAAAGCATTCTTCTCCTCATTGGCTTTTTGAACCTTTTTGGCCAATTGAGTTAGCCTATTTTAAAGGTGTTATTTTCTTCAGCATTTTTTTGGATCTCCTTTAGCAAGTTGTTGACCTGCTTTTCATGATTTTCTTGCATCTCTCTCATTTCTCTTCCCAATTTTTTCTCCACCTCACTTACTTGATTTTCAAAATCCTTTTTGAGCTCTTCCATGGCCTGAGCCCATTGAATATTTATTTTGGATGTTTGGGATACAGAAGCCTTGACTTTTATGTCTTTCCCTGATGGTAAGCATTGTTCTTTCTCATTGAAAGGATGGGAGAATATATCTGTTCACCAAGAAAGTAACCTTCTATAGTCTTATTTTTCCCCTTTTTTTGACATTTTCCCAACCAGTTGCTTGACTTTTGGGTCCTTTGTCAAGAGTAGGGTATACTCTGGGGATCTGTAAGATCTCGGTTCCTCCAAGGTGGCACAGTCAAGCGTGTACACTGCTCTGGGAGCAACTAGAAACTTTTGTGCCCAGAATCTGTGAGTGGTAGAGTTTCCTCTCCAAAACGACTTGGCCTCCAGTTCCACCAAGTCAGCACTGGGGGCTGAGATTCAGATAAGCTTCTCAGTTCCTTCAGGAGCATTAGGTGGGGGCAGGGCCAGCACATCGGGCTGAGGTAAGGATCAGCTGCTCAGTGCCCCCAGGGGTTTTATGATCCAACAATGGATGTGGTCTGCTGTGGGAGCTGCTGCTGCCTGATGGAGCCTCTGCTCACTCAGGTCAGAGCTATGAGAGGACCCTGCTCCCTTCTGGGCCAGTTGAAAAAACCTTCTCACTGACGTTTGGCGCCTGTGGGTTGAGGGATCTGCAAACCTACGCTACTGCCACTGGGGATTCCGCCTCCGAGGCCTGCTCAGGTTCTCTTCCTGGTGCCATGCCCCACAGCCAAGGCTGGGGTTCTGAGTCAGGTGTGACAGACCTTTCCTGTCAGCCTCTCAGGTCACCCTGGGCTGGAAATCTCCTCCACTCCATTGTTCTGTGACTTCTGCTGCTCTAGAATTTGTTGAGAGTCTTTCTTTACAGGTATATGTGTACAGATTATTCTTATCAGTATTCTATGAAAATGAGAAAAAACCACTTATGAGATGGTAATAAGCAAAGTTTGGAGAATCTTGTCAGTATCTTCACAGAATTCCTCTATTTATTTCTTCTCTTGACAATAAACTGACATTACCTTCATGTTGGTATCTGTTCTTATGCTTACTATGAGGCAGGCTGACCCAGAATCTTATGAACTGATCATGGACCTAGAGCTGTAAGGGATCTCAGAGACTATCTAGTCCAATCTCCTCATTTTGCAGATGAGGAAACTGAGACCTAGTGAAGTTAAATGACTTATCCAAGGTCACGGAAATAATAAGCATCAGTGATGGGATTTGAACCCAGATCCTTTAACTACAAAGCCAGTCTGCTTTCCAAAGTACCAGAATTCAATTTTATTTGCTATCTGAGTTCATGATTAAATCACCTCTGCTAATTTTTTTATGCCTGCCTTTCTGTGGAGAATCTTACTTATAACATCCTTATTGCATCTTGAATGGCTTCTCTCTACTTCTAGGCTAGAGATCATGTTTAATCACTTTCCTCTTTATTAGCACCTTTGGCCTTTAGGCAGCATCACATCTCTGCTTTCCAAATTCTACGTCAGTTCTGTGGGCCAGTTGCCCCTTTCAAGGAACAAGTTAGTTTTGAGATAAAACGGTCTAAGCCTGTCAGTAATAAGAGCTACTAATTATAGCACTTTAAGGTTTGCAAAGAACATCACAAATATTATCTCATTTTATTCCCACAACAACCCTGAAAGGTAGGTGCTATTATTATCATTCCAATTTTACAAATTTGGAAACTGAGACAAACAGAGGTTGAAGTGACTTGTCTGAAGGGTCACACAGCTAGTAAGTATTTGAGGCCAGATTTGAATCAGGTCTTCCTGACTTCAAATGTACAGCTTTATTCATTGTACCACCTATCTATTCACATGATTCATTGCTGTTTGAACTCTTTTCACAGTCCTTTTGGACCTGAGTGGTTAAGAAAATTTTTTTATGAATTTTGTGATTTCCCTCATTTCTCCCAGTGTGGAAATCAACTCTTAAGCTGACTAAGGATGGTTAAATGTTGTCTGGTTCATGTTGAGCACCATTCACATTTGGACTAGAAGATATTACTTCACCTTTTGTAGTTGTTTTTCAGTCACCTTTTCAGCAATGTCCAACTTTGCATGATCCCATTTGGGGTTTTCTGGGCAAAGATACTGGAGTGATTTGCCATTTCCTTCTCCAGTTTATTTTACAGATGAGGAAACTAAGGCAAACAGGGTTAAGTGACTTTCCTAGGGTCACATAGGGAGTAAGAATCTGAAGCCAGATTTGAACTCAGGAAAATGAGTCTTCCTGATTCCAGGCCTTGCACTTTATTCATTGCACCACTTCTCAGAGAAGACTTGATCCCTTATACTCAATTCAAATCCCACTTTCTGGAACAGGCCTTTCTAGTCTTCAGCCCTCCCTCCTCCACTTTCCTGTCCCCCTCCCTGCCATTTACACATTGCTAGTACCTTTCCTCTGAGATTACTTTGCATTTACACTGTCCATCATGCATATACATTTTCACATTTCCCTATTAGATTCAGCTCCTTGAGGTCAGGCATCATGTTTTTCCCCCTTTCTTTGTATCATTTGCCAACACTTAGCACAATTCCTGGCATATCACAAAGGCTTAATACGTGCTTGTTGACTGACTTATTCGTTCCTCAAATCACCATACATTTTCTTACCTGAGTATATACTATAACTTCTTGAAAGCAGGGATTGTCTTTCTTTCTGCCTTTGTATCCCCTGCTAGCTTAATGCTTTGCATGTAGTAGACACTTAACTAATGTTTACTGAATCATTTATTGAACTGTTGAAATCACTTTCACCTCCAATAATGTGGTTCTGGGAAAGATGGGAACCACAGCAAGATTGGTGGAATTCTCTGTGGCCCCAGGGTCCCTTAAGCCTCAGTGGATAAATTCTATGGTTGGATGAAAGGGACCATATAGTTAGATCCAATCTGATTATCCTATTTAGGCACTGACTAAGGCCTGTGAACAGGAAAGGTAAAAATGATTCTCCATCTACCAGGCTTGATCTATGCCTCACTTTTGGGGTTAGGACTTTACTGATGCGTAGTTTTTTCCTGGTGGATATGAGGAGTGCCTGAATCTATACAGGGTTGTAGGAGAGAGAACCAGGGAGTGGGTTGCAGAATGGGGGAGGTGAGGGTGGAATGGATAGCAGATCAAATGCATTTATATCTGGATGCACTAGTATACATTTCAGGATAATTTATGCTCTAAAGCAGTCTGGACTTGAACTGAACCAGGTTCATATTGTGAAGATCCTCAAGTCTACTAATGTTAACTTATTACCCATTAACAGAGCAACAATTTCCATGCCTATGAAGCTGATAGTCCTTTTGTACTCTGCCCTAGGTAGACCACATCTAGAGAACTGACACAAAGGTACAGTTTTGAAGGAAACTCACATCAGTCAGAGATCCTGAAATTTAGGGAACTGAAAGAACTGGTAGATTTCTAGAGATTCAGAGATTTGAAGCTGCTCCCATGTGCTCCCATGTGGAGGAGCTTTTGGAAATTCTGCTTCCTCCTCTGTCTTGGTATAAAACTATTGGCCTAGCCTTAAACAGAAGTGCAGTGTGGTTGGGGAGACTGAAACATTGGTTAACAGTAGACCCTGAGCTCTATTGGATTTAGAATTACAGGCATACCTCGTTTTATTGTGCTTCGCAGATAACACTTGTTTTTTTTACAAATTGAAAGTTGATGGCAACCCTTTGAGAAAGTTTATTGCTGCCATTTTTCCAATAGCATGTCTTTATATCATATCTCCATGTTTTATTTTGGTAATTCTTGCAATATTTCAAAATTTTTCATTATTTTTATATCTATTACGGTGATCTGTGATCTTGATGTTACTATTATAATTGCTTTGGGGCACCACAAATCATGTGCATATAAAATGGTGAACTTAATTGTTAAATCTTATGTGTGTTCTGACTGTTCCACCAACCAGGCATTCTCCTGTCTCTTTCCCTCTCTTCTGGCATTCCCTGGGATGCAACGGTACTGGAGAATATTGCCTAAACTTGTTGATAAATGACAGCAGGGTTTGAGAGGATTGAGTCCAGTTTTGAAAGGAGTTCAACTGTGAGTAAAATGCTATCAAGCAGCATCACTGCTACAAAGAACTATTTCATGAACAAAAGAGTCAATTGATGCTGCAAACTTCATTGCTGTCTTATTTTAAGAAATTGCCACAGATAACCAAAGCTTCAGTAACCACCACCCTGATCAGTCAGCCGCCATCCACAACGAAGCAAGATCTTCCACCAGCAAAAAAGATTACGATTCACTAAATGCTCAGATGGTGGTTAGCAATACACATTTTTTAACATAATATTGTTGCACACTCAATAAACTGTAGTATAATGTATATAACTTTTATATGTGCTGGGAAACAAAAAAATTCATGTGACTCACTATATTGCAATATTCACTTTTTTGCTGTGGTCTGAAACCAAACCCACAATATCTGGGTATGACTGTAGGGAGTACAAGTATTATTCTCCCCTTTTTACAGATTAGGAAAATTGAGGTTTGGAGTTTTAAGCAACTTAGTCATGTTCACACCATTAGTAAGTGACAAAAGTCAGGACTTATCACCAGATTTTCTGTCTAGAAAAATATTAATATTTCTACTCTATATAAGAGAAAAAGTGAGGGTTGAGTGAGGTCCCTTGCACAAAAGCAAGGATACAGTCAGAGTGGTAAAGAGTATTAGAATTAGGTGTGCCTTTACAATTATCTAGTCCAAGTTCCTAGTTTTATAGATGAAGAAACTGAAATCCAGAATTAGAGAGAGGTAGGAAAGGCAGGAAAGAGAACCAACTAGGTGGCTCAGTGGATAGAGCACCAGACTTGGAGTTAGGAAGACCTGAATTCAAGTCTGGTCCCAGAGACTTACTAGATATGTAATCTTGGGTAAATCACTTAACCCTGTTTGCCTCAATTTCTTCATCTGTAAAATGAACTGGAGAAGGAAATGGCAAACCACTCCAGTATTGCCAAGAAAACCCCAAATGGAGTCATAAAGAGTTAGACATGACTGGACAACAACAAATGGAAGGGATTGATGTATAGAAAAAGAGGTAGAGAAGAAGGAATAAATTCAATAGGTTCTTCTGGTAGTTAGATAGTATAGTTTGAGTGCTAGATTTAAATCGGGAAGATCTGAGTTCAAATGTTGCCTCAGATAAATTCATTAGCTGTGTGGCTCCGGGTAAGTCACTTTACCTTCTCTATAAACCTATTTCTTAATCTATAAAATCAGAAGAATAATAGCACCTACCTCATGGGGTTGTGAGCATAACGTATAATGTACTTTGCAAACTTTAAAATGCTATAAAAATGTTAATTCTTATGATTATTATTACTTGTCCTTGAAACTTCTAAGACACTGATTGAAATAGTCAGTGTCCCTTTGGAATTCAATAACTCTATAGACAGCAGAAATTAAAACATGACTATGAAGTTTGACTGAAATGAAGTCACAGGTTGGAGGCTCCCAACCCCTTGTCTAAGTGCTTTTTTCCTGGTTTGCTGATGAGAGTGTCCCATGGAATGTGATCCAAAGCCTTCCAAGAGGCCAGAGAGATTTCATATCTTACCTCTCCCTTATCTTTAGGTCTTCAAGGTCTGTCACCCTATCATGGAAATTATATTGGTTTGGCACGGTTTGTTCTGCAATAAAGCCAGGCAATCTATGACAGAGTCATCTTCATGATGTTCTATGTGATGGTAGACATTGCTCAGGACAATTTTTTCTGGTATATTGCCCCAGTATCAGACTGAAGCTGAATGCTCTGGAATTTCCAGGATTATCTGTCTCTTTCTTCTAAAAGTTGTTCTCTACAATTGTTCTCTCTTTAGCAGACTTGAGGCTTTTACACAGCACCCACAGTTTCTTTGAAATGGTACCTAATGACTCTGCCATCATATCCATCAATGTTCTAACTACTTGAGATGGCTGCCACTGGGTCCTGCTATTTTCTGTCTACATAGCACTAAAGAGCTCTCTCCCACCATTTTTTCTGCATCTTGGCAAATTGCCCTCCTCCTCCAACAATTGGCCCTTATTTTCATTATTAGATTTACAGTTAATCCTTGTTACATTCACAGAGGCAAAAATAAAAAAATGTTAAAAATGTTCTTTTACACAGTCATGCTCTCCTTTCCTTTCTTTTCAGTTGTCAATCTCTTTCATTGTGATGTTTCAAAGACACTTTTTATATCTTTTCAAAGATTTACTTCTTCATTCATTTATTCTCTTACTAAGCTAACATGTATTGAGCACCTAAGTTTAAATTTTCATTACCTCTCACCTGGACAGTTATAATAGCTTCTAACTGCTCCCTGTGGCTCTAGTTTCTCTCTCCTAGTCAATTTGTCCCTTGCAGAGCTGAAAAAAAAATCTTTTCAAAATATTACTTTCATCAAATCATTATATTCTTCAAATATTTCCAGTGGCCATACTGTCTACAAAATAAAGTCTGAACTCATCTTGATATTCAAGGCTATTTACAATGTTCATTTCTAGTAACCTTTATTTCTAGCCTCGTTTCCAGCCAAATTAGTTATTATCATCCCTTTGGAATGCAACAATTCTATGGGCAACAACAATTAAAATGACATGATTATGAAGGTTGACTGACATGAAGCCAAGGACAAGAAACTCCCAAACCTTAGTCTAGGTGGCATCTTCCTGGTTTGCTGATGAAACTACCCTATAGGATGTGATCATCTCCATCTCTTATTAGTTGCCAATCTATGCTTGGAGATCCTATCTCTTCCTTGATTGAAAGAAAGTCTTCCATGTGTTACATGCTTACTGTTTCATGCTGTAGTTTCTAGTGCACGAATACTATCTTCTCAAGTAGACTGCTAACTTCTTAAAGACAAGGACTTTATATTTTATCACTTTATATCCTATATAAAATATAGAATAGTATAGAATTTCACACGAAGTTCTCAAAAATATCTGCAGAATGAATCCATAGATAGTAAAAAAAAAAAAGCCCTAAGGATTATGAAAAATTATCTTCAAGAAGAGAAGTTTGAATTATTCTGGCTACTCTGAAGATAAAAAGTTTCACAGGAATCACAATTCTGTAACACATTCATAAAAATGCAGAAAGTTTTCAATTTTATTCATTTCAACAAATATTTATTAAGTACTTACTTTGTGGAGAACTGCATGGCCTCAGGGATAGAAAATTGTCCTTAGACTCAGAATTGTCAGACCTGTGCTACCTGGGTGATTCTAGGCAAGTCACATAATCTCTCAGTACCCCCAGGCAACTCTCAGGGCCTCAAGTGCAGAGGAGTGTGAGAAAGCTGGTATAATAAGCTTAATAAGAGGTTTGGAACAGCTGCTATAGGGAATGTGATAGAGAATTAATTAGGGATGAGTACAAGATTCAGTTGAGATTGGCACCATTCAGAACATTTTATTAGGAATAGAGGAAATAAATTGTAGGAGTAATCCAGTTAGAGAAAATGGTCCAGGATAAAGTCCTGGGGTATGCTCGCATATGGAAGCTGTCAAAATACTATTAGAAGACACCCTGATTTCCAGAGCTAAGGCCCAGCAAACAAGCTATGCCCTGAGCTTGACATAACAACAATCTCCCTGATCTTGTAACCACCAAATCAGGTGCCCGTTCCTATTCAAGAGTGAAAAGTCCCAGCCATGCTAACTGTGGTTCTGCTCCCCACTGAACAACTACAAGGCTCAGCGACCCTAATAACTTGGAGACTGTCTACTCAAGACTTAAGAATGCCTGTGTTGTGCTCCAGCCTTCTGTGGTTTTCATGTTTAAAAACCCTATCCCTGCCATAAGCGAGTGACCCCTTCCCCCTCCCCCCACTGCTTCTTGAGAAGGAGGACTTTGCTTGCAGGCTGTTTCCCTCACTTTGAAATTAAACTTCTGTTTGATTCCTGACTCTCCTGTCTCTAACCTGCTCTGTTCATCCACAGAGTAGAGGCCAATTCAGTCTGTCTGACAAAGCCTTGACAAATATGATGATCTTGTCCGTAAGACCAAGAAGCAATAATCAGAGACACAGAAAGAGAATCTGAAGAAAAGCAGTCCGGAAAACTAAGGTGGGACAGAGCATCCAGGAGGAAGCAGTAGAAAATAGGGTGAAATCTTCCAGAGAGGTCAAGAAAGAGGAGGACTAATGAAAGTGAATACAGAGATAAAAATTTTATTGATAACTTTAGGAAGAGCAGTTTCAGTCAAGGGGTGACCTTGGGTTGAGAAGTGAATTGGAAGTGAAGAAATGAAAGTAACAAATATCCATAGATTTTTCTAGGAGTTTGGTTAATCAAAGGGAGCAAAAATAGAGGATAAAGAGCACCTGGATCAAGTAAAGTTTTGGGTTTTGGGTTGTTGGTTTTTTTTAAATAGATAAGAGTCTCCTTGATGAGGTTCAGACTCTGGGAACTTCCTTGAGCTCCCCTGGAATTTCCTCACTTAACCTGGCTTTTCACACTCAGATTGATCTCTTCCTGTATCTCCTCACAGAATCTGGCCTTTCATACACAGATCTGTGATCATTGTCTGTTATCCCTCGATTGCCTACCTGCTTCCCACCTAGGCGCCCCCAAGTCTGATATTTGTTGATTCTCCTCAAGACCCTTCCTAAATCCCTCCTCCCATCACCCTGGACTACCAGACCTCACCCCCCACCCCTCCTATACTCTTTTCTGTATTTAAGTCCCACCTTGCCTCCATGAAGGTACTCAGATGCAATCCAGCTCAGATTCTGTCTAGCTGGGATTGTGTCTGGCCCGCTTGTGAATACAAGCGTTACAAAAGCTTAGGCTCCTTAAGAGGCAACCCAGTTAGGCGAATCCTTAATAAACTTTGTTTTCTTTGGCTTTAAGAAGGCTTGAGTCGAATTCATTCGAGCACGACCCGGACTGTCGGTATTTTGGGGTTCCCCTCACCATTAACCTCATCATCCTGAGCATATTTGTAGGCAAACTGTGAAAATTTGGGAACAAGAGAGGATGATTGAAGGAGCAAGCCCTCAGAGGTTATATAGGTGGGTATGGAATGAAGGACACTTTGTGTTTTACTTAATAATACTTAATAAACTATCAAACAAGTAAGGATTTATTAAATAAACTAGCTTCTATTAAGCACTTGCTACGTGCCAGGAACTGTGCTACGCAATAGGGATACAAGGAAAGGCAAAAACAGCTGCCCTTAAGGAGCTTACAGCCTCATGGGGGATATTAATTACTGTCTAGCTGGAGGACACGTAAATCTACAGTACATACAAGGTGCATACAAAAGAGGTAGAAGGCAGGAGTATAGAATCGCAGATTTAGAATTGGAAGACATCTCAGAAGTCATCTAGTTCAAACCTTTCATTTTACAGGGGAGGGACTGGAGGCCCACAGAGACTAAGCATCTTTCTCAAGGTCACACAGGTAATTAACTCTCAGAGAAGGGATTTGAACACTGATCTTCTGACAACAGATCTGGCGCTCTTTCCCCTGCAGGGCATTATTTTGAGCCAAATATCTTATTAATTCAAATAACTTGTCCTTCCTCCTCCCCCTCAGTCACTGCACAATAGAGGACATGTACAGGTAAATATTGAAAAATAATTCCTGTCCACCATTGCTAGGGTTGGAAGCTCAATTCCATGTGGACAGTCTCGGGCGGGTAAAGGTGGGAACTTCTAAATCTTAGAGTTCTCACGAGACCCCCCCAGGAAACGACTGGGAATCGAGGTGAACCGAGCTATCTCGTGTATTTCCGCCTCTTCCCGTGAGAAACGTGATGGGAGAGAGCTCTCCCCGCCCTCGAGATTGTCCCGGATCTGGGCACACCTACAGCACGGTATTCAGATGCAAACTATGCTGCTGAAGAGTTTAAGTAGGATCAGGAAAGCCTGAAAGCTCTCTTGGGCGGAGGGGCCACGTGTGAGGACAACAAGGCTCCGCTTTTCCTCTCTCCTCTCTCCCCTCCCCCTCTCTCCCCACTTACACTTCTACTTCCAATCTCTTATTGTAAGATCTTTGCCTCCTTGGGAGATCTTTCTCTCTCCCTCCTAAGGAAGAATTTCCCTGCACTTGTAACCAGACCCTGAAATAAAGCTCAACCCTTGTTCGACTCTGGAACGTCCTTTCTCTCATACGAGCATCCGGTGTGGCCAACCGAAGACCTCCGATAGAGGTAAGGGAAGACTCGGGTAGCCCTCAGGCCTCTAGGCCTGGCACACCATGACCCCATTTTGGAGATTGAAAGTACTTATAGTTGATAAATTGAACAGGTTTCTATTGTTCAGTTCTTTTTTCAATTTTGTCCAACTTTTAATGACCCCATTTGGGGTTTTCTTAGCAAAGATTGTGGAATGGTTTGACATTTCCTTTTCCAGCTCATTTTACAGATGAGGAAACTGAGCATACAGGGATAAGTAACTTGCCCAAGGTCACACCAAATCTGAGGCCAGATCTGGATTTAGGAAGATGTCTTCCTGACTCCAGGCCCTGTATTCTAGCCACTGTGTGCTACCGAGCAGCTCCTTTTAAGAAGTAAGAAGAAAGCTAATTAATTGGTTTGCTTAACTGTTTGCCCTTGTGGTTTGAGGGACTTAAGCAATACCTTAGACTGGATAGCAGTAGGATTGTTTAATGATTGGGGATGGGCTGGGGGAATCTAGAGCACATGAGTAACACTAGATAAATAACTGGAGTGCAGCCTACTGTAACTGTTTTCCATTCATTCATTCAACAACCATTTTCAAAATCAGGGTTTTCTCTGCCTATCATACTAAGCCTGACATACAACCAAGGAAGGAGTACTAAAATAGAAAGTATTATTGTTTCCATGAATATTTTAATAATGACTTTGCGCCCTATAGTACTTACACAAATGACATTTTAAAAAATCAGGGAATAAAAAGGACAGGTAATAAAAGTACTAATGCTGTTCTGGTATTCTGTCTTATGGCATCACAGCTTATCTTCCCATGCTCTTTATTTTGCCATGGTTGTGTTATTTATATATTTTTAAGTGGTGGTAGTCTTTGAATAGGAGTCTTTACTGCCAGTTTAAATGTGTGATTTTTTTTCGAGAGAGTAAACATTTCATTTTCCAGGGCTATGTTTTTGTTGGTATTTTATATTGATTCCATTTATATTAGTTCTCCAATTTAAACCTATTTGGAAGGATTTTCTGAGAACTGTCACTATATCTCATAAACACAAAACTTTTCTAATTACTGAAACTTAATTTGTGGTGCTGAATTTTTTGTTGTTGTTTTTTTTCCTGGGGTGGAGGCAGAAGGGTGGGTTACTGTTTCTCATTTGTCTCATGCAGCGGACGGCCTGTGTCCCCACGTGGCTCGGTGATGTGGTGAAGAAGAAAGACATGGGAGGTGGGAAGAGATAGATCAATTCCATTTATTGATCTGAGGGTTAGGGTATATATAGACAGAAACTGCAAGTCTACATGACATTCTGCTCCTCTCCTGTCCCAGTGATTTGGCCAGTCTTATTGTCTTTAAAGACTCTTAGCCTAGAGGGCATCTATTTTACACATCCCTTGTTTTCTGTAATTCTCGTTTGTCTCTAGGAGATAGCAACATCTGCGGGGCGTGGAGAGCCATTCTGGATGATAATGAGCACAGTCTCAAAGAACAGTTTCCCCGAAGGTCTATCCTGATCTTGTCAACTGCACTCCACCCGGGCACTCAACAGTCTCACTTAGCAAAAATTTTATTTAGTCTGGATCTGTGATTTTACTGGTATGGAGAATTCCCTGATAAAGAAACTGCCTCTATTAATGCGACAATTTTATAATTTAGAGAGTCTTAGAGTTGATTGGAATGCTGAGCCAAGCTTGCATACCTAACACCACTGGAAGGGAGAAAGTTATTTTGGCTTTGTTAACTTATGGTTGAATAACTAATTTCTCTGAAGGTTCATTTTAGTTGGGGTTGGATAAGCCGGTGATCAATTTTCTTATCTAGGTCATTCAGTTTGTGGCTTTGGAATCAACGGATTTCAATTCACATTTTTAGGGCTAGAGGGGAACCAGAAGAACAATGAGTCCTATTCCTGGTGGTAGAATTTTTTTGGAACCCAAGAGGGTCGTTATTCACCGAACTGGGGTCTTGCGGTCAGGTTGGATAACAGCAGTAAAAAGTCAACTGAGGGTGAAGCATGTAGTAATTTTATGAGACTAGGTAGATGCTATCTAAGGTAGATGCTTGCTAAGGTAAATGGTATCTACTATAGACCTGACATAAGAATTTTCTTATGTACAAATTTTTAGAGCAGCATTCATAAGCTAAACATTAATCAAGATAACATGAAACAAAGAAAAGATAATAGCATATTTTTAATGTAATATATTATTTTTCATAATTGCATATAAAAACAATTTTTAACATTGATTTTAAAAAATTTTGAGTTCTAAATTCCCTCCCTCCTCTCTCCGAGATAGTAAGCAATTTTATAGAGGATATACATGTGTAATCATGAAAAAACATGGTTTTATTATTAGTCATATTGTGAAAGAAAACAGACAAAAAACCCATGAAAAAATAGAGGAAGTGAAAAAATAGTCTCTTGATCTGCATTCAGACTCCATCAGTCATTCCTCTGGAGATGGAGAGCATTTTTCATCATGAGTCCTATGGAACTGTCTTGGATCGCTGTGATGAGGTTAAGGGGTGATCGGGAACCCCAAAATACCGACAGTCCGGGTCGTGCTCGAATGAATTCGACTCAAGTCTTCTTAAAGCCAAAGAAAACAAAGTTTATTAAGGATTCGCCTAATTGGGTTGCCTCTTAAGGAGCCTAAGCTTTTGTAACGCTTGTATTCACAAGCGGGCCAGACACAATCCCAGCTAGACAGAGTCTGAGCTGGATTGGATCTGGGCGCCTTCACGGAGGCAAGGTGGGACTTAAATACAGAAAAGAGTATAGGAGGGATCTGGGGGGGTGGTCTGGTAGTCCAGGGTGATGGGAGGAGGGATTTAGGAAGGGTCCTGAGGAGAAGTCCAAGGAGGGTCAAAGGCTGGAAACAGCTGGAGGCTATCAGGAGATATCAGACAATGGAGGGTTTGGGTGGGAAGCAGGTGGGGCAATCCAGAGATCTTGATAGGGGCAGTATGGGTATGAGGTTGATGGGATCAAGGGTGGGGAGTGCAACAGAGACTTGAAATGATAATGAAAAGCCCATGGGCTTCCTGAGACTGCTGGAACAAATGGGAAGATTAGATTTGAGTAAGAAAGGCCAGATTAAGTGGGAAGATTCGAGGGGAGCTCAAGGAGGCTCCCAGAGTCTGAACCTCATCAACTGTATTGCTGAAAATAGATGTCTTTCATAATTGATTATCCTTCTAATATTCCTGTCACTGTGTACAATGTTCTCCTGATTCTACTCACTTCACTATGGATCATTTCATGTAAGTCTTTCCAGGTTTTTCTGAAATCATCTGGCTCATCATTTCTTATAACACAATAGTACGCCATTACAAGCATCTACCACAACTTGTTCAGCCATTCCCCAGATGATGAACATCCCCTCAATTTCCAATTCTTTGCTACCACAAAAAGAGTGGATATATCTTTATCTATATTCACATCTCATATCTACATACACATATATACACACACATGTACACATATGCATGTATTTGTCCTTTTATATAAATATATATTTTATATAAATAGGTCTTTTTCCTTTGATATTTTTGATGTACAGACCTAGTAGTGGTATTGCTGGGTCAAAGGTTGCCTTTTGGGCTTAGTTTCAGATTGTTCTCCATAATGTTTGGAATAGTTCTTCACTGTTGCACCAACAATTTGTTGGTGTACTTATTTTTTCCCTCATCCCCTCCAATATTTGTCTGTTCCAATTGGTGTGGGATAGCACCTCAGAATTGTTTAAATTTGCGTTTTTCTAATTAGAGCATTTTTTCATGACTATAGATAACTTTGATTTCTTTTAAAAACTGCCTGTTCATATCCTTTGACCATTTATCAATTTGGGGAATGGTTCTTATTTTTATGAATTTGACTTGTTCTCTCTATGTATGAGAAATAACCTTTATCAGATACACTCCCTATAATATTGTCCCCCAACTTTCCATCTTCCTTCTAATCTTGGCTGCGTTGGTTTTGTTTGTGTAAAACCTTTTAAATTTAGTATAATCAAAATTATCCATTTTCTATCTCATTTGGTTATAAATTCTTTCCTTATCCATGTATCTGGCAGGTAAAGAAAAGTCCACTTGCTAGAGAAAATTATACATTTTTATCTTAGCTATAAAGATAGATAAGAGAGTTATTATCTGGATATAACCAGTCTAACTAAATCAAAGAACTCTGCTATCACACAGGGAGAACTTTCCCAGAATGATGAAATCCTCAACCTTCAGCAGCTTTTTGTGCTGATAAGGGGCAAAAAGGAGACACTGAAGGATACTAACTGCTGCTACTAGCGTTCAAATTAACTAGGGATCATTTACAGAAAATGGTAGATATAGAAGCAGATGGAGTCAGCATACCTTGAAGTAAGTTTGTTTCTAAAAGGGGGTTGGGTGGTCATTGTGTTACACAAACATCTCAAGGAAGTCCATGGTGTAATACCAGAAGTTTGGTAAGGGATATGTCTTGATAATATTTAACATAAATTTTGGACTTTAAGAAGGGCCAAAACTTGAATTAAGAAGAGTCTGGACCTAATAGTCTCCTTTGTTATCTTAAGTAAACTCACAGAATGCCTTTTGGTGTCAGGGAAGCTGTAGTAATTTCCTTAGGAGACCCTTTTCCTGGCATCTTAGTGATAAGGAAAAACACAGAGGTCCTGGATTGTAATTTCAATTGCAACTTTGTTAAAGGTATCCCTTCCTGTGTCAGCAGGATATTTGTCATCAGAGTGGTGGGATTTTCTCCTTATCTTATGTCACAGAGACATATGCTACCGAGAGGAAATTTACACAGCTTTGAATCATAAATCCCAACCGACACTACTTTGTTAATTGTCTTGTCTTACTAAATTTACGATTTGTTCAACTAAGAGAGTTCCTTTCTCGCAGTAAAATGTATATAAGCCAGAAGATTTCTGTCCTGGGTAGTCAGAATAATTTTTCTGACTCCATAATGCATTATGTTACTGTTTTCTTTAAAGGGAATTAAATCATAAAATGTATGCATTAAGCCTGTTGCCTTTTCTTTAACTAAGTTTTCAGGTCAACAGTCTTAACTTGGACATGACTTGGATTTGAGTGAGGCAACTTCTCAAAGTCATTAGCCTTGATCTTTCCTCTTCAGAGTCCCATAGCAAGACAAAAGTCAAGAGGACTGGTGATGGCCCAGGATGCAATGGGTGACTGTGGTCTTTCTAAATTAACATCTTTCTCCGGTCTCAGTTGATCTGAATTGAGAGTTTTTAAGGGATATTAAGACTAGGGAGGCAAGGAGGCTCACTGGACATTATCGACCTTAGGAAACTTGTTGAAAGTTTCTGAGGTTCACGGGATGGGGGAGGAGGTCATTTTGTCTACTTCTTCCACAATTCCCTGCTTTGATACCTCCCTCAAAGTATTAGGACTCCTTGATGTATAGGCTCACAGTAAAGTAGGTGCACAAGTCAGTTTATCTTTATAGTAAAAAGGAAGCTTAGTCCACAGAGGGTTATGATGGTGATGAAACAGAAATGGGGGGAACAAATCATACAAAATTCAGAACATCACTTAAATACTAAATAGCAAACAACTATTCTGTAATAAATGTAGGAATAAAAGCAATTTGGATAACCTAGGTCTCAGAACTTCCAAAAAGGCTGGGACACTCTAAGAGACAACGGACAATAAGCATATAATCAGAAGGACAGAAAGGAGCAGGGGGAACATCTCAATGTCCATTGAGATAACACATTTCTTGTTCCATCCTTGGCTTTAGCTGTCTATTTTATGAAGTTATCTGCTTCTGGGAGACATCTTCTGTAAATCCTGGGTCAAAAGAATCTGTCCTTGACTACTGACCACAAATTGTCTAGTTTGATTTATTTGAATTCAGAGACATACATCCCTGAATCAATATCTTGGTGTCTTTAAATAGGCTGTTAATTTAAGTGATGGAATGTGGAATGGGCCTTTTTATCCTGTTTCCAAGGCAGCTTTGCAGAGGTATTTCCTTAACCATTTCTAGTTCCACAAGTTATTTGTGGAGATTCTCTAAATAATGCTACTAAAACTTGCTAGTGACAAGACTTAGTATAATTTAGTAGAACCTGAAAATCTAATTACGTTGGCCTTCCAGTAATTAGTTCATATAACAAAAGCTATTTCAGACTTTTTGACACTTATAAACAACAGAGCAATAGGAAGGACATCAGATTAGGCTATATTAGATTATAGTTCATCTGAAAGTTTTGAGAATTTCAGCCTGTACATATCACTTGCTCTTCTGATCTTTCTCTGAATCCTGCATGGTATGCATAATGCTGTCTGTATACTAGAGGAAGAATCTTAAAAAAGACTATAAAGGCCTGACTTGTAAAATGAGTCCTTCTGTCTCTTAATGTCATCAGAAAGAGACTTTAATCGGGGGAAGAAAAAATATGATTTAAAAGTTTCTTTATAACTATTAAAAAATTTTCTACAGAAAATCTTTAGTTAATTTGAGACTTTATAGACAATTACTAAAACATAGTCAAAGCCTGTATATTTTAGGTAATATTCTTACAAAAAAAACCCCTTAGTCAATTGAACCTGAAAGAAGTTACAGTACTTTACCTTTTTTAGTCTAGTTCTTTATTACCTCCAAGAGCAAATTAAAATTTTAAAAATCACCTAAGATCATCATTTTTACTTGACCTTTGGTCATTGTTCTTAATAGAAATATTTGGAAGCCTATCATATATGTTCAGTTCTCAGTGGAAATGAAGAGGTTGAGGGGTGATCAGGGAACCCCAAAATACTGACAGCCCAGGTCGTGCTCGAATGAATTTGACTCAAGCCTTCTTAAAGCCAAAGAAAACAAAGTTTATTAAAGATTTGCCAAATTGGGTTGCCTCTTAAGGAGCCTAAGCATTTGTGACACTTGTATTCACAAGCACGCCAGACAGAATCCCAGCTAGACAGAGTCTGAGCTGGATTGAATCTGAGCGCCTTCATGGAGGCAAGATGGAACTTAAATACAGAAAAGAGTATAGGAGGGATCTGGGGGAGGGATCTGGTAGTCCAGGGTGACAGGAGGAGGGGTTCAGAAAGGGTCTTGAGGAGAAGTCCAAGGAGGGAATCCAAGAAGGGTCAAAGCCTGGAAGAGGCTATCAGGAGATATCAGACAATGGAGGGTTTGGGTAGGAAACACGTAGGGCAATCCAGAGATCTGGATAGGGGCAGTATGGGAATGGATACAGATCTTGATGGGAGTGGTCAGCAGCCTGGGGAAATGGGGTTTTGATGGGATCAAGGATGGGGGTGCAACAGAGACCAGAGTAGAATGATAATGAAAAACCCATGGACTTCCTGAGACTGCTGGAACAAATGGGAAGATTAGATTTGAGTAAGAAAGGCCAGATTAAATGGGAAGATTCAAGGGGAGCTCAGGGAGGCTCCCAGAGTCTGAACCCCATCAGAAAGAGTCTAATCTTGTTGCTTTTCTCAAAGTGAAGTTTTGTTGTTACATTCTAGAATTTTGCTAGGAAAATTGAAATCAAATTCACTGATTTATAGTGTTTTACACTTTTCTTTCTCTTTTTGAAAATCAGAATTGTATTTCTTTAGTCCTGTAGTATCTTTCCTGTTCAGTGATAATACTGACAATTGTCCCCATCGATAAACGTCATAACTTTTTTGTTTCTCAGTGGGGATAATGATGTCATACACAACATACTTCTTAAAGAGGCCTATTCACTGAATGGGCGTTATCTCACCCAAAGTGAGTTCCTGAATAGATGATGGCCTAAAGGACCCAAAGTCTCCCATTGCATGCTGGGTCATCTCCAGTCATCCTGATGAGCATCTGGTCACTGGACTCATATGGCTCCGGAGAAGTGAGGCTGGTGACCTTACACAGCCGTCCGTCACTCAAAACAAAGTCAAATGCAAGTCATGTTGTAGCGGATGGCCTGCGTCCCTACACAGCTCAGTGATGTGGTGAAGAAGAAAGACACAGGAGGCGGGAGAAGACCAACTGTTTATTGATCTGAGGATCAGGGTATTTATAGACAGAAACTGCAAACCTACCTGACATTCTGCTTGTCTCCTGCCCTAGTGATTTAATCAGTCTTATCTTAAAGACTGTGAGCCTAGAGGGCATCTATTTTACATATCCCTTGTTTTCTGTAATTCTCTTGTTTGTCTCCTGGAGGCAGCAACATCTGGGGGGCATGGAGAGCCATTCCAGATGATAATGAGCACAATTTCAAAGAACAGTTTCCCAGAAGGTCTATCCTGATCTTGTCAACTGCACTCCACCCTGGCCCTCAACATCACATCATTATTTCTCTGATGGCATAGTCTCCTTCGACAATGACGGATGAACACAACAACAACAACTGTTTATGACCCCATTTGGGGTTTTCTTGGCAAAGATACTGGAATGGTTTGCCATTTTCTTCTCTTGTTCATTTTACAAATAAGGAAACTGAGGCAAACAGGGTTCAGTGACTTGCCCAGGGTAACACAGCTGGAAAGTGTCAGAGGCCAAATTTGAACTCAAGAGGATGAGTCTTCCTGATTTCAAGCCCTATGTTCTATCCACTGTGCTACCTAGCTGCCCTAAAGTGAAGTTTATAACTCCATTAGAATTTAAAACATCTAGATAAAATTTAAGGCTTTTGCATCTTTATCATATTATATCTTTGTACTATCTCCCTTTGATGATATCTATCTTCATTGTCATCATCATCATATCATCTAGAAAAGATGTGATACTGTGCAGACCTAATGTTATACAAGAATATATAATGATTAAAATATATATTAGTATATATAATACATGATATATAACTATTAATATATAACCAAGGGAATGGCAGGTTTAAAGTTAGGAAGTTAAAACAGGTAGTAGCCACAAAATCATAATAGTAAAAAGAAAACAAATAATGATATACTTCATATTTGCATCTCATTAGAGCAGTTAAGAGGTGCTTGAGTATTACAACAACAAGATTCATTTTTTTAAAATTACAGATCACCTACCGGAGTCAGAAAGATTTGCAATGAAAGGGAAAAGCAGGGACATAATTATAACAAAGTCAGGAATGTTCCACCAGGTCAAAGACTAAGGGCACAAAGGGACTTAACATAGGTATAGTAGGATAAAACATCTTTATTTCTATTTGATATTAGGCAAGAGTAATAGTTAACTTTTTTGACAGCCAATCATACAGTAAAGTTTCACATTATTCACAGAGTATCATAGTTAGGCTCAGGATTAACTGGATGGGAAAGGATTTAGCAAAATGGGAAAACTCAGAGGATCCTATCATCACCTTTGTAAGGCCATCTTCTCAACCGTCCCAAGCCCAGAGTCCTCAGATTATACTCCATTTTAGTCGTTTGTGGTTCTTGCTTGGATATGGATTACCGAGCTAATGACAATTTGGATAGTTATAGTTGTGAACTGAAAACTCACAACAATATCAAATTACAGTTCCAAGAAAGTTTGCTTCATATAGCAGGTTTCATCAATCACAACTTAGGGTTGGGTAAAGTTATTATTTTGCGTGTTGTTACAATAATATTTAGTTAACAGTTTTTTTTAAAGAAAAGTTTGTGGTTATCATGTCATTTCAGTCATGTCTGACTCTTGCAAGCCTCTGTTCCAGCGTTTTCTTGATATATTTTTCTTGATCTTTTCTTTTATGGAGAAAGTTGCCCCTTCCATCTCCAGTTCGTTTTACAGCTGAGGAAACTGAGACAAACAGGATTAAGTAACCTGTTATGGGTCACACAGTAAGTATCTGAGGATGGATTTGAACTCATAAAAATGAGTCTTCCTCATTCCAAGCCCACTGTTTTATCCACTGCACCACCTAACTGTACCCCTCCCCCCCCAAAAGTTTACTGTCAGCATTTAAATACATACAAGGCCTTTCTAAAAGCATTGATTTGACCTCTTTTTTTTCTTTTCCTAGTATAAACCCTTCATGGTGTAAAAATTAATAATTAGAAACTAAGAAAAAATAATAATCTGGAATTCCACACATATAGTGAATAGATAATAATTCACTCAAAAAACAGAAAAACACTATTTACTGTAAGTCTCCAGCCTAAGAACTTTCTGTTTTAAAAAGTGAGAAATAGCAGTAGAAAGGACCCACTTTTCTGCAGAGAAGTCTCCATCTTGTGGACTTTTTAAGAACTGCTATTAAGGACCACTAAAAATTTTGTTGCATTTCTACAACCATACCTGCAAGAGGTAGGTGGGTTTTTTATTTGTCATTGTTATTTAGTTTTGTTTTAAGAGGAAACAAAAGATAGGGCAGAATAGAAATCCAGAAATTGAAGTCTTATTTTGGATAACACCTCACTCTTTAGGAAGGGAGGAGTGAAAAAAGAACCATGAGGCTTCATAGGTGTATAGACGAAAGCAAAAGAATGTTAGTATATTCCTCCGGTGTCGAGGAAAAGTCTAACCAATACTTCATAAGAAGAATGGTGGAAGAATGGTGAGAAGAATGTGGCTAGGGTGTGGGGAATATGAAGGACGTATTTGAGCACATAGCCATCTCTTATGGTATTGCATATTAACACCTAAGGTAAAAATAAAATCCCTAAAACTGGGATCTGTTGAGACTAAGTTGGCTCAAAGGTATAACTTCAAAATTTCATTATTTTAGAATTTCACAATATTTAACAACTTCTTTTATAGGGTTGATAAGATTTTATGACCCTGTTCAAGTAGAAGGTCTCAAGGGATCTGACAAGTTTATAGATAAGAAGGTTTTACAAAGTCATTTGTACTTTTCTCATATAGTGAGTTATTATTATTCATTCTGAAGTAAAATATTACCAATTTAATATTTGACAGGTTTTAAACATTATGACAAGTCTCTAATAGATAATTTCATAATTTCACAGCATTCAGATGAAAGAAAAGTTAATTTTCTAAAAATACAATTGCATAATTTTTAATAGCATTTCTTATACAATTTGCCCAAAAATCACGATGCAAGAAAAATTAAAAAGATAACAATAACATAAACAATATTGTTGTAAAACATGAAACAAAACATATTGCCAGTCAAATGATGTCCATTCAGGTGAATGAATCTATGAATTATCTTTAATAGAAAGTCATTTAATCTGTCTTTAAATTTTGGCATTCTGTATGGATTGCATTCAGTGACCAGAATAGAGTAATTCTGATCCAATTTTACTTTTAACAAAATGTAATTTTTTTGGTTTCTAAATATATTGCCTTAATTCAAAATGTTAAAAGTATATTTTTTTCATTAAGATTTGAGTTACTTATAAAAGGTCAAACATTATAATTATCCTAATAGGAGAGCATATCTCGCTTTAAATGAGACTAGGACAGACCCAATCAAATTGAGATTGAAAGTAACAAGTGGTATCATTTGTTGTTCAATCATGTCCAACTCTTTGTGATCCCATTTGGGGTTTTCTTGGCAAAGATACTGGATTAGTTTGCCATTTTCTTCTCCAGCTCACTTTACAGTTGAGGAAACTGAGGCAAAAAGAGGTTAAATGACTTGTCTAGGGTCACATAGTTAATGAGGTAGGATTTGAACTCAGGTCTTCCTGACTATAGACTTGGTGTTGTATTCACTGCACCACATTGCAGCTAAATAGTATCACACAGAAGCTCAATTTTCCCATGCGCTGTTTATTGCCAGAACTTCAAAGTATAGGAACCACTACTTTCTATTGCCAAAGATGTAATGTAACAATCTTGTATTTTCATCTCTCTTTTAGCATCCTTGAGGATCTTTTCTGAAACATGCAAATTGCAAGCATAACCTCTGCTAATGTAGTAATGAAGTTATGAATATATATTCCTTACATAGACTTGAACATAGCCTTCTAATGGTCCTTCAGAGGCAGAATTTTGTTAAGTTGTCCTCAAATAATTCCATGAGGCACATTTATTTCTTATTTTCCATTTTAACTTCCATTCTATTTAAATATTATAAATAGATAGAATACTGTCTATTTTAATTATACTCCATGATTCGAATCATTTTTCATATCAAAAAGAATATCCAAGTCAATGAAATAAAGTTCAGAAATCATGAGAAATCTCAGAACTGATTCTAAGTGGCATTTCAAG
This sequence comes from Notamacropus eugenii, assembly GCF_028372415.1. Classification (NCBI taxonomy): domain Eukaryota; kingdom Metazoa; phylum Chordata; class Mammalia; order Diprotodontia; family Macropodidae; genus Notamacropus; species Notamacropus eugenii. Next base: position 209,153,129 of record NC_092875.1, read on the forward strand.
AAATAGTGATGACAAATTTTCAGGTATAGAAAGTTTCTCTTTTCCTTCTTATCTCAATGAGATAAAAAAAAAAAAGCCCTACTCAAACCCCTCTTTCTATAAATTCAAACTTATTTCGAGTTTGCCTGCTAATTGAGTTTCACATTCACAATGTGAATGAATGCAAATGAATTTCAACTTTCTTTAGCTTTCCACCCTTTCTCCTCTTATCCCTATGTGCTTAAACTTTCTTGTTTTTCAAAATAGTACTTCTTTTTACACCTTAATTCGACACTCCACTTACCTTTACAATTTTCACAATCCCTTTCGTTTTTATCTCCCAGTCATATCCAAATAATCTGCAAAGGTAATCTTCACTCAGCTGAATATCTCATTTGCAAATTTGCACACGTTTTCTTATACAATATCAATTAACTGCAAAACTTTTGCTTTTGGAGTTCTTAAAACTTTATAAATGCATACTCTATTCTAATTTTTTAGGTGACTTTGCTTCTAACTTACCTAAACAATTAAGTTCTTTTATATCACTTATTGAAAAAAAAAATATAGTGGTAAGGTAAAATAGTCTCTCAAATTACATTTTATTTATTTTCTTTTTTTCTCTCTGATTTAAATAAACATCTTTCTTTCCCAGGCTCACACATCTAGTAACGTTAGTAAAGGGAAAGTTACTTTGACCTTGTTAACCTGGTGTTATGGTTGATTAACTCATTTCTCTGAAGGCTCATTTTAATTGGGATTAGATTAACTAGTGATCAGTTCTCTCATCCAAAAACAAGTTTCTGGTTCGGGCATCATTGGACTCCAGTTCATAGATTTAGGGCTGGCAGAAGGTGAACGAATCCAGTCCCCAAATTTTATGGATGGGGAAACTGAGACCCTTAAGAGAAGTGAAATGATTTGTTTAAGGTAATACAGGTAATAAGTGATGGACAGGATTCAAAACCAGAACTTCTGACTCCAAATCCAGTGCTTTTACCACCAGATACTTCCAGTCCTAGCTCTTCCTTTTATTATCAGTATGACCTTGAGCAAGTCTCTTAGCTTCTCTGGACTTCAGTTTCCTCATCTGAAAAATGAAGAGGATTGAGCTCTAAAATTCTGTTCTGCTCCAAGTGTGTCACCCAACGAGGTGCTCAAGCACACACTCCTAAACAGATATTTTTACAGAGAAGAAAAAAAAATCCCTCTTCCTATCGCTTCCTAGAATTTGCAGGCTAATGTTAGCTTCAAATTGACTTGGAATTTCATATACTTTCCAATAACTTCCAGGATGAGGTCTCTTTGAAAGCATTCTTGCAGAAACATCTTTTTTAAAAGTTCCATTTCATAGGCAATGTCAGCATGTGATAGAGTACAATAACAAAATTTCTTTTCCTATAGTAATGGAAATGAAATTTTGGTGTTAGCTAAAACTCTGAGAGGCAGTGATCTAACATTTACTAATCCTCTTTTATGAAAAAAATCTGGATAAAACAGTCAAACAGTGCCAGAATTTGTTACAAAAAGTATTTTAATTGCTACTTAGCATCTGTAAGTACAAGCTCCACCCAATAATTTCATCTCCAAAGAAAAAAAAACCTGAACTTTCTACTTTGAAAGTGGGGAATAGCAGAATCCCATTTTAGAGAAGAAAGGACTCACTTTTCTACAGAAAAGTCTCCATCTTGTGGATTTTTTAAGTATTGCCATTAAGGACTACTAAAAATTTTGTTTCATTTCTACAACTATACTTGCAAATAGGTGGATGGGATTTTTTGTTATTAGTATTTTGTTTTGTTTTAGGAGGAAACAAGAAGGCAGAACAGAATAGAAATTTAGAAACTGGGGTCTTACTTTGGGCACCACCTCACTCTTTAGGAAGGGAGGAGTAAAAAAAAAACATGAGGCATCATATATGTTTAGACAAAAGAATCTAGGTATATTCTTTTGTTGTCTAGGAAAAGTCTAAGCAGTACTTCATCTGAAGAGTGGTGAAAAGAATGTAAGAGGTATTGCTCTCAGGGTCTATTACACAGGACTCTGAACAACTGAGAAGAAAACTCAGGACATCGGCCAACATGAAGGGAGTGTTTAAAAGGATTGAGATGAACGTAAATCACTTAGTAAAGAGCACTTAGTTCTTTTAAAAAATAGGATCATAGATTTAGAGCCACAAGGGACCTCAGAGACCATCTGATTTAACCCCTTCATTTTACAGATAAAGAAACTCAGGCCTGGAAAAGTTATTTACCCAACAGTACCCAGGTAAATAGCAGAGCCAGAATTGAAATGTTACTTGAAAATTATTTCCTTTTTTTCAGTTTTATTCTGAAATTAGCCAACACTAAATGAAAATGATCATTCTTTCATACAAAATAGAGCAAATAATGAATATTGAACATGAAGCTGTGAATCTCCCTTACTTATAACTTGCATTTTAGGTATATAATGAATTATAAATATATATACATATACATATATATTACCTTCAAATATATATTGTATACAAAATATATATTACTTTCAAAGACGTCCGCTTGCCTGCTTTTCCATCTGAACTTGCTTCTGTGAATTTTTAAAATGCCTCAATGACCTTTTTTCTTTTTCTTTCCCCATAATACTATTGTCAGCTTCCTTTACTCCCTAATGGTCCTACTCATTGAAACAAAACAAAACAAAATCTTTGTAACAAATAGGCACAGGAAAGCAAAACAATTGGAAACATTGGCCATGTCTGAAAATGTATGCCTCATTCTGCACCTGGAGACCATAGGAAGCAGGCTTCATCATCAGTTATCTGGATGATCATATCACAGACCATATTTTTTAACTTTTTCACAGTTTCCCATTCCTACCAGCTCCACTGGTAGTACAGTTTTTAGATTTCTTTGGATTTTATTATGTGTCCTATCCATCCAGGAAACTCATTATTGGGAAATCCCATTGAAGTTTGAATCAACCTTGGTATTCACATCTCATTAAAACCTTCTGCTCTTCTGATTGAACCCTCTGACTAGAGGCAGAGCCATAGGTTCCAGGGCCTCTTCTCCTCATTTCCCACCAGCTACACTGCTATGGTCCTCAGTTTTGTACATCATGCCTGAGTGTGGTATATCTTCTCCCCCTCCCCCCTCCCTTTTCAGTATCCTTTCTGTCGTTGGTTTGTAAGGTGGTGGAGGACAAAGACTGTCTTTTTATTTATATTTGTTTCCCTAGCACTTAGGACAGTGTCTGGCACATATTAGACGCTTAATTAAGGTTTACGACTGACTGAAAATTGTTTTTTTTACAAAGTTGTTATTATATCAGTAGTTCTTCTGGTTCTCTTTATGTCACTTTGCATCAGTCATACAAGTCATCCCAGGTTTCCCTGAACCAGTCCCTTTGATTATTTCTTATGGCCTAATATTAATCCATTTTTCCTTCCTTCCTCCTTCCTTCCTTCTTTCCTTCCTTCCTTCTCTTCTGCCTCCTCCTCTCTCTGTCCATATGGGCAGTAAAACCCTTACATGTGGATGCTATATTGAAAGATATCTTGGGGTTTGGGGACTACATTTATTTTTGTCTCCTACTTTTATTTTTTTTTCTATTTTTATTTCATTCTATCATCAGTGTGTGTGTGTGTGTTTTTTAATCTGGGACAAATAACTCTTTTGCTCACATGGTTTTCATTTATGATTTCTTGAAATATAGCTCTGAAAAACCAGGCTTTGATAAAGCCATTGGGACTTGACTATGCCTTCAAATCCAAATCACTCTGGCTCTCAGTGATAGGCCAATAATAGGTTCCAGTCCAAGCCTCACTTGTTTATTGTTTGAGTTTTGATGGCTCAGAGTGAGTATAAATAGCAATTGTTTCAATTCTGGCCGGAAATTCAGAAGGTCTTCCCCTACCAGACTGATTTTTTGAAAACCCAAATTAGGCCATCCTTTAGTTCAATTCATATCTCCCCTTTAATCACTAAACTGGTGTTGTCTCAGACAAACTGAGACCTGAGAAAGACCTTTTCTTAAAAAGGCCAAGGTTTTCCACTGTATCCTGGGTCATCATCAGTCATCCTGACCTATGTCTTGCCACTGGACTCAGAATGACTGGAGAAGAGAGTGAGGCTGATAACTTTGCACAACTGTCCCTCACTTAAATCCAATTCACTTAAAAGTCAAGACACCACTCTCCTGATGTCAGTGGTCCTCTTCTAGAATGAAGGATGAACAACAGCAATTATTCCAGTATATTCATACAAGAAAGGCAGCATGATGTAGTAGACAGAACAGTGAACTCAGAACCAGGCAGATCTTGGTTCAGATCCTACCTTTGACACAGAATGGCTATGTGACCATAGGCAAGTCTTTCAGTGCCCCCAGACAGTTGCTTTATGACTGTAAATTACAGAGAAGGTACTGGCTTTCATCAGGAGGGGAAATTTCCTCATTTGGGAGTCTTCTTTATCAGTGAAATGACAGATCCTCTACCTATCCATATCATGTGGAATAAGGATCAAATTTTTTTTCTTGTTGGTTCCAGAGATCATAACCATGACTACTTATTAAAAGTTATAGGAAATCATTTCAACTTAATGTAGAGAACAATGTCATAACAATTTTAGGGCTGTCCCAAAATGGAATAGGTTGCCTAGGAGACAGCAAATTCCCCATCACTGAAGGTTTGCAAGTAGAGTTTGGATAACTACTTTTTAGATGAAATTTTAGATGAAATTCATATTTTAGACAAGGATTGAATTAGATATCCTTTGAGACACCTTCTAGGACTAGAATTCTATGAAGAGGACTATATGCTTTTTAGTATTGTTATAGGATTAGTTGCTGTATATTTCAATTTGAGTGTTAATTTTTTAGGTTTTGAGGGGGTTTTTTTAAGTGATTTTTTTTTTAAAGCGATCATATCTCTTAGTGCCTAGTTCCTGTATTGGCAGTTATATTACAGTCATTGTATGAATAGGTAAAAGATAAAAAATTGACTATAGGAAAAAACATTGAACAACATTTATAGATAAGCTTTGTTTATACTCAATTCATTCAATTACACTATTTAAAAAGTAGCTATTGAACACTCATAATATAGAATTAGATTCAATTCATCAAACATTTCTTAAGGCTCTATTATGAATCAGGTACTGTTATCAAGCACTATGGCTACAAAATTAAAAATGAAATAATCCCTGCACTCCTTTTGGGAATGGATTATAATAGGTACACAAATAATTATAATATAAAGTTGGGAGTAAAGAAGACACTCTAGGAATACACTCTAGGAAAACTGTGGAGGAATACCACTACAAGGTGGGGTGAATAAGAAGAAATATACTGAGGAAAAGTAGCTTGAACTGACCCTTGGAAGATAAAAGTCTGAAAGGCAGAGAGCAGGATGAAATATATTCCATGCACGGAGGATAGCTTCTGTGATTAAAGGGAGACGAAGAGGGAAGGTCGCATTTGGAGAACACTATATTGTTCAATTTGGCTGTAAAGTAGGTATGAAGTGGAAAATAATGTAAAATGATACTGGAAAGGTAAGTGGGAGAAGAATGCTTTAAATACCAAGCTGAGAAGTTTTATCGTAGAAACAATAGAGAGCTATTGAAGATTTTTGAGTATGGTCATGGCATGGTCAAATTTGTGCCTTAGGAAGATAATTTTGGTAACTGTATGAATAATGTATTATAAGGGAAAAGACTAAAAGCAGAGAAAGCATTTAGGAGGCTATTACAACATACAAGAAGTGATAAGGGCCTGAACTGGAGTGGTACCAATGTGAGTGGACAAATGGTGGATGCTAGACATTCTGTGCAGGTAAAATCCATATGATTTGACTGGATGGCATCCACCCACCCAAATAGATGGCAATTAGCATCTAATTGATTGGATGAAGGTGGTTAGAGAGAGGCAAGAAACAAAGACATGTAAAATCATGAACCCAAGTGACTGAGTAGTGGTTAATAGTGACATGTGGAGGAGTGGGGTTAATGAGGGGCTACAGCAAAAGTTAAGGGGAAAAAAATGTAAGTTTCTTTTTTGCTTCTTCTCTCTCCTCTTTAGGGACAGACTGGAATTGTCCTCACATAATCTGCAGATGGGAAGAGAGATTGAGGGCAGGGTCTCCTTACCAAGCTTTGTAAGTGAACTTCTCCACAGCGTTCAAAACTTCTCTATTTGCTTTGACTGATAGTTTTGGTTGTTGTTGTTGCTGGTTGTTGTGTTCATGTTCATTTTCGAAAAGGACCGTGACATCAGAGAAATGGTGACATGACTTGCACTTGACTTTGTTTTGAGTGAGTGAAGGCTGTACAAGGTCACCAGCCTCATTTTCTCCTCCTGGGTCATCTGGATCCAGCAACCAGATATGCATCAGGATGATTGGAGATGACCCAGGATGCAAAGGGAGACCTTGGCCTTTTGGTCTAAGGCCTTTTCAGGTACTCACTTAAAGTGAGGTAATGCCCATTCAGTAAATAGGCTTCTTTAAAAAGTTGTCAGGGGGATGACCCCTTTAATAGAAAAGAAAAAAAATTGGTAAATCACACTGGGAGGGGCAGGAGCCTCAGGGTTATTGTTTGGAAGAGTTTATTACTGACATTCAGTCTGAACCAGCAGAGTCCAAAACAGGCACAGAATGGAGGTTGGGTAGGGACCTTTCCTTGTTCAATTCATGGGCTTCAGAGATGAGAAGGAAAGGAAAAAGGGAAGGGAAGGGATCTTGCAAATGTACCCCAAGTTAACTGGGCAACTTCTGGCCATCAAAATAAGTATGATTCAAAATGAAAACATTACAGTCACTATAGAAATCTGGAGCTGTCAATTCAGCCCCAGGTAATTATCCTCCTAGGCCAAAATTTCCAATGTATTAAAAGATTACAATATTATATCAATACTAGAGACAAATATTATTGTAAAATCTGAGGTAGAAGCAGGATTTCTTTCTAAATATTTTATAATGATGATGATAATTAAATCCTTCTTCCCACAAGACATAATATAATATATTCAGAAATTATTTAAAACAACAGAATATTTCACCAGAAATTTGAATTTGAACTCTGTTAGCTTATGGATGATGTGGTGGAGGCTGATGAAACACCTGTGTTTTCTTGGTATTAATTGTTCATTGTTAGGTCAAAATTAGCACAAGCAGCAGGGAATTGAGAGAATTGAGTCTAGAGAAGTTCATTAGCATGGTGTGTCAATTTTGAGACAGCATGCTTGCCCAGGTTCTGGGTAATGGACAATGCTCTTGTGCTTTCCCAATCACCAATGGAGTATCTGTGGATGATTGTGCACTCAATGCAGCCTCTGAAGTTGTGATACAAGTATGATCTTGACCAGATCAGACTAAGGGAAAGAAGTCTTGGATTACTTCTGCTAGTAAAAGTATCTTTTGAGTACATCTTTAACCAGGTAGAAAGGAGAGTCCTTGGAAGGAGTGATTGTAGAAAGATTGAATGGTTTTAGGGGCATTTTAAGATACTATTGTTTAGAGACTTAGTACCTTCTGAACCCTTGCTTAATTTTGACTGTGGAATTTTTTCTATTCTTTGTCAGTTTTTGTTTGAAAATATTATAAATGGTAACTCCAAAATTATTTGTACTAGATTTTCTTTTTTATAATATATTTTCCCTAATGATCAAGCATATACTTTCTCTTACTTTTACCTATTCCCCTGAAAAAAAGAAAAACCTCTAATAGGAAATATGCATAATTTTTAGTTGTGCCCCCAACCTTACTAAATTGCGTATTCCTTTTGACCCAACTATGCCAGTCCTAAGACTATACCACAAAGAGATCAAAGAAAGAGGAAAAGGAGCTATATTTACAAAAATATTTATAGCAGTTCTTTTTGAAGTAGCCCCAAAATGGAAACTAAGGGTGTCCTACCTATTAAGAATGGCTAAAACAAATTGCGGTATAGGAATATAATGGAATATCATTGGTTTTTGTTTTTTAATTTTTAATTTTACACTTAATAGTATTTTATTTTTTCAATTACATGTAAATATAGTTTTCAACATTCACTTTTATAGATTTTTGAGTTCCAAATTTTTTTCTCCTTTCCCTTTCCTCCTCCCCACCCTGACAGCAAGCAATCTGATATAGTTATACATGTACAAACATATTAAAAATGTTTCCACATTAGTCATGTTGTGAAAGAAGAATCAGAACAAAAGGGAAAAATCATGAGAAAGAAAAAAGAGAAAATAGTATGCTTCAATCTGCATTCAGACTCTATAGTTCTTTCTTTGGATATGGATAGCATTTTTTATCATTAGTATTTTAGAATCGTCTTAGATCATTATGTTGCTGAGAGGAGCTAAGCCCGTAAAAATTGGTCATTGAACAATGTTGCTATCACTGTGTGCAACGTTCTCTTGGTTCTGCTTACTTCACTCAGTATCAGTTCCTCTAAGATTTTTCCAGGTTTTTCTGAAATCCACCTGCTCATCATTTCTTTCTTTTTTTTTTTCCTACTAAAACTTAAATGCATAATAAGACAAGAAAAAGAAATATATTATCGTAAACTTAAATATTGAAATTTAAACACAAAATAAGAAGAAAAAAAGCATGTCATGCACAGCAAAATGTAAGAGAGGATTCAAAATATATTGCAATATATTTCCATTTCAAGAAAGCCTATGTAATAAATACTATGTATTGTGTTGAGAGCTGTCCATGTTTTCTTTGCTTCTTTGTAAGTTTTTTTGTTCTCTGCTGTGCACTTTTTACTTTGTTCTTTTTTTCCCTCTTCCTCCCTCCCTCTTTAGGGGGCTACGATTAAGCGCAGATATATTTATAAATAGATATACACACATATATATATATACATATACATACATATGTACATACATATTTACATACTTTCCCTAACAAATTCTACTTCTGATCTTTGTTTTTATGCTTGTGTGTATCTCTTATTTCCTATCCTTCCTAACTCTTCTACTTTACTTCCACCTGCTACCTTGCCCACCTATTACTTAACCTAACCACCCCTTCCCTCCAAAGATCTCTCCCTATTCCCCCTGTTTCCACAAATCTATACCTTCTATACCCCCAATCTATTCCTTCCTCTTCCACTCTAGAGATCTCTATCCCCTCGTCATTTTATTTCTTTCTGAATTTAGAAGATTTTTATACTCTAGTAGAGTATAAACCTATATGTGTATATATGCACACAGACACACACAATATATACATACTATACATACACATACATATATATATATTCCCTCTTGAACCCATGCCTGATGAAAGGAGGTTTCTAGAACTAACAGCCCTCCTCTCCCTTCTAATTCTTCTGTGTTGGTTCTTCCTCTTATACTTCGTTTGTATAAGATAATTACTCTTTTTAGCTGTTCCTAAACTGTTTTCCTTTTTAAAGTCATATCATAACCCAGTCTTTCTTACTAACTACCCAATTGCTAATAACAATCTTAAACATATGTTTTACCTTTGATATATACCTTATGTCTGTCTTGGCTCTTGTATGTTAGATCTTCTGTTAAGTTCAGGTCGTTTGTTTGTTTGTTTTTTTTTTTTTAACAAAGTCCTGAAAGTCTGACAGTTCATTAAATGTCCATTTTCTTTTCATTCAGGATTATGCTTAGCTTTGTTGGGTATGTTATTTTTCGCTTTTGCTCTTGTACATAGCGTTCCAAGACCTGCAGTCTTTTAGTATCGCCACTGCTAGGTCTTATGTAATTCTAATTGTGGCACCACCATATTTAAATTATTTTTTTCTTATTGCTCATAATATTTTATCCTTGAGCTGGGGGTTTGGGAATTTGATTATGAGATTTGTGTGGGCTTTCCTCATAGATTCTCTTTCAGGTGGTGTTGGGTGGATTTTTCCTATTTCTGCTTTCCCCTTTTTCTAATGCTTCAGGACAATTTTCTTTAATTATTTCTGGTATTATTATATCATGATTATTTTTTTGATCATAACTTTCAGGTACTCCAATTATTCTTATGTTTTCTCTTCTTGATCTGTTCTCCAGATCAGTTGCTTTTGTTATGAGATGCTTTACATTCTCTTCTATTTTTTCACTCTTTATATTTTGTTTATTATTTCTTGATCTCTTGTAACTCCACTTGCTTCCCTTTGAATAATTCTGATTTTCATTTTTTTCCTTTAAATTCTAGAACTCCTTTTCTAATTGGTTGATTTTCTTCTCATCATTTTCTTGTTTTTCTTGCATTGTTCTTATTTTTTCTTTTCGTTTTTCCTCAATATCTCTCATTTGTTTTTTAAAGTTTTTTTAAAGTTCTTTTATGAATTCTTTTTGGGCAGGTGACCATTTGATGTTACTCTCTGGGGTAGAAGAGTTCTTTTTGCTTCAGTATCCTCCTCTGAAGATGAACCTCAGTCTTCTCTGTTTCCATAGTAACTCTCTGTGATTGGATTCTTTTCCCTTTGCCTGTGCATTTTAAAAATTTGTAGTAGCTTAGTTTTTGTAATCACTTCCAGCCCTGGGATATGGGAGGGGGGAATGGTGCTGACCTCAGATCCTTCAGTTTTCCCCGGGGCCTGGAATGGATACCAAGGCCTCCAGCTTCCTGTAAGTGCCCACAGGCAGTTCTGTCTCCATCCCACTGCTTCTGTACTCACCAGGTATGTGCTGGTTCCTTGTCATTCACATCTCTGCAGCATAGCTGGGTCTGGTGTTCCTTGTTAGCAGAGATTCTCTCAATCTTCCCCAGCTCAGACACCAACTTCCCCTCCCTGTCCTGAGGGTAAAAGTTCCTGTGACTTGAGCTAGGGCAGCCTTCCAACCCAGATAACCTTAGGACTTTCTACTTGTTGTTTAAGTGGACCTAGGACCTAGCCTGGAGGTGTTTACTCTTCACAGGGACTACACTTCATTCTGGGATTTTTCTACACATCTTCTCCTGTTGTGCTAGGAGGAACCCTTTCTACCCCTACTCTTATTTATTTTTACCACTCTATATTCACCCTGAGGCACTATTTCATCTCTTTTGTGGGGGAAATTGTTGAGAGTTTGGAATTTTCTGACCTATTTCACCATCTTTCTAGAACTCTCTCCCTGCTTATCATTTCTTATAGAACAATAGTATTCCATTACATTTATATACCACAATTTGTTCAGCCATTTCCCAATTGACAGGCATCCCTTCAATTTCCAATTCTTTGCCATCACAAAGAGAGCCGCTATAAATATTTTTGTACCTGCGAGTCCTTTCCCTTTTTATGATCTCTTTGGGATACAAACCTAGTAGTGGTATTCCTGGATCAAAGAGTATGTACAGTTTTATAGCCCTTTGGGCATAGTAATAGAATACTATTGTGCCTTAAGAAATTATGAAATAGTTTTAGAGGAAACTGGAAAGAACTCTATGAACTTAAAGGAGAAGCAAGTCAACAAGAAGTAAAAATTAAAGCAACTCTCAGGTCCCATCTCATAACTATTAGTTTGGCAAAGATGACCAAAAAAGGGAAAATGACAAATGTTGGAAAAAAGGCACATTGATACACTGTCAGTGAGTCTGTAGACTGGTAAAACCATTCTGGAACACAATTCATAATTATGCCATCAAAGTCACTGAACTGTGCATGTGTTTTAACCCACGTTTACATACATACATATAAATATTTATAACAGGTGAATTTGTGGTGGCAAAGAACAAGAAACTAAGAGAGTATTCATAAAAGGGGGAATGAATAAACAAATTATGTTATATGGATATAATAGAATATTATGCTGAAAGAATTGACAAAATGGATGGTTTCAGAGAAACCTGTCAAGACTTGTACGACTTAATGAAGATTGAAGTGAGCAGAACCAGAAGAACAAGTTATAAAATAATGACATCATTGTAAAAACAAATGCCTTTGAAAGATGTAAGAACTCTGAACAGTGACCAGACAAGATTATGGCAGACTGATGATGAGTTATGCTACCCACCTCTGACAAAAAGGTGATAGATTCAAGAAACAGGACAAAGCATATATTTTTGGACATGGTCAATGTGGAGATTGGCTTTGCTTGGTTGTGCATATTTATTACTAGGACTTTGTCTTTTTGTCTTTTCAATGGTGAGGGGATAGAAAGGAGGGAAAACAATGCTTGTTAACTGAACAATAAAATAAAATGAAACAGGAAAAAATATTGAGCCCTATCTTCAAAGAGTTTATAGTTGAGTGGTGGAGATAAGATATGTGCATAAAGGAATGTAATACTTAGTATAGCAGTACCTTAAAAGAGGTAAAAAATGGTGATAGTTGATAAGAGGGAGAGATCATTTCATGGAGATGTTACCTGAGATGGAAGAATGGGGAGAATTTCAGCAGGTAGAGATGTAGGGGAGTGCATTTTTGACAATAAAAGATATCTTTAGCACAGGCACAGAAGTGGGAAAGGTCAGAATGCATTCAGAGAAACATGAGTATTCCAGTTTGGCTGAAGTATATAATATGTAAGGAGAAGCAGCGTGAGATAAGTCTTGAAAAGCAAATTGCAGCCAGATTGTGAAGGACATTAAATGCCAGGTTAAGGAATTTATTGTTTAGACCATATGAACCTCAAGTTCCTCATTTTTAAAACAAAGTGGTTAGATTAGGTGAGAAAAGGTTACTTATAAATCTAAATTTCATATATTGTTGCTTTATTCAGTAGGTCCAGTTGTTAACTCTAAACATATCTTTATTTTATTTCATTATGGTCAGTATTTGGTGATCTGTATATATTTTTGACAAGTATCTTAAGATCTTCAAGTTACATTTTGGAGAATCAATTAGTACTGATGCATAGTTGATATCTGTAATTAAGGTATTATAGTCTTATTTAAGCTAACAAATGGCTATACTTGTCAAAAAAGAGTTCTAATTATTAGATTAGTCTTTCATATTAGACTGCATTGTTATAAATAAATAAATAATATTTCCTTAATTATGATCCATATCTAAATTATGTCCTAAAATTTGTCCATCAAAATAACCGAAGCTTATTTTCAGCAGTTTCTCTAGGCTCATACTTCCTTAAGTTGAAGCCTGCTTTCTCCTAAATTTATATCAGTGATTGTTCTCAAAGGGTCCAAGTCCTGACTTCAGTCTTTGAAATCAACTTAGATTTATGATAAATGAAGCAAAATGTAATAGAAATGAGTGAGCTCATGTGCAAAATTCTAATCATTAAATGAAAAACATTTATAGTAGTTTTCTGCAAAAAGAATTCCCACGTTTTTCTCCAGGGTTCCCATGACCTTAAGGATCTTATCAATCTTCATATTACCACTTTCTCCAAGGCCAGATACTTTACTCTCACATGATTGCAGAAAAGTCAAGAAACAAAATATTTCTTTGCTTCTTTCTGAGTGACAGACTCTCCAGTTACCTTTCCTTTTTGCATTTAGTCAGCTGGGAAGGGGAAATGCATTTAGGGATTTTTTTCTCATCTTCCTTTGATGGCTTTAGATTGATAGCGTTTATGCACTTTCCCACTTTAAATATCTAACCAAGTCAGAATATAAAGTGTTGAAATACTTGGACTATAGAGAATTCACAATAGAGGTGACAAAAACTAGAAGTTAGCTCACATGCACCTTTGATTTTGACAGAATAATTTCAGAATTTAGATGAAGTATAAAAAGGATCCTGCAGTCTGAAATTCTATGGTTGGTCATCTCATAAGTAAATGTTAAGGATGAAATTCCGAAGACATAAAGAGAAATGATTTTGATGAGTAAGAAAATAGATAGTTTTATCTAGCTAGAGGGATATTAATTCAAAAGAAACATTTTGATCTGTTAGATTTTATATATGCAAAAAGGATAAATTGGCTTCTCTGGAGACCAATCCTTAAAGCATGCCCTTTCCTTGCCTGGTTTCAGTCCAAGGGATCATGTAGAAATTTGTGAGGAACCAGTTTCTGGTCATTCATAACTTAGGGGTTTGTACTGTGTGAGAATCAAAAGTCTTCTCATTGACTGTGGAGCCACAAGTAAAGACTCACAGGTTGCTGAGCCAGATTGAGGGAGCAAACAAAAGGGGTATACCCTCCTATAATGATAATAATAACAAAAGCTAAGATTTTTATAGTGCTTACTATGTGCCAGGCTCTGTGCTAAGTTCTCTACAATTTTTATTTCATTTGATCCTTACAACAATCTTGTGACGTAGGTGCTATTATTAGCCTCTTTTTACAGAGGAGGAAACTGAGGCAAACAGAAGTTAAGTGACTTCTCCAGGGTCACACAACTAGTAAATGTCTGAGGCCAAATCTGAACTCAAGTCTTCCTAACTCCAGTTCTGGCACTCTATCCACTGGTTGCCCCCTTAAGATCATTCTTTTTCATTGCTGCTACAAGGAGGAAGGAATACTTAGAATTGGCCCCAAGAATCATGTGGAGAAGGGATGGCAGTCATGTCTTCTGTCTGGTCATAGCATCCGTGAGCACATGGTCACCTCTGTCTCTTTATGTTGTTCTTTTCTGATGTATATCTTTCCTGAACATTCTAAGATGAAAGTGCTCAGGTGACCTTATGAGTTTGGGCAATCCTGAGATCCCATCAGAGGACTCCCAGGCAGTCAGAGTTGAATATCAGCAGAAGCAGTAGCCGCTATATGGGTAGTGACTGATAACAGCGGAAGCGGTTGAAGATGATTGTGGGAAGATAGTCATTCAAGGTAGTGGCAATCTTAGGAAATGTGGAAAGCAGTGCTGACTATGGACTCTAGAAAGCCACTGATTCTTAAGGTCAGCAGAGAGCTGAGTTTAAGGGGAACTTCATGAGCGCTCTGTGAAAGGAGAAGGGAACTTCTAGTACTGAAGAGATATGCATTATCCCCTTTGCCATATGTGTTTTCTATACATGTGGCTCAGTATTACTATACTTTTAAAGTTTGTCCCCATTCTCCCCGGGGATCCTGTGCTTGGGATATGCCTTTTGTATTTATTGAACAAACTCAGTAAATACCTTTGCCAAAAGTTAAATGAGGTTACTGGCTAGCAATCAATGGGATTTAGTCCTTGGGGAGAACCTCTTTGGTAACTACTAAAAATCTAGTTCTTCAGGATCAACTCTGGTAATATTCAGTCGTCTTCTAGTCCACCAAGGCAAAGGGAAGTTGGAAAAGTGGCCCTCTCAATATATGTATAAAATGGAAACAAGGACAAATAACAGACAATCAGTGGAATATAAGATGATATGAGTGGCATGGTCCTCTGATTTTAATAAAGATAATAATAATAGAACTTATATAGTGTCTTCTTTGTGTCAGGCATTGTGCTCAGTGTTTTACAAATATTTTCTCCTTTGATCCTTACAACTATCCTGTGAGGTAGGTGTCATTATTATCTCATTTCTATGATTAAGAATAGTATTAGGAGCACTAAAGTCCACAATGAGCTGAAGCTGATGATGAATGCCAAGGACAATGAAAAGGAATGTTCAAATTACATTTGGATCAAGAGTAAGATCAGTGATAGGATGAGATTCCTGTTCAGAGTGCATGGGACAATGATAATGAACTACCAGACTTTTATTTTGGCTTTAACTTTTATACCAAGGAAAGCGATTGGAAAGGAGAAAACATAAATGGTCAACATGGAATTGAAAGCCAAGATAAGTGAAGAGATGGTAAGAGACCATCTGCTTGTCCCCAGTAAATTCAAGTTACTAGGTACAGATGATCTGCATACCAAGTTACTAAGAAAAACTTGCAGATGTAATTGTTAACTTATTATTTGTGATCTTAGAAAAATCTGAAGGCAAAAGAAAGCCACAGGGTGTGTGTGTGTGTGTGTATATACAGAGAAGAGATATAATCATATATGTGCATAAGAAATTTTTTTTTGACAGTAAAGAGAGGGTTATATTGGATTGGGGAGAAAGTGGAGGTAGGAAGGTATGTTACTAGGTTATGATAACAGGAGAGGCAACTGTAATGAGGTGGTTCAGTGTATTGGCAGTGAGAATAAAGTAGAGGGAAAAGATTCTTGGATCATAGATTTAAAGTTGGAAAGGACCTTCATTTAATACAAATTCCAACTCCCTTATTTTGAAGAGGAACAAAATGAATCTTAGTGAGATTGTGACTTGTCCAAGACTTCGCAGGTACTAAACAGCATTGAGAAGAAAAACGCAAATTTGGGGTGTTATAAATAGAATTGCAAGATGGGCAGGGTAACACAATGGTGGCAGAGGAAAGTATGAAATTAGGAGATGGATGAAATTTTGGTTAGCAAGGAATAAGGACCAAATTATAAATGGAATATATGTGCCTTGCATTGCCGTGCCTAGGGCCAGAGTCCTTTCCCATTGCACTACATTTTCCCAAAGGTTCTTCATGCTAAAATACCTACGCTAGCCATAAACCTTTGTAATCATGTTAGTCTTTCTAGAAGCACGACAAAATAAGACAGAGGGTCCTGATTCCAAATTCCTCATTTTTTGTGCTTTTACAGCACAAGAGTGATCATTCCATATATTATATGGCTTCTCTCATAATCTACAAATATGAGACCTCAGCTTGATCCTTACAGAGATCAAAAGTCATGAGGCAGATGTCCATTTGCTGTAGAGGGAAAAAAGGAGTGATTGCTTAGTAGAAGATATGTGACAGGTAGTTACAACCAAGGATAACCCCAGGGATGCAAGCAAGAGACAGAGAAATGCCTCCCAAAGCACAGCCAACAGGGTTACCAAAGCCTGGCCAGTTACCCACCCAGCTAGACAGATCCTCTTCTTATTTGAGGTCTTTGTGCAATGTATTATACGTGCTTGTATGTAGCTAATACCATTTGGAAGGCTGAAAATTTAGTGAGTGAAAAGTGATGCATGTTTTTTCAGTCCAAGGTCCTAAAGTTCATTTGTGGCTAGGAGGCCACCTTGTGTATCATCTTTGCCCTGAAATAACAATGCTTCTTCATCAGCAAGTGATCTGCTTGACTTGTCCTTCAGGGTTCTATATTGGAGGGTTCAAAAGACTGCAGTAAAGGTGATGCTAGAGCTGGTGATTTCTCACAAATGAGGCTTCTCATAGGGGAAGATTTTGATGCTTTACAATGGTGTTGATGGTGAGGAAAATCTGGTATGAGACTTAACAGTATGGTTCTAGGGATGTCTTATGCTGATGGTTTTTCACTTAGACCCAATCACTAGATTGCAGAGGATTCCTTTGTTTCTTTGGGTAAAAAATCTTGTATCCATGAATAGAAGGTTTTGAAATATTTTATTAGTGACTTATGATAATTCAAGATGGGTCATCAACCACTTGTAGATCAGAGAATTAGATGCTCTGAACATTTGATGTAGAATAAATCTAGTTTTCCCATTGATTCATAAGGGCTACAAATAAAACATTTGGCTATTTCATTTCAATTTCAGCACAAATTTTAGCTATCTTATTTAATTTTTTAAAGAATGTTTATTTTATGTCATTCTACAGTTCTTGCTAGCTTGGGGTGATATTTCCTTGGGTTTGCATTGTCTTGCAGATTTCCTTTATAGTTTGCCCTGACAAGTAGGCATGTACTTCTGTTGTTATAGATAGAATGAGGGATACAAATCTAGGAGTGAATCTCTAAGAGTTTTTGATAATTGTTGCAAAATTCTGCTTTCATGCAGGGATGGGCAACCATCCATCTTACTTGCCTATATAAAACTTTATTCCAGAAAACAATGTTTAGACACTTGAATAAATCACTCTTTATATAAAGGTTCCCATGGTGGTGATGGTGAGCTGTTCTTTCTATTATTTCACTTTTTTCCACTTTCCAACTTGACAAATAAAGCACTTCATGGACTACTGTTGGGCCATAAGGGAAAATCTGGAGCAAACTAATTTTGCTGCTTTAATTTGCTGGTTTAATTATCTTCTTTTTGAACATGCTCCATGCCTTGGTGCAGATGACTAAGGTATGAAGGTAAGATTTTAGGTTTGTGTCTGTGCACCATGCATGCTTAGGATATAAAAGATTCCATGTCAGTCTCCAAGTATTTTTCTCAATTTCTCAGTTTGAAAGATAGCAGCATCCTTGACAGCATCCTTGGGGAGGTTTGTTCTGAACTAGGGAAACAAACAAAGGCACTAGAGCAATGGTATCTGTTTTTAGAAGTGCAACAAAAGAAGATAGATCTTGTGATCTTGCTTCTACAATATATTAAGGATAAAAGATAACTAGAAAGAATATGATGAATGTTGGTCAGTGGTGGGGGAAAGAAATGAGGCCAAATCGAAGTGGCAAACTTTCCAGAGGTTGTATCTCTTTAAACAGATTAGTACAGCATGGTCCTTATATTTGGGAATAACATGAAACACTTTTCAATTCTCCCATCTAATTTTCTTTACCTAGGTTGTGCTTTTTTTTTAAAAGGAGGAAAAGGCAAGAATTTTAAGCATCTTTCTGGTTAGAATGCTATCGGTTGCTGTTGACTGATCGGCAATCCAGTGTTATGCCCCTTGGATATATAATGACACAACCTGCATATGTGGTAGCCATTACCCTGCCAAAGGTGGTTCAGAATCTTGGGCAGTCTACCACTGTTCCTCAAATATATAGACAGTGTTTTCACATGTATGACTTTCTGTGTAGCATCAGTTGTATAGCATTTTTTCAATACTTCAAAAGATCTGAGGTTTCATTGCTATGAGCAATCTTTCCACTGAGAAAAATCATAACTCCTTCAATATATTAGGAGATGGTTTCATGAGATATTGTGGTGATGTCCTTTTATCAGCTTATTGTCAAACTTCTGATGATGAACCTCTCTGAACTTAGCAAATTGGTCCTTAGATAGCGTTCCTTTGCTGGTCCTGTTACGAATGGCCTTTTGAGTTTGGTAAGACCACCCATAGCTTATGTTTTTCCATTATAATCTTAGAGAACCCAAGTTGATCTTAAAGCCATGTTAAGATGTCAGAGTGGAAATGTCCTGATCCTGAAGAAATCAATGGGAAACTTGGAGAGAATGCTGTCCTTTTGTAAAGGGAAAGGATCCTAGAATGCCTGTTAAACGGAAATTAGGTTTTGATGTCTAAATCTAGAGTGGTGGAGATGCGCACCATGAGGCATCCAATGGGAGTGAAGTCATATAGAACTTCCATTGGTCTATTTCCATTGGTTCTAGTCATTGTTCTTGATTATGACTTTGTCTTCATATTGCCAAGTAGCCAGAGAAATATTATAGAATTCAGTCAGTCATCCAGATTTTGTCTATTTAATATCAAAAAGCTCAAGTTTGGAAGTATTGGATGGCTGACTACATTTTTCAGTATTTATTGAGCATTTGTGACAATTTATTTTTCATTGTCCTTGATTAAAACTATATCTTTATGTTGCTGAGCATCTAGGGAAATATTATAGGATTCAGCCAATCATCCAGATATGTTTTCCACTTAATATCAAGTATGCTTAAACTTAGAGAAGCATTTGGATGACTGACTACATTTTTCAGCATTTATTTGGATACTTAGTGTCATAACACATTAGCTTATGAAGGATCCCAAGCCCAAAAAGTGAATGTAGGTCAAAGGGTATTCAAAAGAAAAACAAATGATTAACAGTATGTGAAAGATTGCTACAGATCATTCATGCAAATGAAAATAACTCTGGAGTCTCATCTCACCACAATTAAATTGGTTGTCAAATGTCATAAGGACTGCAGGAAGACAAGTACACTAATACACCACGAATGGGGCTGTAAACTGGTCCGATCATTCTGGAAATCATTTGGAAAAGTCACTAAATTGATCATACCCTTTGCCACAGGAATTCTACTACTAGGCATCTACCTAAAGAGGTCAGTGACAAGAAACACACACACGCACATATATTTTCCCACATATAGATGCATACACATATATCTATATGTATATACACATATAAAATATAAAACAAAATGTTTATTACTGTTCATTTTCAAAGACGACTAACGATGTTGTCTTGGATTGCACACGAATTGGATTTAAGTGAGATGGAGTTGAGCAAAGTCATTAGCTCACTCTCTAAGAGAGTCATCAAAGTCCAGTGGCAGGACAGTAGTCAATGCCTATGGAATGACAGGATAGAAAGCCAGACTCAGGGTAAGGAAGGCCTTCAAGTCCTTTTTCTGACATGAACCAGTAAAAACAATATTTAGAGCAACCTTCTTTTTGGTAGTGGAAAAACTAGAAACAAAATAGGTGTCTGCTGAAGAAAATAATAAATTTTAGTATGTAAATGTAATGGAATTATAATCATATAATAAATAGTCATATGAGGAATTTAGAGAAACATGGGAACAGTTGTAAGAAGTGATACAAAGTGAAGAAAGCAGAACCATAGGAAAAAGCTATACAGTGACTATAATAATGTATTGATAATGACACTAAAAATGAGTCGAAATAGGATGATTTATAATGAACAGTCTCAAGCCTAGAAAGTGTTAAGGAAACAGAATCCTTTCAGTAGAGGAGTGGAGATTTTGGATGAATAATGCTATATGTGGGGATGCGCTATAGCCAACTCTAACATGTTTGTCAATGGTTAAATTTTCAATGTGAGCATTTATACCTCAGAAATCAACAATCCCTATAAATCAGAATTTGATTTGTTGTTTTGCTGATTGTCTAGACTTAAGAAGGTATTAATAATAAAGATTTAACTTAAAAGTGTGTTATGCTGTCCATTTTCCCCCCTGGAGAGCCTGGTTGTTAAAAATTTACCAGCATACTGCTGTATTGATCTACATGGCTTGAGATCAACAGGAATGCAAGACTCAAAATGAAATCACTACCAGACCAGAGTTCTGATGACTGGAGTATAATAGTAATAATGAATGGCAATTCTAGAATTCTATAAGGTTTGCAAAGTGTTTTATAGTTATCATCTCACTTCAGCTTCACAACACCCCTGTGGCAAAATACACTCCCCACACCCACATATAAACATAAACACATATATACGTATATATGTACATATACATAAACATGTACATAACACACATACCCATATAAATACACATACAAATATATCTATCATATGAGGCTTCTGTGTTGATTTGTTTTGCTAAATCAATAAACACTTATTAAACACCTACTATGTGCCAGGCAGTGTGCTAAGCACTGGACACAACTGACCACTGGGCTGCTGATACATTATCAAGATGCCAGTGCACTACTTCTGCGGCCTGGGCCTAGTTTCTACCAGATGCTGGTCTACTATAATCTCTAGCTTTTGGCTGCAATCCTTGGCTATCTCTTCTTCAGACAAGAGCAGCTATTACTATTTCCCCAAGCCTATAGTCTTTTTCTACCACTTTTTCTTTTTTAAACGGAAACTCTTGAGTGAGGCACCAGCAAAAAGTTTTAGATTTTCTTGTTCCCTCAGTCTTGGCTCTAAGATCCTCTCATTTTCCCTGGCAGGAGATTCTTAGCCCCAGGTGAAAAGATCTTTAGAATAAAGGTCAGTGTCCTCCCCCTTAATGCCTTCTAGTTATTAGTCTACCATCAGAAATGAATCTTTTCATTGGATTATTAGTCTAGTTCCTGGACTTGAGGTCCTCTGCCATAGAGCACATCTTAGCTTATGGTGGAGTCCAAATTTCATTATCTTAAGGTGATACTATAAACCAGGTGCTTGTTATTTACTCAGTAAATACAAGACAGCTCTAGCATTCAGGGGATCCCAATTTGCAGACCCAAAATTCTTTTGTTCTATATACATAGAGAAAAGGCCTGCCTGGAGACAGTGGGAAGACTGAAGCAAAGTCATTTGTCTTCCTCCAGTTCAACTGCCTTGCTCACCCTTTCACATACAGATACAGTCAGCCCCATAATCTCAGAAGCACTTTGAATCACTCAGAAATGTAGGCAAAAAACTGATGACACAGACGGATAATTATTTAAGCCAGAGCAATATGTAAAAGACAGCCTTGGGATATAGCTGTAAGCTGAAGTTTCCTTTGAGAGGGGCATGTGGATTTCATCTAAAGGCCTTCACTATCCCCTTGTGATATAAAGCATCATTCCTTTCTTATCTGACTTTTCATGGAAGTCAGTTTTTTCAAAAATCAGACTTGGAAGCAGCTGTTTTTAACCTCTAGTATGATTTTTAGTTCTTTCATGTGGGTTTTTTAGTTAATGTTCAAGGACATTAGCTGGGTCTAGTTTAAGTTTTTGATTTGCTAGGTGTGGTATGTGTGTGTGTTCCTCCTTTGTTGCCAAAGAAGACCATGCCATCAGAGAAATGATGACGTGACTTGCACTTGACTGTTTTGAGTGAGGGAGGGCCTCATTTCTCCTCCAGAGCCATCTGAATCCAGTGACCAGATATTCATCAGGATGACTGGAGATGAGCCAGGATGAGGCAATTGGGGTTAAGTGACTTGCCCAAGGTCACACAGCTAGTGAGTGTCAAGTGTCTGAGGTGAGATTTGAACTCAGGTCCTCCTGACTCCTGCACTGGTGCTCTATCCACTGCACCACCTAGCTGCTCCCACTAGGTGTGGTGGAAAAATTAAGAATGGATGTTGGGAAGGAGAATAAAGGCGTTTCTTATCTCCTCAGGCAGAGATGAATGACCAAGGAGCTAGCTAAAGTGAAACAATAAACCAGTCAAACATTTCATACTCACCTACTATGTGGTAGGTACTGGGCTAGACCATGATAAGATAAAGACAAAAAATAAAACAGTCCTTGTCCTTAAGAAGCTTACATTTAATGGGGAAGACAACAGGATTAAACATATTAGAATATACAAAATAAATGCAAGGTAAATTTGTGGGTAGCTAGATGGTGCCATGGGTAGAGTACCAGGCCTGGAGTCAGGAAATCTGAGTTTAAATCCTGCCTCAGACACTTGTGTGACCCTGGGCAAGTTACTTAACCCTGGTTGCCTCAGTTTCCTCATCTGTAAAATGAGCTGGAAAAGGAAATGACAAACCACTCTAGTATCTTTGCCAAGAAAACCCCAAAAGGAGTCACAAAGAGATGGATGTGACTAAACAACAAAAATTTTTTTTTTTTCTGGGAAGGTAGAGCAGGGCCTCAGAAGGTTCAGGAAAAGAAGTTAGTATATAGATAGTATAGGAGATAGTATATAAACTGAGTTTTGAAGGAAATGAGGAATTTCATGAGGCATCTGTGAGGAAGGAGTCCATACATCCTAGACATGGGGGCAGCTTGGATTTGTAAGTTTGACTGTCGGGTGTGAGAAACAGCAAGATTAGATTGTACCACAGAATGAATAATTAGAACAAAGTATTATATGCCTGGAATTGTCATTTGGAACCAGCTTGTAAAATGCTTTAAATGTCACATAGAGGAATTTTAATTTAACCTTAGAGGTAAGAGATTTTAAATTTGATCTTATAGGTAATAGGGAGCTATCAGAGATGGCTGAGCAGGAAAAGCAGCTAGCCACTGTAATGGCAATTTCATATAGATATATTAAGGATCAAATCTCACAGTATAATAAGTGCTCTATTTATTCAGAACTAAACCTTATTCAAGAAACTAAAGCATTCATAATTCATAACAACCTATTACCAAAGGGACCACATGGCCTTAAAACATCATTCTGTATAAAATATAATACTTAACTTGTAACACAGCACACAGCATATATCATTGCATTCAGTATATCTTATACAATCAGGGAGTCCCAGCTCAGGGTCTTCCCTAGCACAACACATCTCCAGGGGTAGCAGAGAATACAACACACTCCACCCCTAGGTCACAGTAAGTTATAATCCCCTCAATCAAAATAAAGTGTCCAAATCCTAAAAGTCTTCTTGGGAGTGTATCCTTTCCAACTGCTGTTGCAGGCTCCCCCCTGGCCCTCTCAGGTGCACACATGCTCTAAAGAGTCAAAGAGTCCAAGTCCCAACACTGCTCCAGCTCCAGCTTCCAAGTCCTGAGGGGTGGCTGGTGACAAAGCCAGCAGGGTGGGTCCACCCTCTGGGTTCCAAACCATCTCAGGGGAGGATAGCAGGAAAACACTCTCACTGTTCTTGCCTTGCTGCAAAGCCTCTATCTGGACTCAAGGCTGAGTCCTGAGTTCCATGGTTCCTCTTCCTCCAGTAGGTCCATGGGCTGATTGCTCCTGGTTCCTGCCTGGGTCCACATGCAGGCAGCTTTCCACTCTTGTTCCATGTCTCAGTTCATGGGGAAGGGACTATTCCATTCCAAGTTCTCCCTGCTCCTGACTGAGTCCAGGCACAGCAGGTTCCAGGTGCTCCTGCACCCAGTTTCTGTCTCTGGGAAAACAAAGCTTAACAGGTCAACAAAAATATTTGCACACCTTACCAGCACCACCATCTCAATTCACTTTCACAGCTGGGAGGCTCCTTGACAGCAGCTACTCACAAGGGGCTGAAGCTAAGCATCCTTTCTGTGGGTGGGTCCCCCTCCAGCAAGTTTCTCTTCATCAAGTTCTCCTCCCCAGAAAGTTCCTTCTGCTGCTGCTACTACTTCTGTCAATATTCAATGCTCATTTGCTTTTTCATCTTCACTTTCCTTTGTCACTCATTTTCTTTATGCTCATTTTTCTTCAAAAGTTTTCTTTTTTTTTCTTACTTGCCCTCTCAATGCTCTCTCTACATATAGTTTTTCTCAGCACCTGATTGACTTAGTGCCCAAAGGCACAAAAGCCCACTTGCCTTAGAATCTAATGTGCTACAGCCATGAATTAGCAGGGTTCAAAGGAGGTTAATCCTTCAGATGTTTACAATTTAACATGAGCCTGGGAAACTGAACTCCAAAAGAAAATCAACAAAAATACTACCTTGCTTGCACTTGCAGCCACCAGTAGACTACCAGTGTTAGAGAGCAGTACCAACACTTATTTGCTGGAGCTTTTGTATTGTTTGTCTGTATAGGTTTCATTTCCATGGGAGTAGTGAGAGGGCTTGGTCCTCTATAGAGCTGGAATTGATGAATCTCAGTGGTGAGATTTGAGAGATGCTGAAACATTCTGTTGCAGAAAAAAATTTCTCTCACTGGTCTAGTGTAGCCCTTAAAGGTCTTTAAATTTAAAAAAAATAAGCATTATTCATTAAATCTTTAGCATCTTTATTTGCATTTATTTATTGGGTTGACAAGCAGAAATTAGGGGCCTGAGTAAAATGGCACATCAGTCAGGTAAACTTGGGGAAACAAGGAGGGAATTTTCAGAACATTGGGCCTTGCCTGTAGAGAAAAAAAGCACTGATTGGGGCCTATCAGTTCTGGGGGCCTTTGGTAGCAGGGGGACATCATCTGGGCACTGGAGAACTAGATACTTGGGGTATGGATTTCAAAAAAGAGGAAAAAGACTGCTGATAGCAAAGATTTTTAACCAGGGGTTCAATGACCCCCCAGGGATTTGTGGATAAGTTTCAGGAGATCTGTGAACTTAGATAGGGAATATGTTTGTGTGTGTGTGTGTGTGTGTGTGTGTGTGTGTGTGTGTGTGTGTGTGTGTGCGCGCGTGTGTGTGTATACATATATATTTACTTTCACCAACCTCTAACTAAAATTTAGTATTTCCTTCAATTATGAATGTAAGCAACAAACTATTATTCTGAGAAAGGGGCCCATAGGTTTTGTCAGATGGCCAAGAAGTCCATGGTTGGCTTAATGGATCAGGGAAAGTACTTTTAAAAAAAGGGTCTGCTTTACAATATTGCCTGGGATTATTTCTATTGGCAGGAAACAGCATAAAGATGCTGGAATTAGATGCTCCTACCATCCTTTAGGGGATATAAAATATAGAAAGTGGAGGTAAGAGATCACATGGGAAGAGCCTTTCAGCTTTCTAGGCAAGCACTTATCTTTTAGTCTGGATATTGAAGAAAGGTCCCATCACAACAATGGAAGACAACTGTTTTCACAACATTTTGTCAGGCAGATGTGATTAAGTTACTTAGAATGATCCTGGAAACTGTACACAGTTTTATTCTTCTAGATGTTTGTTTCCTATTGTGTAGATTTAGTCAGGAGGAATTCAGAATTAAAATCTATTCCTAGGTTATTGGGCTGCATTTTATACTTCATGTACAGTTGTTGTTTTAGTTTGTGTCTCTATTTGTTGCCGTTCCAAGAAAAGTCATTGGAACTTGGTTTTATGGATATAAGGAACCCATCTTTAAATTGGTTCAAATTGAGATTTCAGCATAATGCTGAAAGCGTTCCAGTTTTCCCTTTGAGTCTGTATGATATTTATTGGGAGGATAAAATCCTATTTGCATTTTGCACCTGCATATACAGAATGTCATAGCTGTATATTAGGTCCTGTGAAAACAGAGTGTCAGGGGAATACAAATTCCTTCAGTCAAATAAGCAATGTGTTATTAAAGACATACTTGTGTTAGTGAATAATATCAGAGAAGGTCTTGGAAAAGAAAGACACAGAAGGTCATAGAAAATCTGTTTTGCAATTTCCAAAAGAACCATGTGGAAGCCTCCGGTTCCTATGCTGGCAAGGATTTGCTCCAAGAACAAATCATTTGTTTCTTTTTCTCATGGCTCATACTAACACAAAGTATCTGAGCTTTGAAAGAAACAAATTTTCTCTGGAAAATTTCTACCGAGCAGTTATCGCAGAAAGATAAGGTTTTTCCTTCTCCTTGTATTATTCCAAGCTAGTCACAATATCTGTGTCAACACATACCAAGTGAGGTGGAAAACAGAGTCAGTTTTCCAGATAAAGAATAAATTTAAGTAGATGCTCTTTGTGGCCTTTAGAGTTTTGCAATAAAAGATGGACAGCAGAGCTTCATAAACAGATATTTAAGGCAAATAGACAGTGAAACAAATGCACCAATTAAAGTACGTGTATTATGCAAATGCATAAAGGTTAGCACATTTGGTAGGGATAGCCAACGAAAATAGAAGCATGTACGTTATGTGATAGAATGGAAAGAGCTTAAACTGGACTGAGAAGGTATTCCAAAGAAAGGGAGTGGCTTCAAAGAAGAAAGGTTATAGTAAGATGATGGAATGGTGTTGGATAAATATGCTTGGGATTTTCCTTAGGCTAATGCTTAGCTTATTGTATTGCTTGGGCCAAATAACTGCCAGACGGAAGCCTTGCTCTAGTTGATGTTTATGAGATTTCCTTCTTGAATAATCCCCTCTCTTGGTAACCAAATAAAATAAGATGTTCACAGCATTACTGGGATCTCATAAGTTTTTAATACTCAGCTGCAAACCAAAACAGCTTCTAGAAGTGCTGGAATGATATAGCACTAGTCAGAGAGAGTCTCCATCAGTATCTGTTTTTTGTATTTAATCTCAAGGCAGAGCCCCGAACAGAATATTTGGCAGATCTTAAATGTACATACTAATCAAAGGACAAATGCCACCCATAAAAAAGTTCTATCTTCATATTATTTGTCATCATTGATACTGATATCTCCTCAAAATAAGGAGAACTTTGTGACACTAAATCTAATTCTTTATAGCTCACACAAGGAAGAGACGTCACCTTCATTTCACTTAGTTTCTGCTTAAGAACCAAACCTAGATCAAATCACTGCCTCCAGTGGGGAAGATACTAGAGGGGAGGGAGCCCTGGGTTGGCAATCAGGAAGCTTGAGTGCTGGCCCAGCTTGACTGTTAACTGTGTCCTTTAAGGTAAGTCACTAAACCTTCCTCCTATTGACTTTAATTTTGTCATCTCTAAAAGGTTGAATGACTAAGATAATCCTCAGAGTGATTTCCGTTTCTAAAATTTTGTGATTCTAAGTCAATGATGTAGGATCAAACCTCCAAAATGAATGTTGGAAGCTTCCAATTTATGGAAAAGATCCAGTCCCTACCTCCCTTTCATATGGTCATCAAAGTAAGGGGTGATATCCCTGCCATTTTTTGCTCATGGTTAGAAGAGTATCTTGCCTTCCAAAAATCTTTAGCTACATTATCTTTAAGACTGGAAGGTAAGGATTTTGCATCATGAAAGTAGCTCTTCTCTGCTTTGTCAGTTTTGTGCCTTAATGTACCTCTGTCTCTGAGGTGGTGTAATGGATAGAGTGCTGTACTTGGAGTCAGGAATAACAATAATAATAAATATTTATGTAGCACTTACTACAGGCTAGGCACTGTATTAAGAGTTGTACAATTATCATCTCCTTTGATCCTCACAACAACCCTGCAGTATAGGAGCTATTATTATTCCCATTTACAGATGAAGTTAAATGACTGGCCCAAGGTCTGAAGCTGGATTTGAAGTTAGGTCTTTCTAACTCCAGGTCCCACAATCTATCTACTGTGCCACCTAAGTGCCCAAAGAAGGAAGACTTAAGTTCAAATCTCTCCTCAGTAGCTAATTATCTGTATCATCCCAGTCAACTCACTTAATCTCTCTTAGTCTCAGTTTCCTCATCTATAAAATGGGAATAATACTAAAATCTACCTTGGAGGGTTGTTGTGAGAGTGAGGTAATAGTAAAACACTTTTCAAACTGTAAAGCTCTATGTGATGCTATTATGACAAAAGAAAACTCCAGAAAGACAGAGTTTCTGGGGAATTAGTAATCAATTTGTTAATTAGGCCAGCCGATAATCAATAAATTAGTGGTCACTGGTTTGTCTCTTGGTAACCAAAGATGCCAAGGAAGACCCTGAAACGCCTTAAATCTCTTATGAAAGGGAACTCCCTGGATGAGTGAAAATAAACCCTGATTTGTAGACTTCAATGAGAAGGTGGACTAAAAGTCTTGAGATTGATCATGAAACTCGGCAACCTCAAGATCTCCGCTTACGCTGGGAAGCCATTTCTATCCAGACCTCTATGGCTAGTTTTCTCCTTCATGAGCTGAGTTGCGCAAAACTCTAAGGGAAGAGATCAAGAACTGGGGCTTCTTCTTACAGGCACAGGCTTTCCCAGACTTAAACTTCAAAGAGAAATTAGGTTTCCCAGTTGGGTGGGGTTCTGTCCAACCTAGTTAATAGCATGTGCCTGGAGGGCTAGGAACAATGACTCAGCCATGCCCTTCAGAGATTAATTGACCTTTCCATGAGTTGGGTTTGAACAGAAATAGGAAGTCAGGAGTAGATCACAAATTAATAATTAGTTATTAATATAATAGGATAATATTAATTTCTCTTATTAGCTATTACTGTTATTATTCTCTTAACTTTCCCTTCTTTTCTTACAAAAAAAGGTCTTTTATTATAAATTTGATAAATGATGGGTTATTACTAATTTCCCCACAAAATTCAGGAAGCCAGTCCCTGAATCCAGATACCTGGTGTTCGCCTAAGGTACCCATCTCAATGTAGTCAATAATACATTGTGGGTTTTTTTTATATTTATATGTATTTATTGATTTTTAATTTTCAACATTCATTTCCACAAGATTTTTGAGTTCCAAATTTTCTCTCCATCTTTCCCCTCACCTCCACCCCAGATAGCATGCAGACCTTGAGCTCCTCTTTCATCCATGTCCCACAGAGTTTTCCCACTGAGTTTTTTGGGGTATGTGGGTTGAGAAATCTGGAAACTGCCACAGCTGCCACAGATTCAGTCCCCTGAGGTCTGCTCTGGCTGGTCTGTGCCAGTGCTGTCCACGCTGGATGGCACTTCTCTCCCTGCCTGGTGTGAAAGACCCTTCCTGTCAACTTTCTAGGTTGTCTTGAGCTAGGAATTTGTTTCACCCGGTCATTTTGTTGGTTCTGTAGCTTTAGAATTTGTTTAGATATATTTTTTACAGGTATTTGTATTGCTTTGGGGGAGAGCTCAGGGAAGTCCCTGCTTTTACTGGTCAATAATCCTTTTAACTGCCCTTTCTTTGTAGCTCTCTGGCCACTTATCCTCCACTGTCTGCACCTGGCCCACCCCAGGCTACTTGCCACTCCTTAATCCTGTCCAGATCTTTCCAGTCTTTCTGTATAAAATGTCAGTCTTTCCCCCATTAAATTGTGCACCTTCTTAAAATCTGACCTGCTTGTGTTGTCATCACAAATAGTGCAGATTCATCAGGAGTCTGGTCCACTTCTGTTGGTATTACAATAAATTCGCTACTTGGACTGAAAGAAGACTTGAAAGAGCGGTTGAATTCTTTCGAGGTAGACCCAGGCCCTGTACCCTTGCATTTTGGTGTTTCCAACACCCTAAGACACATCAGTAAATAGCAATAAACAAAACAAATAACAAAGAATAGAAAAAGGAAGATTGTAAATGAAGCTGTGAATCTGTTAGAGACAGGTTTGGTTTTTTTCTAAATATTTCTTAAATTTAACACAGTAGTATCAGCAAAACTCTGCTGGTTTTTGACCTCTTCTGAATTTCCTTTGCCTATCTCCTGTGTATTTTTTTGATTTTTCACTGACACAAATTTCTTCCTATCTTGCATCACTATAAAATTCACACATTATTCCTGTCTGAAAATGCATGTCTCCTCCTACATTTCTTGTCAGTCTTTCAAGACGCGGAAGACAAGCTTCATTATCAGTTTTCGGGAATCATGGTAGGTCATTATACACATTCTTCTGTCTTTCAAAGATGCTTACCTATACGTTATTGTTTTAATTGTTTAAATTAGTCTCCTGGTTCTGTTCACTTCCCTAGTGAATCTGTTCATACTAGTGTTCCCAAGTTTCTTGAATCCATCCCCAAGAAATCTGAGTATAATTCAACAGGGGAAAAACTAGTCATTTAATGAAATAGAGAACTTAACAAGCATTCCTGATAAAGGACCAGAACTACATCTGAAGTATAAATCCAGAAGTTGAGGAATGTAAGTAGGTAAACATGAATGAACAATAATAAAGAAGTTAGAGGCAGGTAGACATAACATTGGATAGAGTACTGGACCTGGAGTCAGGAGGACCTGAGTTCAAATGTGACCTCATTCACTTATTGGCTGTGTGACCATGATCAAGTCACTTAACCCTGTTTGCCTTAGTTCCTCATCTGTAAAATGAACTGGAGAAGGAAATGTCAAACCGCTCCAGTATCTTTGCCAACAAAATCCCAACTAGCATCACAGAGAGTTGGATATGAAACAACTCTACATCAACAACAAGGAAGTAAGCAAAAATAAACTCTTTAAATTCTAATATGGAGTGATGATATATCTGTCAACCTTTGACCCTGATTATCATTAGAGGTCATAGAAGAAGTATAATTAGAAATCCTCGGGGTGGTTTTTATGAGTCTTTAAAAAAACAATGGAAAGGTAGGGGAAGAACAATACACTATGCTGTGGAAAGGAAAAGGAAGGTTAGGGAAAACTATCCCACTCAATCAAGATGCCCAAATAAAAGTCTATACAAACAACATGGAAGGGGTAGTGCAAAATGACTGACACTTGAACCTCACTTTCATCTGAACTGGTCAAAGGAGAAAAGAATGAACACTCATACATAGGTGGGTACAGAAATCCATTTTACTTAACAGGTAAATAAGAGGGAAAGGGGAGAAGGAAGGGAATTAGAGGTAGATTAGATTACCAACGAATAGAGAGGATCTGGCAGCTTCTATTAAAAATCAGGAAATATCTTAGAGTAAAATTCTAAAAGACAAAAGATTAAGATTTACATCCAAAGTAACTTACTCTGCAAAGTTGTATAAACTTACTGGAGAATAGTGGATCTTAAATAGAGCATTTTCAAGCATTTCTAATGAAAAGATCAGAGCCATGTAGGAACTTTGGAATAGAAACACAAGCTAAAAAAACCTAGAAAGGTAAATTCATTTGAGCCTATGGAAGGATCAATAGGATAATCTAGTTTTTAATAAGGAAGAACAAATAAAATATCCCTTCAGAATTTTAAAGTCTTCAAAGGGTATTGAGGTCTCTTGACAGTTTGGTGATAGACTTAAAATGCTGAATGAGATATATATTTTTGAACATGGCCAATGTGGGAATTTGTTTTGTTGGACTATGCATATTTGTTATCTATCTATCAATTCATTCATCTATTTATTTGTTTGTTTTTTCCAGTGGGGAGGAGCAGGAGGGAGGGATAAATGCTTATAAATAGATGAATAATAATTTTTAAAAAACCAAAATGTGTATCTTAGTACAAAGTACAACACTATATAAACAGTAGTTAATTAATAAATAGTGGTTTTGGAAAATTGAATTAAATGTCTCATTACTCTCTACTAGAATGTAAAATTCTACAAGACAAGGACAAAGTCTTTCTGTTCTTTATATAGAAGATGCTCACTGATGAGTAATGTATGACCCTCACCCTTTTTCCCAAATGAATTTGGGTGCCTACTTCTTGAGGGGGAGGAGATGATGAGATTCAAATAGGTTAGTCAAGGAGAAGCCCATTGTCTGAAGTACTATTTAAAGCCACATTAGGAGATAATGAGATTCAAGTAGGCTGGTCAATGAAATACCTAAACTAACTGGGGCCCCTCTGAGCCAGGCAAATGGACTAAACAATGGAATAATGATGTGCGTAGATATGTGGAAAAACTCTGAACTAACCCCATTCCTTTGCCTATGTGTCCCTGATTACTTCATGTTTCTGTCTCTGAGATTACTTCATCTCCCCCCCACCCCTCCCAACACAGCAGATTTTCCTCTATAAGGATCCCTAGCTTCTCCTGAATAGTGGGGATCTCCCTGCAGGGGACCGTCTCTCTTGGGGGGTCACCTCTCTTGGGAGGGACTGTCTCTCTTGAAAAGTTGCCCCCCCACCCCCTTAAGCTGGGGTCTTCCTTAACTTTCACCCTCCCTTAAGGAGGAGTGCTTGGTGAGTTATCTAGAATATTTGCCTTTACTTGATTTGGAGATAGCCTGAGC
Organism: Notamacropus eugenii; assembly: GCF_028372415.1. Classification (NCBI taxonomy): domain Eukaryota; kingdom Metazoa; phylum Chordata; class Mammalia; order Diprotodontia; family Macropodidae; genus Notamacropus; species Notamacropus eugenii. Next base: position 209,185,803 of record NC_092875.1, read on the forward strand.
AAATTCTTTCTAGATGACCCCACCACACACACACCTTGTACCTCATCATTTTGGAGTGCCCTTGAACCTCAAAACTCACTAAATAACTTTGTTGTTTAAAAAAATAAAAATAACAAAGGATATTGAGGGCATTAGATAATCAAATCAGTGGTCCCAAGAATGGATGGGTTCTGTTCTGAGCATTTCAAGAAGGACAAGAGAAGGGAGTGTGAAAGAGGAATACACTAATGTAGAAAGGAAGAGGAAAGGGATGGAGCTTGTTATTTCTCATAATTGGGGTACAGAGAAAAAATATAGGAATATGGAGGAGGTGGCATGAGAGGAAATTTATTTTTATGTGAAACAGGCAAAAGAGGCTTGAACACACACAGTTTGGAGTTGAAATACATCAAACTTAATAAGGGAATAATGGAAATTTGGGTTTTGTTAAGAGTGAAAATTTTAGCAGGGAAGGGATAGTCATAATAAAAACAAACTTCCTGATACTAAAGGGAGAATGAAAAGGGGAGGAAAAAAAGAAAAACTTATCCAAGGGAGTGCCTTAAATTGCCTCTGAGAAAACTGAGGATTGTTGGAACACATTTGAGTATATGGAATTCAATAGAATATTATTGTACTGTAAGGTATGAAGAAATAGATGATTTCAAAGAGTACAACATAGTAGGAATTGATGCAGAGTGAAATGAGCAGATCCAGGAAAACAATTCATGCAAGGACAACAAACATTGTAAATGAAGACAATTTTTTTTTTATTTTGTAATGTTTAACAATCACTGCCATACAATTGCGATTTTATCCCTCCCTCCCCACGACTGCATACAATTCTGTATAGATTCTACATATACTTTCCTATTGAGTATATTTTCACTATAGTCATGCTATGTAGTCAGACTAAGATAAATGAAAGAAATCGTATAACAAATCAGAACATGATACACAAACACATACACATACACAAACATGATCTGCTACAATATGTGAGTGACTTCCATATTTCTCTCTCTGAGTGTGGCAGGCATTTTGCCTTGAGATCCTCCATTGGGATTTTTTTTTTTTTTTTTGGTAAGAAGTTCTTGTGTTATTACAAAAATCTAAGTCTACCAGAAAAAACTCTCACACACTGTGGTTGTTGCTGTGCATAAAGTTCTCCTGGTTCTGCTCCTTTCACTCAGCATCAGGTCATATAAGTCCTTCCAGGCCTCTCTGAAGTCTTCTTGTTCATCATTTCTTATGGCACAATAGTACTCCATTACATTCATATACCATAATTTATTCAGCCATTCCCCAATTGATGGACATCCCCTTGACTTCCAGTTTTTGGCAACTACGTAGAGTGCTGCTATAAATATTTTTGTACATGTGGGACCCTTTCCCATATTTATGATCTCTTGGGGATACAGTCCTAGTAGTGATATTGCTGGGTCAAAGGGTATGCACATTTTTGTAGCCCTTTGGGCATAGTTCCAAATTGCTCTCCAGAATGGTTGCATGAGCTCACAGCTCCACCAACAATGAATTAGTGTTCCAACTTTCCCACATCCTCTCCAGCATTTATCATTTTCTTGCTCTGTCATGTTTGCCAATCTTTTAGGTGTGATGTGGTACCTCAGAGTTGTTTTGATTTGCATCTCTCTAACCAATAGTGATTTAGAGCATTTTTTCATATGATTATAGATAGCTTTAATTTCTTCCTCTGAAAATTGCCTGTTCATATCCTTTGACCATTTATCAATTGGGGAATGACTTGTATGATTATACATTTGGATCAGTTCTCTATATATTCTAGAAATGAGGCCTTTATCCCCGAGCTTAGCTGTAAAAATTCTTTCCCAATTTACTACATCCCTCCGGATTTTGGTTGCATTGGGTTTGGTTGTGCAAAAACTCCTCAGTTTAATGTAATCAAAGTTATCCATTTTGCATTTCATAATGCATTCTATCTCTCCTTTAGTAAAGAATTCTTCCCTTCTCCATAGATCTGATAAACACACTATTCCTTGCTTCTCCAGTTTATTCATGGTATCAATCTTTATACCTAAATCATGTACCCATTTGGACTTTATTCTTGTGTATGGTGTCAGGTATGGGTCTATGCCTAATTTCCGCCACACTGTTATCCAGTTTTCCCAGCAATTTTTGTCAAACAATGAGTTCTTATCCCAGAAGCTGGGGTCCTTGGGTTTATCAAACAGAAGGTTGCTATATTCCTTGCCTACTGCATCGAGTGCCAAGTCTATTCCACTTGTCTACCTCTCTGTTTCTTAGCCAATACCAAGTGGTTTTGATAATTGCTGCTTTATAGTATAGTTTGAGGTCTGGTAGCGCTAGGCCACCTTCCCAAGCATTTCTTTTCATTACTCCCTTTGATATTCTGGACCTTTTGTTTTTCCAAATGAATTTTGATATTATTTTGTCCAGCTCTAGAAAGTAATTGTCTGATAGTTTAATTGGTATGGCACTAAATAAGTATATTAATTTGGGTAGAATTGTCATTTTTATTATATTAGCATGGCCTACCCATGAGCAACTAATGTTTTTCCACTTACTTAAATCTGACTTTATTTGTGCAAAAAGTGTCTTGTAATTGTGTTCATATAATCCCTGGGTTTGTTTTGGCAGGTAGACTCCTAAGTATTTTATACTGTCTACCCTAACTTTAAATGGGATTTCTCTTTCTATCTCTTGCTGTTGGACTTTGTTGCTAATATATAGGAATGCAGAAGATTTGTGTGGGTTTATTTTGTACCCTGCAACTTTGCCAAAGTTGTTTATTAATTCTAGTAATTTTTTACTTGAATCTCTGGGATTCTCTAGGTAAATCATCATATCATCTGCAAAGAGTGATAACTTAGTTTCTTCTTTGGCTATTTTAATTCCTTGGATATCTTTATCTTGTCTAATTGCTACAGCTAACATTTCTAGTACCATATTAAATAATAGTGGTGATAATGGACAACCTTGTTTCACCCCTGATCTTATTGGGAATGCATCTAGCTTATCCCCATTGCATATAATGCTTGCTGAAGGTTTTAGATAGATACTGCTTATTATTTTATGGAAAGTTCCCTTTATTCCTACATTCTCCAATGTTTTTAGTAGGAATGGATGTTGTATTTTGTCAAAAGCTTTTTCTGCATCTATTGAGATAATCATGTGGTTTTTGTTAGCTTTGTTGTTGATGTGATCGATAATGCTAATAGTTTTCCTAATATTGAACCAGCCCTGTAGTCCTGGTATGAATCCTACCTGATCATAATGTATTAATCTCGTGATAAGATGCTGTATTCGTTTTGCTAGAATCTTATTTAAAATTTTTGCATCTATATTCATTAGGGAAATTGGTCTATAATTTTCTTTCTCTGTTTTGTCTCTTCCTGGTTTGGGTATAAAAACCATATTTGTATCATAGAAAGAATTTGGGAGGACTCCTTCTTCCCCAATTTTCAAGAATAGTGTATGTAGTATTGGAATTAACTGTTCTTTAAATGTTTGATAGAATTCACTTGTGAATCCATCTGGCCCTGGAGATTTCTTCCTAGGGAGTTCATTGATGGCCTGTTCAATTTCTTTTTCTGAGATGGGGTTGTTTAAGTATTCAACTTCCTCTTCTGTTAATCTGGGCAATTTGCATTTTTTAAAATATTCATCCATCTCGTTTAGATTATCGAATTTGTGGGCATAAAGTTGGGCAAAGTAGTTTCTAATTATTGTTTTAATTTCCTCCTCATTGGAGGTGAGTTCACCCCTTTCATTTTTAATATTAGTAATTTGGTTTTCTTCTTTCTTTTTTTTAATCAGATTGACCAAAGGTTTATCAATTTTACTAGTTTTTTCATAAAACCAACTGTTGGTTTTATTTATTAATTCAATAGTTTTCTTAACTTCAATTTTATTAATCTCTCCTTTGGTTTTCAGTATTTCTAATTTGGTATTTACTTGGGGATTTTCAATTTGTTCTTTTTCTAGCTTTTTCAACTGCAAGCCTAAGTCATTGATCTCCTCTTTCTCTATTTTATTTATGTAAGCATTCAGAGATATAAAACTTCCCCTAATAACTGCTTTTGCAGTATCCCATAAGTTTTGGTATGTTGTCTCACTATTGTCATTCTCTCGAATGAAATTGTTGATTGTTTCTATGATTTCTTCTTTAACCCAACCCTTCTTTAGAATTAGATTATTTAGTTTCCAATTGATTTTTGGTTTCTCTTTCCATGGCCTTTTATTACATGTAATTTTTAATGCATTATGATCTGAAAAGGATGCATTGATTATCTCTACCTTTCTGCACTGGACTGTGAGATTTTTATGTCCTAGTACATGGTCAATTTTTGTAAATGTTCCATGTACCGCTGAGAAAAAAGTATATTCCTTTCTATTCCCATTTAATTTTCTCCAAAGATCTATCATATCTACCTTATCCAGAGTTTTATTTACCTCCTTAACCTCTTTCTTGTTTATTTTGAGGTTGGATTTATCGAGTTCAGAGAGGGGGAGGTTGAGGTCCCCCACTAGTATAGTTTTGCTATCAATTTCTTCCTTCAACTCCCCCAACCTCTCCTCTAAGAATCTGGATGCTATACCACTTGGAGCATACATGTTTAGTAATGATATTGCTTCATTGTCTATGGTGCCTTTTAGCAGGATATAGTTTTCATCCTTATCCCTTTTGATTAGATCTATTTCTGCTTTTGCTTTGTCTGAGATTAGGATTGCTACTCCTGCCTTTCTTACATGAGCTGAAGCACAATATATTCTGCTCCATCCTTTGACCTTTATCCTATGTGTATCCCCCCGTTTCAAATGTGTTTCTTGTAAGCAGCATATTGTTGGATTATGGCTTTTAATCCATTCTGCTATCCGTCTCCGTTTTATGGGAGAGTTCATTCCATTCACATTCACAGTTATGATTACAATCTGTGTATTTCCCTCCAACCTCTTTCCCACCATTTGTGCTTTTAGCTCTCCCGTCTCCCTTCCCCTCCTCAATAGTATTCACTTTTCTCCCCCTCCTCCTGCAGCCTTCCCCTCCTTCTTTTGACCCCCCTCCCTTTTACTCCCCTTTACTCTTATTGCTTCTTTCCTCCCTTTTAGCCACCCTCCCCTTTCTTTCCCCTTCCCCTCCTACTACCTATAGAGCTAGTTAGGCTTATCTACTTAAGATTATTGTTCCCTCCTTTGAACAAGTCAGATGAGAGTACCTCTCAAACAATGCTCATCTCCCTCCCCTCCTTCCCTCTACTATAGTTTTGTACTTCTTCCTGTGATATGATTTGCCATTTTCTGCTTCCCCCTTTCCACACCTCCTATTACATTCCCTTCTCATACTTAAATCATATTTTTGACATGACATCATTTACTTTATGCCCGTTCCCTCTACATATATCCCTTTTATCATAATAGCTGCACAGTTCTCAAGATTAACAGGTATCATCTTCCCTTATAGGGAGGTAAACAGTTTGCCCTAATTGAGTAGCAAGTTTTTGTTTTTGTTTTTTCCCCTCTGTTTACCTTTTTATGATTCTCTGGAGACCTGCATTTTAAGATCAAATTGTCTATTGAGTTCTGGTGTTTTGGTCAGGAAGCTCTGGAAATCCCTTATTTCGTTGAATGACTTTCTCCTTGCCTGAAATGTTATGCTGAACTTTGCTGGGTAGTTGATCCTTGGTTGAAGTCCCAACTCCTTTGCCTTACGGAATATTGGGTTCCAATTCTTTTGATCTTTTAACGTAGAAGCTGCAAGGTCCTGTGTGATCCTGACTGTGTGTCCTTGATATTTGAATTGTTTCTTTCTGGCTGCTTGTAGTATTTTCTCCTTCACTTGATAGCTCTGGAATTTGGCAACTATATTTCTTGGGGTTTTGAGTTTGGGATCCCTTTCGGGAGGGGAACGGTGGATTCTTTCGATGACTATTTTGCCCTCTGAGTCTAGTACTTCTGGACAGTTTTCCTTGATGATTTCCTGGAAGATATTGTCCAGACTCTTTTCTTCATCATGGGTTTCTGGCAGGCCAATAATTCTTAGATTTTCTCTCCTGGATCTATTTTCCAGGTCAGTTGTTTTTCCAATTAAATATTTTACATTTTCTTCTATCTTTTCATTCTTTAGATTTTGTTTGACTGATTCTTGTTGCCTCATTGAGTCATTAGTTTCTACTTGCCCAATTCTAATCTTCATCGTAGTGTTTTCTTCAGTTAGCTTTTCCATCTCCTTTTCCATCTGACCAATTTTTCCCTTTAAGGAGCTATTTTCTCCATTTAATTTTTGTACTTCTTTTTCCATTCGACCAATTTTCCCAGTTAGGTTTTGGGTTTCCTTTTCCATCTGATCAATTTTCCCAGTTAGGTTTTGGGTTTCCTTTTCCATTTGATTAGCTCTTCCTTTTAGGGAATTATTCTCTCCAGTTAATTTTTGAACTTCCTTTTCCATTTCTTCAATTTTCTTTTTCAGGGTGATGTTCTCATCAGTGAATTCTTTTTTTATAGTTTTGAAATCATTGGCCAGTTTTTCTTTTATATCCTTCTTCAGACATTCCAGGTAATCTAGTTGTGCTTGCGAGAAATTCATAGTCCCATCTGAGGTTTCAGATGGAAGTACAGTCTCAGCTCTAACCTCTTTGGTGTTTGTGTTTTGGTCCTTATCCCCATAGAAAGATTCTATGGTTTTTTCACTTTTCGTCTGCTTTTTCCGATTCATGATGTTGGCTGAGTGTTGTAGCTTTTGGTTCTTTCAGTCAGAAGGTACAGATCTTTAAGTTGAGCTGATGTGTGTCTAGGCTAAAAGCAGGCTTTTGTTTTTTGTTTCCCCGATCAACTCTGGGGTTAGCTTGTTAGGTGTGTGGGAGGGGTGGTCTGGTCTCAGGATATCTCCTCAGCTGACTTGAGGCAAAGGCAAGGTCAGGGGATGGTGATCCCAGCTTCCCTATTGTCTTCCCTTTTCCCCTGGAGGGCTGGGGCACGCCTAGAAGCTGACGCGTGTTCCCGCCCCTCCTGGGGTTCGTCTCCCGGCTCTGAGGCTTGCCTGGGTCTCAGTGTGAATTTTCTCTGCCCTGGGTCATCTGTCCCTCCAGCCGTCTCCGCCACCGTAGGAAGAATCCCCCTTTGCCACTTTTCCAGCCTCTGGTGTTATGAGACCACCCGCCCCCTTCTGCTGTTCCCGCTGATCCAGGATTAATCTGGGGAAGAATTTTATGGTTCCCTCACGGTCATCAGGGGGGAGGAGAGAGCACTTACTGATCACTCTGCCATCCCAGTTCCTGGAAGTTCAAGTAGTGACCCACCGAAGTCCGTCTTCAGGCTGAACATTTCAAGGGCTGCTGTGCTGATGTCTGGCACTCAGCGGCTCTCACCAGCTCGGCCTGGCTTATCTCCTGCTCCGCTGGTCTCGCCCGCCACTCTCGGGCCCCTCGGGTCGCCTCCGCCCTGCCGCGCCGACCGCGCTGCGCTGTGCGCCGGGGTCTTACCCCCGCAGAACAGATCCCTCCCGTGGACCCTCCGGTCCAGCCTGGGCTCCGAATCCGTCAAAGTTCGTCACCCACTGGATTCTACACCTCCAAAGTCTGGTCAGACTCTCCCCCCAGAGATATCCAGAGGAGTTTTTCCAGGAGCTTAGGTGAGTCATTGCTTTCACTCCGCCATCTTGGCTCCGCCCCCAATGAAGACAATTTTGAAAGATTTAAGAACTCTGATCAACCATGTCTCTAGGGGACCCATGCTGAGACATTTTACTCATTTCCTGACAGAAGTGATGGACACAAGGTAGAGAGAAATAGATTTTTAGATATGATCCCTGTGTGGATTTGCTCTGTCTGACTATGCTTACATTTGTTACAAGTTTTGTTTTGTTTTTTTCTTTGTTATGTTTCCCCCCTTCCCCCCCCCCCTTCTCTTGGTCAATGAGGGATGGTGTGGTCAGGGAAAGAGTAATTAGCCATAGAGATGTGAAAAAAGAAGGTCTCTGAAGCATTTGGAAAAATGCCTGGAAGACAACAAAAGGGCAGAAGAAAAGTCAGAGAAGGATAGTTTTGAAAAAAATGGGCAAAATTTATTTTTTACTTTTAAAAAAAAACAGTATGAAATGGAGATTCATGATTTCATATAGCCTTCTCATTTTAAATTCTGCTGTTTGTATGGAAATGCTCATTTTTTTTCCCTTTGGTATTTAATATAAGCATTTTTTACAAATAAAAAGATCTCCAATGAATAGGAAAAGAATAAGCCTACCAGTGCTAGATGTTATGCTAAGTACTTTTACAAATATTATCTCATTTGATCCTCATGACAACCCTGCCAGGTAGATGCTATTACTGCTCTCATTATACACTTGAAGAAACCGAGGCAGAGAGTGACTTGCCTGGAATCACACAGCTAAGAAGTGTCTGAGGTCACGTTTGAACTGAGGTCTTTCTTACTTCAGGCTCCATCCACTTCACCACCAACTGTCTCTTGCCTTTGGGCTCAAAAATTTCTCTGTTTTTAGCCTGTGAAGTTCTTTACAATCTGACTCCAACTTACCTTTCCAATGTTATTATATTACTTTCCTTTCCATCCATGATAGTTCAGTAAAACTGGCCTTCTTCACATCACACATGACAACCCATCTTCTGGCCTTATTGGGCTTTCTCCTGTGTCCACTTCTTCTCAGTTCTATCTCTTAGAATCCCTTGTTTCCTTCAAAAGTCCATTCAAAGAAAATCTTCTACATGAATTTCCCTTTCTTGAGTCCCTTTCCCAACTGCTAGTTTTTCTCCCCATAAATGATTTACCTAGTCTTTATTTTGTGTGAGACATAACCCCATTTTCTCAAGGCCAGGATATCTACACCTTTCCTCAAAGTTCAAGAGTATCCTGAAGGGCTTGGGTTACTTTTCTCTACTGCATCTCATACCTATGAAGGTTGAGTTTTATCCATTTGTCAGCTAGCCAGTGACTAGCATTCCCAGCACCGTTTAACTGCATAACATCATATTAACTTTTACAGAAGGATATTTACTTCAAAGTTCTAAGAACAATCATATGAACATTTCCCACAACTCTTCTAAGGCATAATCTCCCCTCTTCCACCTCAGAGAGAGGGAGGAGTTGGAAATTCAGCTTAAAACTTAGCTAGTTCCTACATAGCATTGGTCCAACCAGTTCATGTCCACATGCAGCACTGCTGCTGGATAAGAATACCTTAACCACTGGGGACTAATGGGATAGGAACCTACAAGTCCGTCCCATAGATCTCTCCTTGCTTGTTGGAGCAAAGATGCTTTAATGGCTGTGAAACCTGACTTGAACCCTACCTCCCAGATTTCTGTGGCTCATTACACTACTTTTCAAAGTTTTCAGAGTCAACATAGTCTCTTACCAAGTTGCCCTAAATTAAGTGGTCACTAAAATCTCCCAGAAGTGAATAAAAGGGACCATAGTTGAAGCCAATGTCTTTTTGAAAGCTTCTGGAGTCAATCAAAAAGTCTCCTCTTGAACTCATGGTAAACTGACTGGGGTCAGTAAAGAAATGTCTACACTTGTCTATACTTGCTCCACAGTCTTTCGCTCCAAGGCTTTTCATCATAATTCTCTTATAAGCAGCTCCCTAACATCTTCCTCCATGGTAGAGGAACCATGTTAGCAAGCTGATGCGTTGTGAACACACACTAGGTCTCCATTGCATGTCTCTGTGTGTATATATGTATCTACACTTGCAAATACTAACACTGGTTTGATGAAAATGATAAAGAAATTCAGAAGCTACTAAACAAGAACTCCACAGAATATACTAGCAGGATAGTTCATCCACCTCTAAGAAGGCAGCATTTAATTCCATCAAAAGCAAAGTACAAGCAAAACTTAGAGAGATGCAAGATTCCTGGCTCAGTAAGAACATAGATGGAATTCAGTTTTATGCTGATAGTAACAATCCAAAGCACTTTTATGATTCTCTGAAAACTGTTTATGGACCAAAAACCTATAGTGCATTGCAACTGACTACTCAGTGCTGATGGAGTCACATTTTGATTAGTGAGAAGGACATGATCCTAGAGAGATGGGCTGAACACTTCCATAGTGTTCTCAACAGGCCATCATCAGTCAATGCTGAGGCCACTGACTTTTTACCACAAGTTGAAGTCAATCCCTCCTTAGCTGAACTTCCAATTGAAGAAGAGGTTTCAAGGGCCATTAGGCTCCTTTCATGTGGCAAAGTACTTGGTGCTGATTCTATTCCAGCTGAGATTTACAAGGTAGGGGGACCATTGCTCATATAAAATCTGACTGAAATTTTCCAGGTTATGTGGCAAGAGGAAGTTATCTTCCAGGAGTTCAAGGATGCCTCCATTGTCCACCTCTATAAAGGTAAAAGGGGGTGTGGGGTCTCTGTCTTAGTCATTACTGGCAAAACTCTTGCTAGAGTCCTCCTTACTAGGCTGATCCTTCACCTGGAAATGGTCATATACCTGAGAGCCAGTGTGGCTTCAGAAAGGGCCAAGGAACAGTCGATGTAGTGTTAGATGCCCAACAACTCCAGGAGAAATGCCAGGAGCGGAACAGAGGTCTGTATACAATGTTTGTAGATCTCACCAAGGCTTTTGACACTGTTAGTTGTGAGGGCTTATGGAAAATTATGTCAAAATTTGGCTGCCTGGAATTCATCAGTATTGTACATCAGTTTCATGATGACACATTTGCCTGAGTTTTGGATAGTGGACAACGCTCTCATGCTTTCCCAGTCACCAGTAGAGTAAAAGAGGACTGTGTGCTTGTTCCCATGCTTTTTAGCATGATGCTTTCAGTCATGTTGTCAAATACTTTTAATGAGGATGAACATGGCCTCAAGGTCAACTACCATGCTGATGGTAAGTTCTTCAATTTGAAAAGGCTACAAGCCAAGACCAAAGTGGAGGGAGTGTTGGTGCATAATTTTCTGTTTGCAGATGACTGTGCACTCAATGCAGCCTCTGAAGCTGAGATGCAACAAAGTATGGATCAATTCTCTGCTGCCTGTGCTAATTTTGGCCTAATAATTAACACCAAGAAAACACAGGTGCTCCATCAGCCACTACCACACCATCCATACATGGAACCATTGATTATAGCAAGTGGAGAAGTTTTGAATGCTGTGCGTAAGTTCACTTACCTTGGTAGTGTACTTTCCAGGGATGTACACATTGACAATGAAGTTGATGCATGCATTGCCAGAGCTAGCTCAGTGTTTGGGAGGCTCCAAAGAAAAATTTGGGAGAGAAGAGGTATTAGACTGACTATCAGATTGAAGGTCTCCAGAGCCATTGTGCTGACCTCATTGTTATATGCCTGTGAACACAGACAGTCTACCAGTGCCATGAAAGGAAACTGAATCACTCCCATTGGAACTCTTAGGAAGATTCTGAGGATCACCTGGCAGCATAAGACACTAAAGTCCTTGCTCGAGCTGAACTGCCAGACACTCAAACTATACTTCAGAGAGTGCAACTCCCACGGGCTGGCCACATTCAAATGCAAAATAAATGCTTGCCAAAAAGACTATTTTATGGAGAAATCACTGGGGGCAGACGATCACATGGTGGCCAGAAGAAGCGATACAAAGACACACTCAAGGTCTCTCTCGAGAACTTTGGATTTGACTGTGCAACGTGGGAGACACTGGCACAGGACCGCTCACCATGGCATGCTCACATCAGAAAGGGTGCTGTGCTCTGTGAGCAAAGCAGAATTGAGATAGCACAAATTAAACCTAGGATGTGCAGATTTGGAGTATCCACTCCAAATATTCATACAAACTATCTGTGCCCAACCTGTGGTAGAGCATTCCGAGCTTGTATTGGTCTGATCAACCACAGTCGGACGCACTGAAACTTCACTTTATCATGGAGATGTCATTTTGGTCCTCTTCGAAAATAAAGGACAACAACCAACCATCTATACTTATTATTGAAGCACACTGAAACTTTTTAAAGTTCAAGTGAAAATATTTAGAAATCTATATTTTTGTCCTGTCTAAAGTCTTCTCCTTTCCAGACTAACCAGAAGGAAGGAAACTTTGTCACTCCTTAATCAGGCTTCCAGGGAAACAATGCCCTCCATTAAAATCCTTTTCCTGCTTTCTTCATCTAAAAGGTCAGGAATGAAAGCTAAATCCCTCCCCTCCCCCACACCTCACAGCTAGTTGAGATCATTGCCTTTCTTTTTCCCTGAAGGCATTAGAATAATGATCCACCTAAGAGCAGTACCTTCTTTCACATTTCCTGAAGTGATTAGAGCATTGATTAGAGGGAGGAGGTCTCTTTAATTACTTCAGGTCTCCAGTGACCAGCTTAGGGGAAAAGTCATTGTTCTTTTAAGTAAAACGTTAATCCTAAACTGTGTAACTATGTTTTATCTTTGTGAAATTTTCCTATATTCAAGAATCCTATAAATGTTACTTTAAAATGTCTTGTGTTAAAGAGATGCCCAAGGGTATGGGGGACTACACAAGTTCATACTTTCTTTTTCTCTAAGGTAGAAATGCTAGAATTTAGATTAATGTTATCTTAATAAAATTGTATCTAACAGAGTTCTGCCTAAAATGCAGAGTTCAGCATTAATATTTTTTCTTCAATATTATGTAATGGGTGAGGGAGGGGGAATCTTTCTTAGCTCAGGAAACTTAGAATGTAATCACTGAAAATAAAAGACAGATAAGGAGAGGTTAAACACCTCTCCCTATGTCCCTTTACAAAAGATGTGAAAAACTTTCCCCTTTATTAAACTGGAAAGGGAAACACCACTGGCTAGACAATAAATGGCCCTGCCCCTGAAGGCCCTTAAAAGGTTGAGCTCACTAGCTCCTCAGTCAGCCTAAACAGGAGCTAGTAATTGAACAAAAATCCAGTCCTTGTGAGAAAGTCAGTTTTAATGTCTTATGTGGCTAAGAAGGTATATCTCTCTTCTCTCTTTCCTTCATAGAGCTTCAGGGGCAGCTAGGTGGGTGCAGTGGATAGAGCACCAGTGTAGAAGTCAGGAAGACCTGAGTTCAAATGTCACCTCAGACACTTGACACTCACTAGCTGTGTGTCCTTGGGCAAGTCACTTAACCCCAATTTGCCTCATTCTGGGTCATCTCTAATCATCCTGATGAATATCTGGTCACTGGATTCAGATGGCTTTGGAGGAGAAGTGAGGTTGGTGACCTGCACAGCCCTCCTCACTCAAAACAAAATCAAGTGCAAGTCATGTCATTATTTCTCTGATGGCATGGTCTTTTTTGGCAATGAAGGATGAATACGTACATAGTGCTTCCAAGTGGTTATCACTGCTCTGCTGATAGAAAACACCAATCACATCCATCAGGGAGGAATGAAGCACACTCCCTAGACAGATACAGGCACAGAGAGGTAGTGACTAACATTAGAAAGTCTTACTTATGTATGTGCCTCACTGCCCTTTCCCACAGACACTTCTGAGTATTTGCAGGAGAGTGCATCACCGGTTTATGGAGGGAATATTTAGCCTTTGCCTTCAATCTGGCCATTGTGTGTTCCATACAACACCACACCCATACAACACCAGATGAACTGTGATGGGGGAGAAGCTACCAAATTCTCTATTATTCTCAGAGATCCACTACACCTATTCCCCACACTTGTGTGAATATTAATTATTCTTCTTGTTCATTGTGAGTATGATTGTTGTTCTTCAGTTGTTTTCAGTTATGTCTGATTCTCCATGACCCCATTTGAGTTTTTCTTGGCAAAGATACTGGAGTGGTTGGACATTTCCTTCTCCAGCTCATCTTACAGATGAAGAAACTGAGGCAAACAGCATTAAATGTCTTGCCCAAGGTCACAGCTAGTAAGTGTCTGAGGCCAGATTTGAACTCAGGAAGATGAGTCTTCCTGACTCCAGGGCCAGCACTCTAACCATTATGCCATCTAGCTACCCCTAAATGTGATTACTACTGACCTATTCAACTAGATTGTGTCCTCCTCCAAGACTGTTTCCTCAGTTTGCATTTGCGTTACCCTCAGAAGGCAAAGAATACTACCTAGTTATCATTGATTATCAAGGTAACTTTAGGAAGTTTGCTCTGTGTCTTGGTATCAGTGATGGATGTCTTTCCACATGAGCTGGCATGGGATCTTTCCTGAAAAGGTGGATCTGGTGTTAGATTGTTCCAGGCTGCTCAGTTGCTACCCTGACATCTCCCTTGACCTTGCAATGCCTTTGCTACTGGAGTATATTCATCTCAAAGTTGCTGCTCAGTCACCTCTTGATTCTCGCTCTTGACTACCTTCTATGAGTTCTCGGGGATTCCTGTTGTTGACGGGACCTCTGACGGAAAGTCCAGATATCTTAATTTCATAGGGTTGCCTAGTAGAGGAAGGAGTGAAAAAGAAACTCTCTTCTCCTCCCAAAGTGATTTCCTTTCAGGGGTTTAACTGAAGCTTCTCTACAACTTGATTAGGGGTGAGCAAACTACAATGAGCAATAGAGTATGACATTTGGGTTTTGAGCTGAAACTGGGAGGATAGTGGTGCCCTTGATGGTAACAGGAAAGTTAGAAAGAAGGGAGGGCTTGGGAGGAAAGATAATGAGTTCAGTTCTGGATATACTGAGCTAAAGATGTTTGAGATGACTAATACCCAGTTGTAAATGAAAGTCTGGAGGTTATTTATGGAGAAGTTAGAAGCAGATAAGTAGGTCTGCGTAGACATGATAATTTAATCAAGGGGAACTGATGAGATCACAATGTGAAACAGTATGGAGGAAGAAGAAGACCCAGGATAGACTTTTGGGGGATAGCCACAGTTAACAGGGTGTAACCTGGAAGGAGATCCAGCAAAGGAGACTGAAAAGGAGTTGTAAGACAGGTAAGAGGAGAGCCATGAGAGAGGAGTGTCATAAAATCCTAGAGGGAAGAGAGAATCAAGGAGAAGACAGTGATTAACAATGTCAAAAGCTGTAGAGAGGTCAAGTTTAGAACTGGGGAGAGTTTGGGAGAGATTCATTATCTTTCTGTCTTGGATATGTTGAGTTTGACATGTCTCCTGAACATACAGTTTGAAATGTACAATAGGCAGTTGATCATGTAGAACTGAAGCTCAGAGAAGAGACTGTGAATCATCTGCAAAGAGATGATAATGAAGCCCGTGGAAACTGATGAGACCACCAAGTGAAAGAGTACATAGAGAGTAGGGAATTAGGCCCAGGACAGTCTTGGGGAACACACACGGTTAGGGATGTGTGATATGGATGATATTCCTACAAGACTAGGGATCACAATAATTGTCAGTCCCTGATTAAATAGAATCAATTTCTCAATCAACTTGGTAGGATTATAGGGCATTAAAGGGCATCAATGATTGGATGCAGCAACTCATTGTACATAGACAGCTTCTAATTTTGAGTTAAGAAAATCAGGCCCCTTCACCCTTCCCCCCCTCCACTTCCCGACGTACTCCACAACCTGGTCTAGATAAAAAGCAAGCTAGGCTCATCATTTCTGACAATCAAGGAGAGAGGACCAAGCTAGAGAATACTCTTTTTTGAGGGCAGGTTTGCCTCTACCCAGCAAAAGTAAAGAAGGTTTGAGATTTTTCAGACCCGCAGTCTTCTAGGAAAGATCATGGCAAGAATTTCTGTTACCTTCATGGAGACTTGTAGGTTGGTGAAACAAGTGGATGTGTGCCTTGAATGATATTCAATGGGAGATAAAGACTATGCCTCAGACCACCTGAAGCATGATACAGGAACTGTCCAAGGAGAAGGCAAACAAACCTCTGCTAGACCTGAAGGCAGTAGCCTTCATCTCCTCCATGCAACACGTAGCAGCTGAACTCTCAGTCTGGATCAGATACCTAACTCAGCTAGTAACTGGCCAGGCTCAGGAAGTTTCCTCATCAAGGAAGGACTGGCAGATGGTACTGGAGAAGTTAGATGATGCTCGACTGAATCTGAGTGAGCTAGCACGAATCTGTGAGCAGATGGTGGAGATCCAAGGCAGGGTAAGAGACCCCTCCTTTCTCTTCTTCCATACTTATATTGTCTTGGACAAAGCAAGGGAAATAATTCATGACATATACTAAGTAAGGAAAAGAGGAGGAGCTGGTCTATCATACTTCACCATTAAGAAAATCCATGGGGATAGACAAGAGATATGGCTTGCTTCATCCAAGAACTTTCTACAAATTACCCTCTTTAGCCAGAAAAAGGAGATCCTATTATATAACTGTTTCCTTCCACCCTACAGTTCCATTTTCCCATGATTCTTCTTGCTATTTTTGTCCAGCTCAAATGCACAATGGAAGAAGAGACTATCTTAATAAGCATAGTAAGGCTTAAAAAAAGAAAAAAAAGAGAACTCTTTTCTCTCTCTTCTCTCCTCTGATAATGGCACCTATCAGTAGAAGTTATTGAAGATGCATATTTAGTTGTGCCTTGAACATACAGTGTTCTACCTTACATTGTTCCTCTGACCCCTTCCTGCATCTCTCCTCATCCTTCTCACACTCTTTCTTCCAATCAAATCTTTCTCAGTCTTTGAGACAGTTTGAAAAAGCCCCTCTCTATGGCATTTTGACATCTGTTTATCAGTCCAGTCCATGGGTATGCTCATTGGTTTGGTAGGACCTCCTGAAAGGTCAAGATAGGTCTGTCAAGGTCTGCTCATTAGCCTATTTGTTAACCAATGGGACTCTGTATTTTGTGTAGACCTTCCTAGAGGGTCAAGGGCAAGGTCTATTAACCAATGAGATTCTGTATTTTTAGTCTGCTTCATCTGTATTGTCTGGATATCAAACACTATAAAACTAAGGTCCTGGAGGGAAGGGGGCATCTCATGTTGTGAAGATCTGAGGTCCACTTCATTAGAGGGGACCATGGACCCTTTAATAAAGTTCCATGGCTCAGAACTCTGTCTTGGTTTCTTTTATTATGGGTTGAGCAATTATGGACCCCACACATAGGGGGAATGTTTTAGAATTACTGTTCTTGCTGTCATTTGAGTAAATGAAAATTGAATCTATTGGCTGATGGTTAATGAGAAATGCACCAACTGGGTTCATGAGCCAGAACAGTGAGAAGAGGAACACAACTCTACAGAGTTAGTACTAGAACCCCAAAGGTGTGTCAAAGTTATAAGGAACTTCTAGATGAGGGAACTCCTTTTGCTGCATCAGCACACTCTATTCACTAATAAATAGCTTTTGGAGAGTTGCTTGAAACTCTAAAGGGTTAACTTACTTGCTCAGGGTCTTGCAGCCTGTATGTATCAGAGTCTTCTAGACTTCCAGACCACTAGCTATACTACTCCACGTTGACTCTCATTTCTTCATCTTTAAGAAGGGTTGATGATACTTGTCCAACCTACTTCATTAGGTTCTGAAAGCAATTCAAAAAGTATAAACTCATTCAAATATAAGCTATTGTTATTACTTAAATACTTTTAAGACAAATTGTGCTTTGTCAGATTATTATTTTAAGAAGAACAGAGTTGGACAAAACATTCAATTAAGAATACCTTTCAAATATTGTAGCAGTCAGAAAAACTGCAGAATTATATTTCCCTCCTGCAATGTCACATAAGCAAGATATTCAACTTCTAAGTGATGAGTTTAGAACACTAAGAATATGTTCAAACATATTCCAAATCTTTTGATGTGTCTAGATTGCACAACTTAGCCTCAGGAAATCATGAAGGTATATTTATGTGTTAAATGTAGTTTCTAAAACTAAATTCCTGAGGGTGCTGAAAGTTTCCTAGTCTTTCCGTAGGAAAAACTGATATTCATGCTTCTTTGTGGGTGTTCAGTTATTTCGTTTAAAAAACAAAAACAAAACACCACAACAGTGTGCCTAATCGTCCTCTATTTTAAAAGATGTAAGCTCAACGGTATGTAAAAAGTCATTGGAAACTAGAACATAGTAGTGACTTGCAACTCTCTTGCTTCATGAAAAATAGAGCTGAATTTTCATTTTCTCCAAAAGAGAGGAGACTCATCCCTTCAAAGGCAGATCTTAAAATTTCTATGAATGAAATTGGACATTATGGATGTCAAGATCAATGTATTCAGCCTTACTTAATCATATGTCTTCAATTTTCATTAGTTTCAGGTAAAAGAATAAGAGAGAACGGTTCTCAGGTTTTAATTTCTGAAGAAATTATTCCTGAATAGAGAGCTAATAGTATTAACTCCATCTAAGGGGCAGGCACTGGGCCAAACTCCCTCCTGCATCTCTGCCAATACACTTAATCCTGACCTGGAGCAGCTTTCTCTGCCAGGTCCAAAGACAGGCTGCCAATCACTCTGAATTATGCCAAACCATGCACTGGTTTGACTGATATGCAAGGAGCAGAGATTAACTAAAGATAAGACCAAATTCATTTTCCATGGTTATTTAAGCCAAAAATTCAAATGTATGTATTTTTTTAATTTCAAAGAGAGATTGGATGTTAATTTTATTCTAGGAATTTGGACAGTTCTTTATGATGCAGCTTGTAAAGTATTCTGACATATTTCTAAAACAACACTGGAAGAACTGTGATTTTAAAACATAAAGAACTTTACAAAAATATAATTTATCATGAGTATGTGAAATAATGTTAATTGTCAAGGTCTGTTATTTATGTAAGAGCATCAAAATCTGTGCCTGAAAGTTCTTACTTTTAAAGAACATTGTCTAGTCAGGCTGAATCTTCTACCACTTCAATTTTTCTTGGTTAGAAGGCACTGTGGGAAGTCAAATAAATCAATGAGTGCAGGAATTTTTAAACTAGTGTTCCATGAAACAGTGTACTGTGATGGTCTCCCAGGCTGCATGGCAAACATTTTGGAACAATGAAATTGGGAATAATGAAAGTTCTTCGGTTGCCTATTTTAACTTATCACCTAAATCACATTAGAAAAACAATTCATAGAAGATTAATGTGTGAGAGTGAGGAAAAGAGAGCTAGCCACTGGGCATGTAATTCTCCTGTTGGCTGATATTCAGGGTTTTCAGCCTTGTTCATTTGTATAAGTAGCCATGCTCCACTATTAAGAGGAGAGTTAGTAATAGCTACAATAGCTCTGATCTTTTTTAATGGTATCCCCTTCAGGCCCTCAACTTGTTTAGAAATTACTCATTTTAATTCAATAAGTAAATTTTTGAAGAGTATTCCAACTGTGACATAAAGGTGAAATAAAAATACACTAGTGATTCTGGTAGACAAAGAAAATATAGACAAGCACTAAACACTCAGGAGTGCCTTATCAGTGAAAGTGACATCTCAATCCTCTGAAATTTTACAGGTGTCTTACTGCTTATCCTAAAGGAGTGTCTATACAAAGATCCTTGATTTCAGTGTAGGTCCTTTTTTAGGTCAAAAAAGACCTTAAACCTTCCAGCAGTTGCTTTTAATGGTACTAAACAATTGATTTCCGTGATCTGGGACAAATTCATTGCTTGGCAGTAGAAACTCTGATGTTTTGATTCTAGAAACTTAGCTGACAGTAACAATTAGGAAGGCACACCAGGTATTCTAAGCCTTTCTGGCTTCACAGGTAGAACCCTCCAATATTTTTACTTCTTCCGACATAGCTTTTGAGATTTCCAGACCAAGGTGAGGCTCTTCAGGCGTTATTGAAATATTTCCAAATATTTCCATTATTACTTAAAATATTTCCACAGAGGAAATAGTTGAAGACTGGGCTTTCTCAGTTCCTCAGAATACCTAAGGGACTTCGCCTTGTTTGGATAATTTTACAATTCTACTGAAGCTGATGGTGCTGGCAGACCTTTGTGGACCAAACGGCTAAGTAGGGTACCATGTAGGCAGTTTGGGGATGAACAGTCATACTTTAGCCTTGAGGGCCCTTTTGAGGGAAACTGTTTTCTTCAACTCCCTAGCTCCAGACTTTTGCTGTAACCTTTCCCATCTTTCAGTTATTTATTCACCAGCACCACCCAGGGAGGGTTGCCCATTTAAACGCCATCACGGTACTTTACGAAGAGATGTTTAGGGAAAGGGAGGGAGGGGCAGGTTCGGATGGGAGGGTTATGGAGAGGCTAGGTCTTTCCTAGTACTGGGTACTGTGCCTTAGTTTGGGTCAATTCTCCGTCACTGAGGCGCCTGCCTTACAACTGTTGGGATTTTAAAGGGAAAGCACGAGTTTCAAGAACAGAGGTGAATATAATTTTAAATAAATACTACCCTGTCTGTCTCCCCAGCAGGCTAACTGTGATAAATATTACAGCGCATACAGCTTCTTAGCTGCAGAAAATAACCTATAGCGATGCTGGCGTGAGAATGACTACAATATTCTTTTCTAGCAGCTCTGGTCCTTCTCCCCACGCAGCCTTCCATCGCGGCTCAAAGCCGGCAAATCATTCCATCTCCAAGGAACTCTGCTTTCTCCTAGAAGCTCGGGAAGCCCGGGGACACATTTCTCCTCACTGTCTGGGGCGGCTACCTCTCGGAATATACAGCAAGGTTACAGCAGAGAGATGAACCCAGGAACCCTGCTTCTTCTTTTCTCCTCTTCTCCAGTGGGATCTTAGTGAAAAGGCATGACAGGAAGAGGTGGTAGAGGGCATAGGGATGACGGAGGGTGCGCAGGAGACCATGAAAAGAAAAAACTTCTCTAGTAACTACTGTAGAAGAGGTCGATACTGAAAGCTATAGTCAAAAAGAAGAAACGACGTGGCTTCTTTTCCAAAGGGGAATGAGGTCTTTCGGAGGACTGGGGGAGAGGGGATGAAAGGAGAAGAGGGAAAGCGTGTATATTGGGAGGAAGGATGGAAAAAAGAGAGGGAAAAGGAAAAGAAGGAGAGAGGAAAGAGGGGGAAGGAGAGAGACGGAATAGAGAAGGAGGAAAGGAAAGAGGTAGGAGGTAGAGAAGCATGGGGAGAGGTTAAAAGAGGGAGGAAAAAAGAGACGGAGAAGGAGAGGGAGAAAAAGAGGGAAAGGAAGAGAAATGGAAGAAAGTGAGAGTGAGAGGAGAGAAGAGAGGGAGAGAGGGAGGGAAGGAGTGAGAGAGAGAGGGAGAGAGAGAACCTTGTACAAGGGCGGGAGAGTTGGCTGGGAAGTGCAAAGCAGCAGGACTCTCCTATACCCTAGAGGCTCCAATGAAGAGCGGCATCCAGCCCCAGCCGGAGGAGATGCTGCTGCTGCTGCTGCTGCCTCCGCTGCTGCTACCGCAGCCGGGGTTCCAAGTGCACCGTGGGTACCCCCAGTCACTTCCTACAGACCAGGCCAATCAGGCAGCTCAGGGGCTTGCATTTGGGCAGATGTACCCCTTTCTTGCTCCCCACATGCTGAGCCCGGGAGCTGGAGCCGGGAAGCCGCTGCGGGGGGACTAGTATCCCTGGCTCCTCATGGGTCTCCCAGAATCTCTGGCCCCCTGGGCACGGTGCCTGCAGACCCACTAAAGTGGGAAAGAGTGAAAGAGAAGAGGGCAGGCCCCGAGGGTGCAGAATGAAGGTCCCGATGGGCATCCGGAGGCTGAGGTGGAAGCTCGGTAGGCGCTGCACCCTACTCTTCGTTCTCTTCTGGACCGTTTGCTGGGTGCTAGTGGCCACACTTTTTCTTCAAGTCCACAGGAGTGTCTTTTCAGAGCGCTGCACGGATGAAAAGAGCCGGAGGATCCTGGCTGGGCTGGTATGTCCTGTGCTGACCCCGTCCTGTCCCTATCCTCCATCTGTCTTCCCCTCTGTGCCCATCCACTTTGCCCAGTACCTGCCACTCTCTCCTGGGAGCGCGAGCGCTTCGGGGTGGCATGACTAGGAGATCCAGAGGGATAGCCACCAGGTGGGGATCTACTGAGCGTGAGACCCAGGGAATAAGTGCTTTGGATCTTTTAACTTTGGACCAGTTCCTTTTCTTTCATCCCCAGGGACGCTTATGGCTCACATTACCCTGTCCCATCAAGGGGAAGAACATAAGATGCCAAGCTCCTCAAATAGGGCTCTTGTTTCTGATTTCACAGAGTATATAAAGAACACACATCCTATCCACGCATACAAATATTGGAAAGCACGTGTGAACATAGTTATCTTTATTTGAACACAGACATATTGTGTATGTTTGTGTGTGTGTGTGACAAATGGAGGTTAGTTACAAATTCCTCTTTTTTCTTTTAGCTTGCTTTCTGCCATCATTGTAAACCTGGATCTGATATGCCTATTCAAGAGATTTTGCTATATCTAGCAATTGGCAGGTCCCAATAATTGCAATTCACATTTCAATATTGCTTTAAAGTTTTCATATTGCTTTCTATGGAAAATCTTGAGAGTAGCCCCCATTTTATAGATAAGGAAACTGAGGTGCATCGACTTGGCCATAGTCACCCATCTAGCAAATTGGAAAGCAAGGATTTGTGCCCAGGTCTCAGACAAACTTCGTTAGTATGCAGGCCAAAATAAGGTGGAGTGCCTAGCCACTTAGAATAGTATAGAACAGACGAAAAGAAGTTCATAACTTGGAAGTGGTATATTTGTAATGAATCTTTCTCTTGCTTTCCTTTTTTTTTTTTTTTTTTAGACATTCAACCATATTTAACTTCCATCCACCATTTATCCTCTTTCAACTGCTATTTTTCTCCTACAATCCATTAAATCTGACCTTCAGGTGATTCCTCCAAGTCAAGTACAGGGCATAAGAAGTACTTGAGATCAACCATCACCCCTGGAGTCTTTGTGAGCCTCAGACCACAAGGACCAAGAGTCTGATTGCTTTGTTACAAGGCGCAAAAAGCAAAAGAGGAGAATAAAGGGAATGGCCCTGGAAAGCTCTTCCTTCCCAAACTCCTTTGGTTTCCTTTACTCGTCTTATACAGCAGTTACTGTCAATTAAATAAGATAGAGAGCTTAAGTGCTTAAACTAAACAATTAAAGCATCTTCTAATGGATTAAAAAGATATAGTAGCAAAGGTGAGACAATTAGTTAAAGCTGGCTTCTGCTGGCAGCACAGAAACCTGCAGTTGCCATAAAACAAGATTTCATCTTTGGATGATCTGAAATGTTAGTGACTTCTTACTCCTTTCATTTTATTCAGAATATTAAGCAAATAAAAGAACAAGGATAGTGAAAAAATAGACTCTTTAAAAGGAAGGTAGAGGATAGTGACAACTGTTATCTAAGCATTTGTTGAATGAATATTTGCTTCAGAAAAGTGAATGTGTGAGCATTGACCTAAACCACTATCACTTTTTTCCTTTTTTTTTCCATAGTGGTAAACCTTTAAAACTGAAATTTCAGCCCACGGGTGCAACTACATTTGCTTCCTCCCCAAAACATGGAAACAATGCTTTGGGGATAAAATATTCATAAGAATGTATGCATACATACAATTAATTGGAAAAAATGAAGGAAACAAATTACGTATGAAAATGCTCAGATTAAACAAATAACATTCCCGAATTGAATTAGACCTGATGAACCAGCCATACGTTGGTGAAGGGCTCATTATTGTTTACATAGTTCCTCCCTTTTCATATGTAAATGTATTTGTACTATGCATGATCTCTGTTCCTGACGTCTTTAGAGTTTCCCCAAACTTCATACATACTCATTTTCTTATTCCACTCACACTTTCCCCATCACTTTTACAGATTTACTCATTTTTCTCATTCCTTCATCCTTACCCTTCCTCCCCAGTTTCTTTACACCACTAAACAAAAACTGTTTTGGAAAAATAATAGTTTAAGACTTTTTTAAACGACTTTTTAAAATGGAATCCTAGCTTAGGTTGAGTGGAATGAAGCCTAATGGAAAGGAAATAATCCATTATGAAAGCAAGTAATTGAAAATCATTAATTTTCCAGAGTTCCATGTAATAAATGAAGACCAATTCGGCTCAGGAGCTCTATCAATTTATCTTAAATGGCAACCCTATTGGATTTTTTTTTTTAAGCTCTAGTCTGACAGAGACCTGAAAAGGTCAGTTCTCTGCCTGCTGAGTTGCTTCATAGTCCCCATTGCCAACAGGGCAATTATGAAATACCAGTGTTACTTTCCCCAGAATTTGACACGGATTCAGAGATGACAGGCTTACTTTCCCCTGAGTGGACTTTTAAGCCCAAGTTAGTTGGGCAGTACTATTTGTGTCTGTTGGTCCTCATAAGTCATCATTTATTCCTGTTACAACCTATTCCACTCTCTCATGCTGCATTTGCTCATGGGAATACTGCACATGTCTTTAGCCAAGATACACATAGATTAGATTGTCTTTTAAATGGTTTTAAGTTACTCTAAGATGTGATGTCCTCACCTATGATCATTCAAAAGCCCAGAAGAACTAGGTAGTTGTAGCTTCTGTGGACCCTAACTAGATTGAATCTCTCAGTTCCTTGGCTCCCCAAGCAGTTTTCAATTCAGCTCAGCTTAGCTCTTACACTTCATAATAAAAGTGGTTGTTATTTTTCTGACTTGCCTCCAGATTCTCATTAGCTTTCCCTCTGAACACAACAGTGCATATGCAACAGCCCTCCTGGCTGAGCCAAAAAGCAACCTCTTTCTGGCTGAGCCCAAAAGAATTATGATAAATGTCTCTCAGTGGGAAATGTCTCCTTGTATTCTGACTATAATAAGCGCTGCAGGTGGTATTTCTTGGAGGAGCTTGTGAAGTAGAATGTGATGGTAGGATTACAAAGCACAGTAGTGGCATAAACAGAGGCCTGTAGGTGTGCATTAATAGGTAAAGAGAAGAAATCAGACAGTAAATGAAATGGATTAGGGAAGCTCCTTCCTAACCACTATTCAATTCTATTCAGTAAATATTAGTTAGCTAGTATTAGCACATGGGAAGTCAGCATGGTCGAGTGGAGAGAGCACTGGATTTGGGGCCAAAAGTCTAGGTTTTGACTTCAAACTCTGACCTTGTTTGTGTGACCATGAGCAAATCCCTAATCTCTTGCAATCTCCCTTTTTTCATCTGTTAAACAGGAATAATAATGCTTATGAGGCAGCTAGGTACAGTGGATAGAGTGCTGGCCCTGGAATCAGGAAAGACTCAACTTCCCGAATTCAGATCTGGCCTCAGACACTTCCTAGCTGTGTGACTCTGGGCAAGTCACTTCACCCTGTTTGCATCAGTTTCCTCATGTATAAAATGAGCTGGAGAAGGAAATGACAAACCACTCTAGTATGACCCCAAATGGGGTCATGAAAAGTCAGACATGAATGAATAACACCAATGCTTGGATTAAATGAGATAACACATATGATAGGCTTTGTGTCCTAAAAGTGTGATATATGAGGTGAGTTATGATTAAGGGGACACGAAGATGATTAAGAAAAGTTTATGATAACAAAAATAGCTGACAAAGAAACAAGAAATCCAAGAAATTAACAGAGTGCTTTTGGGTTTAAAAAGAGCTTGAAATCCAAGATCTCATTTTATCTTCACAACAATCCCCTGAGGAAGAAAATTTTTATTTGGTGTTTTAATCTTGTACTGGACTTACCGCCCCTTAAGTGAGACAAAACTTCCAGGCTGGGGCTAAACAAATCCTAAAGACTACAGCAACAGTTAGAAACACTCAGTTTACAGTCAAGGATCTGACTTCAAATCCTGCTCTGCCACTTATTATCTAAGTGACCTTGGGTGAGTCCCTGGAGCAGTGTCTTTGTAAAACGAGGGGATTGGACTAGGTGAGTCCTTTTGTCCCTTTCAGCTGAAAATTCAGTGGAATGTAAGTTCTTAGAGGACAGCGACCATTGCATTTTGCCTTTGTGTCTCTACATGGTACTTTGCACATTTGTTGCTATTACTCTTTGTGACCTCATTTTGAGGTTTTCTTGGCAAAAATATTGGCGTAGTTTGCCATTTCCTTCTCCAGCTCATTTTATAGATGAGGAAACAGAGGCAAACAAGGTGAAGTGACTTGTCCTGGGTCACATAGCTAGGAAGTGTCTGTGGTCACATTTGAACTCCGATCTTCCTGACTCCCTAGCCATTGTGCCACTTAGCAGCTGGTACTTAATCAATGCCTGTTTTTAATTTTTATAAATCTATAATCCTCTGACTTAATCCCAGCTCTGCTACAAATTCTCTAATATAATTTGGGATAAGTTCCTCAACCTCCCTGAGCTTCAGTTTTCTCATCCATAAAATGATCGAGTTTTGACTAGATGAGCTCTAAGGTTTCTTCCAGTTCTTAGATTCTAAGCTGTAAATTAGGAACAACTGGAATTGTTCCAAAATAGAGTGGTCGTCTATCTTGGGGCTTGTGCTTTTCCAAGTTACAGGACATCACTCCTTTCTGTTCTGCTTTTCAGTTCACACCCTCATCGCAGGGAATACATTAGACTCTCCTCCCTTTACCTACAAGGTTTCCAGGACCCTGCTTTTTCAGTCAGCTGTGGCTGGAGGCGATGACAGGTTAACAAGTGTTATGCCATAGTGGATAATTTATAATGCTGGCAGATTGTTGGGCAATGGTAATAAGCAAAGCTTAAGAAGGAAAAAGAAAGGAAAAAAACCCTGGGAAGAATGATTTTTGCTACTACATTTCTGGCCCCTTCAATTACAAAAAGCCCACCTAATAATGGAGAATATTCCATCCTGCCATTTCATCTGTCATTTTGAAAAGTACTTTTGAAAAAATGCTTTCTTGTATACTGTCTATAGAATTAGGAAGTCCTAAATTCCCTTTTGTGTGGCTGGGTTTTTCTTCAGTCCAGTGCAGTCATCTATGTTAGGAATTGATTTCTAATAACATAACCTAAACCAATGCTCCTATTTCCTGGGTTCTACTTGCTGGAATAGAGGCTGTTAAAAATCCACTTAACAACCTTCAAATCACATACCAGAATATGAGAATGATTCCATTTCCTTCAAAGCTTTGATCAGGATTCTAGTTATACAGAGTAGACCCAAAGTTTTAGTGAAGTCTTCAGCTTTAAGAGCTGCACTAGGACTTCAGGGACACCCTGTATTAAGCTGTGTAGGGCATAGGAGGGGAGAAGAGTTGCATATCACAGCAGTTTAATGTTATGAGATACCACAAAATACAGTATACCTACCAGTAAGAAGTCACATCAGTAATGATGAAATGCAGGCCTTGTCAATCCAACTAGCCATACATGCCACTTAAAAACTCCAACAGCCCTGGTGGATCCTGACAACACAGTCTTCGTTGGCCTGATCTTGTCAGCAGTTTCAGAGTTGGTTGGATAGGAGTTGTTTCACTCTTAAAGCTAGCTGAGGAAATAAGAACTGGGACATGGTCCTGATGCATGTGTAAAATCATCTGTCACATACATAAATGGACAGCTGCTGAGTTAGTTGTGGATTAAAGCCATGTAATGATTACATGTAAAGATACTTTCTGGGTAAAAATCCCCGCTAATTTTTTTTTAAACTTATTCACTCATTCATATATTTATTTTTAAATTCCTAGTTTTTAAATCAATTGATAAAAATTATTAATCAACTCCGATGTTCCAGGGGTGGGGAACCTGCTGCCTCAAGGCCACATGTGGCCTTCTAGGTCTTTGGGTGAGGCCTTTTGTCTGAATCCAAGTTTTACAGAACAAATCCTTTTTTTAAGGGGATTTGTTCTATGAAATTTGGATTCAGTCAAAGGCCAGGGCACTATCCTAGGCATTGGCAATACAAAATCAAAAGGGAAAAATAAAAGAACTTCAGGAGTTAATTTTCTTTTGCTTTAGGGATATAGCATGTTCTTGGATCAATAAATATGCAAAATAAATATGAAATGATTGAGGAAGAAGGGGTACTAATACTGAGGTAATAAGGAAAAGGCTTCTTAAGGTGCCAGGTGCTCAGGTGAGCTCTAGAAAGAATTAGGGGTTCCAAGGAGGAAGAAGAGCATTTCAGATATGGGAGAAAGTCAAGGCACGTCTACAAGCATTTATTAAGTACCTACTGTGTGCCAAGCATAGTGCCTTAGCCACTATGCTAAGTGCTGGATATACAAGGGAGATCAAAAATAGGCCCTTCTCTCAAGGAGTTAAAATCTAACAGAGGAATTTGCGAACTAAGGGATACTTTGCTCAAATATGTGAAAGCAGGAAATGGAATACAAGTCTGGTGTGGGGTAAAACAAATAGGGTGGTTTGGGTAAAGTATACTGTATGCAAGGGGAAGTAATATGTAGCTTACTTAGAAAAAAACAAACAAGCTGGAGGCAGGCTGTTAGGGGCCTTGAATGCCAAACAGAGGATAGCATTTAGTCTTAGAGGCAATAGGGAGACATCGATGTCTTGTGAACAGAATGACATTGGCAGATGTATGGATGGTGGATTGGAGAGGGGAGAATATTAATAGGAAGCTATGGAAACAGTGCAAGAAACAGGTGGCAAGGGCCTGAACCAGGGTGGTTTTCATGTGAGTAGAGAAAAAGTGCAGATGAAAACTGGTTTTATATACAAATAAATCCAGATGAAGGAATTGCCTCATACTCAAGACTGAGACACAAGACCACTTTATGTATAAAGAAAAACTTGATCCAGAGCTTTAGGGAACAGTGAAACTAATCTAAAATTTATTAATATATAATATTATTATATATTAACAATATATAGCTAAGAATAAAATGAATGTCTCATTATTAATAAGATGAAAATGCCTTAATTCCATTTTTAGGATTCAAAAAGTGTTTTGTAAATTGTTTTAAATTTTTTTAAACTTTTTTCCATGTTCAGATCTTAACAGTTATAAGAACGTGAAACATCACCATAATGCTCTATCCTGTAAATGGATGGTGGTCCTAGCTGAGGTCCTATTCCACACAGTTTTGTAGCTGAAGTATGCCCCTTCTTCCAACCCATACTCCAAATTGATTCAAAGGTGTAGACATTGATAATAATTCAGTTCAACAAATATTTATTAAATACTGACTATATGCAAGATACCCTATGAGGCCCTGGGAGAAAAAAAGGCACTAGTGAAGTAGATCCTGACTTTAATGGGCTCATATTCTACACAACGTAGTGGGTTTTTTGCAAGGCAGTTAGGGTTAAGTGACTTCCTCAAGGTCACACAGCTAATAAGTGTAAATTGTCTGAGGCTGCATTTGAACTTAAGTCCTCCTGATTCCAGGAGTGGTACTCTATCCTTTGGACCACCTAGCTGCCCACAGTGTTTTTGTAGCTCTTTCCTAACAACTGTCTTAGGAGGTAAGCAGTAAAAAGATTATCTCCATTTTACAGATAAGGGAGGAGAGAGAGACAAGGAGAGAGGGAGAGGGAGAGAAAGAGGGAGAGAAGGAGTTAAGTTGCCCAGGTCATATATCTAATAAGAATCAGAATTTGGATTCATATCCAAGTCTCTTCATTCCTAACTTTTAGCTTGTGTGTATACATGAGCAAATTTGAGCTTAGGTCTTCTTGCCTTCAGATCCTGCACTCTCTCCATTGCACCACTTCAGATTTCTCACACCGAGTTCAACTCCTACCTCAGACACTTGATTGTAGTCAAGTCATTTAACCTGTTTGTCTCATATGTAAAATGGTGAAAATAATAACACCTCTTTCCCAGGGTTATTGTGAGTATCAAATGGGATACTATTTGAAAAGCAGTTTACACTGTGTACCTGGCACCTTGTATGTAAGTACTATAGAAATGCTAGTTATTATTAATTAAGGTATCCTGATCCATGCTAGCTTTTAAATAAGTAGAGTACCTGACATAACTGAAGAACGGAAAAGAATCAGACTAACTACATACAAAACACTGCAATCGAGCCTTTGGGATTGGACTAGCGTAAAATCCAGGAGTGGTGTGATTAATCTATATTAAGGACTAGCAGTGCAGCTGAAATACACTAGACCTGTTTGTGGTCATTTGCATGTGCAAGTGAATAACTGTGCCTCTTATGCCCTGTAGGTCATTTATTTTTGCTGAGGAAAAATCTATATAGTTACATGTTTTTGCAAATAAGAAAATAATCAGGGTCTTGGGAAGTCAGATCTACACAAAGTTCCCTCCTTAGGACTCCCCTGCCGATAGACAATATGGTGAACGTAGCACTTGCCAGCAGAGTTTCTGTGCAGGTGTGGAACTAATCAGCCCTGCCTCTGGTCAGTGTCATTTCTTGCTTCAGCCTTCTCAGTATATAACAACAGATAAGTATTTCCTTCCTTGTTGCTGGGCACTAGCTCCCAAGGAGTGAAGTCACAAGAATGCTTTTGTAGGCTAGGCTCTATTGGAAACCACAATCCAAAGTCTGGTTACTAATGGTGTTTTTGTTCATATATGTCCTGTCCATTTTAATTCCGTTCTGCATTCCAGAAAAAGACTAGTTTTTACCAGCTTTAAATTCTGTATTTTCCAACATAACAGAGGACCTATTTTAATAATGATCAGATTTCTTAGTTCATATTTCAATTAAAAAAATTTTTTTTACTGCATTTTCACATTAGGCTTTCTATAGGAAGATAACCACATTGAATAAGTAACAGATGAAATGGAGAAAAAAGTAACAAGGAAAATGGATACTATCAAGTCATTTCATGCATCCCTATCTATCCCATCTCCTTAATCACTGGTCATGTTCACTTACTCTCCAAATGTGACTCCATCTCCAAGGATCAACTTGTAGCTCCACTTCTGGATGCTCAGAATGATCCCCCCAGCAATCTGAAGTAGCAGCGGCAATTCTTTTGAAAGTAGAGGCATGGAAACAATTATAGGCGGAAAGGGTGATTGACAAAGAGAGTACTGTTTCCTGTAGATGGTATGTTTGATGACCTCCAAACCTTGAGATGGTGTGCCAGGGGTAATTGTAGAAGGGTGGAAGTTTACCAAAGTCATATTAAATTTCAGGGCATACACAGAATTTATAGTTTTTAAAACACACTAATGCACTTTTCTCCAACAAAAATATTTGAATTAGTTTTGGGGAGGCCAGCACAAAATGGAGTGCAAATTTGCGTATGATACTTAGCCGTTACAAGCTCAGGGTCATGATCTTCTACCCACTTTCCTTATCTAGGTAAGCATTTGTCAAACAGGTTACTTCCAAATACTTTATTTTACAGATGAGGTTAAAGATTTTTGGAAGGTGGCATGGGGAAGAGTGTTATTTAGAAACAATCAGGTCAGGTCTTGAAGCTTTAGGATTTCTTGATGCTTGTTGGGCCATTGGACTGTGCTCTCTGAGATGGATCTGCAAACCTGGGCTCTTTCTTGAGAAATGAGACTCAGGAATTCTTTTTAAGATGTGATTTCACAATTCTTTGTAAAATGTGCAATTGAATGTCTTGGAGTGGTTGTTTTGCAATCAATCAATAAGCATTTACTGAGGGCTAATATCCAATAGCAATTCAATGAGCATTAAGAAACTACTATGTGAAAGACATTGTGCTAACTGCTGGGGATATTCAAAGAAAAAATTGAAACTAGTACATTTCTGAAGGAGGTTAAGTCCTCTTGGGCAGATAAGCATATATAAGGTCATTTTTAGGAGGAGGAGACCACTAACAACTGAGAACATCAGAAAGAGCTTTATGTAAGAGAAGGTAACTGAGCTGAGTCTTGAAGAAAGCTAAGGATTCTAGAAAGGAGGAGATGAGAAGGTACAAAAAATACTGGGCAATGCATTTCAGGCTTGGGGATTTTGCCTGGCATGGAGATGGAATGCTAAAATGAGGATAAAGCTATTTAGTCCAGATTGACTGGAACTGAGAATGGGTGTCAGGGGGTATTATGAAGCGAGCCAAGAAAGACCAGTGGAAGCCAGCTCATGGAAGACTTTAGATACCAGACTGAGGAGTATGTAATTTGTCCTGGAGGCAATATCTTACCACTGAAGCTTTTCGAGCAGGGAAATTATGTGGTCATCCCTATTTTAGGAATATCAGTTTGGCAGCTGTGTGTTAGACTGATTGGAGAGGGGAAAGACTAGAAGCAGGGAAACCAATTAGGAGTCTGTCACCACAGTATAGGGAATATATAGTAAACTCTAGAGTAGGGGCTACATGAGTTGGAAGAAGGGGATGAACAGGAGAGATGCAAGAGTTGTTGGTAAGACCTGGCAACTACTTGGATAAGCAAGGTGAAGAAGAAGTAAAAGTCAGGCAGCCCATGACAGAAGGCTGGGCCTGGATTCAGGAAGGCCTGAATTCAAATGTGGCTTCAGACATTTAACTGTGTGAACCTGAACAAGCCACTTAACCTGATTGCCTCAGTTTCCTCAACTCTTAAATGGGAATAAAATATCACCTACACTCCCACCCCCCGCCCCCCTCTTGTTGTGAGAATCAAATGAAATGGGACTTGTAAAGTTCTTAGCATAGTGCCTAGCGTATAGTAGGTGTTTATTATTACTAAGTTATCTGAAGTTGGATGAGAACTGAGGAAAGGACACTTGATTTAGGAGATAAGAGGTTATTGGTAACTGGAGAGAGCAGTTTCCATAGAGAGTGAATTTAGAAGCCAGATTGCGAGGGATTAGGAGGTGAATAGGTATTGAGAAAATGGAGGCAATGAGTGTAGGTAACTTTTTTTAGGGGGTTGGTTATGAAGATAGAAGAGCTATAGGATCATAGTCTTAGGGAGTAGATAGAGTTGAATTTAAGTTCTCAGGCTCCTGAAGATCCAAACACTCCGGTGGTTATTGACCTAGAAGCCCAAAGAGATATCTCTTCTGTTATGTGTGAGAGAAAACTGATAGCTATCTACATCATCACATGACTTGGAGAACTCTAGATAGATGATATTTCCCCATCTGATGGTTAATAAATTACCATCTTTTCCTCTCTTTATTGCTGTCATTCAGTCATTGTCAAGGTAAAACTTCCCTTCTCCTGTTACCATTTCTTGCTCTGATGTTGTCTTGTCCTTATTCATCTCAATACCACTTCTATATTTTCTTTATACTGACCTCTCTGCACTCTGGAACCCCATTCTATTATTATCAAAAAAATACCCTTTGCCTTACATTTCTTTTTACCCCACTCTCCCACTCTCCATGATGTTTTATCCAAACCTTTTCAGCCCTCTTCAAACTTCTCATAACTCTCCCTTACCCTCCTCTCAGCTGAGAACCTTAATTCATATTTCATTTTTATAATTGAGTCTTTACTGAGAGTTCTCTCTTCCCTCTTCTCTTTGTTCCACATCACATAGATGCCTTCTGCAAATGTCTTTTCCTTCTCCTTGTCTCACATGAAGCAGGGACTCTTCTTACCAAGAAAAACTCCTCTATATGCACATGGTGGCATCACCTGCATTTCACTCTTGGCCCCTCTTCTCTTCTTCCACATCATTTTGCTTGGTGATTTCAATATCTCCTATGGATTCAATTATCATCTCTATGCAAATGATTCTCAGAGCTATGTGTCCAGCCCCAACCTCTCTCTTGATCTCTAGTCTTATATCTCTAACTGCCTACTGGACATCTTGATCTGGATATCTTATAGATATCTTAAGCTCAGCATGTCTGAAACTGAACTGATTGTCTTATCCCCAACTCCTTACCAACTTTTTAAAACTTCCCTATTACTTGTCTAGGGCACCGCCATTTCCCCAATTTTCCAGACTCACAGGCTAGATGTGATACTTGACTCCTCACTTTCTCTCTTGATGCTCCCCAATTCAATCTGTTGCTAAGTCCTATTTATTTTACCCTTGTAACATCTTGTATGCATTCCCTTTTCTCCTCTAACACTACCACTGTCATGGTTCAGACCTTCATCACATCATGACTGGACTACTATGATAGCCTGATGGTTGGTTTCCCTGACTCATCTTTCCCCTCTCCATTCTACCCACCACTCAGCTGCTAATTTTATCTTCCTGACCATCTTATCCCTTTCAGATCCCTGGTTGCATCTGGATCGCATTGGATCTCATTAGGTTGGGATCCCTTTGACATTAGATTGTAAGCTCCTTGAGGGCAGGGACTGTTATCTTTTGCCTCTTTTTGTATCTCCAATGCTTAGCACAGTGCCTGGCACATAGTCGGTGCTTATGTTTACTGACTGACTGAACAGGGTAGTCCCTCAGACCAGTAACTGTTGGAGGAATCATCACTATCACTCCTTTATTGCTGAATCCCCAATGGGACCTGGGGTTTTGAAGAAATGCTTAATCTCTAGAATCCTTGGGTTAATAATTGTGCCACAAACATACAGTGTTCTACCCTCCATTGTTCCTTTGGCCCCTTCCCATATCTTTCCTCATCCTCCTTCTCATATTCTTTTTTCTTCCAATCAAATCTTTCCCAGTCTTTGAGACAGCTTACAAAACCCCTTCTCTATGATTAAACCAGTTCACATTACCACTTTTCTCCTCTGAACTTCTACAGTTGCCCTACAGATGATGCTACACAACTCAGGACTCAGTTCTATAGATTTATCGAATCTAAAAGCTAGATAATAACTTAGTCTTTAAAGTCCATAAAGACCGTTTTTGTACCCATCAGGACTTCAGAACCAAACAGAATCTAGCAACTCCCCTTGTTTTATATTGATTATTTTATAAATAAAATTATTTTTATAAAAAAATTCTATAAATTTATTTAAATTTACATATATTTAATTTTGTAAATAAAGAAATTGAGGGCCAGAGAATTTAAGTGATTTGTTCATGGTTATACAACTAACTAATTGTAAAGCCCTGCCTGCAATCCCAGTTTTTTTCATTCCCGTGGATATGGTTATAATTAAAGACAAGATAAATCTGAAAAGGTAAGTCTTTCCTTCATCTCATTACATGGATTATATATTGTCGCATATTGCCTGTTGTCTTGTATGTGTTAGTTTTCTCTCCTCCACTAGATGGGGAATTCCTCAAGGAACTTATGTCCCTTGAGGACAGGGACCATCTCTCATTCTCCTTCAGAACCTCCCATAACCACTAGCATAGTACTGAGCACATAGTAAATGTTCAGTAAATTTAGGTTAGCAGATTAATGCATTTTTAAAAATATGTAAGGGGAGAATAGGTAATTGAAGTCTAAAGTAGAACAGATTTTCCAGAATCATCTTTTTTGTGACTGACTCTCCCATTCCTTTATTTCAGTGTCATGACTATCAAGGGGGCACTTTGATGGGAGACCTTTGTGAAGACCTGTGTGTGGCTGGCAAGCTGGTGTACCAGCGTTGCCTCTACTATGAGAGGGGCAAGAAGGTTCTTCAGGCCACTTGGCATGGTCAGCCTGTTGTCCTAAAATCCAAGAAAGAGGCCTTCTCCAGCTTCCAACCCCTTGACTTGTTGAATGAGGAGATGGAGGGTAGCAAGGATTTCCCTGAGGAAGAGCTCCTCCTAATGGTAGCCATAGAGGTCAAGAATGCTCTGGGTCTGGAGATCTCCAACAGTACCATGGGGCCACTGTGGTCAGGGAGAAGGGGGCCTCACTGGAAGGTTCAGGTGGCCAGTATGTGGTCACTGCTTCAGCAGGAGGAGTATATCTACTTCAGCCTTCTACAAGACTTCAGCCGCCATGTCCTGCAGGTGCTGGGCTCCTGTGGCCACTTCTATGCAGTAGAATACCTTGCTGCTGGACATCCCCGACATAGAACACTTTTTCCCCTGGAGGAGGCTGCTGGCATCCCCCTTGTGAGTGACCAAGGCCAGGCAAAGGCCATTAACAACATCGCCCTCAGCTTCCTGGACATGGTAAACCATTTTGATAATGACTTCTCTCATCGCCTTCACCTCTGTGATATCAAGCCAGAAAACTTTGCCATAAGGAGTGACTTCACAGTAAGTGCTTCCAGGGAGGGATAAGTGTAGCAGAAGAGACCATGGGTCCTAATGACTGATTGTTTGGATCCTACATGTCTGAGTTTCATTTGTACCTCCCTCTCCTTGATCTGGTATGAGTTCCACCCTTGAATATCCTATAGTTATAATCAAACCCTCCCCCCCCCACCTCAGTTTTCTATTCTTCAGGGTGAACATTCCCCCAAGGCCTCATATGACATGATTCCAATCATCCTGGTTCTTCTCTGGACACTCTCCATCTGTACAGAATCACAAAGGAAAAGACTCAGGGGGGGTGTGTGATAACTGTGTTTTAGTAATTTAAGCGCTGTTTTGTGGAAGAAGGATTAGACTTGCTATGTCTGGACCCAGGTGGCAAAACCAGGAGCTATGAGTAGAAGTGGCAGAGAGGTAGATTTAGGCTTTCTGTCAGGAAAAACATCCTGACAATTGTAACGTTACTAAACTGGAATGAACTGCCTCAGAAGGCAGTGGGTTCTCTCACTGGAGGGAGGACCACTTGTCGGATAGGTCACATAGAGAGGAGATTCCACTTCAGGAATGTATTGGAGTGCATGGCTGTGGAGGTCTCTTCCAGATCAGAATGTTTGTGTTTCTGAGTCTACTAAACAACTTCAGCTGTAGGGAATAACACTCTAGGAGTGTTTCCATCTTCTCCATTACCCAGAGGTTTGGGTACTGATGGTGGTAGTGGTGTGGTGTTTGTGGTCCTTCATTCCTGAAGACCAAAATGACATCATTATATCAGAGTCAAGCTACAATGTGTCCGACTGTGACGGATCAGACCAATACAAGCTCCAAATATTCGGCCAGAGATCAGGCACAAATAGTCCATGGAATCATTTGGGATGGATTCCCTAAATTTGCTCATCTCATGTTTCTTTTGAGCTAAGATTGTTGGTAGAAAAGAGTTTTCAGACAGGGGAACAGAGAGCCCCAGACATCAACAAGGTCTATATTTCCTAATGGCTAATAAGATTAATTTCTCAAAAAGGGTGAAGACATTTCTGCCATTAATTTAAAAAGAGTAATCTCCTTGGGGAGGGGAGGGTATCTATTTAATTTCTGACCTGAGGCACCTTTCTTCAGGAGATGGGGTATTACAAAGGGGATAAGGATAGAATGACTGAGGGATGAGGGGGTATCTTATGTGTGTTCTCACTTGGGGATCCTGCTTCCCTTTCCTTGCTACATTAATTTAAATCTGCTTCTCCCTATGGTTTCATTCAAGCACTGTTTTGGTTAGCTTTCATTCTGTGTTCATGACCACCAGGGAGACAAGCAGTATTTTAGTGTTTGTAGCAAGTGAAAAGCATGCCTTGGGTGAGAATGACTGCCACTGAGACCTACTTGATAGAAAACAGATGAATGTGTATTCCCTACTCTGCTGCAACTTGGACTTAAAGAGGAGGAGGTTATTGGAAAAAGTGACCTCAGCCAAAAACGGGTTAGGTATCTCATTATGAGATGGATCTTTTCATTCCTCACCCATGCTGAGGACAGGGGACTGTGAAATTAATTCAGTAATTGTGAGTCCCCAAATTCAGATTTCAAGCCCCAAAGGAATCCTAGATCATCCTGATTCCCAGGCCGGCTGTTTATCTGCTATGTTACGTTGATTCTTACTACATTAAAGAGTTATGCGACAAAACAAATTGCTTTATATGATCCAGGATACTGGGTCATTACCTACGGTCACAATGCTTCAGCCAGTCAAAGCTAGGTGAAATATGTGTTGGTGGAGTCTTATGCCTACATTTTCCCCTTTCCTGTCTCACAGGTCATCTGCCCTGTTAAAGTCTCTTAACTAGTGAATTAAAAAATCTAACACCTCCAACATCTAGAGCCTTGTGGAAATTTGTTAACAACTATATTAACAATAATTATAAATATAAGCTATCAAAGGGATGGTGATATTCCTGATGCCTTTTGGTTAATTACAGAAGTAGGGAAGAGGGATTCATTTATTTATTCAATAAACATTTATGAAATGCCTGCTGAATACAGAGTACTCTACTGTTGCTAAGGGAGATACAAAGTTCAGTTGAGTGGTGATCCTTGCTTTTAGGGAGCTTGTAGTCTAG
Organism: Notamacropus eugenii; assembly: GCF_028372415.1. NCBI lineage: Eukaryota > Metazoa > Chordata > Mammalia > Diprotodontia > Macropodidae > Notamacropus > Notamacropus eugenii. The sequence continues at coordinate 209,223,520 of NC_092875.1, forward strand.
TATAGGGACAAAATACCAACACAGATGTCTACAATACAGAATGTTACATGAGCACGTTTTTTGTCTGCATTTGTGATTTCATTGATGTAAGGGACTTTTGATTATGAAACTCCCTCCACCAAAGCAGATCAGCAGCTGCCCTGCAACTTATGGTCTTCCAGGCCTGTCTGGGAGCACTGAAAGGCTGGGGCTTGCCCAGGGTCATGGAGACAGTATGTATGACAGGTGGAATTTAAGATGGGGAGGTCATAGATTTAGAGCAGGGAGGGACCTCAGAGGCCTTCTAGTCCAACTCTCTCATTGTACAGATCAGGAAACTGAGGTCCAGAGATGTTTGGGACTTGCCCAGGGTCACACAGAAGTGGTTGAATCCCATTAAGCCATATTCTCTGACTCCAAATTTAGTGCTCTTTCTATTGCATCATGTTGCCCCTTCCCCAGATTGTCCTGACTTCAAGGCTGGCTCTACCTCCATTATGCCAGAATGTCTCTTACTGCATGAGAGGGTTAAAAGCAAACTGCTATCTGAGGTCCAGTGGGGGATCATACAAGACCTCATGGAGTTTTTGGAATCCTAGGACTTTTAAAAAGGTTTTTCCTCTAGTTTTCTGATCTTAATTTTTATCTATGTTGAGCTTTAAAGGATGAGTAGGAATTCAGCAGAAGAGGAGGAAGGCAATTCTAAGCAAATGACACAGTATGAACAAAAGCACAGGGTGTGTTACTAAGAGTTCATGGAGGGGAATAAGAAGGAGATAAAGTTGGAAACAGTCATAGGCAATGGGGAAGGCCTGAATGTGTTTGAACAGAGAAGTAACAAATCTATACCGAAGAAATATAATTCTGGCAGAAGTATAAAGGATGGGTAGGAGAAAGACTGGAACAGAAGCTGGAAGACCTGGAAAGAAGTTATTGCAAATGTACGTTGAGTAAGTGTGGGAGAACCAATAGAACTGACTAGAATAGGTGAAGGAGAAAGAAGAGTAAAAAATAACCCTGGGTTTATAGGGGAGACCAGGTAAATGCTGGTATCACAACAGAATGAAGAAAAAAGAGCACAGAACAGAACTTTAGGGAAGATCCACTTTGAGAGGATAAGGAAAAACCTACAGAAAAAGAGTATGAGAGGTCATATAAAGAGAACCAGGCAAATGTAGATATAAATGTAGCCAAGGGATGTGAAAGTCCATAGCAGTGGAGCAGATCACCAGCACCAAGAAATTCAGAGAAGTGGAGGAAGATAAGGATGCAAAAGGCTATTGGATTTGATGAGTAGGAGGTTACTGTAACCTTGAGGAGCACTTTCAATAGAACAATGTCAGAATCCTGAGGTCAAGGAATAGGGTAGATAGCAAGGCATAGACCATGGATAATTTTTTTCATGAAACCTAGCAGTGAAGGTGAAAGATGACTGAGGATAATAGCTGGATAAGATAAAAAGATAAAAGGATATATATTTGTGGATAGATATGAAGGAGCCAGTAGAGATGGACAGATTGAAAATACATAAAAGAGAAGAGAAGGCTGATGGGTCAAGCTCTTGTGGAAGGAAGGAAGGAGTATGGTCAAGAGCCCTGGGGAAGAATTAGCCATAGTGAGAAAGAGATTACTTTGTTGAGACCAAATGGAAAGAAAATAAAGTAGGTAATGATGCAGAGAAGTTTTGGGGAATGGAGGAGAGTCATTGAGGGAACTCATGTCCACTGCCTTCAGTCTTTTCACTGGTTGCCTGCTGAAAGTGTGCTGGAGGGAGTTAAGGGTGACAAGCGAAAAAGAAAAAGCTTATAATCACTGTGAGAAATGAGATGGGGATGGTCTAGATTGTTTAAATCACCTGAAAAATTCAGGGGAGACAGAAGATAATGGTAGCGCAATGGCAGGATGGGGTGGCATCCCCTAGTCCTTGGTCAGAGTAGAACCCACAGAATACTAGTGTATTTGAGGGCATGCTTTGACGTGCTTTTAAGTGGGGCTGGGGAGAAGAGAAGGTGGGAGTGTCAGAATGATAAGGACTTTCTTTTTTATTTGTACTGCCACACTGTGGTCACTTCATTCAGAGTTTGGGGAGTAGAGAAAGATGGGAAGGGAAGAAAGGAGAAGAAAAAAGAGAAGAAAACAGAGGAAAGGGACATAGGAGAAGAAGAGAGGAGAACACAGGAGAAGAGAAAAGGAAAGAGAAAGGAGAGGAGAGGATCAGAGTAGCAGAAGAAAAGAGACTAAAGGTGGGGAGAGGAGAGGGGAAGGGAAAGGAGAAGGAAAAGACCAGGAGTTTAGAAGAGGAAAGATGAAAAGAGAGAAGGTGAGGACAATATAAGAGAAGGAGGGTGAGAAGATAGCTAGAGGAGAAGAAACCAAAGGAGAGGAATTCTATAATCCTTTGTTAATCTGACCCTCAACCATTGCTTGGGAACCTGACTATTGTGAGGAAATGAGAGGAATGATCCAGCAAGTGGTGTTCCCCTCTGAGCCAACTCTCAAACCTGATTTAACGCAAAGGGCCGGTCTTCTGGTGAGACGAGAACTGGGCTCTAACAGTTAGTAGTTATCCGATGTCCCAGAAGCCCATAGCAGCAGCAGCCTTCTAGCCAGGAACCATTTTAGCAATTTGTAATACTTTCCAGTATTGAGTCACTGGCTTGAAGTCATACTTAGAAACTTTTTCATCACTTTCTGGTCCAAAGTGCTATTCAATGAATGCCAATGGTCACTTTCAAACAGATAGTACATTTTTCTGCTCTGAAGGCATATGAGACCATATTTCGGGGAAAAATAAAATTATCATCAGATGTCTTTCTGTTCTGATGCCAGGACGTTATGGTTTGTAGGAAATTATGTGGGTTAGGTAATTTTATGCATAAAAGAGTTTGTGATCATTTCAAGAATTAAATACTGGGTATATAAATATTTTTGTTTTTACTTCATCAGTATCAGGTTATGTTTCCAATAGATGTGAACTATCCTCTGTCATTACATTACAAAAAGAAAAAAAGACAATTCTTGGTCTCTTGGGGAAAGCAGAAAGACACAGTTACGAGTAGAGGAAAGAATCATACATGACAGAGACGGTAAAAAATAGGTACATAGAGGAAACTCTGGTTTCATGGAGGAGCTTGGAAAGGTTGCCAAAAACCCTGGAAAGAAAAGGGGCACTGGGCCACAATGAAAATGTTCTCTACAGAGAACAGCTTTCATTAGTGTAGCCCCAATCATGTTCGCTTCTAATGTACCACTGGGGTGAATTGTGAAATTACATATTTGGCCTGGCTTCACAATGAGATAGAAAAGATTTATTTAAATGGCAGGCTGGCTCTGTTTGTTATGACTGGATGTATAATTAAGCAAAGCCTTGAAATGCCTGAAAAAATTTTCCTATGTTTTTCATTTTCATTATTCCCCACATGCCTCTAAGCAAATCATGCTATTGACCAGGTTACTGATACCCACCCCTTTTTCCCCCTCACCCCACTTCCCACCCTCTAACCCCTTCAAAAAAGAAGTTAATGTCTGAAGTTATATAGCAGGATCAGAATGTATTTAATACAGGATGGGAGTGGGAGAATGAACACTTTTTCAAACATTTTTTGAGGCATTACTAGGGGGATGGAGAAAGGCAAATATTTCTGATATGGGCCTGCAAAGGCTTGTGGATTGCTCTGAGGTGCATCAGATTCATCAAGCTTCCTAATAACTTTCTAAAGCCTTGGACTTATAAAATGCTGTACTTGGGTTGACTCCAGGATTTTCCAGGTTTGAGCTTATTTTCTGTTATTTAATCCAGGTGGTGGCAGAAGAATCTGCATAATTTAGAAATTATCCTTTTCTGTTTTTGAAATCCTTTTGATTTATAGCCAGAAACATCAATCTGAAATTCCATAGGATCATCAAGCTGTCATTCAAACAATGGATTTTCTTTGTCACTGCGGGATCATGTTAGTTCCTGACTGTTCCATCCACAACAATTCTGGCACAAGTCATTTTTGCTTTGGCCCTTTCCCTAACATTTCCATTTGTGCCAGTTTCGGCCAGTCATTCAAGCATTCCAAGATACTACGCTGTCTTAGGAGAGTGTGCCTACTCATCCCTCATTTGCACCACTATGCTCACAGTCCTATGCAAGGAGATACCTTTCTATCTGGTGACCCTACAAGGATAAACTCCTGGTAGCTTGTTCCAATTTAAAATCCCGGACCTTGAAGAGCAGAGGCCCAGAACTCTGATATACCACTTACTCAAATGAATGGGAGTTTTTAAATGAAGGGAAAATTATTTGTAAGATGTTTCAGTGTCTTCACTTTCAAAATTGAGTTCCTTCTTTTCTTTTTTTTAATCAGGATAAACATTGACATCTATAGCAATGCTTCCAAAGCCTAGTCATGAACAACTTGCCTTTGCAAAAAGTTTTTTTTTTATTTTTTAAATGACAAAGGATCTGAAACTTTATCTATTATACACTGTTAATAAAAATGTAAAATTTAAAACTTTGTTCTCTTTCTCTCTCCCTCTACTTCCTCCCCCCCACCCCCATCTATTTTTGGACCAATTTATGCCTTAGTGAATAAAAAGAAGTATTTTCTTTAGACCCTTAGTTCCATGACCATTTACGACTTGGCTGACAAGTGTAGCACTTTGGAGGGAATGCTTGATTTGGAGTTAGAGGCCCTGTGTTCAAGTTCCACCTCTTCCACTTCACTTTCTTCATGATCTTGGCCAAGTAACCTAAATTCTCTAGGCCTTAGTTTTCTTATTTGTAAAACAGGTGGGGTTGGACTACATGACTTCTGAAATCACTTCCATCTCTAAATCTATGCTCCTAAGAACTGTGGGGCTTATAGGCAGATAGTAAATTAGAAAATAACTTCAGTGGTTTTACTCTCTATTGGCTACATATGTATTATTTTTTTGTGGGGGGAATGTTTTGTTTTCATTACAGGTGGTGGCTATTGATGTAGACATGGCCTTTTTTGAACCTAAAATGAGGGATATCCTTGAACAAAACTGCACAGGAGATGAAGATTGCAACTTTTTTGACTGTTTTTCAAAGTGTGATCTTAGAATCAACAAATGTGGGGCCCAGAGAGTCAATAACAACCTGCAGGTAAGTAGCCAGCAGTCCTTACATGGATAATGTGTGGTCCACTGGCCTGTACACTAGTCTGGGAATTGAGAAATCAGTATTTTCCCTGGAGGCATCTGCCTCTTATTTACCATTTCCAACTATACAAATTCAAATCACATTGATTAGTAAACATTCCTTTATCTCTATACTAAATAAAAATAGAAACAATGGTAGACATGGGTGATCAGCCACCTTTTGTTACCTGTCTCAGAGTGTTGAAGCTCAGAATAGGATATTGGACAGTGAACTAGAACTGGATTCTATTTGTAGCTCACCCACTGACTATCCATTTAGTTGGCATGAGTAAATCAGATTACTTTTCTGTGCCTCATTTTCTCCACCTGCTAAATGATGTACAGATAGTAAAATGAGTACAGGTCATGTAAATGACAGTAGTCACCTTGGCATGATGACGATGATTACTACCACCATTACTATCACTAACTCACATTTTTGTAGCATTTTACTTTTTGCAAAGAGCTTTCCATGTAGTAGCACTGAGGGAGATAGTACAATATTATTGTTTTCCTTTTGTGGATGAGAAAATTGAAGGTTGTTATAGTAGTAGGTCAGGAGAAAAATACTGATAATTTTTTAAAAAGCTATTACCAAAGCATTAGACAATCTTTTACTATTGAAGAGATGGGGGGATATGGGCTTGACAGTAGTTTCAGAACTGATTGAAGGCCTAGAGTAGACTTTAGTTACTTGATGACGACTTGGAAGGTATTCAAGTGAAAACCCATGAGGATCTATGCTTGACTGTGTACTATTAAACATTTTTATGACTAACTTAGATAAAAGCATAGATGATACCCTTACAAATTGGCAGAAGACACAGATGTGGGAAGCATAGCTAACACAATGGTGTTGGAATCAGAATCCAAAAAGATCTTAGCAGGCTAGAACTTTGGGCCAAATCTAATAAGATGAAACACAACAGGAATAAATATAAAATCTTACACTTGGATGAAAAGTAATCAATTTCACAGATACCATATGGCATGGGGTGGGAGAATAGATAGCAGTTCATCTCAGAAAGATCGGAGGGTTTTAGTGAACTTTAAGCTCAAAATGAGCTGAAAGTGTTACATAGCAGCTGACAATGCTAATATAGTCTTATACTGGCAGACCATATCTGAAGTAGTCTGTACAATTCCAGGTACCGCATTTTAGGAAGGATGTTGCTAAGTGGACAGTATCCAGAAGAAGATAACGGGAATGAGTAAAGGGCCTCATGATCATGCCATATCAACTGAAGGAACAAGAGATGTTTAGATGTTTAAATCACATTGGAGAAGAGAAAATTTGGAGAGAGGGCTTGATAGCTTTCCTTGAGAGTATTTGAAAGGTTATCAGAAGAGAAATTAGATTTGATCTGCTTGTCCCCATACAGCATAATTAGGAGTAATAGGCAGAAGTGGCAGAATGGAAAATTTAATAAAAGTTTATTAAAGTAGAATCTTATGCATTAGGAAGTAGTGTGTTTTTCAGTGGAGGGCTTCAAGCAAAGGCTGAATGACATCATCAAGGAGGTTGGGTGTGTTAGTTAATGTCTCTGGTTCCTTCTTTCTCCCAAGTTCTGTGATTCTCTGAGGTTCAGAATGGTTAAGTGCTTTGCACAAGTTCCACAGAACTAGTGCTATTTTCTTCCAAACTCATCCATGTTTTCTAACTTCAAATCCAACAATCCTTCCCTTACCCTATTTTCTTAGGTGTCAATAGGACAAAGAAGGCCAGGAGATCTATGACCTGAAGTTTAGCTAAGTCATAGAATTCTAATAAATATTATAGGTCTTGACAGGTATAGAGATAAGACCATAAAGCCAATTAATATCAGGAAAAAAAAAGAGAATTACTGAGATATATGTAAGAAGGTTGTGTTTAGAGTTTAGCAAAGGAAAAGAAGACTATGCCTGCCTATACTATGAGAAAGAAGGAACAAATAGGTCAACAATAATAGCACTGAGCAAAGGTGGTGACCTTTAACCTCGGAGAAGACATTTTTTGCTTTTTGCCCTATTTTTGTGTTTCTTACATAAGGTGGTCTCTGGAAGCTCTGGCTATTCATTGTGGTCAGAAAGATGTTAGAGGCCTATAGGCACATTCTACTCATGGATAAAATAGAATATTAAATAAATATAAAATTAAATATATTAAATAAATATAGATATTAAATAAAATAGTTTTCCTGGAGAACTATTATACAGTAACAATAACTCTGTGATGACAAAAATAACTGAAAAAAACTTAAGAATTCTGATCAGCACAATGACCCACCATGATTCCAGGGAAACAAAACCCCCCAGTTTTGGAAAATATTAATGCAGATATAAAAGATAAAAGTTTATCATCTAATATTTATAGGAACACTTTAAAATATCCATAGGCATTACCAAGTCCCTTGTAGATAAATGGTCAAAAATATGAATAGCTTATAAAAGTGAAAACGTATTTTAAATGATTTGTTTTGCAAATTGTAGGCATTTAATAAATGTGTATCTGAATTGAATCTATTAAAAAATGTTCAGCCTCATTAATGGAGGAAATTAAAACAACTTTCAAATTTTCAAAAATGATTAAAAAGATATGAAATGTAATGCTGATGAGAATGTAGGGAAATAGTTATACCTATTCATTAGTAGAATTACAAATTGGTGGAGCCTTTCTGGAAAGCAATCTGATAGCAACAAACAAACATTATATAAAGGATCATATTCTTTTATCCAAACATTTTATAATTGAGAATGTACCATGAGAAAACTATTTTAAAATTCTATTTTTCTAAAAAATATTTTTCAAAGATCTATATTAACATTATTTGTAATTACAAAAAATTGGAAATAACCTAAATATTCAATAACAGAGAAATGGTTAAATAAATTGTGGTACATTGATATAATGAATCCCATCTTACAATAAAGACTAATAAACATAAGGGAGATGGAATATGAAAGAAGTATATGAAATTTGCAAAATAAAGTAAGTAGGACCTGAAAGAGCACAACGTGCGCTACGATTAGATAAAAGAAAAAATGAATAAGAATGAATGGAAAGAAGAAGCTGGTGGAAACTCAGAAGAAGGAACAGACATTTTGTTATGGATGAGCTCTATACTGAAATTCATTTGTTTAAAGGCAAATTGTCATGAAGAAAGTTCAGTTGATTTTACTGATGTTTAATATTAAATTTATAATAAATCATGAAAAGCGTAGACCATTTTTCTAACTGATAATTTAATGTTCTATGCTATCAATGAAGACTATGACCACTGCGTGGTAGTGTCATCAATTACATTTCTGGCTCTTCCAACAACCTTTCTCTAGACCAGTGCTCCCCTAAATGCCTTTCCCATATGACCCTACCTTCTTTCTTGGGCACTCTAAGCTATTTGGACAATAGCTATACCTATGGAGTGAGGACCTCTCTGTTCCTTTTTTCTTTTATGAAATGCCAATTTCCATTTATTCATCTATAAGGAGGGGGATCTGAATTTCCTACTTCACACATATGGAACTGTCTCTGAGGCATAGGTTATTTTAGTGTTTAGAGTTGTTTGAGTTCCCAGCAAGAATAACCTCATTAAGATATTAGGATTCTTATATATATATATATATATAAGAAAGGTGCTGCAAAACTCAGATATTATCCTCAGCCAATAAAGTTAACCTCTTCTCCTCTTTTTCCTTAGGTTATCTGTGACAAAATATTCCGACACTGGTTTCCTTCCAATTTCAGAAGCTCTGCCATCACTTTACAGCTCCAGGAGCAGTTACAGAAGGCTGTGCATGATTGTGCAGATCCCGGAATCCCAGAAACGTCCCACCACCCGAGAGTGTCTCCCAACTCTTTCTCTGAACTATACCGATTGCTTCAAGCTACACAAAGAGAACTTCAGAAATCAGAGGATTAGCTTTTTCCAGTGACTCTGTACTGTTTCCACTGCATTTGTTTATTACAAGTTATATATTAGTATTTTTTGTTTTTCATTTTTTTTTTTTTACTATGCAAAATGAAACATCCATGAAGATGTTATGGATATTATCATGGCTCTTTGAAGTGTGAAATTGCCTTATGTTATTTCAGCCCCAGCTCTGGCCTTTTTGATTTTTACTTCCCTGCATTCTGTCTCTTGCCTAGTTTGATTTACCTAAGCTGTTTGAAGGACAGAGTGATACATGTAAACACTGGCTCTAGGGTCAGAAAGGAAGTGTGGAAGAGTGGGCACAAAGATAACTTTGGTTTGGGGGGGCACTCAGTTGGTAGGCAGCCAAAATCTGTCTCTGAAGAGAATGGTAGACACCCTTTGGTTTTCTCTGATACCACACAAGGAGAAACTTTAACTCTCTGGTGTCATTTATAGTAAAAAGCAATAGCACTAGAAAAGGTGTTGGATATATGCCAGCCCTCTGCAGTTCTCATTGCTCAGTGACCAACTAAGCAAGCAAAGGGTAATCAATTTGTGCTAGAGTGAAAAGTTTTACCCAAATTTGGAAAAAAAGTGGTACCTTCCAGGAACAGAGACTGTGTGGGAGAAGAAATAATCTATCATGTCATTCTATAGTGTCTTTCATTTTGTGAAAGAGTCTTCCATAAATGAATGAATGAAAAGGCATCTATTAAGTGCTTATTGTCTCTTTGCTAATCTTGGATTTCTACTCCCTGATGACCATTTTTTCTTCTGTCCTTCCCAGTTCAGAGATCATACTTTTTGGAGGAAGAAGCAAAAGCAAAAGAAAATGAATAATTTGGCCACCACTATGGACCATTAACATCATCTCATTCAAGCCTTGTGCTTTCCTTGATCTTTCTCTTTTTTCAACACATTTTTTTTTTTTTTGGTAAACCTTATTGGTATCATTAGCATTCATCACTAGTTTGGCTCACTTGGGGTTTTATCGTTACTGACACTGTTTCTTTGGAACCATATTAGTCCTTATATCCATCAAAGGGCAGTTACTTGCCTTTGCTTCTATCTTCTTCTGTGTGTCAGATACTGTGTCAGGTGCTGGGGATATTTAAAACACAAAATAACTCTTGACCTTAAGGAGAACGCCTTTTAAAAATCTAAATTATTTGATGAGCTCCTTATGCCACCACCTCAGCCTTGCCTCTTATACTTTTCACCAAATTCATAGTTGTGTCTTCAGAATTACTTTCTTTCTTTTTTTTTTTTATTTTGTAATGTTTAACAATCACTGCCATACAATTGCGATTTTATCCCTACTCCCCACTACCCCCCTCCCTCCCCACGACTGCATACAATTCTGTATAGATTCTACATATACTTTCCTATTGAGTATATTTTCACTATAGTCATGCTATGAAGTCAGACTAAGATAAATGAAAGAAATCGTATAACAAATCAGAACATGATACACAAATACATACACATACACAAACATGATCTGCTACAATATGTGAGTGACTTCCATATTTCTCTCTCTGAATGTGGCAGGCATTTTGCCTTGAGATCCTCCAATGGGATTTTTTTTTTTTTTGGTAAGAAGTTCTTGTGTTATTACAAAAATCTAAGTCTACCAGAAAAAACTCTCACACACTGTGGTTGTTGCTGTGCATAAAGTTCTCCTGGTTCTGCTCCTTTCACTCAGCATCAGGTCATATAAGTCCTTCCAGGCCTCTCTGAAGTCCAGAATTACTTTCATGAGAACTTCTTCTTGGGCAAATTCCCCTGTAAAATATTAGGCTACTGGATCCTAACTATGCTTTGTCTGACCTTTATGAAATATGTTCTTTCCAAGCCCAGGGCACAGACTTTTCTCTCCTTTTCAAACATTCTATAATGAAATGCATACTTGCTCCTACATTTCCATTGTTTCTATTTCCATAACTTTGTCGATCAAAATTGGGTTTAAAACAGCCTTTCCTCCTGTTCCTTCCTCAACATTATGAAGGATGAAATTATCATTAAAATAAATCACAAACATATCAGTTGCTTTGCTTTTGCCATAAGAGGTGGTGTTGCATAGTGGATGGCTTCAAAGTCAAGAAAACCATTGACACATATTGGCTATGTAACACTGGAAAGTTCCCTTCTCTCACTGAGCTAAACACATTTCTAAGACTATAAGTTGCAGAGAAGGGGCCAACTTACATGAGCAGAGGCAGTTACCTTACCTAGGACTTACCTAATACCATAAAATACCATAAAATCACAGATCTAGTACCTAGTCTATCAGTTTGGGGCAGAGAGAGAGTTCCAACAGAAGTCTAGAGACTTGAAATCTTTTATCACAATAATACTATGCTTTGATGCCAATTCCACATCTAATTTTTCCTTCTATTTTAATTATCTATAGTAAATTCTTATGACAGTATTTCTTCTGTTTCTTTCTGCATTACTCAAATGACTTCTGTAATTTTTCCTCTGTGATTCCCAGATTTATTCACTTACATATGTCTTTTTAATATGTAACATGATATCAACATTCTTTTTTATCTATAGCTGCTCTTTTTGAGTAAGATATTCTCTTCTGTTTTCCAGTCATAAATCCTATCCCCTCAAGTTTCAGTGATAATTATGAGGTCAAATATGGCTCTTTGTATTAAAATCTTTGTTTCCACTACTTATTACCCATATGTTGTTCATTTGTACATACATACCTGAGACCATGGGTTTCATTGCTGGTTCTTTTCTTGGACATTGTTTCTTACAAATTACTGATTCTCTTATACTATTCTTCTATGTTCTATGTGCTATGTTACGTAATAACAGGTTTGGATGAACAATTGAGGCTGTTTTCTTCTCCTTCCCTTTCCAGCTGAAATACTCTGGGTGTGTGTATGTACATTTTAACCCCTAAGCCCTTGTTAGGTACACTCCATCCCTGGCCAAGAGACTATCATTCTTAAATTTCAAGTGGTCATCCTGAAATTCAAATTCTATCCTCAAATAATGCCTTTTTAGCCAAGATGTTCATTTCTAAAAATCAATCATTGTCCTTTGAATTTTTTACCTTCAAGCAGTAATAGTGTGAAAAGTAGGAAATGTGTGCCAAAAGTCTTCAGGGCTGTTTGTTTTTTCTTTTTAAACCCGTGACTTTGTAATACTTTTTAGGTTCCTTCTGGCTCTATCATTTGACACCACATCAATCACCAGCAATTGGTAGTAATCATTCATAATTTGGACAGCTCTTATCTATTACATTCTGGCCACATGCCTATGGAAGACAATAGACCTGTCTGTTATTTATATTAGGTTGACAGCTATTTCAGAACCTCTCAGAAGGGAGTTACCAGCCACTACTACTTGTCTCTTTTCCTCTGAGCTGGATTATAAGATACTTGTTAGGACCTATGGAGCTATATCATCATTTATTAGAGAGAGAGAGAGAAAAAGCTGTTTTTTCCAGAGATGGTCCAGTTTCCTGCTAAAGGGACACACTCATTTCTACTACTTAATTGCAAATGGTCAGTAGCCGTGGTTGTTTTCTTCCTCACCCATGACATTTTCCCACCTGAACATTTCCCTTTGCATCTTCATATTCTTTCTTTTTTTAAATTTCCTCCTTCCTTTTAAGGAGTACTTCATTTGCCGGCTAATCTGAAGAGGAACAATTTGTCCCACCAGACCTTTAATTTTCTCCTGAAGGACAGAAACTAATATGCACTTTCAATATACACGTGCTACTTGCTATTGGCAGAAATACGAACATAGTACATTCTCTGCAAGTCACTGCAAAATTTTCTCCATATATATTGGAAAGCAAGATCCATAGCCCTTTGCTTTCTTCTTGTTTCCTCCTCTGGTCAATCCTTGTCTTTATTTGCTGAGGCAAACTGCTATTTGAGATGACTGCTTATTGCTCTCAGGGCTTAGAGAATGGGAACTCTTAAATATGCCTGAATTTACTTCAGATAGGATTCATAGCAATTTTTTTTGGAATTGGACAATTCAGTCTTCTCAGCTTTCTTCAATTGGTAGTTAGCATGTTCTAGCCATGCCCTAATGCAAACAAAAGCCAAATGTCTAATTAGATCAGCTTGTCTTGTTCTACCTTGCCTCTGATTTCTAGATATCTCCTTATACAGTTTCTCTGTCCCTGCGTGTGCTTGTCAGGGTGAGGAGAGGAGCAATAAAACTAAATATATTTAGTATGCAGTGAACACAAGACACCACACACAAGCATATAAAAACACTTAGAACCCATTTTCTAAGAATCTAGTTTTCTCATTAGAGCTGCCTACATTTTTCCACCTTACTGTTGATCCACACATCTCTCTGGGTAAGTGCTATTTTCTAGGGCTGCAGGATTTTTCTTAAATTGGAAAGGGAAGATAATTTCTTCTGTTTATGTTGTTTGCTACATTTTGTGGCAAATACATTTCTAAACAAATAATTTTTGTGGTAATTACCCACGCTACTAAAAGGAAAATGAGACAAAATGTTATGCATCTAAATGGGACTTATTAAAGGATATTTTTAATATTTGATTAAGGTCGTAGGGGGGCTAGAAATTGGAGTTGCTGCATGTTTTCAAGGCATATAGTGACAAAGAACACTTTTCAGATTTTCCTTTTTATGCAGAAGAGGTCTCATCTCTGACTTATGTCAGTGATGCTTCACCAGTTTCCCCCACTTTTCTGGGATTCTAGGGCAGTTATTGGTGGGGAAACAAGAGGTTATCTCTGTTCCCAGAGCTATGCATTGGGATAGTTTAGCATTATAATTGACTAATGAAGAAAGAAATATCAAATTAATATAGCTCAATCTGAGTCAAGTCTAGTTGAGTTGAAAGAAACAAGTGGACAGTACATGATAGAAAAGCATGGCTATTTCTAGTTCAAGTTTTTCTAGTTTCAAGGGGAGAGAGCTTGGCTCCCTCCATGGCTAGCTTTATAAATTTTTTGGAAGTGTTCTCATAGACATAGGGGCTTGTTCTCATGGCCTTGGCTGGACTCTGTGAAACATTAATCTGTAAATTTCCCAGGGCCCAGAGGGTCATGCCTCTGCACAGGTGGTCATTAGCTCACAGGGACCCTCATGGCAAAACAAAGAACAGAGGTGCCGTTCATTTTGCTCATGACCTTAATTTCAGATTTAACATTAACCTATCCTGAACCAATCTCTAGATTCTAAAGAAGGGGCTCTTAACTTTTCTTGGTTTATAGAACCATAGCAGTCTGCTGAAAGCTGCAGATCGCTTCTTAGAATAATGTTTACAAATGCACCAAGTAAAACACATACGATTATGCTGAAAGATAATTGTCAGTTAAGAACCTCTGCTCTAAAGCAAGTTATAGGTACAGAAAACAGGTTAACATTCACTCACAGACCTTTGTCCATATTTTATATGTGTGTGTGTGTGTGTGTGTGTGTGTGTGTGTGTGTGTGTGTGTACTTTTATAAATCTCTTGCTTATGTGAGAGGAACCAACAGGTAACTACAAATGCGTATGTATCTATATATTTTCTAAGTAGCAATGTCACTTCAATATATTCACAAAGGAAATCTAGCACTTACAGTTTAAAAAAATCCTAAATAGAAAGCATATCCCCATCTTCCTTATAGGAGGGATCATTACAGCTTCAAACCATATGTCAAATCAATTGAAATCATCATAATTTAGCTGATTCTACCACATTTCCTCTACTTCCCTGTCTGTCATCTCTGATTAATCCTCGTACCATTGTATTGAATCTTCTCACCATTCTGATCAGTCTGCTCTGGAACTCTTTCAGCTTGTCAGTGTGCTTCCTTAAAGTGCTGTGCGCAGAACTGGACACAATACCTCAGAGGTGTTCCAGCCAGGCAATGGGAAAACAATTGAAGATGAAAGAGGTCCCTAGTTCAAAAGCAGATGCTTTCCTTAAGTCCTTAAGTGGAAGCATGGCATTATGGAAAGAGCAGTGGGTTTAGAGAGCATTTGGGCTCAGATCCTAATTCTGCTGAGGACCCCTTGAAGGTTGGTCATTCACTTCAGTTTCCTTAACTTCTAAAATGAAGGAGTTCAACAAGAGGATCTCTCAGATATCTTCTACCTATAAATCGATGATCCTGTGACTTTCATCTCCCTTATTCTGGACATGATATTTCATTAATGCAGCTCAAGATGATGAGAGTTCTTTTGGTTGCTGCATCACACTTCTGGTTCCTACTGAGTCTAAAATCCAATAAAATCCCTAGATAGTCTTCTCAAGAACTGCAAAGGCAACATCACAGCTACATACTTGAATTTTTAATCACAAGTGCTATATCCCTCACTGAAATAGATCTATGATCAGTTGGATGTTCTTTCTAACAATGCAGATCAGAGCCCATATAAGTGCTTACAGCCAGTGATTCTTTATCATTTTCTTTCATGCAAGTTTTTAGTTCCTAGAGGGCAGAGATTTTGTTTTTATTTATATATTTATCTCCAGCATTTAGCACAGTGCCTGGGACATAGAAGGTACTTAATAAATATTTATTGACTCACTGACTGACATCTGCCACATATGGTTCACCCAAGGTGATTATTGACGTTAAAAGGATAGGTCTTTGTTTTTGGGAGAAGTTTGAGGTTCTTAAAAGAACTTCACAGCTTCCTAAAGGCAACCCAGTCCTCTCTTTACATCCTGTTTAATCCTATGTAATTCTTTATGATTGTGTATATTCAGGTGTCCATACATATACACACACTGATGTACGTATAAATTATATATACATGCGCATATATATATATATATATATATATATATATATATATATATAGAGAGAGAGAGAGAGAGAGAGAGAGAGAGAGAGAGAGAGAGACAGAGAGAGAGAGAGAGAGAGACAGAGAGACAGAGAGAGACAGAGAGATACACACACACACACACACACACACACACACACACATACTCACTGATCGATAAATTCTATGGATTATTCATCTAACTGCTTGTCATCATTCACTACATTTTTCCTGTGTGAAGTCAGTTAAACCTGCTTTTCATAAGGAACAATCTCTTCTAGGACATGATGCATTATTTCAGGGCTTGAGTTAACCAGTACAATGTATTCTGAAAACAGGTACATTTGGACAACTTCACCATGCATAGAGAAGGCCTTTTCAACTTGGACTCTGTGCTGGATCTCCTTCAAAAGAGTAGAACATGTTTTTGAACAATATGTCTATGTTTTATGTCTAATGTGATGTTTATGATAAGAATGTCACTGAACAAGTACATTTGTCATATATTTCAGGGGATACTGAATGGTTTTAATGTATTGATGGGAGATTTCTTATTGGGAGAAAACCTTTAAGGTGAAGGTTTGAATTGAAAACTTTTTTATAATCAATAAACAATATAACATAGTAGGGTGTTATATTTTTCACATCTTCCAGTCAATTGTGTGATGGTAAAGATGAAGTCCAGTGCACATTATCCCTGATGAAAATCTGCCTTTTTCCTACTAATACTTCAAAAAAGGATGCCTCTGATGTATGTGGAGATGATTCTGATAAAACTTTTATATAGTTGGGAAAGTAGGTTGGCTTTTGTCAATATTCTCTGTTATCATTTTTGAGAGTATTAATACAGTCTGAATTTTTTCCCGTGCCTTTGTTATCATCATCTCCCTCAAAGTTTTTGCAAATCAGTTATTCAGTTTTGCAAATCACCTTCTACACAGATCTCCTCTACATGTTTATAATTCACCAGCTTTTTCTATCTTCCTTTTAGTGGTATTTCTATCTTCTCTACAAGCCCATCTGAAACTGGGTTATTAGAGTTCAAGCATGACGGCCTTAACTGTCCTTGCAGGTAAAAAAAAAAGTTCAGTATAAAAATTTATTGTTGACTTCAGTCAGTCAGTCAACAAGTATTTATTAAGTGCCAATTATGTTCCACACACCGTGCTAAGTATTGGGGACAAAAAGAAAGGGAAAGGACAGTTCCTGATCTCAGCAAGCTCATAATCTGACAAGAGACACAACAATGAAAACAACAATGTATAAGCAAGATACATACAGGATAAATTGAAGATAGCCAACAATCTGGGAAGGAAGTCAAGGAATCCAGGAACTGGAGTTGAGAAAGGGAAGAGTTTCAAGAATGGAGGGTAGCAAATGAAAATGCTCAGAGCCTGGAAATGGAGTGTCTTGTGTAAAGAGTTTGTTGTCCCTGGATCACAAAGTATGTGGGGAGAGTAAGGTGTAAAAAGATTGGAAAGGTAGGAGGGGAAAAACTTTGAATATGAAACAGAGAAATTTATATTTGATCCTGGAAATGATAGGGAGCCACTGGAGTTTTTTGAAGGAGGGGAAGATAATATGGTAAGACTTGAACTTTTGGACAATTCATTTGACAAAAAGGATGGCCTGGAGTGGAAAAAGATGAAGCAGGGAGACAAATCAAAAGTCTATTGTTATAATCCAGCTATGAGGTGATAACGGCCTGAACCAGGTGGTAGCAGTGTCACAGGAGAGAAAAGGGGCATAGGAGAGAAATGTTATGAAGGTAAAACCAATAGGATTTGGCAACAGATTGGATATGGGGTGAAAGAAAGAGATGAGTTGAAGATGACATTTAGGTTGTAAGTTTAGGAAACTGGAAGGATGATGGTGCCCTTGATAGTAAAAGGGAAACTTGAAAAGAACGGGGGGTAAGTTTGGGGGGGAAGATAATGAGTTTTGGACAAGCTGAACTTGTCCAAAGATATTTACAAAACGTGCAATAGATAAGGTATCTACAAAACATGCAGTTCAAGATGGCCAACAGGCAGTTGGATATGAAAGACTAGGGGTCAGGAGAGAGATTGGGGCTGGACAAAATAGCTGAGAATCATCTGCATAGAGATGATAACTGAATCCATGGGGGATAAAATGACCACCAAGCTAAATAATATAGAAAGTGAAGAAAAGAAGGCCTAAGAAAGAGCTCTGAGGGACCCTATCATTAATGGGCATGACATAGATAAAACTATCAAAAGAGACAGAGAGGGAGCATTCAGAGAAGTAAGAGGAGAATCAGGAGAGAGAAGTGTTTTGAAAATCTAGAGAGAAGAGGGTGACTGAAGTATCAAAGACTGTAGAAATGTAAAGAAGATCAAGAAAAGGCCATTAGCACTACAGATTGAACTATTTTGGTGATTAAAGAGCATTGGTAACTTTGGTGAAAGCAATGATAAGGTTGGAAGTCAGAATCCAGAAAACTGAGTAAAGGATAAAAGGAAAAAAAGTGGAGATACCTATTGTAGACAATCTTTTCAAGGAGTTTAGTCACAAAAGGGAGGGAATATATGGAGGAGTAGACAGATCAAACAAAAGTCAGGAAGCAGCCAATGGACAGGGAGAAATTGAAGATAAATGAGAGAGCAGGAATGATACTAGAAGCAATCTGCTGGAGAAGACAGGATGGAATGAGATCACTTGTGCATGTAGGGAGGGAGAAGGGCCACTTCTTTTCCTGAGAGAGGGATTAAGAAGATTGTGGGAGGCCAAGTCTTTAAGTGTTCAGTAAGCATGCACATACTTCCTCTTTTTCCAGCTGGAATCATGGTGGGCACAGAAGAAAAGAAGCTACCATCTGCTCCAGAATCCCTTCTGAAAAAGTGAAAGGTTTTCGCGATACTGAAAGCCAAAGGCCTGAAGAAGAAGATGGCTATAAAAACGTTCTGTAAATATGAAGAAAAGTTATCTATGAAAAAGTTAAACCTATCATAGGGAGTACAGACAGCTATACAGAAGTGAAATCTGGCTGGCTAGAATGGCACGAAAAGCTGGCAACTACTATGTTCCTGCTGAACCCAAGTTAGCTTTTGTAATCAGAATCAGAGGCATCAATGGTGTTAGCCCAAAGGTCCAAAAAGTATTGTAACTTCTTTGTCTTCACCAAATCTTCAATGGCACTTTTGTTAAGCTTAACAAGGCTTCTATTACCATGCTGAGGATTGTGGAACCATACATTGCATGGAGTTACCCAAACCTGAAGTCTGTGAATGACTTGATTTATAAATGTAGTTATGGCAAGATCAAGAAACAGAGAATTACCCTGATGGATAATGCCCTTATTGCAAAATCTCCTGGTAAATATAGAATTATCTGCATGGAGGACTTCATCCATGAGATCTACACTGTTGGCAAGCACTTCAAAGCTGTCAGTCCACAACTTCCTGTGGCCCTTCAAATTATCTTCTCCAAGAGGTGGAATGAAGAAAAAGATTACACACTTTGTGGAAGGTGGAGATGCTGATAACAGGGAAGACCAGATCAACAGGCTTAATAGAAGAATGAACTAAAGGCCTCTGCCATGATTATTTTTCTAATGGTCGGTTAATAAAAATGCCTGTGACAAAAAAAAAAAAAAGATTGTGGGGACAGGCAACTGAATTGTGGTGTGGGAAGGAAGGGAAAAAAGGGAGTTCTTAGTGAATAACTTCAATTTTCACTCAGCATGGTTTCATGATTTTTTCCAACTTCATTCAGCAGCACATAAGTAAGAGTGAAGAGAATGGATGGTGAGGATAATCTAAGGTTGAGGTTTTGCAAGGCAAGATTGATGATAGAGTAAGGGGAAAAGGACTAAATAGAAGAGAATGGTGTAGAGTTGACCTAGTTCACCAAGAGATCAGGATGGGGAAGGAAGGAAAGTATAGCTGGTACAGGGAGTGATAACCTGCAAAAGAACTAAGGGGTAGAGGGATTAGATGTCACATTGAGGATGAAGAACAGGTTTGACATTGCAAGGCAAAGGTAGGTGGGGCATGACAATAGATCATGATCAAATAAGGGAATTTCAGAGTTTATGAACATGGAAGTGGTACATTTAGAGATTTTGTAAAATCAAGGGTATGACTATCTAACTAAGGTGTAATAGAGTAGGTCATGTGAAATGAGTAAAGTGAAGAACTAGGAAGTCAGGGTATTTGTCTGAGTAGCTATATATATGTGTGTGTGTGTGTAAATATATATATACGCACACACACACATACACACACACATATATATATACACACATATACATATGTATGTATATATGTATTGAAGTCACCAAGTGTGAGGAGTTGAGAAGCAGGGAAAGATGGAGCCAGTCACCAAACTTATTATGAGGAAAAAAAGAAATGTTCTACAAGTCAGTAGATAACAGTCATGGG
Organism: Notamacropus eugenii; assembly: GCF_028372415.1. Taxonomy (NCBI): domain Eukaryota; kingdom Metazoa; phylum Chordata; class Mammalia; order Diprotodontia; family Macropodidae; genus Notamacropus; species Notamacropus eugenii. The sequence goes on from NC_092875.1 coordinate 209,243,715, forward strand.
AATTTTGATTGGGTGGTAGATATGGATTGAGTGAACCCCAAAAGAGGAGAGGTTACTGAGTGATTGTGATAGAAAGAGAACTTGAAGGAGTTAGAAGTATTCTAATTCTCTCATCTTAACCAGTATATTCCAGGACAAGTGAAAGTGTAACTAGGGTCCCGAAGAATGTCCAGGAAAGGTATTTCATTGTAGGGAGCCAGGACGCAGTAAGAGCCAGAAGATGGAAGGAGTGGAAAAGGAAAATATTTAAGTTGAAAGCAAGTTGTTGCCTGTAGAGCAGGGATGTCACTTCTTCATCTTTACCTCCACCATCCACTCTCTTCACTCTTACAGGCTACTGAATGAAGCTGGAGAATATCATGAAGTGGGAGGGATAGGTAGATCTGGAGTGGGAAGTTGAGGTGGGGCTAGTTTGAGTGGGATGGAATAAGACAGCAGCCAGTCAGAGGGACAGTGAACTGAGTTAGAATAATGATAGCCTGAGCAATGGGGAGGGTATGACTATGTGGGAGTTTGTTAGTCATTGCGGAATGCATCTGGGTAGGTAATCAACATTACTAGGGGTCTGATTACTTTACTAGGATGGAGTTCTCTCAGGGTCTTAGGCAGCTTAGATGAGAAGATGAACAGGAGGAGCTGATTGAATGAAGATTTGTTCAATTCCAGCCCTCTTTTGCTCAAGACTTTTACATTTTTCTCCTGTTTGCTGCCCCTCCATTTTCATCCTTAAGTGTCCTTGTGACAATTTTGTTTAGTTTAATCACTGAACTCTCTTTAAATTGTTTAATTCAAATTATCTATGTCATCTATTTCTACTTTATGTGGCAATACTACTTATAATCTTCATTCTCTTTCTCTGAAAGATTTGATAAATTATTGGATGGACAAAATCAGTGTTGCCTTTGGCTTCCATCTCTCTATACTTGGCAAGTAAGTAAAACAACTAATGTGCTTTTAAGACTCTTTTGGTCTTTTTGATGTGGCAGTTGATTTACAGCCATACATTTTTATATAAAATTATTTTAATTGATGTTGATATTATTTATAGCATCAGTTTCCATTTTCCATTATAAGTAGATTCTTTTAATAGATTAGACTTAATTGTTTCAATTTGTGTGTTACGTTTTTCCTCATTTATCTTGAGAATGAATGGTCAGTTTCTTCTGGTCAATCTCTCCCTCCCCCCACCTTGCACTCAGACTTTTGGATTAGGTTTCCATGGGAACAGCTATCTCTTTGTGTTCAAGGATATCTTGTGAGCATACATTCCCAAAATTATAGTTCATGAACCCCCACCAGTGCACTTACGTTTAAAAGTCAGCTACCTGATACAACTAACTCAAGCCAAAGGTATTTACTAAGATAGGATAGTAAGAATACAAAACATTTCCCCATAAGTCTGGGATGCACTCTTCCAGAAATGGTAATACCTAACACTTCCATAGACCTTTAAGGTTTACAAAACACTTTACATATGGTATTTCATTTGAACCTCAGAACAACCCTGTGAAGTTAGGCATTATTTTTATCTTCATTTTAGATGAGGAAATTGGGGCTGAGAAAGATTAAGTGACTTGCTCAGTGTCGTATAACTAGTAAATGAGGCAGGATTGAATCAGATTTTCCTGCCATGAGGACAGCACTCCACACCTACTTGCTGTACAGAATCAGTGAAAAAGAATGGGAACAAACTTAAGAGTATCTTGGTAGCTAGGCAATACATGGGGAACACGTAGCCAAGACAACTCATGCCTCTAGTACTATACAACTCTTATGTACTTTCTCTTCTTCTGATGTCCTCGTTCTGTTCCCCGCTGGCCATAGCATATTTGTAAGTGATGTCACTTGGCTAGGTGCCCTGAGCTTGCCTCTTTTGGCTTTTAGGGTTAATTCTCTCTTGAATTCATAGATGACTTCAGAGCAGCCTTTGCTGCTCTTAAAAGTTAGTTTCTTCCTCTATAGCATAGCACTTATAAATGCTTTATCAATCACTTAAATGATACATAGGCAATTATCTTTTAAAATGCTAAGAGTCACATTCCTTGAAACTAATTTCAAGTCTCTAGAATTATAAAGCTAGCTTTACAAAAGTTACCAGGGGCATGACCAATCTTCAACTAGCCAATAGTAAGCTGCCTTTCAATTTCTTCAGGAAAACTGTTTTCATACTTTGTAAGAAGTAACAGAATGCAGCTACATCTTTGTGCTCTGTTTAATACATTAAGACATTAAGACTTCATTGTCTCTGTTTTCTGCCCATTATCTTCTTTAATAACTTAAGCTCATTGTTTTAGAACTAGGTGAAGGGAAAAGTAAATTGATCAGGAATGTCCTGATCAACCAACCCTCCCTCCCCATACTTGAATTTTAAAAATTGGAATCTAATTTAAAAAATTAACAAGTATTTATTCTCTCTTTCCAACTCCCTCTCCAATTAAACGAAGAAAAATAAAAACCTTAACACTTACATATGGATGTGTGTACATATGCATATAGTCAAGCAAAGCAAATTTCCTCACTCACCCTGCCCATGCCCCAAAATGTATGTCTCATTCTGTATTTTGAGTCCTTTGCTTCTCTAGTTTCTTATTGCGTTGATCAGGTTTATAAAGTTTTTCAGAATTGTTTTTCTTTATAATGTTGTATCTATCATTTACATTTATGATTGGTTTTTGCTAGTTTTAGCTAGCTGTCATAATCTGTTAAGAACTTTGGGATTCTGGCATTGTTCTCCAATTTATTAGCTTGGATACATTTTATCCACAAATTTGATAAGCACACCACTTAAGTTTTCATGAAAGTAATTAATAAAAATGCTGTTCAGTACAATCCTACTGAAAGATTATCCATCCTCCAGGAGACCTACCTTCAGTAAATTACATTCTTTTTGTCCAATCAAACCAATTCCAAGCCCAACTAACTTCTTTACATTTGCTCCTAGCTTAATCCCTGGCTTCCTGGATCAGCATTTTGGGTCCCATCAATATATTATAAGTTGTAAAGTTTTCTATGGATAAATTATTTGAAAATTTCCTGCTCTAATCAGCTTCATAATTAGCACCTTTTGTATTGAAGAACGTTTAATAAATATAAATTTGACAAACACTTCTATAAAGCCAGATTAAATGGAATAAAGGAGCGTTATTGCCAGGAGTGAACATAACAGTTTATTGATCTTTTGAAAATGAGAGAAGAAGGATTAACTTGAATTTTTAAGATCCCATCAGGAATAAAGCTAATGATCACTGAAAAATATGATCACTTTGCTCAAGTATTGATGATAATACTGTCCCCTGGGCCTCTCAATGTGACACCTTGAAAGCTATATCCACTCTCATCATCTATTTAAATCTATAGCTCATAAGCCTCCATCGGATGTATCTCTTTTACAAGACCAAACCAGAGGACACCTGAGTTCAAAATTATTTAATTAAACAAAACAAAATAGTATGGTATTAACAAGGAATGAAATAAAACAGCGAATGCTACCTGATATCCAGATGACTATCTCCCACATCTCAAGTGCTATTTCCAATCAGCTCCCTATTCCATTTCTAATGTGCTTCCAACCCAGCAGTACAGGGACACAACAGAAAGTTTAAATTTATGGTGCTCAAGCTAGAAACTGCGCTGTATAATTATCTCCATTTCACTCTCATCCCACAAAGGGATGTACATGCTAAAGACGCTGGTTGTGACCCACAGTTACTATCGGAGCCTAGACAAGATGAGAAAGTTCATTTATGCCCAAATAAGTCTGCACATGCTTTATCTCTCTGTACATGGCCCCCCTTTCATTTCTACACTGTTCCAGTCACTTAGTCATCCAACATCTTTCCATCTTTGTGTGCCAATCTCAGCATGGTCTAGGTGAAGTTACCATTACTTCCCGTCCCCCAATTGTTCTGCTTCTTGTTCTTCCGAGTGGACAATCCTAAAATATTCCCCTATGTCCCACTAGATTCTGCTCTTAAGACTATTATAGATTCTTATTTTAAATGTCACATGTGAGAAATACAGCCAGACAACTAGAATTGTGACAGGAAAGGAGGTACCAGGTTATGGAACCCAAGCACAACATTTTGGATGATACAGTATGGACACTCTTAAGATTGTGAGGATACTCTTTGAATTCCATACATGAATGAATAGATGGATGGATGGATGGATGGATGAATGAGTGGAAAGATATTTATTAAACACTTAATTTCTTCCCAAAAGCTGGGAATACTAAATACTATAAAAACAACAACAGTCTATGCTCTCAAAGAGCTTTAATTGTAACAGAAGGAGATGACACACATGGGGGATAATAGCCATAGGAGGACATTTTAGTCCAGAAAGCTACAGAAATGGTACATGTGGCCATAGGGGAGAACATTCACACATCCTTTCTGGGAACTATGACAGAGGTAATTTAATCATGGTTCCAAAACTGGAGGGTGAGGGAAAGTTGAGGGTTGTTTAAAAGATGGTTCAGGAGTGAGAAGTGAAGTAAAATAAGACTGAGGCCTGCCTGAAATAATGGATCCCTTCTTTTCTTCAGTCTATACTCTCTCACTTGGTGACTTCAACAACTGCAGGTTTAATTATCATATTTAGGCAGATTACTCCCAGATCTTTATATCTAACCCTTAGTCTCACTTGTGAGTTCCTGTCTCCATCACTAACTGTCTATTGGACATTTCAAACTGGATATCACATAGGAATCTAAATATCTGTATGTCTAAATGTGTCTAAAACCAGAACTCATTGTCTTTTCCTCAAATCCATTCCTCTTTTGAGTCTCTCTACTTCTGTTGAAGGCATCCACCTTTCAGGAGTCCAGGTTGAGAAGATAACTTCAGGGTCAACTTTGACTCTTCACTCTTTCTCGTCCTTCAAAACCAATCATTTGCCAGATCTTGTAATTTCTGCCTCCACAACATCTTTCACTTCTATCCCTTTCTTTCAGCTCACATAGTCACAACTCTCAGGCTTTCATGTTCTCTCAGCTATTACAATAGCTTCTTAATTGGTCTCCCTGACTCAAGTCTCTTCCTGCTCTAGTTTGTCCTCTATATAGCTGCCAAAGTGATATACATGGAATAGGTCTGACTGCTACTCTTCTACCCAACAAACTGTAGTGGCTCCTACTTATTTCTACCATCAAATACAAACTTTATCTGACAGTGAAAGCCTTTTACAACATGTCCCCAACTTACCTTTCCAACTTTATTATACATTACTTCATGCACTTTATGGTCCAAATTGGCCTTCTTCCTGTATTTCATACAGAATTCTCCATCTCTCATATCTGTGCTTTTGTACTTACTGTCCCCCAAGCCTGGAAAGCTCTCCATCCTAATTTCCACCTTTTAGAATCCCTGATTTCCTTCAAAATTCAAGCACCACTTTCTACATGAAATCATTCCTTTTCTTATCGGTGGCTAGTCCTTTCACCTCAAAATTTCTTTCTATAATACATATATGTAATTATATATAGTATATTTATAATGCACAATATATAAATATATAGAGCACCTAAGTGGCACAGTGGATAGAGTGCCAGGCCTGGAATCAGGAAGCCTCATCTCCAGGTCAAATCTGGCCTCAGACATTTACTAGCTATGTGACCCTGGACAAGTCACTAAACCCTGTTTGTCATAGCTCCCTCATCTGTAAAATGCATTAGAGAAGGAAATGGTGAACCACTCCAGTATCTTTGCCAAGAAAACCCCAAATGGGGTCAAAAAGAGTTGGATATGACTGAAATGATGAGACAATCACAGCAACAAATATGTATGTGTGTGCATATATATACAGACACACACATATGTACATATACATACATGTGTGTAATAGCGTGTATAATGAGCTTACACTCTATTGGGTAAGGCAGCGTGTACATTGTCTTTGCATCACCAGGGCACAGCATAGTGTCTAGCACACAATAAATACCTAATAAAAGCTTGTCGATTAAGTAATTGAACAAAGAGGTCTTACCCCAAAGTCCTTTATAATATAATTTAAAACTCTTCAGTCAGAAATGGTGGTGAACCCCTGTAATCCCCCTGTGGGAGGCTGAGACTAGTGGATCAACTGAATTCAAGAGTACTAAGATAGAGGTAGGAAATCTGTGGCCTCAAGGCCACATGTGGCCCTCTAGGTCCTCAAGTATGGCCCTTTGACTGAATCCAAATTTCACAGAACAAATCCCCTTAATAAAAAGATTTGATCTATAAAACTTGGACTCAGTCAAAAGGCTGCACCCAAGAACCTAGAAGGCCACATGTGGCCTCAAGGCTGCAGGTTCCCCACTCCTGTTTTCAACTGTAATAGCATAAAGTCAATCAGGTATCTATACTGTCTGGCCCCAATGTAGTAAGTCCCTGGGAGTGGAGCAGCCCTAGTCTGCCTAAGGGTGGGTGAATCCACCTAGGTCAGAAATGGAGAAGTTCAAAGCTCCTGCGATGATCAGTAGTAGTATCAAGTTCATCAGTAGCCACTATACTTCTGGCCTGGGTCAGATAGGGACATCCAGTCTTGAAAGAAAACAAAACACCAACCAACGGTTTTTCAAAGAAATGGTTGTGAAGTATTTTGGAACAGGTTTACTGTGTGTGTGTTCATCCTCGGTTGCCAAAGAAGACCATGCCATCAGAGAAATAATGACATGACTTGCACTTGACTTTGTTTTGAGTGAGGGAGGGCTGTTCAGGTCACCAGCCTCATTTCTCCTCCAGAGCCATCTGAATCTAGTGACCAGATATCCATCAGGATGACTGGAGATGACCCTGGATGAGGCAATTGGGGTTAAGTGACTTGCCCAAGGTCACACAGCTAGTGAGTGTCAAGTGTCTGAGGTGAGATTTGAACTCAGGTCCTCCTGACTCCTGCACTGGTGCTCTATCCACTGCACCACCTAGCTGCCCTAGCAGGTTTACTCTGTGTGTGTGTGTGTGTGTGTGTGCATACACAGAGAGATATATCTGTCTGTGTGTGTACATGTCTCTATCTAATCTATCTTTATCTATCTATCTATCTATCTATCTATCTAATCTATCTATCTATACATCTATCTGTCTAACACAAAACATGACATTGTTGCCAGATTGGAGGAATGGAAAATACCATCCCACTTTAATTTTGCCTTTTATTTTCCTAATTAACAAGCATTTATTTCCTTTATTTTATCCTCCCCCTCCCAAGTGAAAAAGAAAAGTAGAACCTCAGTACAAGGAAAACTAGTTCCTATATTGGACATGTTCAAAAAATGGTGTCTCATTCAGCATATTTAGTTCACCACTTCCATATCAGCATGTGAATAACATTCTTCATCACTGGTCCCTTGGAATCATAGTTGATCAATGTATTGAGCAGCATCCTAACTCAAAGTTATTCATCTTTACAGACACACACTAATTCTGAAAATAATCCTGGACATGAAATCAGAGGTCATTGATTTAAATCCCAAGTTTGCCATCCTCTAACTGTGATACCTCAATAAGCCACTTGCCACCTCTTTATCTCACTTCCCTTTTTGGTAAAATGTGAGGGTTAGATAAGAAAAGCTGGAAGGACACTTCCACAGCTAAATTCTACAATCCCCTGACTTATAATTCTAAATTAAATTACTTCACCTTCTTGGAGCATATTTTCTCACCTGCAAAATGATAATATCAAAGCTATAGAGTTAGAAAATAATTTAAAGGTCATCTTGCCCTTCCTCCCCATTTAATAGCTGAAGTAGCTGAGGTTCAGCAAAGGTGGAGTAATTTCCCCACAGTCACACAGAGAATAAGTTTCAAGGCTAGAATCTGAAGGTGGGTCCTTCAAGTCCAAATCCAGTGCTATGTCCTTTTGCCAAAGTCTCTTCAGCTCTAAAATTCTTTGATTCTCTCCAATTTGAACTTTATTTGAAGATCTATCATCGTATTTCCTGCCCTCTATAGTAATCATCATTGGCATTTCTCCTAAGTGACCTAAATTTGGTTCCAAATTCCATAAGGGACCAAAATGAATCCTATGTTTGAACAGCCACTTTACATTTGGGTCATGTGAGAATTTAATCCTTTTCCTAAAATTCATTGTTCATTTCTCTGGTTACTTTTGCCTAGAGCTATTTCTGAAACCTATTAACATGGAGCATTTTGGCAGAGAGAAGTTATAAAGAAATTTTCAATTAATAGGCCTAGAAGTCGTAGAATGTGAGAAGGAAGAAAACTGTCATGACCAACTAATAAATTGTGCATCATTTCTTTGTGAAGATGATTGCACTTGGGGTTGCTTTTCCCATGGTGCCTTTATATTCTCATGGATCCATGTGCATAGTTTGTTCAAGTTCCCCTTTTGATGAAGGATATTTACACAATGGCTTTAGTATACTTAGTTAAGAGGTCACCTGTGCCTAGGGAACATTGTGTATATATCTAAATGAGTCATAGCAGGGCTGAATCTAGGACTATAGCCTCTGTGCTAATGAACTAAGTGAGCTGGTTCAGACAACAAAGCACAACTGTGGAAAGAAGTAAATTTAATTTCAATTTTAGCATAAATGTGAAGAGGGGATCCTGTTTTCCATGTGAACAGTATAGTGGTTAATTATATATAGGACAATAGAGAATCTATCTCTTCATTGCTAAAGGAAATATTAATTTCTCCCCTAAATCATTCCCCCATTCTAGGCTGGGAGCAAATATAAAGCTTGAGGCAATTTAGTTTTTATAAGGAATTCACCCAAAGGATAGTGAAATTGTCATCTGAAGATGGAGCCCAACTGGTTTAACCAATCAGCTTGTAGCTGTTGAGTGCTCTTTATGTGCTCAGCAATGAGTTGGGCAGGGTGATGGATACAAAGAGGTGCAAGGCATGGCCCCAGTACTCAAAGGGCTTATGATATGCACAAGGACTTCTCTCAAATATTAAGAAGGAAAAGGTACTGTTTAAAAAGTTGTATTTGGAAGAGACTGCAGAAAGAAATCTAAGTTCTTTGTTAGGAAACCACTGAAATTTTGACCATATAAAGAAAAGTACATTATGAACTTATTGCTTCAATATTAGCCTATTAGTATAAAGAGTGAAGTGTCCATGTTGCTAGTGCTTTACGTGTAACTTTATTATAAATCTGCTTTTCATATAAGTTTGTTAGGTTTTTGGGGGGTTGGGACCTATGGTTTCCTCCATGTAGGGAACTCTTGACGAAGAAATTCCCTTTTCCAATAAAGACCAGCATCTCCTCTGAAATCTTCGGTCTTAACAGAATTACATGAAACACTGAGTCTAAGTGGTTTTCTCAGAGTCACGCAGCCAGCACATGTCAGAGGCAGACCTCCAAGGGCCAATTTTTCTCTTTATGTATGACACCCCAAACATTCAAACAGGCTTCTGTTCTTCCTCTTTCTAAAATAAAAATTAATATTATGAAATAGAAATGTCTGTACAAATAAGCTAGATGAAGTAATAATAATGATGCATTTGTAACTATTTCATAGTTACAAAGTAATTATATGTACATTCATTTAATCTTTACAACAATTCAGTGAGGTAGGCAGGACAGTTTTTTATCACACTTATATTACAATTAAGACCTAAAGATGCTAAATTACTTGCCTGCAATCATACATCTAGTAACTGATGAATCCAGAACTTGAGCTGAAGTCTTTTAAAAAAATAATAAAATAATTAAAAAAAATAATATTTAATTTCCCTCTCCCCCCAATTGTTTTTGAAAGCAATCTTTCACATTTATTTTTTATTTTTTTGGTTTTTAAGTTCCTCCCTCTTTCCTCTTCCCTCCCCTCTTCCATGAGACATTAAGCAATCTAATATAGTTTATACATGTGCGATCTAACTAATGTCTTTTGAAATCTACTCCTTTGTTTTTTTTACAAGGATTTTTCATTATTGTTCAAAATGAGGACAAATTTTTTAAAACCCTCCTTTTCCTTCCTTCCTTATTACCATCAAGGGCCCTACCATCTTCTTAGTCATCCAGGTTCATAGTCTAGGCGTCATGCCCCATTCACTCTTTCACTCCCTATATCCAATCTGTTGCCAAGTGCTATGGATTCTGCTTTCACAGCATCTTTTTAGTGTGTCCCCTTCTCTCCTCTTTCATCACTACCATTCTGGTCCGGACTCTTCACCTTACTCCTGTTTGACTGCAGCAGCTTTCTGCTGGATTTCCATGCCATTCCATTCCTTCTTTTACTCAGCTATCAACATGATCTTCCTAAAGGGCAGGTCTGACTGTGTCATTCCCCTATGCAATATATTTTCGTGGCTCCAGGATCAAATATAAATTCCTGTTTGACCTTTAAAACTCTTCATAACCTAGGACCCTCCAACCTTGCCAATCTTTTGATACCTTATTGCCGTCCACTTGCTCTGTAACCCAGTGATTCTAGCCTCATCGCTCTTCTCAGCACAACTCTCTCTGTCTTTCTGTCTCTCTTCCTCCCTCCCTTTTCCATCTCCCCTCCCCATTGTCTGTTTCTCCCTGCTGTCATCTCTATGTATAAATATGTAATATACATACACACATATGTACATATGCACAGATATATGTATGTATATGTGAGAGAGAGAGAGAGAAATGCAGTTGGGCCATTCTTGTCCATCTCAGACACATTGGTTTCACCTGTGTAAGTGTTCATTCAAGGTTACCGAGAGAAATAATTATGTCTTTCTTGCATTTAATAACTAATTATTTAATTAGGACCAAGATTTTTCCTCTTTTCTACTTTCTCATTCAGAAATCAACCCCTGTAATTTATTCAGGCAGACTTTGAAGTGCAGGGCTGATAATGAGAAGAATTCAGATCTGTTCAAGAGATAAAGTTAGGTGAATTGACATTCTGGCCCATGGTGTTTTACTCAGACAGGTCTGGGGAAACATGGATTCTCTTTTGTCAGATAGATGATGTACATACAGATAATTCTCTGTGATCAAAACCGAGTGATCAAACTCACATACCCCAGACTCTTATTAGAACAGGTCTACCTCTAATTATAATATTAATTCTCTCATTAATTGTTAACCAATCAGAGTTGATTTCTATCTTCAGGAACACCCACACTTCCAAGGGCATATAAACCTTGAATGGATTCCATGAGGAGTCTTTGGTTTAAGAGAGGCAGCCAAATGATCATCCTTTTATTTATAATATGTTTATTATGATTAATTTGATTATTAAGTTATTAAATGTTTATGAAGTTAAATTATTAAATATGATTAATTATCCAGAAACCATGTCTCTTGAACTTTTATATGTCATAGTATGAGCCTACTAGTTGCTCAGTTCACACTGGTGAGGTTTGCCAAATCTTTAATGCCATAGAGGGAGAGTAGGAACCAGTAATGTAGTTAGATGGCTCAGTGGTTAAAGTGCTGGGCCTGGAGTCAGGAAGACCTAAGCTCAAGTTTGACCACAAATACTTACTAGCTGTGTGACTCTGGGCAAGTCATTCAACCTCTGCTTGCCTTAATCCACTGGAGAAGGAAATGGCAAGCCACTCTAATATCTTTACCAAGAAAACCCCATGGAAGTCCATGGGTTCATGAAGAGCTGGACATGATTGCGCAATAGGAATTAGAACATAGATGCAACTTATTCTCACATGCATTCTCATTATGCTTTTGGCCAGTTTTCCCACTAAGCACTCAAGTTATTTGAAACTTGGTATGTTCCCCTTCCTTAAGGTTTACAAAACTGCCTGTTTATACTGGGTGGAGTTATTGTTGATCTCCAAGGTTGAGCCCATCCTTAATCCTTGTCCCTGAAAGCCTCATAAAAATAGAAGCCTTGCCCTTTGTGTGTCTCCTCCTTAAGGGAGAGATGAAATTGATTAATAGCACGTGCTGGGAGGTAGTAAAAATCCTGCCTGAAGCTTTTCTAGAAGAAAACAATCTTGAACAATCTGTAAAGACTTCGCTAAAATTCCAGGCACAACTCTCTGGGATAGCAACAACTTTCATTGAAGGCAGCTGTGTCAGTTAGTCCACTCAAACACAATTATTTTACCAACTGGTGTCAGTATGTATGTTGTCCTAAAAGTGCAGATGTAAGCCAGGCTCAGTGGAACTGGGCAGCGGAAACCATTTAGTTCCCTTGTCTCAGTTAAATCCATATTGAAAATAAATGAGTTAAGCAAACAGAGCGAGATTTGGCTTTAAAATATGAGCTCCTTTTATAGATAGAGGGTTAAAAAATGCCCACAGATATTATAATCTAGTCTAAGTTTACATCATTCATTCATTCAATAAATATTTACTAAGCTCCTAAAAGCAAAGTCTGAAGCAGATTGCTAGTGGCTGCCATGAAAAGGATCCCATACCAGAAGAGTTGCATCAGTAAAGAATTACCTCAATTGATTGGACTTTTCCCCTCCTGGATGCTATGAGTGGAACAGCATTGAGGGATACTTACTTGCTTCTGGTTGGAGTGGTTGGCTCAAGGCTGTTTAGGCATATGAACTATGTCTTTCTTAACTCCTAAGGAAAAAAATTATTAACTGTTGAAGGACTGCCTAGACAATACGCATACTGCAGCCATGTGGTAGTTGTTTTAATATTTGTGTATATGTATATGCACATATATACACATATTATATATATGTAGCACATAGAGATTCTGGGGCTTACATTTTCAACTTGCACTGGGATTGGAAGGTTGTGTCTCTAGAGCTAGGCTATTCCATTTCCCCTCAGGATTCTAGCAATAAACCTGGAGGGTATGTGTGTGTGTGTGTGTGTGTGTGTGTGTGTGTGTGTGTGTGTGTGTGTGTGTGTGTTTGTGGCGAGGAGAGAGGGGAGATGTCTTTCTCTAATGGTCTCCATATTAGCCCCCATCCCATATATTCCCCCCAATATCAGTTGACCAATTATCTCTTCAATATCATCTCCCCAAAGATTAGTGACCCAGTATCAATTTGCTTATTGATAGATCCTTAAAATCACTGATAAGTAGTTAGCACCAGTTACCATTTATGAAAGGATACTCAGTGAGAAGGTATAGCAGTAACCAAAGCACAGAAACATTTTCTTGAACCCCTCTACATCTTCTCCTGGGGAGACCACACTCACAAAGTGTTTGCCACAAAACATCCCCTTCCTCCCCAAAAAACTGGGACACACTATCATCTATCACCTTCATCTCTGAGGAGAGTAGGTTCCAATCTTTAACAGTAGCTACAAAGTATTCCTTGCACCAAATTCACTTCTGGGTGTGCAGCACAGCCTGTGGACAAGTTTTTCTCTTGCTCGTAGGACGTGATGTCTCAGCTGCTGAGATGAATCAAGCAGGTCTCTCCTCAGGGTTGTGCCAGCACACTGGACTCAGCTACTACAGTTATGGCAAATTTAGCTACAGACTCCCACTACTGGACTTCTGGTAGCTCTTAAAACCTTTCAGAGCTTCCAAGGTCGTTATGTCCAGGGTACCCATTTGCCTAGAGTCAGGGAAGAATAAATACAACAGAGAAAGGAGGGGAAAAAATGCCATTTGTTTGAGGCCACATGTGACCAGTTGGCGGAAGACATTCCTCATCTGGAGACTTATTGACTTCTTCTATATCAATTGAAAGCTGCCAGAGAAAGAGAGGAAAAAATCTGTTGAGTCCTTCTGTATGTACACTCAGTTCTAACTCAGCAGCTAATCAAGAGGTTTTTCATTACCACGCAGTAAGTGGAAAGGAAATGGTCAAAAAGGACCTGTGAATGCTCTGAATCAGGGATAGGATCCTTCCATTACCATCACACATTTCTAGAAGGCTTTCCAAACTTCCACTTAGACTGCTAGCAGGCAAAGTATACCATGAGCTCTCTGAGGGGTGGGCCCTGATTGACCAGTTTCCTATTACATATATCTAAATTTATTCCATTTGTTGAGTCTATTTATAAGTTCTGTATATAGCAAATTGAATTTTCATTGTTGTAGAATTTTCCAGTGGTCTCCATGGAGGAATGAGACGGTACTGAATTAAGGAAGAAGTGGTTTAAAATTAAGTACACAAATTGACTCTAACCAAGCTTCCCAGACTAAGAAAAGGAATAATTGCTACCCACAAAGAGGGAGATCCCTTAGAATTCCCTCTGGTGATGGGTGGAACATGCAACCATTAAGGTGAAGTAGAAACAACCTGGTGCCTGGTTCTTTTATGATAGGTATCAGACTAGTGACTGTTAGCATCCATAAGTAAGTGTAATACAAAGTAAAATTTGATATAGGCAAAAAAAAAGTGGTAGAAGGAAAATAAATCTTTCTTATACCTACTGTCCCAATAGGCAAGGTCTTAGTGGAAGATATTTGTCCTTGTTCAAAATGGATACTACTTGGTAAATTCAAAGGATGATTCTTGTCATTTTGCACCATTCTCCTCTTCCAACAGAGGTAGGAAAAAAAATGTGGCTCTGCAGTGAATTTAGAATAAACAAACCTTGTTTAAATGCTAGCTGATGCTTACTATCCCTGTGAGCTAGGGTAGGCCATTTAACTTCCCTGGAACTCAGTTTCCCCATCTGTAAAATGGGAAAATTGGATGAGATGATCTCTAAAGTCATTTCCAGCTCTAAATCTATGATGATTTTGGGTTTCATTAATATGAATCTTTCATTCCAAATGGCCCTTTTTTAAAGGACTGGGGAAATGATTAAACTGAAGGGACTTCCATTACACAGCATTACCCATCCATTGAAAAAAGAGGTCAGAATTCCTTGGGGCTCTAATATGCATCAGCTTTAATTCGGTTCCATCCTCATATGTGCAAGTAAGAAAATGAGATACGTGATATTTGATGCTGTTTTGGAAGCATACGCCCTCATTTTAGTCCCATAATCTTTTGCATTCTTGTAATGGAATTTATATGCTCCAGGAACTCAGTGTTACTATTAAATTATTTGCCTCAAAGTAGGGATGGGAGAGCTGTATTCCTGGATGTTTCCCCTTTTTCTACCATGGTTGTCAAGCAGTTCCTAAAAGGGTTAGATCAATTCCATAGGTAGACCTTTAAGTCCATGGTCACTAAGTGAAGGACATAGAAGGACTAAAAATTTATTTTGTAAAGCACAGGTCCTGTCGGTGATCTTTGTTAATTAGCATAGTTGTTGGATATGACTTTCTTTTAGTTTGTAAAATTTTCTATAAAATCCATTTCCTTGGTCAAAAAAATAGTTGTGCCAGTGTAGCTCCTAATCAGCAGACTCCAGGCAGCCCTTTCAGCTTTTTGTAGAGTCCTATTGTGGCCTCCCCAGTTTTTCATGATAAAAGAGGAAGATTCTAGGACTTTCCCCTCTCCATTTCCTTCCTTTCTGTAGGCTATGTGGAGGGTAGGGGTAGCCATTCTTCTCAGTATTTTGAGAAGATCCAAACTGTGTCACTAGATCCTGTGGGAGATGAAATTCCATTCTCTGATAGTGGCAGAAACTCCCAAGTGACCTCCATAGAGCTGGAGGTCTCATAGTATCATGGGCAAGCAAATAGTTCTCTGGCTGATTCCCTCTTTTGGAACCAAGTGGGTTGGTTCAGTCTATGAAGGCAATGCCCAGGACACTAGATCTGCATGAAATGGATAAGGAGAGGATGGGGTTTACTTGATCAACTTAGGCTATGAGCTTTCTCTTCATGAAGGAATTAACAAATTACATTTCTGAATTGAAATATTTGCTTGCTAGGTATCATTAATTATAGTGTATTGAGCAGAACGCAAATCTTTCCTATCACCTCTTATATATATGGAGGGAGAGTGAAGAGAATTTAGGGCTTAGAAAATGCTGAGTGAGTAAAAAAGTTAACTAGAGTTGCAAGGGACCTCAGAGGCCATCTAACAAACCTCCTCATTTTGCACATGAGTAAACTGAGGCTTAGAGGAGGGGAAGTGATTTGTCCAAGGTCCCACTGGCAAGCATCAAAGGTGGGATGTGAACCCATGTCCTCTGACTCCAGAGTCAGGGTGCTTTGCATTGTATCAGAAGCACATCATTTCAAAATGACTTCAGGACGCAAAACCAGTGGCTCTAAGGGTGAATTAAAACAACTAGAGATCTTGAGACTGGTTGAATGGTCCTTGCTCAAACTTGAAATTTAAAATTAGTTATGTATGAGTAAGAAGTACCAAGAAATTTTATAAGACTATAAGTTACAGATTTGTTGCTGATCTGCATGGGCAGAGAGATTTTCCCATATTGATGAAATCCCAGGTTCAGCCAAAAAAACAACTATAGAACGTACACAAAATGGTGTTTATCTGCCCATGTGATCAATTATTTCATAGGACTGTAGGATTTCTGAATTTTAAGGGGTCTAAGGGTCATTTAACTCTCATGCAGTGTCCACAAGTCCAATCTTTGCTCGAATACAGTTAATGTTTCCTTAGCATCTACTGGTGTAGAACACTGGGTTGGATCCCAGGAAAGATGTGAAATTTAGATAAGACATAGTTAGGATTCTCAAGGAACTTAAAGACTGAGTAGCAAGAGAAGACACAGACTCAATTGTGTTATAATTTTACAAGATAAGTACATCAGAAAGGTGGAAAACAAAATGTTTTTGTGAGGTCTGATATGGAGGATGTTATTAACTAGGCTTGAGTAGTGTGTGCGGCAAAAGAGATTTCATGGAAAGCTTCCTGGACAAGGTGGCATTTCAGTTTGACTTTAAAGGATACGTAGGAATGCAAAAGATAAAAATAGGGAGGGAGAGCCTTTCAATGCACACGGGCCAGCTTAAGCAAAGGCATGGAGATGTGAGAACATGGTGCATTTGGAGCCAGAGAATTATTGTTTTCGGTATACATAACCTGGGTCTCTTTACAGAGGCTTTGGGCACATATAGACTAGGTTCATCTTCTCAATAACACCTGCACTGATTGCTTTGATCCTGCCCACAGATCCTCTTGGAATGTCTGAATTTGATTCAGTTCTAGTTCTTCTCTGGGGATCTTCACACAAGTATCAGGCCAACAAAGCCTGGACATAGAATAAGTTTATTAAAATGCACATAAAGAGCAGTGAAAAGGGCCATGAAACCTCTTCCCCCAACCATGAATTCAGACATCCAATCTCTTGCAATGGTATGACACAATGCAGAATGTGTACCCAAGCAAGTTAGTCTATCAACACATAGATGTCAGTACTGTAGATGTATGACAAGGAGGTGAGCCCAGAATTAAATAGGAAAAACAGAACTGAATTGTGTTTGGGACGCCATACGCAGCACTTTCAAAAATCCCAAGTTGCTCCTTGATACAAAAATCCAATTCATAACTAGAAGTTTCTTCTATTCCTGTGATAACGGGAAAGAATAACATTGCAGGGATTTCTTTCTCCTCATTCTCTCTCTGTTTTGAGGTGATCAGGGTTTAAGGGACTCGCCCAGAGTCACACTGTTGGCAAGTGTCAAGTGGCTGAGGCTGGATTTGAATTCAGGTCCTCCTGACTCTGGGGTCAGTGCTCTACCCACTGTGTCATCTAGCGGCCCTTCCATTCTTATTAAAAAAGTTTTTTTCCCCAGATTTACACACCAACAGAAAAGAAGATAATATTTCTGAATGTATAGCAGAACACAATGAAGATTGTTCTATGTGAAACTATGAATTTTTATTTTACACTGCTTGCTTTTAAAAAGGTATATAATGAATTCTATGCTACTTTTAAAAATTGTCCTATTAGTTTCTGCTCTCTTTTCTCCTTCCTTCTTTGCTTCCTCTTCGGTGCTTAAAAAAATGTTACAATGCTCCTTTTTGCTGTGTGTGTGACATCACTATTTCTACCCCCTTCCCCTAATTAATCAAGAGAAAGAAAGGGTAAAAAAAGAACTCTTGTAACAAGTATAGTCAAGCAAAATGAACCAACACAGTGACTGTGCAAAAATGTGTAACTCTGCACTTGTGCCTGTCATCACTCTGGTGGGTGACATGCCTTATTATAGGTTCTCTAGACACATGGTGGTCAGTGCTCTGATCAGAGTTTTTAAGCCTTTCGAAGTTATTTTTCTTCACAACACTGTTGTCCTTGTATAAACTATTCTCCTGGTTCTGCTAGCTTCACTCTACATCTGTTTATACTATGAAAGATTCTCTGATATCATCTCTTTCATCATTTCTTACTGTGCAGTTAGGTTCCCTTACCTTTATATCTTGTCATTTGTTCAGTCATTCCACAACTTGGTCTAAGGAACCCCTTTGGATTCAAATTCCACCTCCAGCCCCCTCTCCTCATTTTATTTCCCTTTCAGGATCAGGAAGCTTATTTTGCTTATGATTAATTATCCTCACCCCTGTTTGTTTCCCTGTTGAATTGGATGTATTTCTACACTAATCCATGTGTGTGTGTGTGTGTGTGTGTGTGTGTGTGTGTGTGTGTGTGTTCAACTTTCCTTTAACCATTTCAGATACAATTGAGGTTCATCTTATGCCTACTCTCTCCCCCTATTCCTTCTTGTATGTCCTCAAACATTCCAACTATGAGAAATAACAAGTTCTATCCCCTTCTTCCACCTTTCTGCACTAATGTATTCTTCCTTTTACCCTCCCTTTTCTTTCCTCTCTAAAAACCCTCACAAAGAACCAATCTACCTCTAAGACCTCTTTTTCTTATTTTGCTCTCTCAATACTCTTTGAAGACATTACATTTCTGACAGGATAAGTGTTTCTTCTTTCCCTATAAAAATGTTCACACAACTTCAGGCAACTCCTTCCAATTGCTCAAATAAATTTACCTTTCTAAATTTTTGGCAGACTTTCACTCTAGGTTGGGGGACTCTTTTAGACCTTTGGGAAGATTAGATCCCACCTGAGACTAATACCATAGATGACCTTTTCCTGTAATTATCATCCTCTGCCTTTAGGCCACACACCAATCTTTGACATGTGTGGGGCTGCATTAAATTGCCTGTGGCAAATTTGCTTTATCCCCTAAAAGACAGACTGCAGGTTTCTTTCTTCTGGCACTGCTCTCTCTTCCACTCTCTGTTTTTCCCAGCGAGTTATATTTCAAGCTTCTCTTTACAATCACTGAATCTCAGGCTCAAGGGAGATCCCCTAGAAAATTTTCAGTAGCAAAGCCAACATATTTGTTGTGCTTGGCTGGTAAAGGGCCAGCTCATTGTCTGATGCAGGCAGCTGATATACTGGGGAGGCCTGGGCACAGCATGGTACAGAGCCCAGCATTTAGACTTAGGGGACTTGGGTGTCATTTTTATTTCTGCTACTTAAGAGCTGTTAAGCAAGTCGCTTAAGTTCTCTTAGCTTTATTTTCTGTACCTACAGAACAATGGGGAGGGGAACAGGCATTTAAATGCCTACTATGTGTTGGATACTATGCTAACTGCTTTACAAATATTATTTCATTTGATCTTCATAACAACTCCGGGAGGCAGGTGCTGTTATTGTCCCCATTTTAAAATTGAGGAAATTAAGGCAAACAGATATTAAGTGGCTTACCCAGAATCACTCAGCTTGTCAACATCTGAGACCGGATTTGAACTCAGGTCTTCCTGACTCCAGGCTCAGCAATTTGTTCACTGACCCACTTAATTGCTCCAAAGAACATTAGGAGGTGAGAATAAAGGTGAGGTTATAAAACCACACAGAATCCAAACCCAATCTTGGCTCAACCTCTATCCACTAGGCCACCTAGATGACCCCCAAGGTGCTTTTTATTTCTAAACCCTATGATGTCTATGTAGGAAAATTCCTCTTTCAGAAACAGGTTTGTAAAATTTTATATTTGACAAAGACCAAAATTATCTGTTTCAACGCTTTCTTTTTTACACATGGCAACAAGTGCTGGTTCTGTTTTTCTCCATAGATCTAAGGGTAATCTAGTGAGTATGCCCACATTCCATGGGCTGTTACCCCTTAGATACCTCTAAACAAAGGCTCCATGCCATGTAATCTCATTAGACTGAGAGGTGAGCTCATCAATCCCTTTACATAAAGCTGTTGTGTACCATGAAAACAAAGTCTCTTGAGGAATAGCTTGAAATATGCTAATTGAGTTTACCGTGGGGGGGGGAAAAAGCACTTGTTTATGTATTACATTTCATATTTAAAAATACACACACACACACACACACCTCACACATATGCCTCTCCTCCTCCATTGGGGCGGGAGGAAGAAAAAGAAAACCTTTATAACAAATAGTTATTAGTCAAGCAAAATAAATTCCCACATTGACCATGTCCATCTAGTCATCTCTTGAATGAAAGTTTTAAGAATCATCAGTGTCTTCATGTAATCACAGTTATTTAGTACCGAGCTAAGCACTGGGGATACCAAAAAATCTCCCCCTTTCCCCTAGATTCTTTTTTCACATAAAGTCCCTCCTTCTAAGATTGGGTTTGGGTTCAATTTGGGAGCCAGTTTGGGTTCATAATTTCAGTTTCATTCTCAACTCCTCATATTCTTTGGGCCTGGAGTCAGGAAGATTGGTCTTCCTGAGTTCAAATATGTGCTTAGACACCTACTAGCTGTGTGACTCTCTACAAGTCACTGAATCTTGTGTGCCTCAGTTTCCTCGTCTATAAAATGAGCTAGAGAAGGAAATGGCAAACCATTCCAGTATCTGCCAAAAAAACCCCAGTGGCAATTTGGGGGGAGTCAGATATGACTAGACAACAGTAAACCTCACTCTCTTACCTCACACATCTAGTTAGTTGCCAAATTTCTTACCTCCACAATATCTCTCTTAGTCATCCCCTTCTCTTTATTCACATACCTACCACCTTAGTTCAGGCCCTCTTCACTTCTCACCTGGACTATTACTACAGCCTCCTGATTGGTTTCCCTGCCTTAAGGGTCTCACCACTCCAGATCAACTTCCATTCTCTCACCAAAGTGACTTTCCTTAACCACCAATTTGACTATGTCCTTTGGTCAACTGCAGGAGTTACCTATAAACTTTTCTAGTTAGCTTTTAATGTTCTCTATAACCTGTCCCCAACCTATTTTTGCAGAGTCATTGGACATTACTCCCCTCCCACATCCTGTGATTTAGCCAAATTGGCCTTTTCTTTGTTCCTCACATGTAACTTTCCATTTCTCATTACCATGTCTTGGCATTGGACACCTCCCATATCTGTAATATGCTCCCACCTGCTCTTTCTTCAGGATTCAGCTCAAGCACCACTTTCTATATGGAGCTGTTCCTGACTCCTCCAAGTCCTTGTGTCCTCTCCCCCAAATTATCTTGTATTTAATTACTTTGTACTTATTTTCTATTTGTTCTGTGTAGACTTGTTTTCATTCCCATCAGCGTATAGGCTGTTTGCATGTAGGAATAGTTTCACTTATTGTATTTTGATATGTATTCCCAGAACTTAACAGAGTGCCTAGAACATAGCATGCTTTGAACCAACCTAGCTCCTTTGACTATACTATGATGGTTCTATTATTGGAGAATGGATGCTGGTGTTCTTTATTTCATCAATTCCCTGTACATTTTGGATAATAGACTTTTCCAGTTATATTTGATGCAAATGTCTTTCCACTGTACCATTTCTATCTTGATTGATTTGATTTGTGCAAAAGTATTTTTTAATTTACATAGTCAAAATTATCTGTTTTTTATTGCCAGAGTTGTTTTCATTTTAATTTCTCTGATCATTACAGTTTAAACCATTTTTCAGATGAGTATTGAGAACTTGTATTCCTTCTTTTCGGAACTGACTATTGATATTTAATCATTTATCCATCTGAGAATAGGCCTACTTATATAAATCTATATAATTTCCTCATACATATTGGATTGAAAATTTTTTTTATCAGAAATATGCAAGGCAAAGATTTTTCTTTAAACCTAGTCCTTTACCTTTCTCTTTATTCTGATTCATTATTTTTTGTTGTATAAAATTCTTCATTTTTGCATAATAAAAATAAATTGTGTAGCACTCCAGGGTTTAAAAAGCACATTCCTCGCAACAGCATTATGGGGTAGGTATAACAAGTGTTACCATTACACTTACAGCTGAGAAAAATGAGCCTACCACTCACTGAAGGGTCAAAGGGAAATAAAGGACCAGAAAGAAGTGATGTGCCCAAAGAGATAAAGGGAATTAGTGACAGAGTGGAAATAAGAATTTAGCCGCCTAACTCTCAATGCTTACCAGGATAGAATATTTCTTTTCTCACACAAGGCTTGAATGAAAACTGAAGAAAGAAGAGAAATAGTGAGGAATAATGTAAAGGACACTGAACTAAGAGTCAGGACGTGTTAGGTACTACTACTTTTAGTTCTGGCTCTAAATATTTGTGGAAACTCAGCAAGACATTTGATGGTTTGGGGTTCCAGTTTCTTCATTTGTAAACTGGACATGGATGAACTGGATAATCTTGACTCTCCCTTCTAGGTCTAACAGTATGACCCTATTGGTCAGTGCTTGAAAACCTGGCATGAAAACATGTGCAAAACCAAGCCAGATCAGTGTAGCTCTGATTAAGGTCAATCTTAATCATTTCTGTCCCACTCTAGAATGTCCAAATGATTCTATTGGGGACATTGAACAGGATAGCCGACCAGAAGGTCTGGGTCAATGGTATGCTGGACCCTTGAGTGATTGCTGATTGTTGAATTTTCGTTATGAACATTTAACCTCTGAAATTGGCAAACACTACAAACCAAGGCTTGAATTACTGTTTTGTTGATTGTCTAGACTTCACAAAGGGATGGTTTTGTACCTATTTGTTTGTTTGTTGTCTTCCCCATTAGATTGTGAGCTCCTTGAGGTCAGGAACTATCTTTTGCTTCAATTTATATGCCTAGTACTTGGCATAATATAGGTGCTTAATACATGATTATTGACTGACTGGAAGGAAATATCAATAATAGACACTATATTTAAAAATGTGTTATGAATACATTTTTGTGGAAGCTGGTTGTTAAGTATTTGCCAGCACAGTTGGGCTGAGTTACATGTATGTGCCCAGAAGATTCAAGTTCAGAACCCACTCATAGGCTCAGTTGTGTTTCAAAATATTAAAAAAAATAAAATCATGACAATGTCTTAGTCTGAAGTCCTTAGACTCACTGTAGTCAAAGAGTGAATCAGTCTATTCTGAACAGAAGATTCAAATCTATTTGCGGAGAAGACAGCAGTGGATAAGGAAGGGAAACTTATTTCCCAGAAACTAAGAGAGCTGGTCTTATTCCCATAAGAGTGGGAATGTTTTTGTTTAATCTAGTTGAGAGATATGTCATTTTACTCAGAGGCAGTAATGTATACTGGATAGAGAGCTGGTATGGAAGATCAGAGTTCCTATCTCACCTCTGACACATACTGGTTATATAACCCTGGGCAAGTTACCCAACCTCTCAGTGCTCTAGGGCAACTCTCTAAGACCATAAATTGCAGGAACATTGTCAACTTGCATTGGTAGAGGGAGTTTCTTTAACCAGATATTCACTGTAGCAATATCTCACAACTCTGAAGGGTTGGCCACACTGTTTGAAAGTCAAATGTCCGTTTGCCTAAAAGACTATTTTACGCAGAACTCACACAAGACAAGCACTCACACAGAGACCAGAAGAAGAGTATACTCTAAGGTCTCTCTGAAAACTTTGGAAACTATTGTGAGATATGGGAGACACTGGCATGGGACCACCCAGCATGGCATGCCTGCATCAAAGAAGACACTGTGCTCTATGAACAAAGGAAAATTGCGGTAGTTCAAAAGACATGTGAGATGCACAAATTTAGAGACATCTCCACTCCAAATGTTCACATGGATATTCACATGGGCCCAACCTGTGTTAGAGTCTTCTGAGTTCATATTGGTCTGATCAGCCACAGATGGACACATTGTACCTTAATCCTGACTTTGTGATGTCATTTTGGTCATTTTTGAGTCTGAAGGCCAATAACAAATCCCAGTGAAATCACAGGTCCAGTCCTGGCTTATCTCTTTGTTCATCTTTGACTGGCTTAAATCGGGAGTAGTTATCGTGACTCTGAGAACTGGAAGAAACTTCTGAAGCCATCTAACCCATACACCAAAGGAATCCTACGATAATGTACCCTATTTAGTTCTAATTGTTCAGAAGGTTTTTTTTATGACATTAAGCCTAAATTTGTCTTTTCGTAAGTTCTACCTATTGCTCTTAATTACAGAATAAGGCTAAGTTCACTGCCACATGACAATCCTTCAAATACTTGAAGACAACAATCATATTCTCCCAAATCTTCCCTTCTCTAGACTAAACATGTCCAGTTCCTTCAGCTAAGCCTCATATGATATGAATTCAAGGCCTTTTACCATCTTGGTTATGCTTTTCTGAACACTTTCCAGCTTATCAGTGTTCTTCTTAAACGGTGGTGCTCTAAACTGAATGAGCTGCATATTGCAGATGAGGTCTAAAAAAGACCTCAGAGTACAGTGGCACTATCACCTTCCAACTCCTGGAGCCCATGCTCCTCTTAACGTAGCTCACAGTCACATAAAGTTTCTTGGCAGCCATATCTTACATTCACTCATATTGAACTTATACAAACTAAAACCACCCAATTTTTTCCAAAATACCTACTATCTATTCATGTCTCCCCAATCTTACATCTGTGGGGTTTACTTGTTTATTTGGTTTTTTTATCCAGCTGAAAGGCTTTGTCCCTTTTGAATATCATCATATTAGTTTCAGCACAATGTCTCAGTGCTCTATCTGTTGTACCATCTAACTCCATCAGTCTTGTCAGACAAATGCTTTTTTTTTTCTACCCACAGAAATTGTTTCCCTTTGGGTCTTCAGAATTTTATGCTTGAGAATCATCTATCTCTCCTGGGCTGATTTTCCCTGAAGCATTTTAATCAATGGGATCCTACTTATCTTGATCTTTACTCTGGATTTTTTGAAATCTACTTTCCCCAAATTTACTGTGCATGTCATATGCCCAGATTCCCTCTGCTTCCTTATCACAAATTCTAAGATGGAATTTAGTGTTCATAGCCCTACAAGTTCCTATATGTTTCCTATTATTTCTACTAAAGCCACAGTTCCTCCCTATTAGTGAAAATCAGACCCAGAACAGTATTTTCCCCTTCTTTATTCCTCCAGCCTTTGAAGGATAAAATTATCACAAAGGGAAGTGAAGAAGTCATTAGCTGCTCTGCTACTGGCAGAGAGAGAACTCTGGCAGATATCTAAGTAACTGATGAGTTCACAGCGCTGCCACATCATGCCTCTGTTCTAGCTTTGTTATCTGTTTCTCAACTTCCTCATCTATTTCCTTTTGCTGTCCAGGTGGTTTGTAGTAGACACCAATGACAAAATCACTTCTATTTCTCCCTTCTTTGACCTTTACCTGGATACTCTCTGTTATGCTTCTCTACTCTGTGCTCCTGGATTTCCTCATATAAGTAGGCCTTCCTAACATGTCATGGTAATCCAACCATCCCCTTTTAACCTAATTCATTTCTTTTGAATAAAATATACCAAAGCCATAGTTGAAGAGTTAAAGTTAAAGAGAAAATAATTGGTTTCAGGAAGATATTTTCTCCAATGGTGCTCTGGTTTTTAACATTATTATAGTTCTGTTTGGTAAATCAAAATCACAAACTTAAACCATGTACCTGTGTTTTACTTTACTATGGAATTTTACCTTTTGTTTCAAAAATTACTATAAAAAATAGAAATTGATTGGGAGAGAGGGATTCCCAGTTTTCAGGAGAAGCTTTGCCCTTTGGACATCTCTATAAGCAGAAAAAAATTGCATATTCATAAACATCTTTGGTGGATTTGGGTTAAAATTCAGAATGCAGAGTTTTTCCTTATTTTTCAGGCTATACCATCTATTCATTTGCAGGACTGGTCTGTTTAGTATGGTCCAGACTACTTGACAGCCCTGGAAGATCATGATATGTGTTAAATCTCTCCCTTAATTTCTGCCAAGAAAAATCAACCTACTAAAGACCTATCAGAGACAGTACAGGGATGTTGAGTGCAGAAAAAGTTCAGAATCTTGTGGTTGGAGTATTATTTGGGAGTCCCTAGGACAACAAATTTAGAGCTGGAAAAAATCAAGTGTTTATAAAATTCCTTCTGTGGGTCAGGCAGTAGGCTAAGCCCTGGGAATCAGTCAAAAGTAAAAGTATCCCTGCCCTGAAAAAGCTTATATTTAGATAGTAGTGACATTATATACCTAGACAAACATAGACTATATGCAAAATGAATACAGCATAGTGTGAGGCAGAAGGTCACTGTCAAGGGGATGGGGGTGGGGTAAGTAACAGAAAAGACTTCTTATAAAATGTGTCCCCTTGAGCTGAGTTTTGAAGAAAACCAGGGATTCAGAGAAGTGAGGAACGAGAGCATTCCGTGCATGGAGAGAGACAACACACGCAAAGACAAAAAGATGGGAGAGATTTTCAAATCTGGCCCCTCAAATTAAACCTGAGGAAACTGAGATCCATTGCAATGAAGTAACTTGTTCAAGGACACAGAAGTGATACACCAAAGCTGAGGTTTGAGCTTGGATCCTCTGACTCCAAATCTACCACCCTTTCTACTATTTTCTAATGATTACAAGTTCCATTTCTTATATTAGTAGAGAAGGTCCACAAAAGTCAGCAGATAGCAATAAACCTGTGAGAGTCTACAGGAGACCATATGTCAACAATGTGTAGTATGTTATGACTACTTATGTATTGCATAGAAAAGAGCCAGCTGCTACTAGTACATCTGATAGGCAGGACATAAGGATTTGCCATACAGGAAGCAGTCACTTACCTCTTTATGTTCATACCTTTTAAATTTATCTCTACCTCACTTCCTTGTTTTGTCACCCAAGTCCCTAATCTTTCTCCCCCTTGGCCCCCATAAAAATGTCTTACTGACCACTGGTTTATGTATGCTGTTTGTGTTTGATAGGCTCTTGCTTAACAATTCCTTCCATATGTTTGAGTTAGACCTCACTAGAGACCTGTTCTTCATTTTGGGGGGAAACTTTTCATGTTTCAAAGAAGTATCATTTTTTTTTTTAAAGTAAGTTTCAAGGACTGAAAAAGCAAGAAGGTGTAGTAAATACAGCAGTGAAGTAGTGATTATGAACTCTAGATTGTGTTCTTGGGTCCTTTTTCCCTCATTGTTATGTTGTTTTTCTTAGTATATCATAATGGAAATAATTTCTGCTTTCCACTGGGCCTGGAAAACAATATAATAAAGAAATAAAGTGAATTTAGAACACTCTATAACACTCCAAAGTGTTATAGAATTCTTACCAGTCTATTTTTAAAAATTTTCTCTTATTGTAGTTAATATTTGCAGCCTAGAAACCATGGCAACTTTATTTGCATGTATTTCTTAAGCCTGGGAATGTGCCTAGTACTTGAACCTAGGATGGAAAAATACTCTGCAGGTAAATACTACCTTCACTGGGTTGTGTTCAAAGCAAGTTCTCTTTGTATGTGATTCTTAGCCTTATTAAAGTCACAAACTCCCCTGGTTTCTTAACTCTATCAAGAGTTCCCACGCATGTCAAACAAACATTTGGTGCCACTCAAATCTGTACCTCTGAGTTTATAAACACTTCAGATAACTCTTTTCATCTCACCAGTAAACTCTATCTATTCTACTAATCTATGTAGTTCTCTGGACTTAAAGGTTTCCTCCAGAGTAAATCCCTTTCCCCTAGACATATATAATAGTAAAGGGCAAAGTTTGAGTTTTCTCCTCTACATATTGCTTCTGTCTCTTTCTTGCCTGGTCCCAGAAAGCTTCTCCAGAGAATTGGGTAGTAAACTTAGCGTTGTCTAGAAATTCCTCTCTCTCTCTTCAGAATACTTAGTTCAAGGCTTCTCAACCATTCTCTTTGTACCTAGTCTGCAGATTTCTCCATCCCAAGAACTATATGATCCCTTCTCTAGGATCTTTTTCATTACTCTTCTTTACATTGTTTCTACTACTCTTTAGGGCCAAGAGATTCTGTTCATGTGTGTGACAGAAGCTAAATGAAAAACTAGACTGTCACCTTCCCCTAGTGATCTATCTGCTTTCATTGGCAGCACATATCATCCTCCCTCCATCTGTGTTTCTTTACTCTGGTCTCTGTCTGTTTTTCAGACCTGTGTCTGTTCATTTTTAAAAGACAAGTCCAGAGATTAAACTCAGATATATTCTAGCCGCAACTCAATCAATCATCTCCAGACTCTTTGTACTCCGTCTAAGGCACATGATCCAAACCCTTAACATATTATCAATGTGGATTCTCAAACCTCATCTAGGGAAGTATGTTCAAAAAAAGAGTGTAAACCTTATTCTTGTCAAGTTAACCAGGCTACTTTTGGTCATACACTCTACCCATAAAAATATATTCTTTATAGCAACAGCACAAAATATTTAACTACTCTCTGATTAGTTACAGACACAAGCAGGACAAATTTAAATCAAAATGTAATCTAGAGCAATTAAAAAAAATACAAAGACCTAGCTTCAAGTTAAGTTCTGCATGTTCTCTCACTAGATTTCAAACTGTTAGCAGTCTCTACTTATCCTTACTTGCCAGATCTAAGTAGCAATTCACCTTGACCCTCTTTCTAAGAGTCAGAAATCTTCAAGACTCTTACACTGCTTTGGGGCTTGATAAATAATCTTTATATATGTACTTGCCTTTAACTAGTTACTTGCCATGATAAGGAAGAAGGAAACAATTTGCACACTTGGTTTTCCAAGCTGACTCAAGAATCTAGATTTATTTGATGATTCTCTTTCACAATAAGAACAGAAAGTCTCTTTAGGCTCTGCCTCTTCATAGCCAGCGAGGACACCAAAAGACATGGAGTCACACATTGCTTCTCATTTCCCTGTGGCTCCTTTTTTTTTCCTAATAAAGAAAAGGTTTCTAGGGCAAAACTCCATAGTAACTACTCCAGCTCCCTCACTTTCTTCCCTGTTCCTTATCATTATTTCATTTATAGTGTAAGACAGTTCAGTGCCAGCAGCACCCAAGACATTTTAGATTCTCCTTCTTGCTTAAAGCAGCTGAGATCTTTTTCCTTTAGAGCATTAAAAAAAAAAATCACATTTATATAAAATAGAACTTGCTGTTAGAATCAGAGCTATTCCAGGGGAAGCTGGTTTCCTCCACCTAAATAAAATATTTTCTCTGGTCTTTCCTGCAAGTAAGTCTACATAAACCAAACCTCTGAAGAAAATGCCTCTACTGAGCCACAGAATTAGCAGGGAGTGTTTTGACTTGATTTTTCAATAGTGATGCTCAGTTATATTGAGACACATGCAGACTCTTTTCCAGATTTTTCCAACACTTAGAAAATTGTTATCACTTCATAAATATTATTTATCCTATTTTTTGTTATGTATGCCTTTGTCTATCAGTCTGTCTCTGTTAATCTATTTATTTTTCTGTCCTTCCATCCCTTCAGCTTTCTGCTTCTTTGTCTGTATAGAGAGAAAAGTAGCTAAGTGGCACAGTGGATAGACTCAGCAAGATCTGAATTGAAATCCAACCTCAGATACTTACTGGCTGTGTGACTATGAGAAAGTCACTTGACCTCTCTCTGCTTCAGTTTCCTCAACTGCAAAATAGGGATCATAATAGCACCTACTTCAAAGAGTTATGGATATCAAATGAGAAATTTGTAAAGTGCTTGGCACAGTGGCTGCCACATTTTTTTTGTTTGATTTTTTTTTAGTCATGTTTGATTCTTTGTGACTTCATTTGGGGTTTTCTTGGCAAAGATGTTCTCCAACTCATTTTACAAATGAGGAAACCAAGGCAAACAGGGTTAAGTGATTTGCCCAGGGTCACACAACTAATAAGTGTCTGAAACTGGATCTGAACTCAGGAAGATGAGCCTTCCTGATACCAGGCTGGGCATTCCATCCCCTGTGCCACCTAGCTACTCTCCTGCCACATGGTAGGTGCTTTAAAAATGCTTATTTCCTTTCCCCCAGGCTATCCCATCATTCTAAGCAGTATGCATAATGCGAAGACTACCTGGGTTAGGAATATAATTATGGTTGTGGAGCAAAATATGGAGAGATCAAACCAGCTTTAACAGAACAATGTTTTGCCCATCGGAGTTATTCAGTTCAATTAAATAGAGAACAGTCTTCTAGGGTTTTATTTAATAGCAGTCCTTCAACTCCTCAGGAGTCATGGATTTAAAGATAAATGTGTCAGCCTTTTGCCTTCCTAAACCTAGTCCTAGTCCTAAATTAATAATTATTACTTCCTAGTCTTAACTTCTCTTACTGTCCTTCATCAGGGATAGTTCACTTTTCTATAATCATTCCCATCCTGTTTCCCTGGATCTACTCCAGTTTCCCAATATCCTTTTGAAAGGCAGAAGGTCAAAATGGACCCAGTGCCCTACAGAGGACCTATCACTTACTTGCCGAGTACTGGTTCAGGATTCCTAAATAGTCACCCCATGATGTCTTCACTGAAGGTTTTCTTGACCTTAGGACTTTCTTTGTCTAATCCCTTTAACAACCCCTGCCCCTCCCCCCCCCCCAGCTGATTCTTCTCCCTGGGGCTTAAACAGTAGAATTGTTCCTTTTGGTATAGTAGAACAATGATCAACAAAGTGTACAAAAATAACTTCCACTTTCCTTCTTCGGAGGGGAGAAGGGATGGCAAAGTGTTTCCTTCAGGGTGTTCAAATGAATGTTTCAGGCATGGTGTATTTCTTGGAGATTAACGACCGTCTGGAACAGCTGAGGGCTTGATGAGTCCCCAGAGAACTACTCATTTCTCCTGGAATGTCTTGTACTGAGTGGGTTAGGCCTATAGGCCTTTTATTTTGGGAAAGGAAGTCATGAAACGCTGAAAAATAATGTTGTAATTTATTGTATTTATTTAGCATTAATCTCTGAGAAACTTAGTGTGCTCATGGGAGGTGGTTCTGCAGCCCACATAACATCTTAAGGGGGAGTCAGTCCTGACACTTAACTGCAGAAGGCTTGAGGCGAAGAGCAGGGAGAGACTTTTAACCCAAGTCTAAAAAGGAAAGTCAGGGCGGAAATAATTTTCTGCCTCCTAATCCAGTGCTTTTGATGTTTCCTCCTTTTTTTCCCTTATGCGTCTTCTCTCTTTTGCGTTATAGGTCTAGTCAAAATATTATGGAAAATGTAAAGTAATGACTATTGATTTGTTCAAAATGGGAATTGCTAACCTTTTTTTGTGTCCTGGACCTCTTTGCCAATCTGGTAAAGACAAGAACCTCTTCTCAGAATTATGTTTTTAAATGAATGAAATAGAAATTACAAAGGAAAAACAATTATGTTGAAATATAATTAGCAAAATATACTTTTTGAAGTTCACAAACGCCAGATTAAGAACTCTGAATTTAAAAGTTATTCTGTTTGTTCAAACAATATTTTAGAGAGTTCTAAAGGAAAAATGATAACTTATTTTTCTCAATGTTGGCCAAACAGTCTACAGTCTTTGGGGCTAGGCCCAACTCAGGGTGCTCTGGGAATTTCAGTTTGGGATTGGAGCAAAATGAGATGCTGGTAGGCCATGTAACATTTGACAAAAGAAGTTTGCCTAACAAGAATAGAAAAGACATCCATCAAAGTATAGCAGTGATTAATTTGGTTGTAACTCTCTGCACTAGACATTTGCCATGCTAGTTCAACAGATCAGAAGAACATGCCAAATTTAAGGAAGGTTGGACTCCTCATGCCTTGGGCTTTTCTACCTAGGTACCAGGAAGCTAATTCAATGGTTTGATTTAGTCCCCTTAACCAATTAAGCATGAAAGGTGATTTCATTGTTTTTTAGGGAAAAACTAGCCTAGTCTACTGATAGCAGATAGATGGTGTTCCTAGCTTTTTGTCTCTGTTTCTTTTTAGTTTCTATCTCTCTTAATCTCCTCTATGCCTCTCTGTCTTTCTGTCTCTCTTACACAGACATACACATACATTCACTTATACATGCCTTCCCATGCTCAATGTATTAAGTTTTGTTGTTGCTTCATTTTATATATCACAGGAACCCAGGCTAATGCTTCGACTGTCCATCTATAACAACTCACTTTGGGAGTATTTGCTGTTTTATTTGAATTCCTTATTATTTTCCTCATTCTACTTTAATTCAATGTTCTTTTGCATGGCTTTGATGTCACAAAACAATGAAAATTGATTCTGTCTGGTCAGAGAGGAGTTTCGGAAGAAAGGGGTTGGGAGACAGTGGTTTGGGATGACCCAGATGGGTCCTAAGAACCTCAATGCAGCAGTGAATCAAGGTGTGCCAATGTTTTCCCCCTAGTATTACATGGCTACGGAATACTACAATTTTCGAAGCATCAGAGCTGTAGATCCAAAAGTCCGCGAACGGGCAGGTTCTGAGAAGAAATAGACATTAGTATTTCCAGTGATGATCAACATGAAGGATATATCATAAAGGATATCATCCAAGAAATGTGTAATTGGAAAAAAGAGATGGACCAGTTAAGTACTGAAAGTGAGTTTGATCCAAAAACTCTGGAAAGCAATATAGAATTATGCAAATAAAGGGGCTGCAATGACCCTTCTCCTTGCCCTGTAGAAATCACTGCTAAGTATGTACCTCAGGGAGATCACTGACAAAAAGAAGGCTCTCCTTATATACCATAATATTCTAACAATACCAATTTTTTTAAATAACTAGAAACAGAATGGGATGCCCAGAGATCGAGGAATGGTTGGACACATTGTGGTACATGAGTGTAATAGAATGTTATTGTTCTGTAAGAAACAACAAACATGTTGAAGTCAGAGAAACAGAACTGATGCAAAGTGAACTGAGCAGAACCAGGAAAACAATCCAGGCAATGATTGCATCAGTGCAAACAGAAAGAACAACCACCACAAAACTACTAGAAGTCACTGTTGCAAAATTGTAAAGAACAAGTTAGAATAGGAGTTATGAGGTGGAGAAGGGTCCACAGGTATGGAATGCTGCATCAACATCAGGTTTTTCTACATTTATCTTTTTTGCTAACTTTTTCTCTTTCTCTTTTTTAAATTTTAACAAAGTTTAAGGGATGACTCTCTAGGGGAAAGAAAGAGGAAAAATAAAGGGGGAAATCTAGGTGGTATAAAAACAAAAGATAGCAATAAAAATCTATTTCAGATAAAAAATAAAATGAGAACTATAATATTTTTATTGGTACAAATTTGAACATGCAATAAAAAAAATTGTAAAGCTAAAAGAAAGTAAGGAGTTACAGATTAACAGTCTGAATGTTACACCGATACCCATGAGATATAAAAATCTAGAGGAAGGCTTCCAGATTTGAATATAGAAGGAAAACCTTGAGTCTGCCCTTGTACAGTCACTCCTTCTGTTACACTAGAACTGATGGATAGTGGGAGGTGGAAGGAAAACCTCTTATCACTCCATCCATTGTCACTTCCTCCTTTGCTAGCTCCAGCTCTCCCACCACAAACCTTACTGTGTATCAATCTCTTGCCATACTCCCTTCCCCCATTTAACCTCCATCAGGCACAATGCAAAAGCCTTCATCCCAAGCACAGCACCCACTGCGTAGCTGGCACAATCTCTACGTTTGAATGCCAGGCATTCTGGAACTTCTGGGCAATGAAGTAGTACTGGGAGTGTCCTTCACTGGCAGGGGCAATCTCTGCTGACCCTATAATGGGTTTTACAAAGATAGATTTTTGTGTTCAGGATAGAAAACAAAACAATACAAAAATATGGCAAAAGCCAGAAAAGCTTATAAAATGTGAAAACTTGTAAAGCTAACATAAATAAATTCCTGTACTACGTATTTTAAGCCTCAGGGAGTTGGAATGGTTGAGAAATGTTAGCTGAGTGAGCTAATAATTTGGTTGCTAAGAACTTTTTTTTCTGATTGGAAGGAAATCAAAGTTGGACATACACTTTACACATATAGATCAAAATGATGCCCCTTTCCCTATTTTTATTTCTGCTCTGGAAGAGGAAAGTGAAGGAACAGGAAGAATAGAGGGAGAGAAGTTTAATGCCTTCCTTGGAATTAATAACAACAAAAACTCTTTCAGTAGAAGAATTATGTTGTGGGAACCAAGCACTAGTGGGAAGGAGACACTTCATTAACTCCCAGTTAACTCAGGCAGTTGGAGAAAGTACTGTAATGGCTCCTAAAAGCCATAGCTAGAGGCTATGCAAAGACTAAATGGGGGTGGGGGTGTTTCTAACATTTAAGAACAATGCAGGTGACAGAGAGAAAAGTTTTCTTTAGTTGTAGAAAGGAAAGGCAATTGTAAGTTGACCCATGATCCTTAACAGTTGAACTGAGTGTGTCAAGACACTTCGTGGCATTAAACCTTCTGCTCTCCAGAAACACACTGATAGAACCTTCACCTGACATATTAATTCCTTGCCATAAACCTTTGATACAGGCACAGTTGGATACTATAGTTCCCTGAACTAGCTTTCTCAGACACACACATGCTCTTTTCAAGGTGGAGTTTAGCCAAAGGATTTCAGAGTCTCAGTGTTTAAAAAAAATATAAAAGGACCCATAGAATATATGCAGAGCTGTTTTGCTTATTTCTGTCTAGTACTAAGTGACTTGAGTGACTTGGGCTCTAGGGATGACAAAACAATCTCCTTATTGACTTCTAAACAAGAAGAACTGCTGGCTTACTCTCTGCTCATCTGAGTTCCCAAATATCCTGTCAGAATTATTCAAGGCTTTCCTAAGAGGAGAGAGGAAAGGCCACCTTTCCCTCCTCCTGGAGACATGTCTATTGTTCCCACATGACAGACTGGGAAGGACTTAGCTAAGCAAGTTGGAGCCTGTACCCCTGGATTCTTCTTCTGCTTTATGTTACCTTGTCTGATTGTAGATAACAGGACACCAATCTTGGGTATGCACAGAATTTTGAGTTTGAGAGGTCCAGAGTTCCCAGGTTTACAGTTTGATGTCAAAGGCACTTTAAGAGGAATCCCTAGAAAGTATTCTCACATTTCTAGGAGAAGATGACCATGGAGGAACCCTAAGCTCTAATCTGGCTTGCAAGAAGATATGGACCTGAAGAGAACTGTTTAGACAGTACAGAGGCCGGGTGAAATGTAACTATGACTAGTATATAAAGCATTTATTAAGGGATTATTATGTCAGGAAATGTACTAAGTGCTGGGAATACAAAAACAATGAAACAAGATGGTGCCTCTTCTCAAGGAGCTTACCCTCTAATAGAGAAAGATAACACATAAAGGGGAAGGTGATATACCTCTATACCAGCTGCCTTACCCCCTAAGAATGATCCCATTTTTTTGCCTGGAATGGCCAGATCATCAAAAGTCCCAGTCTCTCTCTTCACTTCACTCTTGGTTGACTCTCTAGTGGGCTCCACTTCCACAATGACTGCCTTGCCCAACTTGATGATTAGTGAGTCCTTGTCTGGAACTGCCATATCATCAGAAGTCATTGTTATGGGGTAAGGCAGCTGTTGCAGAGGTAGAGCAGAATGGAGAGTTTTACTGGGAAGGAAATGAGACTTTTCAGAAGTCCCATGAACTGGGAGAACTTCATGTTCCTATGTTTAAGTATTAGCCTCTCAGGAAAATAGAAAAGCTGTTATTACTGCTGATTATCTAAGTTTTTCAAATATGCTGGCATTTAACATTTTGTGTTTAACATTTCTTCTTGTGCAGAGTAAATAAATGCCTGTCTCATATTCTATCGTACATTGAAAGTACCTTTCTATTCCATGTTTTGGGGAAACCTAGGTTGGAGCCAAAAACAAAGCTTTAAGCAAGTCCCCCCTCCTCCCTTCTTCCACCCAGGGCTCTGGGTTGAAGGTGCAAAGAGCTAAAAGTGTGAGAACAAGAGCTTAGCCACTTTTATTAGAGGCCCAGCTTCAGATCAGAGGGGTCCCTTAATGGAGAAGGAAAAGCTGCCAAGTCCTAACCCATAGGGTCCGGCAGCAGTTAGAATTACTGACTATATAAGGAAATCTAATCTTTGATTCCTCTCTCTGGGACCTTTTCGAACCATCAGAAGAGTCTGGGAGCTGATGAGCTAGGAGATATGAAAGTTATCTTTCTCTCGGGGCTTTCAAAGACGTCCAGAGGCATAGTCATTGAGCAATTAATAATTAATAATAATAGCTAAAATTCATACAAGGCTTACTTTGTACTAGGCACTGTGCTAAGTGCTTTACAATTATTATCTCATCTGATCCTTACAAACAACCCATTTGATCCAGCACAATGAATAATTATTCCCATTTATTATCATCCCCATTTTACAGATAGGAAACCGAGGTTAACACTTAACAGAGGTTAAATGACTTGCCTTGGGTCACACAGTTG
Source organism: Notamacropus eugenii (assembly GCF_028372415.1). Taxonomy (NCBI): domain Eukaryota; kingdom Metazoa; phylum Chordata; class Mammalia; order Diprotodontia; family Macropodidae; genus Notamacropus; species Notamacropus eugenii. Next base: position 209,279,949 of record NC_092875.1, read on the forward strand.
AGAAGTATCTGAAGTCAGGTTTTAGCTCAGTCTTCCTGACTCTAGGCCTAGTGTTTTGTCCGCTCCATCAATTAAAAGCTAGTGGCACTCATAGTAGGTACTATTACTATTTGTGTAAGGACAAAATGTCAGAGTTTCATGTAGCCAAAGAAACCCAAATCAAGACTATTACCCATGTGGCTTTGGAAAATCACTCAATGACACTTGAGTCTCAATTTTCTCATCTGCAAAATGAGGAGGTTGAACTATATAACCTTTAAGACCCCCTTCAACCTCTAAATCTATCAACCTAGTCAATATGTGCATGTGGGTACCCTAGAGAGCTCAGGTCAAGGAAGGAGTGGTACTGGTTGATGGCGTGTGTGTGTGTGTGTGTGTGTGTGTGTGTGTGTCCAGAGAAGACAGTTTGTCCCCTTTCTTCCCTTTCAACATCAGAACTGGCATGATTGTACAGCTACGTTGTATAGTTATGCATTTCCTTCTAATATTTGGTTATTAGTATTCTGTCCCTCTTTATCCATTTCCATTAATGTATTTAGTTAAGTAACAGTATTCTTTTAAAAAATTCTACTTTGTTGAATGAATACCCGTGAATAATGTATGATTGATGAGAAGGAAATGCATCAACCCAGACATTTGGTAGAGAACAAACAGGACTGAGGGAATGTAGCAAAAGCCACAGCCACCCTGGGGATCATCCCCAGCAGGGGTCATCATTAAGGATCCTCGGGCAAAGGGAGCAGATTAAAGAAGATGGATCACAGCCACAAGATGAAAGTGGAGCCTACCCTGAAAGGACAAGTATGAGAGGCAGTTCCCAAAGAGGTTAAGGACTGAGAGAGTATGAACATGAAAGCACATGAAAGAAGTAAAGTAGAAGCCAGGAGAGAGCTTCTCTAGATGTTAATCATCTATCTCTACTGTCATTTAGGTCCACCCACTTAGAATCATTAAAAAAAAAAAAGCAGCCCCATGATCTTGATCACATGGCCCTAAATTTCCATAACAGAGTCATCTCAAGAGAGATGGGAACTACTGCTTATGTGACCCTGGACAAGTCACTTAACCCCATTGCTGAGAGAGAGTGAGAGAGAGAGACAGAGAGAAAGAGAGATAGATAGATAGAGAGAGAGAGAGAGAGAGAGAGAGAGAGAGAGAAGGAGGGAGGGGAGCTCTCAAGAGTCAAATTATTTTTATCAATTAAATTTTATTTTATTTTCTGATCTACATTCTTTCTTCCACATCCCCTCTCCCCACTCCCAAGAAAAACAAAACCCCTGTTACAAACATATATAGTCAAACAAAAGATATCCGTGCCCCTCAAAATATATCTCCAGTTGTTCTCTGAGTTCGCCTCCTCTATCAGGAGATGGGTAAATATGCCTCATTTTGAGTCTCTTGAACTGTGACTAGTCATTGTGCTGATCAGTTTCTATGTCTTTCAAAGTTGTTTATTATTGCTGTTATTGTATAAATTACTCTCCTCGTTCTGTTCACTTAACTCTGCATCATTTCATAAACATATTCCCATGTTTTTCTGAAACTATCACTTTGTCATTTCTTATAATAAAATAGTATTTCTTTTTGTTTTTTTCTATTCATTTATTTATTTCACTTTTAACATTCATTTTCACAGAATTTTTGGGCTCCAAATTTTCTCCTCCCTTGTCCCCTCCCCCCACCCCAAAACACCGAGCATTCCAATTGCCCCCATCACCACTCCGCTCTTTCCTCCATCATTCCTCTCTGCCCTTGTCTCCATCCTCTCCTCTGTCCTGTTGGACCAAATAACTTTCTATACCCCTTTACCTGTATTTCTTATTTCCTAGCGGCAAGAAAAGTACTTGACAGTTATTCCTAAAACTTTGAGTTCCAACTTCTTTTCCTCCCTCCCTAAAATAGTATTTCATTACACCATAACTTGTTCAGTCACTCCCCAATTGATGGGTACCACCTTGGTTTCCAATTCTTTGCCAGTGAAGGATCAGGGACCCCTCAAGGACCAGAGTACAGGAGAGGAGAGTCTGGAATGAATTCATGGATTCAAGCATTCTTTAAGTCAAGGTGGCAAAGGCTTTTTGCAATGCCAATATGGTGGGCAGAGATTCTTAAGGAATTTGCCACTTAACTGGAATGATGCTCAAGCTTATATAGGAAAACTAGTGGATTATCTAGCAAATATGCTAATTAGATGATAACTTACAACTTGGTTGTAGGGGGAAAGGGTTTCTAAAGAGTATATTTTTGGTCTGTTACATCTGTAGCAAGCTAGCTTTGAGAGCTGATGTCTATAGCTTGACCTCTGGGCTGAATATGATAACTTTGGGAATCAATACCTGATAATTCTGTGGTTACAAAATAGTCCTGTTTTTACAGTAGAATTTTTTTAGACGTCAGATTATTCTTGTGATGGGGGAAGATAGTTTGTCTTACTGGGACCTACTCATGAGTTATTGCTGGGCATAGTCTCCTTGGGCTGGGGAGAAAACTGTCAAGGATAGTGTTTTGAAGTTAGGGAGAAATGAGATCTGGGAATTGGGGTCCAAGCACCCAAGCATTCCTTCACCACCATGAAAGAAGCTTTAGAGTCACATTCTAATTCAAACACAAATAATTCTATTGAGGAAGAAAAAGGGAAAGATCTCTAAGGAGACAGATTTGGATCTCATCAACACACTAAGATGGGAAAAAAACCATTTCTAGATGATTATCAAAGCAAGGACAGATAACTAAAAATGTTAGGAAAAGTCGGCATGGTACTAGAAGGATGTCAGGAATGATGAAGCTAGGAATGAGCTTATAGTGAGTACTAAGGACAACAAAAAGGACCTTTAAATTTCTTTTGTAATCAAGAGGAAGATCAAAGAGAAAGGACCATTTCTGGGAGGAGTTAGGGGCTATGGTATAATGATAAGTGGAAGATGGTGAATCAAAGGTAAGACTTCACAATTCCTACTGTATACTTGTTTTTTCTACTTGGAAGAATGATCTTAAGGCTGTGGAAACTTCCAACAAAAATGGTGAGTGGAATTGAAACCCCAGATAAGTACTCTCTTTTTTAAAAATTATTTTTATTTTGTTAAATATTTCTCAATTACATGTAAAAAAATTTAACAATCTTTTAAAAAAATTTTGAGTTACAAATTCTTTCCTTCACTCCCATCTCTCCCCCTTACACTTTGAGAGGACAAATAATTTGGCATCGATTATACATGTGAAGTCGTTCAAAACATATTTCCATATTAGTCATGGTGTGAAAGAAAATGCAAACAATATTAAACAACAAAGATAAAGAAAGGAAAAAAGTATTCCTCACTGCATTCAGAGTTCATCAGTTCTCTGTCTAGAGGTGGATAGCATTTTTCATCACAGGTTCTTCGAACTTGTCTTGAACCATTGTCATGATCAGAGTAGCTAAGTCTTTCACAGCTAATCACAGGATAAGTATTCTCACTAAATTCAACTCCAGATAAACTATATCCCAAAATACTGACAAGATTTACAGTCAGTCGATAAACATGTAGTAAGTGCTTACTATGTGTCAGGCACTATGCTAAGAGATATGTATGGGATACAAAGAAAGACAAAAGAGGAGATCGAAATCTAATGGGGGAGACAAAATACAAACAACCATATAAAAATGATCTGTATATACAAGATAAATAGGAAATAACCAACAGAGGAAAGGCACTAGAATTAAGAGGAACTGGGAAAGGTTTCCTATAGGATGTGAGATTTTAGCTGGGACTTCAAAGAAGCCAGGGAAGCATGGGAGCGAAGATGAGGAGGCATTTCACGTATGAGGAGATGGCTGGTAGAAATGCCTTGAACTGGCAGATCATGTGTCTTATTCTAAGAACAGAAAGTAAGCCAGTGTCCTTAGATTCTTCAGTCCATGGACACCACAGGGTATGAGATATCAGAACATTAGAGAGGTGTTAGGGTGGGGGTGGGGGATAAGGAGGTAGGCTATGAAGGACTTTAAAGCACCAAACAGGATTTTGTATTTTATCCTAGAGGTGAAAGGGAGGGGCTGAATTTATTGAGTGAAGGGAAAGAGTGAGACATGGTTGTTGGGACTGGAAGCTCAATTCCGTGTGGACAGTCTGGGGCAGGTAAAGGTGGGAGCTTCTAAATCTTAGAGCTCTCACGAGACCCCCCCAGGAAACGGCAGGGGATCGAGGTGAACCGAGGTATCTCGAGTAATTCCGCCTCTTCCCGTGAGAAACGTGATGGGAGAGAGATCTCCCCATCCTCGAGATTGTCCCGGATCTGGGCACACCTAGTTACCTAACAGCACGGTATTCAGATGCAAACTATGCGGCTGAAGGTTAAGTAGGATTGAGGAAGCCTGAAAGCTCTCTTAGCACGTGAGGAGCCAAGAGGACAGTAGGCTCCGCTTCTCTTCTTTCCTCTCTCCCCTCCCCCTCTCTCCCCGCTTGTACTTCTACTTCCAATCCCTTAAGATCTTAGCCTCCTTAGGAAATCTCCCCCTCTTCCTCCTAAGGAAGATCCTCCTGCACTTGTAACCGAGACCCTGAAATAAAGCTCAACCCTTGTTCGACTCTGGAACGTCCTTTCTCTCATATGAGCATCCGGTTTTGGCCAACCGAAGACCTCGGAGGTGAGGTAAGAAGACTTGGGTAGCCCACACAGGCCTCTAGGCCTGGCACATGGTCAGACTTGTGCTTTAGGAAAATCACTTTGGTGACTTGATGATGTTATTAGGCTAGTATTTCAAGGGAAAGTCATCAGTGAATTATATAATTGGATTTTAAATATCTGAGAAAACTTCTCATGCTACTGTGGGCAAGATGAAGAGAAGCGGATTAAATATTCGTACAGTTGAACTGATCAAAGAATGGTGGTAATGGAGTGATTAATGGAAAGCCAATGCCCTGGTCCTGTATTTTATATATGTATATTTTTAAATAGTATTTTTCCCAATTGCATGTAAAGACAATTTTTTTTTAACTTTTAACATTTATTTTCACAAAATTTTGGGTTACAAATTTTCTCCCCTTTTATCCCCTCCCCCCCCCAAACCCAAGCATTCTAATTGCCCCTGTGACCAATCTGCTCTCTCCTCTATCCTCCCTCTCTGCCCTTGTCTCCATCTTCTCTTTTGTCCTGTAGGGCCAGATAGCTTTCTTGACCTCTTAACCTGTATTTCTTATTTCCCAGTGGTAAGAACATTACATTTGATCCTAACACTTTGAGTTCCAACTTCTTTAGCTCCCTCCCTCTCCACCCCTTCCCCTTGGAAGACAAGCAATTCAATATAGGCCAAATCTGTGTAGTTTTGCAAATGATTTCCATACTAGTTGTGTTATATAGGACTAACTATATTTCCCTCCATCCTATCCTGTCCCCCATTACTTCTATTCTCTTATGATCTTTTCCCTCCCCATGAGTGTCGACCTCGGATTGCATTCTCCTCCCCATGCCCTCCCTTCCATCCTCCCCCCGACCCCGCTTGTGCCCCTGTCCCCCACTCTCCTGTATTATGAGATAGGTTTTCCTATCAAAATGAGTGTGCATTTTATTCTTTGCTTTAGTGGAATGTGATGAGATAGACCTCATGTTTTTCTCTTGCCTCCCCTCTTTATCCCTCCACTAATAAGTCTTTTGCTTGCCTCTTTTATGAGAGATAATTTGCCCCATTCAACTTCTCCCTTTCTCCTCCCAATATTTCTTTCTCACTGCTTGATTTCATTTTTTTTTTAAGATATGATCCCATCCTCTTCAATTCACTCTGTGCACTCTGTCTCTATGTATGTGTGCGTGTGTGCATGTGTGTGTGTGTGTACTCCCACCCAGTACCCAGATACTGAAATGTTTCAAGAGTTACAAATATGGTCTTTCCATGTAGGAATGTAAACAGTTCAACTTTAGTAAGTCCCTTATGACTTCTCTTTGCTGTTCACCTTTTCATGGTTCTCTTCATTCTTGTGTTTGAAAGTCAAATTTTCTTTTCAGCTCTGGTCTTTTCATCAAGAAAACCTGAAAATCCTCCATTTCATTGAAAGACCATTTTTTCTCCTGAAGTATTATACTCAGTTTTGCTGGGTAGGTGATTCTTGGTTTTAGTCCTAGTTCCTTTGACTTCTGGAATATCCTATTCCATTCCCTTCGATCCCTTAATGTAGAGGGTGCTAGATCTTGTGTTATCCTGATTGTATTTCCACAATACTTGAATTGTTTCTTTCTAGCTGCTTGCAATATTTTCTCTTTCACCTGGGAATTCTGGAATTTGGCCACAATGTTCCTAGGAGTTTCTCTTTTTGGATCTCTTTCAGGTGGTGTTCTGTGGATTCCTTGATTATTTATTTTGCCCTCTGGTTCTAGAATCTCAGGGCAGTTTTCCTTGATAATTTCATGGAAGATGATGTCTAGGCTCTTCTTTTGATCATGGTTTTCAGGTAGTCCCAGAATTTTTACATTGTCTCTCCTGAATCTATTTTCCAGGTCAGTTGTTTTTCCAATAAGATATTTCACATTATCTTCCATTTTTCCAATCTTCTCGCTATGTTCTGTGATATCTGTCTTTCTCACAAAGTCCTTAGCGTCCATCTGTGCCATTCTAGTTTTGAAAGAACTATTTTCTTCAGTGAGCTTTTGAATCTCCTTTTCCATTTGGCTAATTCTGCTTTTGAAAGCATTCTTCTCCTCATTGGCCTTTTGAACCTCTTTTGCCAATTGAGTTAGGCTAGTTTTCAAGGTGTTAATTTCTTCAACATTTTTTTGGTTCTCCTTTAGCAGGGAGCTGATCTGCTTTTCATGCTTCTCTTTCATCCCTCTCATTTCTCTTCCCAGTTTTTCCTCCACCTCTCTAACTTGATTTTCAAAATTCTTTTTGAGCTCTTCCATGGCCTGAGCCCATTGGGTGGGCTGGGACACAGAATCCTTGATTTCTGTGTCTTTGCCTGATGGTAAGCATTGTTCTTCCTCGTCAGAAAGGAAGGGAGGAAGTGTCTTTTCTCCGATAAAGTGCCCTTCAATAGTTTTATTTCTTTTCCCTTTTCTGGGCATTCTCCCCAGCCAATGACTTGACCTCTGAATATTCTCCTCACACCCACCTCGCCTCCTGGTCCTCCCAGCCAGCGTTTGGGGACTGGGATTCAAATGCTGCTTCCCGCCTTAGGGCTTTTGGCGGGGGCAGGGCTGCTATTCAGTGTGAGAATTAAGTTCAGATGGTCAGGTCGGGGCAGGGCTGCCTCTCAGGCTCAGTTCCCTCAGGGGGTTTATGCACAGACCTTCCACAATGGATCCAGGCTCCCGCCCGCTTGGGGAGCCCCTGTCTGCAGCCGCCTCTCAGCTTCTACCTCCCGGGGGGGGGCCGAATCATAGGGGTACCCCACTCCCCTCTCGACCCGCCAAAGAGACTCTCTCATTGACCCTCGTCACCTGTGGGTGGAGGGGCTTGTGCAGCCGCTGGAGATCCCGGCTCTGAAGCCTGCTCAGATCTGTACCTCTCGGAGCCGTGGCCGCCGCAGGTCTGCGCTGGGCTCCGCGTCTGCAGCGCGACAGACCTTTTGAGAGAGGTTTGCAGGTCCCTCTGTGGGTGGAGGGACCCCCGTGGCCGCAGGATATCCCGTCCCCGTAGCCCGCTCGGATCTTTTCCTCACGGTGTTGCGGCCGCTGCAGGGCTGCACTCAGCTCCCAGTCCCAGCGCCCAGTCCGCAGCGCGAAGGACCCCCCGCGAGAGGTTTGGAGGTCTCTCTGGAACAGAAATCTCCCTTGCTCCAATATTCCGTGGCCTCTGGGTGCAGAATTCACTGTGAGTTGGTCCCCTCTAGCCATTCTGTGGGTTGTGGGTTCAGAGCTATGTGTATGTGCGTCTTTCTACTCCGCCATCTTGGCTCCGCCCCGTAAAGACAATTTTTAACATTCTTTTTGAATAAAAGTTTGAGTTCTAAATTTTCTCTCTCTCCTCCCTAAGATGGTAAGCAATTTGATACAAGTTATATATGCAACATATATATACATACATATGTATATATATATATATATGCAATCATGTAAAACCTACTTCCATATTAATCACATTGTATAAGAAGAAACAGAACAAAAGGAAAAAACTATGAAAAAAATTAAGAAAGTGAAAATGGTATACTTTAATCTGTATTCAGACTCCATCAGTTCTTTCTCTGGATGTAAACAGCATTTTCCATCGTGAGTCTTTTGGAGTTGCCTTGGATCATTGTATTGATGGGAAGAGCTGTTAATCATAGTTCATCGTAGCACAATGTTGTTGTTCCAATGTATAGTGTTCTGCTAGTTCTGTGTTTTATATTTTTACCCTTAACTTCGATATAGCCATAGAATACATATTTGGTTGATTGTTGTCCTTCGTCTTCAAAGAGGACCAAAATGACATCACCATGACAAAGTGAAATTTCAGTGTGTACAACTATGACTGATCAGACCAACATAGGCTCAGAATGCTCTGCCACAGCTTGGACACAGATAGTCCACGTGAATATTTGGGGTGGATACTCCAAATCTGTACATCCCACATTTACTTTGTCCTGTCTCAATTCTACTTTGCTCATAGAGCTCAGCACCCTTTCTGATGTGGGCATGCCATGCCAAGCGGTCCTGTGCCAATGTCTTCCATGTTGCACAGTCAAATTCAAAGTTCTTGAGAGAGACTTTGAGAGTGTCCTTGTATCATTTCTTAATTGATAAATGACATGAAAATAAGTGAGACAGCCAAAGCATTAAATGATGTAATTAGATTTCAAAAGGATTTCAGCAGGTTAGAAGAATGACCCATATCTAATAAGATGAAATTTAATACAGACAAATGTGAAGTCCTGTACTTGGATTTAAAAAATGACAACAAAAACTGTACCAATTGGGGGATGGTATGAACAAAGATCACGGTAAAACCAATTTAGTAGAATGAAAACTTGTTGGGTGTGGTGGCATAAGCCTATAATCCCTGATTCTGAGGATGCTGACTTCAGCGAATTGCTTGAGCTCAGTAGTTCTGAGCCAGTCTAGTGCCTCTTAAGTCTGGTACCAGTAGGGTGACCCACCTGGAGTGAGGGACCACCAGGATGCCTGAGGAGAAGTAAACCAGTTCTGGTTGGAAAGGGAGTGGTTTAAAGCTTCCATACTGGTCAGCAGCATGATCAGGCCTCAGAGTGGCTGCTCTCTGCCTTTCCAGCCTTGGTGAGAAAGGAAATAAGTATTAGAACAAATCAAGCAAGCAGATAAAAAAAAAAACCTCAGCTCAGTAGGAGTTAGCAGTATGAAACAACAGGGGAAAAAACCAATAAAAGTTTAAACTTTATTAACAGAAAGAAGAATGCGATACTTCTGCTGTACTCTGTCTTCGTCAGACCACATCTCAGAACACTATGGCTGGAAGGAGCCTCAGAGGTCATCTAGAACAGCCTTCTGACCAAGAATCACTTCTACAGTACAGAAATAAGTGGTCATCTAGCCTCTCTTTGAAGATTTCTAGGAAGGGAATGCTCATTGTCTCCTCTCCCCTCTTGACAGATCTTGCCTTTCCCTTGAAGCTGCAAGAAGCTTCAGGTGATCTGAATAAGCCAGATCCAACTTTCTTAGCTGGGACTCCACTGGGACTCTGGAGAGATTATCAAATGAGGGAGAAATGGAAGCATTTTGTCCAGCTTTTATCCCACTCAGAGATTGCCAGGCCTAGAGGCCTGTGTGGGCTACCCGAGTCTTTCTTACCTCACCTCCCGAGGTCTTTGGCTGGCCAAAACCAGATGCACATATGAGAGAAAGGACGTTCCAGAGTCGAACAAGGGTTGAGCTTTATTTCAGGGTCTAGTTACAAGTGCAGGGGAGTCTTCCTTAGGAGGAAGAGGGGGAGATTTCCTAAGGAGGCTAGGCTTAAGGGATTGGAAGTAGAAGTACAAGCGGGAAGAGAGGGGGAGGGGAGAGAGAAAGAAGAAAGCGGAGCCTACTGTCCTCTTGGCTCCACACGTGCTAAAGAGAGAACTTTCAGGCTTCCTCAATCCTACTTAACCTTCAGCCACACAGTTTGCATCTCAATACCGTGCTGTTAGGTAACTAGGTGTGCTCCAATCCGGGACAATCTCGAGGGCAGGGAGACTCCACCCATCATGTATCTCCCGGGGAGAGGCGGAAATACCCGAGCTAGCCGAGCTAGCTCAGTCTGACCTTCTCGAATCCCCGCTGTTCATGGAGGGCCTCGTAAGACTCTAAGATTTAGAAGAACCACTTTTACCCGCCCAAGACCATCCACACGGATTTGAGCTTCCAATTCCAACAAGAGATGATGTTTTAATGAGGAAATTTCCTGTTCAGGTGTCAGGAAAAAGGAAAACATCAGATTATGGTGTCAAGGTATTTCGCCCAAGTGTTGATGAAGAATTTAAACTCAGACAAAAGGAGCAAAATCTGTTCCTGGATCTTGAGTGAAATTTTGTTTGAGGACAGAAACTGGTAGGAACTATAGAGTTCAAAGGGAAGAGACGATTCCTAGAGCAGATACAGCAAAGCACTTGTCAGATGTTTTAAAATGGGGGATCTGTTCATGTATGTGTTGGGTTAGATTATTGTTGAGATTCCTACTGACTCTCAAATTCTGTAAGGTCACCTTTTTAAAAGATGGCTATCAATGAACGAAAATAGATGGTATTCCCATTTGGCAGATGAGGAAAGCACTGTTCGAAGAGATTAAATGATTTGACCCAAATCATAAAGCTCATAATTGGCCCAAACTCTGAATCTAATGCTCTTTCTATGGGATCTATAGAGAACTGTAGCAGGAAAGACAATGGGCAAGGATGAGTGACATTATTTGCTGAGGACTGGTAGTAACAATAATAATAGTAGCTAGTGTTTATATAGAGCATTAAGGTCTGTAAAGCCCTTCATGTGTTATTTCATTTAGTCCTCACAACAACCCTGTGAGGTAGGTGATATTATTATCATTGCCCTTATTTTGCAGATGAGGAAACTGAGACTGGAAGAGATCATAGTATCTGAGGCAGGGCTCCAAGTCCTGTGCTCCATCCCTGGGTCACCCAGCTGCCTTTAGTAGTCATCTTGCCCTAAGGAACCAGGAGAGGTAGTACCTATTAGGAGATTTACCTAGTGCATGACTCTATAGGTCCCATTTATACTTTCATTACACTCCAGGTAAGGGCTTAAGGATATTAAGTACTCTCTCTACTCTGCTCCACTTTCTGAGTACTTGTTAATACTTGAGTGCTTGGTTTTCTTGCTTCTACCTTAGAAGTAGCAGAAAGAAGAAACAGGTAATTTGAATAACCCCATCCGGTTTCCTTTCATAGGTCTCTAAGGAACTTATTAGTGGGTATTAACGTTTCCCATGATCTGATATGAATTATATTTCGTTTTCACCTGTAAATAATTTTTTTTCTTCTTTGAGCTTTGTGAACCGTATGTTGGCCAGAGGTTGATGGGAATCAAACCACAAAGGAGGAACTTTAGAGGGAAAATGATACTCATATAATGAGGTTCCTAGTTTTGGGGGAATGGCAACTTCAGAGAAGTAAAGAGAATTCCAAATTGTACCTGGGCCCTTTGTATCCAGTGAGAACCTGTGAAACATGGATTGTCTTTATAGACACCTGATGGTATATATCTTTATAATACTAATATCAAACACCCCTTTAGTTAGCTTTGTCTTTCACCCACCCCAGAAATCTGGAGTTACTCACCTAGTAGGCAGGCTGAGGATGAAAGGGACTTGTACTTTCTTGAATGGGGAGGGTTCCGTGACAGTCACGGGAAAGTGATCTAGACACAAATAGGCGAGGTCTATTAAATAGGGTCAGCTAGATGATTCAGTGGATAGAGTGCTGGGTCTGGAGTCAGGAAGACCTGAATTCAAATCTGATCTTAGACACCCACTAGCTGTCTGACCCTGAACAAGTGACCATTTACCTAATGCACTGGAGAAAGAAATGGCAAATCATTTCAGTATCTTTGCCTATAAAAACCTCATACAGGATCACAAAGAGTAAGTAAGACACAACTGAACAACAACAAATGAAACAGGGAGATAGTAGAACCTTTAAGGCAGTGGTTCCATGGAAGAGGAGCTGGCATGGAGTCATAAGATGCATATGACCTTAGACAATGGACTTTACCTCTTTGGGCCTCAATTTCCTCATTTGTAAAATGAAGAGATTGGACTAAATGACCTGAAAGGACCAATTTCAGCTCTATATCTATGATGCTATGACTTCCTTTGATTCACAGGCACTGCCTCAAGACACCCTAGCCACCATTTTTTGATTGGTGTAAGTACTAGAGGGTCCTAGGAGGGCTACTCAGTATTCTACAATAATAAGAGAGTAGAGGGGATTTATATCTTTGGGAATTTGCTACAGGAAGTTTTTGCTATGTTATTATATGATTATTATAGCATTATAGTGGGATTTGATTGTAGTGTGCAAATGACATTTAGACTTTATTATTCAAAACTAGTTTTAGCAGCCATATTCTTTTTTGTAGTTATTTCATTTTTAAAATATTTTATTTTTTCTAGTTACATGTAAAAACAATTTTTATCATTAATTTTTTTAAAATTTTGAGTTCCAAATTCTCTTCTTCCCTCTCTCCCCTCTCCCATAATTGAGAAGGCAAGCAATTTGCTATAGTTATAAATATGTAGTTGTGTAAAACATATTTTCATATTATTTGTGTTGTGAAAGAAAACACAGATAAAAAAACAAGGAAAATAAAAAGAGTATACTTTGATCTGCATTCACAGTCCATCATTCTTTCTCTGAAGCAGATAACATTTTTCATCATAAGTCCTTCAAAACTGTCTAGGATCATTGTATTGATGAGGATAGCTAAGTCATTCACAGTTGCTCATCATACTGTATTGCTGTTACTGCTTACATTGTTACGGTTCTTCTCATTTCACTTTGCATCAATTCATTTAAATCTTTCCAGGATTTTCTGAGAGTTTCTTACTTGTCATTTCTTATAGCACCATAGAATTCCATCATAATCATATACCTTAACTTGTTCAGTCATTTCCCAATTGACTGCATCCCACTAATTTCTACCCCAAAAAGAACTGCCATAAATATTTTTGTAGATATAGGTCCTTTTCTTTTCTTTTTTTTTTAAATCTCTTTGGGATGCAGTCATAGCATTGCTGGATCGAAGGGTTTTATAACCCTTTGGTCATAGTTCCAAATCGCTTTCCAGAATAGTTAGACCAATTTACAACTCCACTAATAGTGCTTTAGAATCCCAATTTTCCCACCTCCTCTTCAACATTTGTAATTTTACTTTTCTGTCATATTACTAATTACCATTCTGTCATGTCATCAGTCTGATAGATGTGTGGTAGTACATCATAAATGTTTAAATTTGCATTTCTCTAATCAGTAATAATTTAGAACATTTTTTGTTTTACTATAGGGTGCTTTGATTTCTTCATCTGAAAATTGTCTTTTCATATCCTTTGATCATTTATCATTTGGGGAATGATTTATATTCTTACAAATTTGACTCATTTCTCTATATATTTGAGAAATGAGACCTTTATCAGAGAAATTTGCTATAATATTTTTTCACAGTTATGATTATTGTGTATTTCCCTCCATCTTATTTTCCCATTTAACCTTCTCTCTGTCTCTCTTTCTCCCCCTTTCACCCTGTCCATCTTCAAAAGTGCTTTGCTTCTGACTACTGCCTCCTTCAATCTGCCTCCCTTCTATCAGCTCCACTCCCATTCCTTTCTCCTATCCTTGTAGAGTAAGATAGATTTCTATACCCAACCAAATATATGTTATTCCCTCTTTGAGCCAATTAAGTCTTGTCTGTCACCACCCTCCAATTTCCTCTGCACTGTAAAAATTCTTTTGTACTTCTTTTATGAGACAATTTATCTCACTATACCTCTCATTTTCCCCCTTCTCCCAGTGTATCCCTCTTTCTCACTCCTTAATTTTATTTTTTAGATATCATCCCATCACAGTGAACTCATATCTGCATCTTCTGTCTATGTATTCTCCTTCTAACTTCCCTAATAATGATAAAGTTTTTAGGAGTTACATGAATCATCCTCTCATGCAGGAATGTAAATAGTTTAATCTTACTAAAACCCTTATGATTTTTTTTCCTGTTTACCTTTTTATGCTTCTCTTAAGTTTTATATCTGAAAGTCAAATTTTCTATCTAGTTCTGGTCTTTTCATCAGAAATGCTGGAAAATCCTATGTTTCATTAAATATCCATTTTTTCCCCTCAGGGATCATATTCACTTTTGCAGGGAAGGTGATTCTTGGTCATAATACTAGTTTTTTTGCCCTCAAGACTATCATATTCCCAACCCTTGAATCCTTTAATATAGAAGCTGACAAATCTTTTCTTATACTGACTGTGGCACTATCATACTTGAATTATTTCTTTTTGGCTGCTTGTAGTATTTTCTCCTTGACCTAGTTGCTCTGGAATTTGGTTATAATATTCCTAGGAGTCTTCATTTGGGGATCTCTTTCAGGATTGTTGGTGGATTCTTCCAATTTTTATTTTACCCTCTGATTCTATGATATTGAGGCAGTTTTCCTCAGTAATTTCTGGAAATATGACATCTAAGTTCCTTTTTTTATCATGGCTTTCAGATAGTGCAATAATTTTAAAATTATCTCTCCTTGATGTATTTTCCAGGTCAGTCACTATTCAGATTAGATAGTTCACATTTTTTGCTTTTTTTTTTCATTCCTTTGGTTTAATTTATTGTTTCTTGATGCCTCATGGAGTCATTAGCTTCCACCTGCGCATTTCTAATTTTTAAGCAATTATCTCCTTCAGTCAGCTTTTGTACCTCCTTTTCCATTTGGCTAATTCTGCTTTTGAACGAGTTCTTTTCTTCAGGGAATTTTTGTACCTCTTCTCCTATTTGGCCTGTTCTGCTTTTTGAGGTATTTTCCCCAGTATTTTGTTGTATCTTCTTTATCAATATGTTGACTCTTTTTTCATGATTTTCTTGCATCACTCTCATTTCTTTTCCCAATTTTTCCTCTGCCTGTCTTATTTGATTTTTTAAAATCCTTTTTGAGCTCTTCCAGGAATCCTTTTTGGGTTTGAGACCAGTTCACATTTTTCTTTGAGGCTTGGAATATAGCTCTCCTCCTGAGGTGCTGGGGGCACTTTCCAAACTTCAAGGTTTTTGTGCTGCTGTTTTCAGGGCTAGTTCTGGAACTCTGGAATTTTTTAGTTCTTCTAAGGAGAGGTGTGGTGACTGTTCTTCTGGCTTGTGCTCTGGTCTGTGAGCAACCATAAGCACTCTTTTTGTGCCCTGGAACTATGATCAGGGTTCCCACTCCCTGTGGCCACATCCCCTACTGTGCTAGTGCTCCTCCTATCTCTGGGACCAGGACTAGAACTGAATATGGACAATACCACAGAGTCCTGCATCCAATACCAGCAAAAGGTCTCTTATAATCTCCATCTGAGCAGTTATTTGATCCCTTTATCATCTGTGGGCTGAGAGCTCTAGAAGCTACCACTGACAATGCAGTAACCCCCTCAGACCTGCTGCTGGCTTGTTGTGCTGGACTGTACTCTCACCCTAAAGAGATAGACCTTTCCTACTACTCTTCTAATTTGTCTTGCACTGGAAAATTGTTTCACTCTATCGTTTTGTTGTACTACTGCTTCAGAATTTTGGAGAGGAATTTTGGAGAGTTCAGGCAAGTCCTTTCCTTTATTCTGTCATCTTGGTTATGGGGTCATAACCTTATTCAGGGTATAGCTGTGTACTAAGTCATCTGACTTGACATTACACAAATGACCACTTCTGACACAGATGACTGTAATAATGGGAGTTAAAGATCTCCCCATTAATAGTCCTCAGGTGGATCCCATTAAAGGAAGCTTGATTAAGGGAGGCTTGTTCTGTAGAAAGGCCCACATCTTTTGATAATTGCTAATGAGGCACTGGGTCACAAGGGTCGTGATGCTTGCCAGCTCTGAAAAGTGTGTATATACTCTGAGGTGAGGTTTTGCTTTGGGGGCTTGCCCTTTGGAAGAAGGTTTATGGGCCAGATGAGACTCTGGGTAGCCGCTAAGGAGCCCTCCTCACCCCTCCTTGGAAAATCCAGATGCTGGTGATTCTCTCTCTGGCTACATATGCTGGGCCTAATAGGACAGTTTATTTCTCTGCTTCTATTTTCTCTGTTGGTATATGTGATTAAAGAAGATTGTTGACCCCTCAGAAGTTGCTTTCCTTTTGGAAAAGCAGATCTAAGAACCTGTGCTAGCAGGCCATCCTGGATGTGTCAGGGTGCTTGCTGCTACGATGTCCAGTCAGATACTTTGGGGTATCATCAAGAGGAATCTGCCAGCAAACTGGGGTTGACTTATGAAAACAGCTTTGACATCAGGTTTTCTTAGGTAGAATGAAAATCAATAGCTGCTATCCTACTAGGGACAGCAGGGGAAATTTTGAGTACCTAGAACCAACAGAAGCAACGACACACTGAATAACAAGGAAGAGGAGAGAAAAGCACTGAAGGAGGACTCTTGTTGAAAATTTCAGACACCCTTTGCCTGAATCAAAGACATTTACTATTCCTTGGTGGCTACTGGCCTAATCCTGAAGGGATAAATGGTGTGTTACAAGGCTTTACCAAGAATGGATTTGTGGACTTGAAAAATTTAGCAAGGGCTGCTTTCCATAAGCAAATTATTTGCATGCAAATTTTGCCTTAGAAAAATGGCTGAATTCCCATCTATAATGACATGATGTTGTATAACTAAAAATATATTGCTTTGAAGTATCATGCTGCATTTCTACCTAGCTCTCTAAAGAACAGTGTATGTGTCTGATTAGTCTGTGCTTCTGAATCTCTGATCCAGAGAGTTTCTCATTTTTGAAATGATTCGAGTCTTTCTCTAACATGAAAAGTGTTTTCTTCTACATATGCATGATAAATTGTGGTGACAGACGCTCAGGCATGGCTTTCAGTGCCATCTATAATCACTTCCAAAAGCATATGCTGCTGAGGTTGGTTTTCAAAATACATTTCTTCAAGGCCACAGTCTGCTGCAAATGCCTCTAATTTTCCTACCCCCTGCTGTCCTTTCTGTGGTTAAAGCCACAAACAATCTGGAAACACAGCCCCTTCCTTGTTCTCTATGATCATTCCCTCTGAAACAGATTTTCCATGATGAGAAATAGAGAATCTTCCTGAATCACAGTGTAAACTTGAATTTTGTTTTTAAGTCATCACCTCTCCCATATCACCTCCTCTCCACCCCGTAGCTCCCAAGTGCATTTGGTTTCCAAGTTGTCTCATTCCACGTGACCTCTGTAGACTCCAGGGATTTGATGAGCCAGTGACTGGCTGACACAGACCTATAGCTCCCATCCTTGTATTCAAGGAAGATATGAAACAGTTGACCCTGAGAAGAACAGCTGACCCTATTTCATTTAAATGCTACACCGCCCAACCATAGCTAATAATTTTTCATCCCTACACCCACCAAAATAAGGAAAAACTTTCTTTTTCCTGTCCAAATTCCAACCAGTGGAGTCTAACTTAAAACAAAAAAAATAAAGGAAGCTGTTGAATGGTCTCATTGAAGTGACAGAAAGTTCTTGGAATGGTAAAATTACTGATTCATCTCCTATGACAGCAAGAGTTAAGCTGTTCTACTTTCTATGGGAAAACAGGAATATTAACATCGGTCCCCAAATATCATACTATTTAAAATGTTGTAGTTACATGTCTTTATGTGCATGTTGTGCCTAAGAAAGCCTGTTGCTTTCATCAGCAAAAAGAGATCCTAATTAGAACCCTGTATAATACACACTTTTAAATATTTATTTTCAACATTCTTTTTAAAAAACTTTTTTAGCTCCAAATTCTGTCCCTCCCCCACCCATTGAGAAGACAAGCAATATGTTATCAATTATACATGTGAAATCATGCAAAACACATTTCTACATTAACCATGTTCCCCCCACAGCACAAAAAATTAAAAAAGTGAAAAAATTGTACTTAAATTTACTCTGGATTCATCAGTTCTCTCTCTGTTGGTGGGTAGCATTTTTCATTGTGAGTCCTTTGGAATTATCTTGGAACATTAATAATGTACTTTTTTTAATCTTAGGGAAAATGGAAGAAAAGGGGAAATGGTGACTTGACCCAACCTGGCTTGTCTGACCTAGTCCAAGAGAATACCATCTGAGCTAACAATAAAAGGCATGAAGATTGCGGTGGTAGAAGGAACCCCAGATGAGAAACTGCCTCTGACAACGCAGCTCTCTACCTGTTCTGCACCCAGTAGTCTTAGATAGTCGCCTTGAGTGGCAAGACATTAAGGGACTTGCAGAGGGTTACAAAGCCAGTATTGAGGAGAGAGATGAGAGATAGCTCTCTAAATATTCCCGAAATCCAGATCTTCCTGACTCTGAGGCCAGCTCTCTAAGTGTTATGCAATGCTACCGTTAGCATATTTATTTACAGCATTTTTTATTGAGCTTCAAGGAGTTTGCAAAGACTTTCCCAGGCACCTGACCAGGGTGGGTAGCACAAGGATTATTATCCTCATTTTACAAAGGAGACTACTACTCTGTAAGGCTCAGAAAAGTTTAATGAGCCAAGTCCAGAGCCCTGAGCATCTGTGTGGTATGAATGTGGTGTTTTTAAATCCAAGTTTGTCCATTGTTTTTTTTCCTCAGGATTTCTAGGTTCCTGCTTACCCTTTGACTCTCGCAATTTCATTTAGTGAATTAATATTGACTGGCTGCCTCAAGGTACAAGTCACGCAAAGCCCTTTGCTCTGTTTCTTTAAAAAAAAATTATAGAACAAAACAAGCATTTCCAAAACATAATAAAAAAAAAGATGATTGCACATGAAACTGCAAATCTATTATGCACAACTTGCTATTCTTTTAAAATATATAACAAATTTATAATGTAACATTTTTTCACTTTTTCCCCCTATCCTAGAGCTGGCTACCATAGACACAAATATCTATATTATATGTAAAATCATTCTATTCATACTTCTATTCTTTGGATGCAGATAGCATCTGCCTTCATATTCTCCCTTTCAGTGTCTATTATTTGCTTTTATTCTGTCCTACCCCTAAGCACAACTTCTAGTCCTAAGGACATCCGTTTGAGTTATCATAGCAACATAGGACTAAAATCTTTTCAGTAACTATCTCCTATCAAGTCCCCTTTGCTGTCTGGACAGTACCAATAGCTATCTATGAAAGGTTAAGTATCAATCAGACTTCTTAAAGAGTCAGTGAAAGCAGTCTCTACTGTCTCTCTAAGTAACTTATTCAGTATTGTTCAATTTAATGAGTGTCTGCCAAGCCCTTTCTGGAGATACAACAGTCTACAAAAACAAGGGGTTATTTTGGTCCATGCACTTGTTAGCACAGAATCGCTTTGTGGGTTAGAAGCAGACCTGCTCTACCTTCTTATTCCAAGCAGGCGTTACAGCAATCTTTGGAACACAATCTGTGCCACGTTAATGTCATTCTTTGTGGGTGGGAATTCAGTTCGAGCTCAAGAACTGAGAGCTTGTATTATTGAATAATAGTGTGTATGAAGGCCAGCACAGATAACATTACCAGTTTGATAGAAGCCTGGGCTATTCGAGCTGATTACTCATTTTTCAAATCTTGTCTTTGAATTTGGGACATTCTTATTGTTGGCTCAAATATGTTAATTCAGTAGGTCACTGAGATCAATTTCAGCTTTATTTCTGATACCCTATCTATGTGACTTTAAGTATTTTTGCAGTGACAACCTCAGATTTCTTGAATGGGACAGTGGGGAGAGGGGGAGCAGAAAACAAAGAGAGGAGGCCTATAGTTTCTGTATATATTGAAAGATAAAATGTGTTCATCTTCAAAATTTTACTCCTGCTCCACAATGGTGGGGCCAGTTTTTGGTTGAAGTCAGAAATGATCTCTCACTCTCTCTCTGTGGCTCTCTCTCTCCCTGTGGCTCTCTCTCTCTCTCTCTCTGTGGCTCTCTCTCTCTCTCTCTGTGGCTTTCTCTCTGTGACTTTCTCTGTAACTGAGCACAGACATGTGGGATACTGTTTTTGGATTTGTGAAACTTTAGACTATGGCTATTTAAAAAACAAAAGAAAACAAAAATGTATGGCAGGAACTCTGTGGCTGTGACACACAGAACTCTGGCTCTGTGCTTGGAAGACCAGCATTTGTATCCTGACTCTGAGTCTTACTTCCTAAATGACTTTGGGCAGGCATTTGCCTTTTGTGGACCTCAGTTTCCTCCTAGATAAAATGGGGAGAGGGGACTGCTAAGATTGCTTTCAACTGTCTATGGGACTATGCTTCCCATGATACTATGCATACAAGGAGAGGAAGAAAATGTAGGAAGGCAGATTGATTAAAAATTGTGGAGTTGCCAATGAATGTGGATCATATCCTCCCTTCCTCTTCCCGGTCTGAATTAGGATTCTTTTTTCCCCCTGTTTATTCCCCAACTCTATCCCTTAAGCTTGGCAAATTCTTGAATAAATGCAGGACTACCCTTATATTAGTGTAGTTGCTTTAAAGATTCTCTTGGAAATATGTGTATGCACATCTGTGACTTGGCCATACCTTTATAACTTGGATGACTCCTCTACCCTTTCTTGAATTCTTCCTGGTATTCTGATTTTCCCCAACGGGGTCATTTTATGGGAGTGGCTCACTAGAGCACAGGAAGCACCATATTGTGACTTGGACACTTCATGGGTGGGTGGAGGAGGAACATTCAACTTAGGGTCAATGGTGCAGCTAATTTCTAAGCCGTTGGCAGTGACCTAAGGAGACAGCTGCTGGTGGTGCTTCCAGACATTCATGTGAGGTTATATTAAATTCTGGTTTGGCTTTTATTTGCAACTTATAGGTCTGGGACTCCTGAGGAGCTGGTGAATGGGGGCTTCTCCCAAGGTTGACCACACTGAGAGAAAGCAGCTGTGTTTTCTTAGCTGAAGCTAAGGGTGAAGGCAGGTGCATCATGTTATCCTGATGAACCAGTCCAATGGAAGGAATATTTATGGGGTCTCTGAAGCAGAAGAGAGTTCAGCTTTTCTCCTGATGCCCTGAGATTTCTGCCAGAACAGATTAGCTCCAGGGACAGAAGTTATATCTTGGTTTGAGAAAATTTTATTAATTTAGGTACCTTCCCAGAGAAGAGACAGTCTTCACAGATGGGTTGGCAACCTTTCAGAATCAGCATGCCATTGATATATTCTCTCTGAAGAAAGCAATTTGATGGACTTTGGTGTTTGGAGGATTCCCTGGGAGAACCTTTCTTTATAGCAGCAAAGTCTTGAATAGAAGATTAGGAGGAAGAAGAAAAATGGGGTACAGTTGGGTTGGTCTCCCTGTCCCTCCTCCTCATTTTTCCTATGGGAGACTCCTTTCAAAGTACTACTATCTCTAAGAGGAACATACCACAAACCACTACCTGTTAGCTCTTTAATTATGAGATAGTTTAAGTGTTTGTTGAATTTATGGAACTGAAAATAAGAAAGACCGGGAGATAGACTAGGTCCTTGGGAGTGAGGGCATCAAAAAAAGAGGATTATTGTGAGGGGAAATGGAAGTCACAAAGATGTATTCAGAATCACAGAATGTTGGAACTAGAAGGGATCTTACTTCATCTCTTCTCTGGTCCTCAGTTTTCTCATCTATAAAATGAGTGGATTAGGGTAAGAAAACTAAAGCTAGAAAGGATCTCAGATCATCTAATCCAACCCTCTTATTTTAGAGGTTAAACTGAGATCTTGAGATGGGAAGCAACTTTCCCAATGAACTCAATTTCTTTCAATATTGGGATAAAAAGGTGGAGCATAGAAATATAGGATGAGAGCTTCTCTATTGGAGTTTAATGAACCTTCTATCCAGTAGTGTCCTGGTAAATGGTTTCCAGGTCTCTGAAAAACTAATTGTACCCATGATACAGTTCTAAGTTTAATCTGCATCATTAACATTTTCTCTCTCACTTTGTCTATATGATCAGCAAAACAATAAATCAAGACATGATTTGTAGTATTTGCTGATTTGAAGGTATAAATGCTCAAAATGAAAAGGTAACAATTAGAAACTAGCTGGTATACTTTTTGCTTATCTTATACCAAGCTATATTTCCTTTAACAACTAGTCCTTGCTATCCTACTGAAAATCATATTAGGTGCTTGGATAAATGGTTGGAATTTCAAGTTTAGAACTAATTTAAAACCTCATGTATTAAAAGTGTGTTGTAGCAAGGCAATCATAGGCCTGTAAATGACTTTTAAGAAGTTTGGCAAATTGCTGGTATGATTAGCAAAGTATTTGATCCAAAATTATTGAGAAAAAAAATAACACGATGATAGTTTGCAGTGTGATTCACCTGAACAAATCCTGCTAGATGGATTTGATTTCTTTCTGAAATGGGATAACAAACTTAGTGGATAATAGAAACGTAGCAAATAAATAACATATTCTCTTCTTGGTCAGGTATTTAATTTCAGGCCATACAACCTTTTCTCAGAGAAAATGACCAACTTAATATCCATCTGTTTTAGTTCTATTGGCTCATCATATCTTACAAAGAAATCATATACCAAGTAGATATTAATAACTCAGTGTCAGATCAGGAGGAGGTATTGATCTGAAGAAAGTACTTCCCTCAGCTGTTCCCAGTTTTAGAAATTGTAATTGACATTGTGATGTTTCATTCATTTGGTGAAATGGATGGAAACCAATAAATACGATTAATTTGAGATCCACACAGAATGACTGATTTGGAAAAGAATAAATATGCGAATATGAAATGGGTGATATTGGAATTTGAATAGTCATGAAAGACTTTCTTTATTACTTTGGAGAAGAAAGGGCAGGAACTTATTACCATACCTTTCCAAAAGGCCTAATATAATGAGGTTTGTATCCATTTTAGAAATAATAGCAAAGCATTTAACAATTGTTCATTCATCAAATTTCATTGTGCTAGGTACTAGAGATACAAAGATGAATGAGACATATTTCCTGGCCTTAAGGAGCTTTGTAAATAGGATGGTACCTTATAAGTATGTTATCACATTTTAATAATATTAATAATAGGATCTTATGGTAAAAGAAATAAAATATACCATCAAACATAACAAGTGAAAATATTAGTACATAAAGGGAGTATAAAGTGACATGAGACTGGATAAAGGAGAAATCAATTCCAATTGAGGGAACTCACAGAAGGTTTCATGGAGGTGTTGGCATTTAGATTAGACCTTAAAGAATGAATAGGATGTTAATAGATCATAGATCTTAGATTTTGAGCTGGAAAGGATCTTATAGGTAACCTAGTCCAACCCCCACATGAAATGGGGTAATTGGGCCTCAGAGATGAAAATTACCCCAAAGTTACAAAGGTGGGGACCTGGAATTTGAAGCCAGGTCTGCTAATTGCAAATTTAGTAATCTTTACTGAATCTCTCTGATAGAGACATGAAAGAGAGAGTACATTATAGGAAATAGCATGAGCTTAGGAGCTTCGGCTAGGTGACTCATCTGCACAAATGAACTTAATTTCTTTTTGGTAATGATATAAGTTTAAATGAGTGTTTCTTAACACAAATGACAATTTATTCTATTTTTACCTCATATGGGAAGTACTTTGTTGTATTCTCAAAGACTTAAGAGATATCCCAGTTTTCTTCAACTATTTTAGAAATTAAAGCTTATTTGTGGACAGAGAGTTTGAATTGAGAAGGTTCTGTATGCATATGAGAAAAGACTTATGAAAGACTTAGAAACCCGGGTCTCAGTAATTAAAGAACTATGGTCAAGAGGGCAACTGTATGCAGTTAGATGATAAAGATCAGAAATATCATAGGGCAATTTTAGGGGACATTTGGCTGTTCAGGGGCAGAAAGGATGACTGTTGACCCTTAGGAAATGGACAGCAATGCTTGAGGAAACTGGAAGTAGATGAGGTCTCAGAAATAATCTTTCCATGGTACAGAGGACAAAAAAAACTCAGGGGAGAAATGATAACTACCTTCAAGAATTTGAAGGTCAGCTCTCTGGAAGAAAGATTGGTTTGTATGACTTGACCTCAGAGAACAGAATTAGGAACAATGGGTAGAAAGGTAGAAGTTACAGAAAAGTAGAATAAGGTGTGCAGGTACAGGCCTAAATCGTCTAAGGAAGACACAACCAACTTGTGCAGCCTTTATTTTTTAAGTCTCTTTTTTTATGCTTGCCAAAAAGATGATTTTATAGAGAACTCACACATGGCAAGTGTTCATGTGGTGGTCAGAAAAAGCAATACAAGGTCTCTCTTAAGAACTTTGGAATTGATTATGAGATGTGGGAAATACTAGCACAGGCTCACTCAGCATGGCATGCCTACATCAGAGAAGGTGCTGTGCTCAAAAGAAACTCAAGATGTACAAATTTAGAGAATCCCCCTAAATGTTCATATGGTCTATCGGTGCCTGACCTATGGTAGAACATTGTGAACTCATATTGGTCTGATCAGCCCCAATCAGATGCTCTGTAGCTTTAGGCTAATCTAGCAATGTCATTTTGGTTCTCTTCGAGAATGAAGGACACCCACCAATGTATGCAGTAATAGTAATAATGCTAGTATTGATATAGCACTTACTCTGTACCAGGCACGGGCTAAATACTTCACAATTATTTCATTTCATCGTTACAACAACTCTGAGAGGTGGATGTTATTATGCTTATTTTATATATGGGGAAACTGAGGCAGATAGCAAATAAGTGACTTTGGCCAGGGTTATGCAGCTAGTTAGTATCTGGGGGTAGATTTGAACTCAAGTCAGGAGCTTTGCCCACTGTACTACCTTACTGCTGGTTTGTTTTCTTACCTCACGTCTCTCATATCTTATATCACGTCTCTTTTCTCACATTCATTATATCCTCCACTAAGCTTCCAAAGTGATCTTCCTAAAATGCATATTTGATCATATCAGTCCTCTCTTCATAAATCTCATTGGCTTGCTATTACTTCCAGGATCAAATAATACATCCTGTCTTTGATTTTTAAAGTCCTTCACAACATGTTCACTTTCATTTCAACCTTTCATTCTTACACTTCCTTTCCCTTTACGTACTCTAAGATTTAGCGACACCGGCCTTCTCACTGTTGCTCGAAGGTGAGCAAAGGTGACCAATTCTATTTCCTTTTCCCTCACTGTCTTTCAAGCTTCTCTCTTCCCACTCTGTACCTTCTACCTCCTGCCTTCCTTAAAGAAACACTCAAATCTCACCTTATGCAAAGAGCCTTTCTCTTTAAAAATCACCTCCCATTTACACTGTACATGTCTTGCATCTGTACACTTGTTTGTGTGTTATGTAAGTGAGCTTCTTGAAGGCAGGGATAAGTTATTTACCTTTCTTTGCATTTCCAGTAGTTAGTATAGTGCTTAGCTCAGAAAACAAACTCAAGTGCAAGTCATATCATCATTTCTCCGATGGCGTGGTCTTCTTCGGCAATGAAGGACGAATACACATAGTTCCTGGCACATAAATACTTAATAAATGTTTGTTGACTGACTAGCACATGGTAAACCCTTAATAAATGCTTGTTGACAGACAAAAACCAAAAGAGTGAAAAGAATGAGGAAGAAAAGGATATGAGTTTACTTAGTTTGAAGGAGAGAAGGCTAAAAAATGAGATTTATATTTTTCAACCTGGACAATGTGGGAATGTGTTAAATGATTGTTTTTCTTTTAAATTGGGAGAGTGTGGGAGAGAGGAAAGAAATACTCATTTATTGAAAAAAAAAACAAAATGGAAAAAGAAGAAAAGTCTGAGAGAATTTAATAGTCATCTTTGAGTATATGTTGGACTCTAAAGACTGTAGGGACCTAGTGGGTCTTTATGTTCACATGTGGAAGAAAGGTCATGAGGAAACACAATCTGAAAAATGAAATTTTTATGTTGAGCATAAGGAAGAATTATTTTACATAATAATACCAAACACTAGTATTTATATAAAACTTCAAGGTTTGTAAAACATTTTACAAATATTATCTTTCTTGATCTTCATAAAAACTTTGGGCAATAAGTGCTATTATTATCATCTCTATTTCACAGAGGAGTTGAGGCAAACCAGAGGTCAAGTGACTTGCCTAGGGTCGTACTGCTGAGCCTGAGGCAAGATTTGAACTTGGTCTTTTTGACACCAGTTGCCTTGTCCACTGAATACTGAAAGACTACCAATTTTTGGAATAAATTACAAATTCCCTTTCCTGAAGGACTTTTAAAATGTGTTCATTTTCATCTATTTGTGGTTCATCTGTAGTCTTGTCTAGAGACCAAAAGATAAAACTCAGCTCTCAAAGTTGCTTAAAAGTCTGAAGGACTGCAGAGAAAGGGCTGCACTTAATGTGTAAGAAGAGGAAGTGGTTGTTTGCATAGTCAAAGCTATGGTTTTTCCAGTAGCAATATATGACTGTGAGAGATGAATATAAGGAACGCTAAGTGCCACAGAATGGTAGTGCCAGAATAACTTTTGAGAGTCCCTTGGACAGCAAGATGCTCAAATCAGTCAAAACTTAAAGAAATTAATTCAGACTATACACTGGAAGGTCAAATACTGAAGGCGAAGCTTAAATACTTCAGCCATGTAAGGAGAAAATGGGATTTATTGGTAAAGACCCTGATAATGGGAAAGATCGAATGCAAAAGGAGAAGTGGATGGCAGAGGATGACATGGGTAGATAGTGTCGTGGAAACAATGAACATGAACTTAGACCAACTTCAAGAGATAGTGGAGGATAAAAGGGCCTGGTGTGCTATGGTCCATGGGGCAGGCCTGAAAGACAGCACAGACATAACTTGGGGGCCCCCTCCTAAAATATCTTCCTCGTGTTGTGTCAAGTTCTATCTATTAAAGATTCATTTGGAATAAAAGAAAAATCTCTCCAAAAAACAAATATTGCTAGCACAATTAAACTGTCTTATTACTTTTACAAAATAGTGTGAATTTGTTTATTTGGTATGTTTTCCTACTATCTGAGCTTAGCATGTAGAAAGAATAGAAGTGTTTGTGGATAAGCTGGTACTGGCTGGGGAGTGGGAGATGATTGAAGAGGAAGAAAGTGGAAAAGGTGCAGAAATGGGGTAGCCGGAGGCCAGCATGTGAGAGTTAGGCTCTGGAGGGGTTTGGGAGATGAAGTTAGTATATGGGAGAGGGTTAAAGAAAAAAAAAGTGAAAACAGAGGCTGAAAGTAAAGCAAATAGGTCTTGGGCCCAGGCACTGAAATTTAAGAGGATGCAATTTTATCCTGCCATTTATCAGTCACCAGATATTAAGCTACTGGCTTTAGGTACTATAAAAATTCCCATACCACTGAGAGCATTATCCATTTCCCAAACCACTAGTTGAATATAGGTGGGGCTTTCAACTGCTTAACCCTAACTTTTTCAGCTCTGAATCTCTTTAAGCCAATTTCCTTAATTCCTCTCTTCTAGCAGTACAATAAATACAATTACTACTTACACCCCAATTTCAAAGCAAAGTTTTTTGGGAACAAAGCCTTAGCAAATGTGGGCTGCCATGCATCTATTTCTATATCACAGGTAACTCTCCAAAAAGATTCTGTTCCAAAGTTTATAGTGGTACTTACCTGGGAAGTGTGGAAATGATTATCATCATATGCATTTTTTTTTGCCAGTACCCAGCAAGCCCTGGGCAAAGCATAAATTTTTGAGGCAGAAACCACTCCTTCCAGCTTTCAACATCCAGCTATAGCTAGAACAGCTTCAAAAGCTTTAGTATCAGAAAACAGCTCCAGAGGACAAGGAGATGGGTTGCCATAGTAACATCAGGGAGTGGGGAGGTAGGAAAAGAATCTAGATTATAGGTAAGAGACACCAAGGTAAGGTGAGGACTTGGGGGCACAAATTGAAGGATGCATCTTCCATGCTACTCTTGTACCCTTAGCCTTGAATTTGCAACAACTGCCCCTACCTCCTCCCTGGGATTCATCACCATTCCTGCCAGTTTGGACCTGCATCGTCTGCTTCATGTGTTTGTTGCATGGAAAGGACAAGGTTGCCACTCTTTCTACCACCACCCCTGCACCTCCCTCCCAGCTATCCTTGGGGAAAGGGAGGGGTTAAAGGTTGTTGGCTATGCTGGCCTTGACACCTTGGGGGACATCACTCTCCCTGCCTTTCTAGCTCCTTCTCCCCTCTACTTTCCCCCACACCCCACTTGGTGACTTCAAGTGGCTCTCTAGAAGCCCACCAGAACTGTAAGGAAGGTGAAGGTCAAAACCCTCTCTCCCAGACGTGGGATACTGAGGCCCTCCCATATTCCAGGTAGATTCCTCCATGACTAGAAATCCCAGTTGCTGCTCTAAGTAAAAGAATACCTGTGACAAATTTTGTTGCTTTTGCGCTTTGCCTAGGATCAGGCCTAGGTAGCTTAATGGTTTAGGAGACTAGACTAGAAACATTTTTACTGGAGTCTAAGTGTGAAGAGAGTTCTTATATAAAAGAATAAAATTAAAAGTGAAAAATGCTGGATTTTTCACTTCCTTGCTTTAATTATTTTGTCCAAACATGTCAAAGTACTTACTTTTCGTACTTGACCATGAAATTTTGGGGGAGAACCAAGGTTTCCCTGATGTGAACAAACTGGAAATGAGGAAGAGAAGTTTCTAAACTTAACAGCTGCAGATATTAAAGTGGAGACTAGCACATTACAAATCTTCAGGAGCATTTTGACAAGGTCTTTTGGGTGACTGGGGGCGGGCTGGGGCACTGGCAAGAGGGGAATTAGATGCTTATTATTGCCTTAAAGTAACAGGGTGTGTTTTTTTTTTAATTCATTCTTTGCATGAAAGCAATCTTGAATAATTTATTTGTCCATAACACTAAGGACAGTCATTTAAGATGTCAAAAACTCCTGGGAGCAGTCCATGCTTGGAATTGGCAGCAAATTCACTCTTTGTATCCCTTATACTGGATTCTGAGGCTATAGTGTGTGGGAATGTGCTCCTTCTCTCAGGAACTTTCCAAAGAGTAAAATGAACTTGCTGTTAGAGAATGTTGTTTGAACTGTATAAAACCAGTGGAAGAGAATCCCAGGGAGTTTATCTCCATAGGCTTCCCTAGGGATGAGGAGATGAATTGTTTTGGAATCTCAAGGAATCTTCCTACATTTGTGCCAAAAAGGGAAAATAATGAGATCTGTAATGTAGCCATAAGAAGTCTCACTCTACACTTGGTAGAAATGACCAATCCTTTAAGAACTTGAAATACTTGCTCCTATGTTACAGCATTCCTGGACATAATGGGCCTGTTTTGGGGTAAGTTAACATAAAATCTTAGATTTATAGCTAGAAAGGACCTTAGAAGTCATTTAGTCAAAGCCTCTCTTTTTATAAATGAGAGAATTCTGAGGTCTAGAGAGCAGCAGGAATTTGGTCCCCCAGGATAGGGTATGGTCACACCAAGATCACACGTGCCAGTGCTGGAGCTAAAATTCAAAATCTGACTATAGTATCGTCATTCTCTCTAATGTGCCACCTCAGTAAGCAGCTCTTTGTAAAAACCCATTGATTTTATTTGGTTAATGAATACTGAGTAGATCTCAGTTTAAATGATATTGATGATTCATTAATTGAATGAATAATATTGAGGGGGGACATAGGAAATGGGGGCTTATGAATGACAGTACTAAAGAAAACCTGCAGTATCTTAGGGTTACCCTTGTCAACCTGAATTAAAGGAGACTACCAAAGTAGCAAAAACTAAGATCTTTAATGGAGGCAAGGGAATTGCAATTTGGAGGACCATGAAGCATGGAATGCCCAAGAGGGGCACAGAGGGGCAGGATTGAATACATTTCAACAGGGGAAGTACAGACTCAAGAAGTTGTTATGGAAATTATTTTACATAACAAGGGAAGGTCCATAGAGAAGGCTGGGGGTGAGTGGGTGAGGGAAGGCTGGCATCTGGTCAGAACAACAGGCTCAGGCTCCAGGTGCAGCAATGGAGAAACCAGTCTGGACTTACTCCAAATATGGGGTCATTTGGGATCAAAGTCATGTAGACCCTTCTGGTGTCTGCATTCAACACCCTAGAGCCCTGAGAGAAGAAACAGTTGCTTGGCCACAGGGACTTGAGCTGTTAGTCTGAGTGTCTATTGGAGGAGAGAGGGCAGAGTCTTTATGTGCTCCAAGTTCATCTTCTATAGAGAAGCAAAGTTAATATCCTTAAAACACAGATCAGAGTATATCACTCCCTGCTCAAGAAGCTTCAGTTGCTCCCAGTGGCTTCCAGGAAGATATGCAAAATACACTATTTGAGATTTAAAACTCTTCTCAATCTGGTTCTGACCTATTTTTCCAGGTCAGTTATACATTATTAACATCACAAACTTGATGCTTTGCCAAACTGACCTATACACATCATTCTACATACTATCTTTGTGCCTAGTGTGATCATTGTAATTCATATATGTTTCATGTTATAGTTATAATGATAGGACTGTAATATGGAATCACTTAGGTCAAATGGTCCTAATGCCCATAGAACATATAAGCAAAATCAGACAGGTTTGTACTTTTTCTCTGTTCTGATCTATATTAACCCTATGTCAAGAAGTAACGTTTGCAGTTTCTGATTGGATGAAACTCTTGGCTGAATGCAGTGGTAGCCTGAGTCATCCCCTCTTCTGCTGCTTCAGATAGCCAACTCAAACCCTCTCCTAATTTCGGGTGCCAATACCCAAGCCTGGTGTCAGTAAGTAACCCCAAGAATTTCTCTATCACATGTGGGTCTGACTAGGAATGCCCTCTCTCATATCTGGCACTGATTACCTATTCTCTACCAAACCCATTTTTAGAATAAAAACTTCCTGAACCCCAAAACTTCCTGAACCTTCCTATAAAAGTTTGAGTATAAGACTTCCTGAACCCCAATTTTGAACGTGTTTTCTTTCCCTTCTCCCCTCCACCCCCACACTGGGTGATTTTCTGGAATCCATGGGGACAAATTTCTGTTTATATTGCCATATAGTGTGGGGGGAGGGGTTGATTGCTGTACGCATAATAATTAAAGCTCATTTGCACCAGATTCTTGAGCATCAATTTCTTGTGAATCCCTGAACCCAAGTCTTTGCTTTAACTGAAATAAAGCACACAGGCTATCCCTCCCCCATATGACCTGCCTGATAGGCTTTCCTTATTCACCTACCCCCTTGCCACCAATCTTTCAAGGGCTGCCTTCTAGAAGAGATTTTTTTCTGATTTTCCAAATTATTCATGCTCCTCCATCCCTTTTGCAAATTACTTTATATTTAGTTTATGTACAACCTGATGAAGTGACTAGACCTGCCCTAAAAGAAGCAGTCCCATTCGGCTGACTTCTGGGGGCAGGAATCTCCTAAAACAGCAGCTCACTAGCAGCTCTGTTGCTTTCTTGTACATCATCTCCACTGAATTCTTGTTCAGGGAGTGCCTGCCAAGAGCTGAGAGAACCGGGCAGGTGGCCATCCTACTCTGGGGCCAAGTCACTTAGCCAGACCTGGGACCCTTGACAAGCTTTTGCAATTGCAGGCTTCTCTTAGTTTTACGAAATGAAAGCAGGGGCTCTTTCCAACGACCAGTAGGGAGCTGAGTATTGCTGTATAAATAAATACGTATTAATAAGCATGGAAGTCTCCCCCTCCCCAAACTTCGCAAATATTGACAAAGGAAACCTCTGAGGGAGCCAGCCAGCTGAAAATCTTTGACAGTATTTCTCTCCTTGGCTCTTGCCTCTGTTTGGTGTATTTTTTTTCTTCCTGTTACCTATTTCTTCTTTTTTATTTATAGGAATTCCCCAGAGATTAAGTAGAACTGGGAATTTTGTTTTATTTTACTTATTATGTTTTCTTTTGATTTTTAAGTGGCAACCAAGTGCATGGTTGCAAGTCAGACCTTAAAAGTAAAAGAGTCAGGCCAGGGTGATGGTCCTTTCACCGAGCAGGGACCAAGCCAAGGAAGGTTGTGTCTCTTATCCATTATTGCTAAACTGATCTCTCCTTGATGGATTAGCAGATCCTGGGGTGAGGGACCCACCCAGAGGCAAAGCACTAATTACTCTCAGCCAGTGGAGGAACCTCTAGCATCAATAATCTAATCCTGGGCTATTGGGCCAGCTAGGGCACAGTAAACTCTTTTATATAGTTATGAAGGGTGATGCTGATTTAAATTAAATGCTGGAAAAACATTTCTGAAGGGTAAGCTTGGAAGAGGAGACATGTTTTTCCTCTCCTCCTCTCCCCTCCACTCCTTTAGATCACTTCAATGGACTAAATGGCATGATTCTCTCCTTCCCCCACCTTCATCAGTTATTGAGAAAATGACCTATGAAGATGAACTGGAGGAATAGAAATACCTGGATTGACCTTTGCCCTTTCTGGGTCAGCTTGGAGTGCCAAGCAAATGTTTTTTGGGGAGGATAAGAAGTCCCAACTGAAAGCCATCAAATGTACCTAATGTGTCTATAATTCCAAGTAACTCAATATTCTTTGTAAAACCTTACCACCCAGAGAGATTTCCTAGAGGCTGCTAGATCAAATGTGGCATTATGCTAAAAAAAAAAAAAAAACAAAAAAGGGGGGGGAGAATTGGCAGATTCTGAATAGATGCAAATAAGGCTTTTACCAGAAGGCCTGAAGAGCCAGCCAAAATCTCTGCAGAGGCCATTACTCAATTTCCTTGTTCTATAATGTTTGGTTACTATCTTAAGCTAAAAAAGGTGATTTTAATACATAATCTCAGGGACAACCTATTTGTATGATATTCACCTATTAGTCAGAAATAATTTATTAACCAAACACTGTGTGCCAGGCACTGTGCTCAGCACCCAGAACACTGCCACCCCCTCCCACCCCCAAGACAAAAACAAAACAAAACAGTCCCTACTCTCAAAGAGCTCACAGTCTAATGACTTTTAGAATTTCATGCCTTTGTGGGAAAAGCCTAGCTCTCTTGGCTGCCCTGATAGAAGCGAGAGTACTTGAGGTGGGATGAGAAAAGAAAGCAGAAAGGAAAAGCAGGTTGGTCTCAGTTCCACAAATTTTATTAGGGATAGTCTTTATGATAAAAATAAATATACAGATAAACCTCAGGCACTTGGTTAAATGAGTAGAGGTTTGCCATACATAAAGAATGGGGCTCCCTTTCATCTTAAGATCTCAAGGGACTGCCATATGCCTTTGTGAAATAGGTAGATAAGTATCGCCCACCAAGCCCCCAGTTTATAGGTAAGGGAAGCTGAGTTGTTGATAGTTTCGGCATTAAGACAATTGAAACATTCTTAAACTCATCCCTCTAATTGATAATTACCTCCATTTTCATGCCATGCCTTGAGGGTAGGGATTGTCTCTCTTTTTGTACTTGTATACCTAGTGTTTAGCACAATGCCTGACACATAGCACTTAATAAATAATTTTAAATTTATTCTTTCATTTCCTTCTCAAACTATATTGTGCTTTTATTTATCTATTTCAGATAATTTTAGGGAATATCATGTATTCTGTAGGTTAAACACTCGGTTCCTTCCAGTGATTTGAATATGGTATTGTTAAATTCAGAAGGGGCTACCTAACTCTGACTCGACTGACTCAAAAACTGGAGCAAGTTCAAGTAAGTTGGAGCTGGTCATGTGGTATCTCTGGAAACTCCCTGTTGCTGTATCTGGAACTCACTGCTCTGACCAGATGTCACCACTCCCTGAGTCTCCCCAGTCTTTGGACTTTGAGTTGGTTGTTGTCCTTCATTCTCAAAGAGGACCAAAATGACATCATCATGATACAGTCAAGTTGCAATGTGTACAACTCTGGCTGATCAAACCAACATAAGCTTAGCTTGCCCTACCACAAACTGGGCACAGAGAGTCCGTGTGAACATTTGGGGTGGTTACTCCAAATCTGTATATTCTACATTTCCTTTGTGCTATTTTAATTCTGCTTTGCTCAACAGAGCATAGCACGCTTTCTGATGTGGGTACAACGCATTGAGCAGTCCTGTTCCAGTGTCTCTCATGTCACACAGTCAAATCTAAAGGTCTTGAGAGAGACGTTGAAAGTGTCCTTGTATTGCTTCTTCTGACTATCATGTGATTGCCTGCCCCTTGAGAGTTCTCCATAAAATAGTCTTTTTGGCAAGCGAACATTTTGCATTCAAACAACGTGGCCTGCACACTGGAGTTGTACTCTCTGAAGCATAGTTTGAATACTTGGCTGTTCAGCTCGAGCAAGGACTTTAGTGTCTTATGCTGCCAGGTGATCCTCAGAATCTTCCTAAGACAGTTCAAATGGAAGTGATTCAGTTTCCTGGCATGGCGCTGGTAGACTGTTCGTGTTTCACAGGCATACAACAATGAGGTCAGCACAATGGCTCTGTAGACCTTCAGTTTGGTAGTCAGTTTAATACCTCTTCTCTCCCAAACTTTTCTTCAGAGCCTCCCAAACACTGAGCTAGCTCTGGCAATGCATGCATCAACCTAATTGTCAATGTGTATATCCCTGGAAAGTACACTACCAAGGTAAGTGAACTTATCCACAGCATTCAAAACTCCTCCATTTGTTGTAATCAATGGTTCCGTGTATGGATAGTGTGGTGGTGGCTGATAGAGCACCTGTGCTTTCTTGGTGTTAATTATTAGGCCAAAATTAGCACAGGCAGCAGAGAACTGATCCATACTTTGTTGCATCTCAGCTTCAGAGGCTGCATTGAGTGCACAATCATCTGCAAACAGAAAATTATGCACCAACACTCCCTCCACTGTGGTCTTGGCTTGTAGCCTTATCAAATTGAAGAACTTACCATCAGTACGGTAGTTGACCTTGATGCTGTGTTCATCCTCGTTAAAAGCATTTGACAACATGGCTGAAAACATCATGCTAAAAAGCACGGGAGCAAGCATACAGCCCTGTTTCACTCCACTGGTGACTGGGAAGGCATGAGAGCATCATCCACTATCTAGAACCGGGGCAAATGTGCCATCATGAAATTGACATGCAATACTGACGAACTTCTCCAGGCAGCCAAATTTTGACATAAATTTCCATAAGTCCTCATGACTAACAGTGTCAAAGACCTTGGTCAGATCTACAAATATTGTGTACAGACCTCTTCTCTGCTCCTGACATTTCTCCTGGAGTTGTCAGGCAGTAAATACCATATCAACCTCTTCCTTGGCCCTTTCTGAAGCCACATGGCTCTCAGGTATATGACCATCATCTAGGTGAAGGATTAGCCTATTAAGGAGGACTCTAGCAAGAATCTTGCCAGCAATGACTGAGACAGAGAGAACCCCCTGTGATTGTCTCAGGACAATCTATTCTCTTTACCTTTATAGATATGGACAGTGGAAGCATCATTGAACTCCTGGGGGATAACCTTCTCTTGTCATATAACCTGGAAAATTTCAATCAGATTTTATATGAGCAATGATCCCTCTACCTTGTAAATCTCAGTTGGAATAGAATCAGCACCAGGTGCTTTGCCACATGAAAGGAGCCTAATGGCCCTCAAAACCTCTTCTTCAATTAGGAGTTCAGCTAAGGAGGGATTGTCTTCAACTTGAGGTAAACAGTCAATAGCCTCAGCATTGATTGATGATGATCTGTTGAGAACACTATGGAAGTGTTCAGCCCATCTGTCTAGGATCATGTCCTTATCACTAATCAATGTGACTCCATCAGTACCGAGTAGTTAGTTGAGATGCACTATAGGTTTTTGGTCCATGAATAGCTTTCAGAGAATCATAAAAGTGCTTTGGACTGTTACTATCAGCATAAAACTGAATTTCATCTGCCTTCTTACTGAGCCAGGAATCCTGCATCTCTCTAAGCTTTGCTTGTGCTTTACTTTTGATGGAATTAAATGTTGCCTTCTTAGAAATGGATGAACCATCCTGCTGGTAAATCCTGTGGAGTTCTCATTTTTCATTTAGCAGCTTCTGAATTTTCCCATCATTTTCATCAAACCAGTCTTGGTGTTTGCGAGTGTTCTGGCCCAGATAAGCAAATGCAGTGCTGTACACCAAATCTCTGAGAGTTGCCCACTCCTTTTCTGCTCCACTGTTGCCAACTATGTGTTGGCTCAACTTTCCTTCCAAATCAGCAACAAACTGTTCACACTCAGAGAAGAGCTCTAATTTGTTGACATTAATTCTCTGGTAGTCATTTTGCCTTGGGGTTGGCACTTCTGATGAATGTGAATATTTGGCTTGGAAAGGATAAGTCTATGATCACTTGTACCACACATTGCCTTTCTCACTCTCACATCTTGTTTGTCTCTTCTCCTTACAATCACATAATCTATTAGATGCCAATGTTTGCTGCGAGGGTGCATCCATGAAGCTTTATTGCATTTAGGTAAATGGAAAACAGTGTTGGTGATGAGAAGGTCATGCAATGAACAAGTCTTCAGCAGTAAATGACCATTGCTGTTGCTGTTTCCAACTCCATTCCTCCCTAGAACTCCCTGCCAAGTCTGGTAGTCTGAGCCTACTCTAGCATTAAAGTCACCTGGAATTATAAGCTTGCCCTCTTTGGGCACATTGACGATAAGGGTCTGTAGCTCTTCATAAAATTTTTCTTTGACCTCATCAGGATGTGTCATGGTGGGAGCATAGGCACTGATGATGGTGGCATGGTGTTTTCCTGCAAGTGGCAATCTCATTGTCATGAGCCTGTCATTCACTCCTTTTGGCAGGCATAGCAGCTTGCTGACTAGATTAGTTTTGATTGCAAAACCTACACTAGCTTCACATCCCTTCACTGCAGCCACTCCAGAAAAATGTGTATCCAGCTCCAGCTTCAGTAAACTGTCCTTCATTTACCAGCCTTGTTTCACTCAAGGCTGCTATTTGGATGCCATACCTGTTGAGTTCTCTTGCAACAAGAGTAGTTCGTCTTTCAGGTCTACTGGATTTTGTGTTGTCTATAAGTGTGCACATGTTCCATGTGCCAGTGGTGAGTGGAATCATCTTTGCAGATGTTTTTGTATATTTTGTACATTTTTTGTGTGTTTTGACCACAGAGTGGGATTCCTCGCCTGCCATGGTAATCAGGCCAGGGTTGGGCAAGCAATTTTTAAGGCATCTTTTCCAGCCCCCTTCCTCACTCCAGGAGTGAGCAGTGTGCAGTGTGATCCTTAAAAGTCTTCTCAGACACCCAGGGGGCTGCCGAGTCCCCCTGCTACTTCCAGTAAGAAATAATCCTATCCCTGGGCCTCCTGTGTGCAGAGTTGTGACTACAGTTCTCAGCGTATCCGCACCTGCTGCTTCATCACTTGCCTGTTGCCACAGGACTTTGAGGTATAATAGTACAATGATATGGGTGATGTCTTTTGACTTGTGGGTAAATTGTATTTAAGTGAGGCAGAGTTGCATGAAGTCATCAGCCTCACTCTTTCCTCCAGAGTCATCATAGTCCAGTGGCAGGTCAGAGTCAAGATGACTAGCGATGGCTCAGGATGCAGCAGATGACCTTGGCATCTTCCATGTCTAACCAAGCTCCAAGTGCTCTCCACATTGCCTGCTTCAGCTGCCATCATGGCCGTCGGAAAAAATTGTTCTCATCTGCCCATTCCACCAAATGAAGTCTTCACATGCTTGGAGTAGATACCCCCCTAACTCACCAATGGGTATGAGACCCCTTGGTTACCCTCAGCCTAGTTTGGCCAGTCTACCAAAACAGTTTACTGGGGTGTGACCACTCCATATGCTGCAGCTTCTTGGAACCACAGGTGAGAGTTAGGTGGAACAGGTGGACACAAAAGATGGAAAGAGCCCTGAAAAGGGCTCACCAGTCATCACACCAAAGGTACTTGGCCTCCCTGAACACACCCTACACCCCTTTGGGTAGTTATATGCAAAACAACTTATATAACAGCTTAGCAAGGCTGTGCCTTCCATGAGACTCCCTCTTTGTTGGAGAGTATTTAAACCCTGCCTTTTCTGCCCCTCCAGGACTTCGGGTGTTTTGTGGTGTCCCAAAAAGCAATTTCCTTGCTTCAATTCAAATTCCTTGCTTCCTTGCTTTCCTTGCTTGTTGTTGCTACTTTGGTGTAGTCTTCTTTATTTCAAGTTGAGATTTCTGGTGTCAGAAGTGGGATTTGAACCTACACCTCCATACAGACACCAGAATATTCAGAGAGGAAATTAGAACCTTGAGTCTTCAGCCTCAGATCACTAGGCCCTCTGACAGGGAGTTTTTAGACATAACACAAGATCAGCTCCAAATGGTTTCATGGGATCAGTGGGGTCAAGATCAGGTGTGCCCTTCTGATGACTGCATTTAACAGCATGAACTCAATGTTCTTCACTGTCCTGTTTATCCCACGC
Source organism: Notamacropus eugenii (assembly GCF_028372415.1). Classification (NCBI taxonomy): domain Eukaryota; kingdom Metazoa; phylum Chordata; class Mammalia; order Diprotodontia; family Macropodidae; genus Notamacropus; species Notamacropus eugenii. The sequence goes on from NC_092875.1 coordinate 209,318,308, forward strand.
TTCAGGGTCCCCTCTCAGATAAACTTCTTGAGGACAGGGGCTGTTTTTCATATTTTGTCTTTGAATTTCCAGCATCTAGTAAAATGTTTGGCATACAGTATGAGTTTAACAAATTCTTCTTGGAGTGACCCACTTCATGTATTTACAGTTTGTACACTCATAGCTTCTCAATCTTTTTTTGTGTCTTCTCCCTTTGCCTCTGGGCAATACCTTTCTAAAGTATTTTTTTCTTTTTTCCTATATAGGAAATATATTTTCCAAAGCAAAGCATGCCTCTTCATGTCTTGTGTTGAGGGATAGTCTGATTAGTAATCAGTATGTTGGCAAAAATTCCTCTATTGTTTATTTCCATTGCCTTGCATTTATCCTCCTCCAGTGCTAATAAATGTTGTTGTGTACTGCGGGCCTGCACAACATATTAGTTTTCTTGATTTGTTCAACTATAATTAAAATGGAAACTGTGCACTTATTACCTGCCTTGGGAATCTCAGAAAGTTCACTGCATGAAGCAGTTAGAGAGAATGTGATGTTAGTATTTCCAAAGTGAAGGATAATGAATACCAAGAATGCTAATTAGAGCTTTGCAGGTTTAGTTATTATTCTTTTGTGTGTTTCCAATGCTGCCATGAAGAAATAGCTGAGAAAATGCAAATAGAAGTACAGTTACCTTTCTTTTATTGGGAAACTTCCAAGTAAGGAAGTGATAATTTTGCTCTTCTCTGCCCTGAACAGATGAAGGCAACTTTCTAAGACTTGTTCAGTCTTTTTTTTTGAGTCATGTCCAAATCTTCATGACTCCATTTAGGGTTTTCTTGACAAAGATCGTGGAATGCTTTGCCATTTTCTTCTCTAGCTCTTTTTACAAATGAGGAAACTGAGGCAAACAGGGTTAAGTGTCTTGCCCAGGATCACACAGGTAGTAAGTGTCTGAGGTCAGATTTGAACTCAGGAAGATGAGTTTTTCTCATTCCAAGCCCAGCCTTCTATCCATTGTGACACCTAGCTGCCTCTACTGAACAGACTGCCTCTGAATATTTGTTCAGTGCTGGACATCACATTTTAGGAGTAATACTGATAAATTGGAGAGCTGGTAACTTGGCAGAGTAGGGCAAACAGGACAATGAAGACCCTTGGGCTCATGCCATATTAAAATTACTTGAAGGAACTGAGGGCATTTAGCCTAGAAAATTGGGGGGAAGCTAAAGAGGGGGAATATTTACTAACTCCAAATATTTGGAAGAATGTTGTTTGGAAGAGATTAGACCTATTTTGTTTGGCCTCAAGAGGAAGAAGCAGGAGTCTTAGGTTCAAGTTACAGAAAGACAAATTGAAATAGGCTACAAGCAAGAACATCATAACAATTACAGGTACCCCACAGTGGGATGGCTGCCAGAGATGGTGGGCTTGGCTTCCCACCGGAGGTTTTCAAACAAAGGGTTTGTGACTATTTGTTAGATGTGTTGCAGTGGGTTTTTTCAATCAGGTATGGACCAGACTGGATGGCCAATATGGTCCCTTGATAGTCTGAATTTTGGTCTAAATTATGTTTAGACTTTAAAGTTAAAAATTATCATGCTATAAAATGTTCCTGCTTCCTAAAGTGCAATTTATTCTTCTCCCTTTCTGGGAGAGTGGGGTCAATGAGAGGGGATATTGTGTAGTGAAGAGCATGCTGGACTTGGTGTCAACAAGTATATCTATGTGGCCGTTGTCAAGTTACTTACTTTTCTAAGCCTTGACTTCTTCATCTGTAAAATGGGAACAGCTATGCCCCTCCTTCACTATGAATCTCAAATCAGATAATTATATAAAATTCTTTGTAAACTTTAAGGCACTCATAAATGTCAATAGTAATGAGTATGTTTCCAGTATGAGAAAGGAGTCTCTCTCTCTCTCTCTCTCTCTCTCTCTCTCTCTCTCCTCAGGGTAGAAGGCAAGGCAATTGAGGTTAAAGGATTTGCCCAAGGTCACACAGCTAGTAAGCGTCATGTGTCTGAGGCCAGAGTTGAACTCAGGTCCTCCTGACTCCAGGGCCAGGCTCCCCATTCACTGAAAGGAGGCTCTCTTGAGAAAGATTGTCCTCACCTCTATTGTCAGCAAAAGGATTATGGGATGTTTTTGTTGGTGGTTCTTTGTTTTTGCAGAGGATCAATGACATCATGGGGTAGTGTCTTGACTCCTGAGTGAATTGTATTCAAGTGAGGCAGAGCTGCACCATGTCTTCAGGCTCACTGTCTCTTCCAGAGTCTTCAAAGTCCATTGGCAAGACAAAAGTCCAGATGCTTGGTGAGGTCTGGGATGTAGTAGATGACCTTGATGTCTTTAATGTCTGACCAAGCTCTAAGTGCTCCCAGCGCCTGCTTTAGCCACCTTCATGGCCATTAGAACGAATTGTCTTCATCTGCGCATTCTGCCGGGGTAAGTCTTCACATGCTTAGGGAAGACACCCACCCACCCCAACTCACTTATGGTGAGACCCCTCAATTAACCTCAACCTGGTTTAGCCCATCTGCCAACATGGTTTTACCAAGGTATGGCTGCTGAACATGCTACTGCTTCTTGGAGCCACAGGTGAGAGATGAATGAATCAGGACACCAAAGATGAATGAGCAGAACTGAAAAAAAAAAGCCCTCGTAGCAAAGGTGCTGAACATCTCATAAACCCCTGTCTAATTAATTAAAGAGCAGAAGAGCAAGTAAGCACATCTTTATTTACCTTGTTAGGGGTAGGTGACTCACTTCAGTGAGTTCTCTCTCTTTCATTGGGTATCATCTTTTTGAAGTTCTATGCCTTTGTCCACCCGCATTCAGTGAGAAATGTTGCTGTGAGTCACAGTAGCTACCAGCTCAGAGTTTCATGGCATAAGTATGATGCCCAAATGCCAAAGAAAAACCCTCCAATATTTATTTCCTTGGACTTGACAGTTTCTTGGAAAGAACAAAAGCCTATAAAGCCTTCATATATGAGAACCTCCACTCAGTAATAAAGGAAGATTCCTAGAAAGGAGAACCAGCGATGGGCTGTGGCAGAAGCAAATTACTTGCACAAAAGAGCCTAGATCTATTAACTTAATGCCCAACCATCAGGAGGTAGAATTTCTAAGCCCTATAAACATTACTCCCCTTTTCCCATGTAAGCCTTTTATGACACCCTTCTGGTGACCAGATAATTTATTACAGCCTCCTGGCTAGCACTAATTTTGTATTATAAATGCTACCCACAAGGATTAAGTGTTTGAGGTCTTTTGGCCAATACACCATTAACTAGTACATGATTGTGTTTTGAAAAACTTCAGACTTTCACTGAACCTCCCTCCCTACTCACTAATCCCACATTTAAGTAGACTTCTTTGAAAGAAATACCATTTGTGATCATGACAAGGGTAGAAGACTCTGAAATTTAGGACTGACTCCCCAAGCTCCCAGTTGCTGTAGATTGAAATAATAACATGAGGTGCTGGAAAGAGCAGTGGCATGGAAATCAGGGTTTTAACCCACCCCCATTAACTAAGTGGTGAGAGTTTCTATTCTGTATTTGATACAGTGGTTCACGCAGGGCCAGAGGGTTGAAAAAAGCAATCCTTTTACTAAAAATAGATTCCAATACCCTCTCCCATCTTCCAAACAATTCCACTGAGGTTTCAAAGCAGTCTACAGAATAAAAACAAGTAGCTCCTGACAATAAGGTTAAAAAGTGGTCAGCTACAAGATTACCTGGAGTCCCAGGAGTCCCCCTCTAAAATTCTAAACATTGCTTTTATACTTTTCTTACCCAAAGCACACAGCTGGGTCCCAGATTAATCCATCTGGGAGTCAACTGAAACCGCCCCAAGTCTGTACTATTGCTTGTAGTAGCGTGGGAAGGGCACAAACTTTTGAGTGCCTACTATGTGCCATGCACTATGCTTTACAAATATTGTCCCATACGCCTTCCCAGTTCGACTAGTGTCCTAGACCAGTGGTGTCAAGCTCAAACTGTGGGACATATTGATTTAGAAAACCACAAATTAGCATTCTCTGTGTTGTTTTGTATTTCTACTTATTTAGTCAGCTCTTCCCCAGTTACATTTTAATCTGGTTCAGGCTGCACTCAGGAGCAACAGCAGTAATGATAGCTAGCATTTATATGGTGCTCTAAGGTTGGCAAAGCTGAGGTGTACTGATAAACACTTAACAAAGAGCTCACCCAAAACACAGGACACATTTTGAAGTTCATTCTGCATTATTAACATTTGCTCCTTTACTTAAGTCCAGGCAATCAACACAACAATAAATCAAACCCTCATTTGAAGTGTTTACTGATTTCTAGTACAAGATGGTTCCAGCATTACCATGGCAAACACTTTATTATCTAATTTTATCCTTAAAACAACTCTGGGAAGTAGGTGGTATTATTATTTCCATTTTACAGATGAGAAAACTGAGGGAAAAATACGTTAAGTGCTTTGCAGTCATGCTGCTAGTAAGAAGTGGAGGGCAGATTTGAAGTCACTTTCTTGACTTCCTGATTCGAGAACCAGGCCTCCATTCACTAGCTGCCACAATAGCCCTGTGGAAAAGTCAAGAACTCTAACCAGGATGTGAGTCTAGATCAGAGGTTCCCAGACTTATTTAGCCTACTGACCCCTTAAAAAAATTACTCAGCACCTCCCTGGAAATCTACTTTCTTTAACCCTTTAATGTTTGTTTTCAATTTGTGTCTTTTCAAAAAAATATACACTTTTTAAAATGATGCATCTTAAATTTAATATTTTATTGTAAATTTGTGTTTTTTTCCTGTACTGAAGTTTCGATGACACGATATTGCAGCATGCAACCATATAGTACTGTATTGTAAACAAGTCATTACATACACGTATTCCTGTTGATGCATGCTGGACTTCCCAACAATGCACAACACTTGCTTAAGACTTGTTGGCAGAACTTGACCTCTTATCAGTTAGAATTTTCATTTTGTGTGTTTATTTGGAATACAATATAATCACTACAACTTTAAGTCTGTTACACAGCAGATGAAACATGTAAGAGTGGTTTTTCACTATTTTCTTCTCTTCATTCCTTATGATTCCACCTCCCCTTTATTTTATTCAATGCCCCATGTAGTTCTAGCACTCCTGGGGGCAGTACCTCTGTGAGGGCCAGAGGTAGAAAGCAGCATCTGGGATAGGGGCAGGACCAAAAAGAAAAAGAGGGAACTAATTCTGAGGTGAAAATCCAGGCTGGGGTCAGACATGGGGGCAGGGGGTCCAACACCAGTTCTAACTTGGCAAAAGAGTTATCTTTCTCCTGTGTATGCAATGTTTCCAAGGCTTTGTCTATTTTGTGGTTGTTTTCTGTCTGATCTTTGGGACAGACCTATTCCCTCCTCTTATCTGTGGTTGTCTCAGCTAGGTTGAGCCTGACCCCCTCATCAGTCAGTGTTTTTATTGGCTAGTCTGTCTCTGGGTATATGAGGCAACTGGAGGGAGATGGGGAAATTGGGGAATCCCTTAAGCCCACTTTGACTTTTGCCAGTTCTCCTCTCAACCTCCCTCAGGAGTCTATGATTCTCCTCTGATTGGATTAATTGAGAAGGCTATGTCAGTTACTGAAACAACTGTTTTTAGCCCTTCTGTAAAATTTCAGTCCTAACTTTGCCTGGCTTTGTCCCAAGCCTTTCAGGCAATTATTTTTGGAGCATTCACAGACAATCTTTGTATTAAGTACATTTCCTGTGTTATTCTACCCCAAAAGTTTATAGTATTGATGGTATTTTTTGAAAGTGCTCCTTGCCAGTAAAAACTCTATTAGTTGGCTTGATTTCATTTAATCGAGAACGCCATAGTGTTCTCCATTGGATGTGACTTGCTCTTCTAATTTCACTATAGGGAGGGGGGTAATCCCCTAACCCTACCTTCCAATTTTCTTGAAATATTTATTTGGGAAGTTGAAGCTTTGGGCTTCTTTCTGACATGTCATGATATCTCATATAAGCACCTAGGATGAAATACTTGTAAGGGCAGCTAGCAGTGGATAGAGCACTAGTCCTGAAGTCAGAAAGACCTTGGTTAAAATCCAGCTTCAGATGCTTATTAGCAGTGTGACCTTAGACGAATTGTGGGTGGCACAACAGATAGATTTCCAGGCCTGGAGTCAGAAAGACTCATCTTCCAGAGTTCAAATTTGACCTCAGTCCCTTAGTAGTTATGTGGTCCTAGGCAGTCACTTAAACTTGTTTGCCTCAGTTTTCTCATCTGTAAAAGGAGCTACAGAAGGACATGGTTAACCAGTCTAGTATCTTTGCCAAGAAATCCCCAAATGGGTTCACAATAAGTTGGATCTGACTGAAAAAACCTAAGCAAGTCACTCAACCTTTCTGCTTCTGTTCCCTCTTCTGCAAAAATGGGGATACTAATAGCACATGCCTCCCAGGTTCATCGTGAGGATCAAATGAGATAACGTTTGTAAATCACTTCGCACTTAGCACTTGGCACATAGTAAGTTCTATATAAATTCTAGATATTATTAGGGTCAAGGGTATATCCTTATCTGACAGCTGCTGGCCCTGGCTGTTTGCATCGCATATGTAGAGGGCCATGATGGTTTTGTTAGGAAGAGGGAGAAGAGAAAATGCTCAGGCCACTATATCAGGGTCATAGGCATGGGAAATGTCTGACTGATCTCTTCCATTTGTCAGAGAAATGTGTGGCTTCTCTCTTTTCACTGCGAGCTGCTGAAAGGCAAGCCGTGAGGTACAGCAGAAACAACGCCAGACTGGGCATCAGGAAGAGCTCTAACACTTACTGGCTGTGTAACCAGCCAAGTTATTTAATCTCTTTAACATTGAGTTTCCTCATATGTAAAAGTTGGGTGTAGTCGATACAGGCCCTATAAGTCCACTGAGAAAATCAGCCCAGAAAAGATGGAAAACTTGAATGAATGAAACTACAGACACAAAGATAAACAATTCTGAAGAGACAGCGAGTGGAAGTTGTCTAAAGGAACAAATATGGATGCAAAAGTAATGATTTATTCCTTTAGATTTTAAAAAGATAGGTAGAGAAGAAGAAATCAAAAGAAGATCATGGAGGGGTTACATAAAAGCTTAGTGTCATCCTGTAAGAAAATCAAAAGTAATAGTCATCGTCATCATCAATGGACATTTCTTGAGTGCCCACTATGTGCCAGGCACTGTGCTGAGCAATGGGAATGTTACAAAAAGAAAGACAGTCCCTGACCTCAAGGAGCTTATAATCCTAATGGAAGTCAATACACAAAAAGAAGTGGAAATGGAGGGGAGGGCGGTGGAAATGTGCTGCCAGGGAGTCTGGTGTTTGTGAGCAGCTAATGCATAATGAAGAGTTTAGCTGGAAAGTTCTGAGCTCCCCATAAAGGAAGACTTTGGGAGTTTATTGTTTACCCTTCATCATTCCAGAGCAGAGAGGCAGCTGAAGGTGCTGAGCTGAGATTTTAGGTGATGAACTTGTCCTGGGGGAGGTATGATGTTCCTTCAGAGCAGCTGATGGGAAATGAAGATTAGTTAGAACGACTGAAAGCTGGCACAGGAAGACAGTTTTAAGAATTATTAATAGGCACTTGAAATGCTAGATCATAGATCTTGAGGGTTAGAGGACATCTGGTCCAACTCTCTCATTTTATGAGTTAGGAAACCAAAATCCAGAAGATTAAATGATTTGCCTGGGATCACACAGTTCATTCCTACCCTTCCTCCTTCATCCCCATTAACAAAGTGGAAAGCAAAGAGGAAGATAAGGGCAGATTTTGTAACAGAATTATTTCTATGAAGAAAAAAGGACTCATTTGCCTCTTCCAATAGTGATTTTCCTTTTAGTACAGGTATTCTAACAATGACAATTTATGGAATGTGTTAAAGAAGAGATTCTTGTTTGGGTAGGACTAGATCTTTGAAAGCCCTTCCAACTTCCAGATTTTCCTGAGGTTTCTTCTGGCGCCTTCACATGAGACAGTCAGGGCCACAGAGTCAAAGAGTGGCCAAGATGTACAATAGGAAAGGTTTTGAGATGGTTATTTTTAAAGATGGAAGAAGACAGAGCTTTGATTTTGAATTATTTCTGCACTTGTGGGCTCTTTCTTCTTCCTTAGGCTATATTCTTTCAATATCTTCCCACTCAAAAGCCTCCACATAAAACCTTGCACTCTGATTTTATGACTGGAAAGGCAAGACAAGCAAATGGCTGTTTGGTAAATGTAGCTTTTGAGATTGTTGTAAGAGGAAAAGGATAAAAATTAATGACTTCACTTAGATAGATAAACCTTCCAAACAAAAATAACGAGTTCCATCCTACTAAGTAAAGCAATGTGATAAAACCTGGGATGCATCTCTTTAAATGGACATTTTATTTTGAAAAAGACAACAAAAAGTATTTGTGCTCCAACTTTCTTTTTTTGCACCGAGAAGGACACTAATCATTTTAGCCTAAGCTGCGGTACACAGATAAAATGTGGAGAAATAGAATATAGTTCAAATTCGATGTATAGGGGTATAGTGAACAAGCAAAGCTAATACAGTTTCAAAAATCATTGATTTAAACATTCCTCTTGAATTAAAAAATTATATTATAAAATATAATATATGTTTTATATATGAATTATAAAATATATAATATAGATAATACATAATAAAATATAAATTACACTATACTATAAAATTATTCTATGCTGTAAAATATACACAAGAGGCAATATTAAATCCCTAAAAGAAGCCTGAATTTGGATTTAGGGATTCTATGTTGCCTTGGATTTGGATTCTAAAAACTGAAGTTTGTGTCTATATTGCCATTTTTTCACTTGTGTGACCTTGGGCAAGTCATGTCAACTCTTGTAACCTCAAGGGCAATCTTACTCAATTCTTGAGTTTATCCCCAAAAGGATCCTACCACCAGGACCTCTCCTAGATTCATTCACCTTTCCTTTCTTTTTGAAGCCTGTGTCCTCTGGTATTCTGTTTCCAATCCCTACTACATTCAGTTCATTGTTAGGACTTTAATAACAGACATCCTCCATAAGCATAGGACACTTTTCTCTTGGTTGTTCTTACTCCAAGAACCCCTCGGAGCCTGAACGTGTGGACTTAGCCTCAGTCTCCTTTCTTAAGGAATAGCTTTAGAGAAGTAACTATCATAAAAATAACATAGTTGCTTCCCCTTTTTATATATCATAACAAAGTGTTTCCTTTTCCTCTTGTTAATAAGGTGAAATATGGCAGAGGCTAATCAGGTACTTCTGATTTATTATACCTCCCATTTTGTGATCATGGATTATCTACTTTAATTGTACATCAGCAGAGGCAACTGGTGGCACAGTGAGTGCTGGGCTTGGAATCAGGAAAAAGAGTTCAAATCTGGCTTCTGACATTTATTAGCTGTGTGGCCCAGCACCAGTTGTTTAAACTTCTATTTTCTTCAGTTTCCTCATCTGAAAAATGGAGATAATAATAGCGCCTATTTCTCAGGGTTGTTGTGAGGATCAAATGAGATAATATTTGTGACAAGCACTTAGTTCAGTGTCTGCCTATATGCCTTGGCACCTATTTGCATACCTGTGAAACCTGGACAGCATACCAGCACCATGGCAGGAAACTTAATTGCTTTCATTTGAGTTGTCTTGGAAGATTGTGAAGATCTAGCAAGATAAGGTACTGGACACTGAAGTCCTTTCTCAAGCTGAATTGCCAAGCATTCAAACTGTACTGCAGAGAGCACAACATCCATGGATTGGCCATGTTGTTCAAATGCCAAACATAGGTCTACCTAAAAAACTATTTTATGGAGAACTCACATGAGGTAAGTATTCACAAGGAGGTCAGAAGAAGCGATACAAGGACAGTCTCAAGGCCTCTATGAAGAACTTTGGAATCAGTTGTGTGACCTGGGAGACACTGGCACAGAATCGCTCAGCATGGCATGCCCACATCAGAGAAGGTGCTGTGTTCTATGAGCAAAGCAGAATTGTAGTTGCTCAAAAGAAACATGACGTGCAAATTTAGAGACTTATTGACTCCAAAGATTCATGTGGATTATTTGTGCCTGACTTGTGGTAGAGCCTTCTGAGTTTGTATTGGTCTAATCAGCCACAGTCAGACGCACTGTTCCTTGTCTCTAGCATAATTGTATTTTGGTCCTCTTCAAGAATGAAGGACAACAACCAACCAACCAACCAACCAACCAACCAACCAATCAACCAACCAACCATATAAATGCTTATTCTTTCCCCTCTTTCTCTTATTCCCAGATAACACTAACAATTCACATTTATGAAGCACTTGAAGGTTTACAATAATAGCTCACATGCATACACATGTGTATTCATTTTATGAGGTGCTTTCCTCACAGTAATCTTGAGAAGAAGGGAGTATAAGAATTACCTGCATTTTGCAGAGGATAGTTCAGAAGCTCTGAATAACCAAGTTATTGTCCACATTTGCGCTGTTCGTAAGTTTCATCAGAACTAACATTGGAACCCAGGTCTTCTAACTCCTAATCTGGTATTCCTTCCACATGAAACTACACTGAGGTAGGAAAATAGAGAATGCTGACCTGTATCTTCTATCTACCATGTGGAAATTTCTGTATTTTTCATTCAGTAAAAATCTTACTGATTTTTTTTCTGCAATGCCATCATTTTCCAGTGTCTCCTCACACCCTCCTTGTTTCCACAGAATATTTTCTTAGAATGAAATTGTTTTGCTGAGTTAAGCAAACCAATGACCTTGTCTGGTCACGTGTACTTCAATCCATACTTATCTGCTAAGAGGAGGGAGGCATATGCTCTCAACTGTCTTCTGAAGGCAGGATTGATCACTGAATCCAATTATTGGTCAGAACTCTCCAAGTCTTCCAGTGTTGTTTTCCTTCTTTTACATGATGTAGACATAATATAAATAGTTCTCCTGCTTTGGCTTACCTTACTCTGCTTCAACTCATACAAATCTTCTCAAGGTAATTGGTCTTACTTCAATTTTTCTTATGTAGAATTGACTTGTCATAGGAGATGTGAGGAATAAATGCTCTGGAAAAAATAATTCCTGCATGACTTTATTATTACAAAGTGTTCCATGGTGTGAATGTTAATCATTATTTTTTCCCAGCTCCTAATTTCTACAGCGACAGGCCCCAGAGAAACACAAAGTAAAATTAAACATTATCAACTATTTTGAAAACTATTTTTAAAATGTTGATATATTATACAACACATTTCAAATTGTGAAATATGAGACCATGATATATGAATTGAAATTTTAAACTCCAGGTCCTGGTCTCATTGGGAGCCCATGCTACAGATGAAATTATTTTTATTTCTTGAAATGTACCCAGGTCCCTGGAAATGGGGCAAATTTTCCCCCCTGAATTGAAGACATAAGAAAACATTCATTAGTTATAACCTTGCATATTTTTCTTTGGCTTCTTTTCTTTCCCCATGGTTTTGGTATTTATTCCTTTCCCTTTGATGGGATTGAGAGCACTGGTTGGGGCTATTATTTGATAACAGGTTTTCTGGCAGATAGAATTCTTTTCAAAACTTCTCGAGTTAGAGGATTGCCATATATGGTCTGGAGAACAGCCCAGGTTTGTCTGGCTGGTTACTTTTGGTGACTTAAAATTTATATTAGTTCTGAAAGCCATAGGATGCAATATAAAGAACACTCCTGGACTGAGAAATAGCAGACTGAAATCATAGAATCCTTGAATGTTAGAACTTCAAAGGACCTTAAGAGAGCCTTAAATCTATTTTTAAGCATTTATTTTATTTTATTTTTATTAATTTATTTTTCAGTTTTCTACAATCACTTCCATAAATCTTGGATTTTTTTCATTCTCCCTCCCCTCTTTTTCCCCCTCACTCCTTCCTTCCTGAAAGAACATGCAGTCTTATATGGGTTCTACACATACTCTTATTAAATAAATTTTCACCTTAGTCATGTTGCATGGAAGAATCAAAATGAAAGAAATCATGAGAATAACTAAACCAAAAACAAGAGAAAATAGTCTGCTTTATTCTGCAATCCAATTTCTTTTTCTCTGGATGTGGATGGCATTTTGCCTCAAGAGTCCATTGGGAATTTTTTAGGTCCTTGCATTGCTGTGAAGGGCTAAGTCTACCAGAAAAATTCCTTGCACAATGTGATTGTTGCTGTGTACAAAGTTCTCAGCTAGAAGCTAAAATGCTGCAGTTTTACCTGGTGCTAAGCTGGCTGGTGTGCCAAAGCAGAGGCTAGGTGAAGTCTTTCTGAGTTTCCCTGAGTTGCCCTGGAGCTTGCTGCATTAACTGTAGGGGAGGGGTAGTCTGGCTGCAGGAGGTCTCCTCTCCTGAGCTAGAGCATAGGTAAGTTTAGTGGTTGGTGAATCCCATCTGCACTGGTGTCTTCCTGATTCCCCTGACTGTGCTGAGGCACCCCTGGGGTCCTGGTATTGGTGCTTATGGGCTCTACCTCTCCCCTCAGGATCTCCTCCCAGTTCACTGAGGTGGGGCTGTCTGGGACAGCCACTGTAAGAAGGATCCCCCCTTTGTGATTTTCCTAGCCTCATGCGCTAAGAGACTGTTTACCCCTTTGGCTGATCCCACTATTCCAAGATTTTTCCTGGGGAAGTATTCTCTGGGTTTTTCAAGGTCAACAAGGGGGTGAAGATAGCATTTACCGATCACTCCACCATCTTGGTTCCTGGAAGTTCAAGTAAGGTGCCTTATAGACATTTAATCTTTGAGCTAATAGTCTCAGGAGCAGCTGTTGCTGTTACCTGGGGTTCTGTACTTCTCTTGAGCCTTAAATCTATTCCACTCATTTTACCACTGAGAAAACTGACTTGGGTTCTTATTCCTTGATTTATAATTAACTATCTAACCATATTACCTTAGACAACGAAATTAACTTTTGGGTCCTTATTTATTTATTAAATGAACACTTATTTAGCATCTACTGTGTGCCAAGTACACAGTAGGGCAACTAGGTCATACAATGCATAGAGTGTTGGGCCTGGAGTCAGAAAGACTCCTCTGCCTGAATTGAAATCTGGCCTGAGACACCTGGGCTGGTCACTTAGCCTTCTTTGCCTCAATTTCTTCATCTGTAAAATTAGCTGGAGAAGGAAATGGCAAACCATTCCTCTTCTTTGCCAAGAGAATCTCATATAGAGTCATGAAGAAGTGGACATGACTGAAAAACAACTGAACAACAACAAATGTGCCAAGTACTATGCTGAGCTCTGGGGATATAAAAAGAAGCAAAAGAAATACAGTGACTCTTTGATTTAATATTTATATTGCATTCTTACTCTGATGTCTCATCATGGCAAGGAGGGTAACCTTGACTTCTAGGAGACTATGCCAATGGAAATCAGGCTCCTACAGGTTTAATCAAGCTGGAAAAGCAGAACAATGAATGCTATGTCTGTAGGCAGAAGACCAGACTTACTAGAGCTTCTTAACCTGAGATGTATGAATTTTTTAAAAAATTGACAACTATATTTCAATGTAATTGGTATGCTTTGTAATCTTATGTGTTTTATTTTATTCATTTAAAAACATCTTTCTGAGAAGCAGTCCCTAGGCTTCACCAGACTGCCAGAGACCATAACACACAAAAAAGGTCAAGAATACTGGCTATAGAAGCTCATCACCAAAAAACCTCCACATGATGAATTCCTTTGGCCACAGTAGCTGTCAAAAACCATCTACTAAGATGCAGAAGGTTGTCATCTGTGTTATTGGAAGGAATATCCATACTAATAAAATTATAGAATTTCTGAAATGATGTGCTTCTATAAATGCCTAATAGTTTAACCCCACCTTTATCTACCTCCTTCTTCTTTGCAAAAAGGTGAGCAGGGGGACAACAGAAGGGAAAAATGTGAAAAGGCTATGTTGGAGGAAAATTAATAGTCAATAATAATGAACACGAATGAGTTTTACTCCCTCATAAAGCAGAAACCAGCAACTTAATGGATTAGAAAGCAGAATGCAGCAATATATTGGTTATAAAAATCGCACTTAGGGTTAGAGAAGAATTTATTCCTCACTCAAATTCAAAAGAGCCGGATGATGTCAGATAAGACAACAGTAAAAATATATATGATTACAACAGATAAGCACAGAAATTACATGATGCTTAAAGGCATCATAAATAATGAAATAATATCAATATCTATGTATCTACACACACACACACACACACACACACACACACACACTATACACACATACATATCCCAAATCTAAATATATCTAAATGGCAAGTATCTAAATACTTAAAGAAAAAGCTAAACAAATTATGGGAAAAAAAGAAAGCAAAATTATCATTATTGGGGGGAGAGCTTCATTATGTCCTTTTCAGAACTATACAAACCTAATAGAATGATAAATGAGAAAGAATTTAAGACTTCAGAAAAGAATTTTACAAAATTTACAAAAATTAGATACTGTAAGATCTCTGATTGCTGAACGGGAATAGAAAGGAATATACATACAAAACTTAAACATATGATAGGGGATAAAAACAAATGCAGAAAAGTTGAAATATTAAACATATTCTTGACTGACAATAATGCAATAAAAATTATAATCAATAAAGGAAAAAATCCCAGTATGTGGATTTACAAGGGAATAAAATTCAAAGAAAAATTAATTCCAATATTACATAGATTATTTCCAAAGGTAGGGAAAGAACCCCATTAAACTCTTTCTGTGTAATAAATATAGTGCTGATATCTAAACCAAAGAAGGATAAGTCAGAGAAAGAAATCTGTGGAACAATATCACTAATGAACATTGATGCAAAATTTTAAAAAATAGAATATTACTTGTAAAGAGGCTATAACAATGTCTTGTTTATGTTTCAAGTGTGTTAAAAAAAACAAAAACAAAAGGTTATGTACTATGACCTGGTTGAATTTATACTAGGAATGAAACATTGGTTTAAAAATAGGAAATTATAAACCCAATAGACCATATAAATAACAAAACCTAAAATTGCATGACTACATCAGAAGGGAATACATAAGGAAATGTGCATAAGAAGCTTTTGACAAAATACAATACTTACTTTTTGAAAAATTAAAACACATAGGAATTAATGGACTATTCATTATTATAGTCAATTGTATCTATCTAAAACCAAGAACTAGTATTATTTTTAATGGAGAGATACTAGAGAACTTTCTATTAAAATTAAGGATGAAGCAAGGATAGCTATTGCCAGTTTTATTATTTATTATAGTTCTAGAAAACCTAACTGTAATAATAAAATAAGGAAAGGAAATTGAGGTGGTAAGAGTAAAGAAGGACCAAAAATACTCCTTTTTCCAGATGATATGATACTGTAGAGAACTTTAAAACTTCATCTAAAATATTAAGCAAATCAACTAATAACTTTGGTAGACTAGCATGTTATAAGATAATCCCGCAAAAATCATCAGCCTTTCTGTTTATCACCAACAAAATTTAGCAGGAAGAAAAAAAAATGATATGATGATGGGGATGATGTTGTATTACATTTTACTTTTTTGCAATTATCATTCATTTTTCCTTCCCACCTCTTCCTACTCACTGAAGAAAGAATGAATAGATGAAGATTAAAGCAAACAAGGTTAAATCACTTTTCCAGGATCATGTAGCCATGTCTAATGCCAGATTTGAACTCATGAGGATGAGTCTTCTTGGTTCCAAGCCCACTACTCTATACACTGTGCCACCTAGCTGTCAGCCAATCCCCTAGTTTCAATCTTTTTGCCACCACAAAAAAATACTATAGGTATTTTCACATATGTGGGATCTTCTTTCTTTGATCTTGTTAAAGTATAGGCATAGCAGTGGTATAGTTGGGTAAATGCACTGTTTAGTAACTTTTTGTGCATATTTCCAAATTGCTTTCCAGAATGTTTGTACTAGTTCAAAAGTCTATCAGCAATGCATCAATGTGCTTGTTTTATTGCAGCCCCTACAACATTTGTTATTTTCTTTTTTTTTTAAATCTTTGCTCGAATTACTAGTGATTTGGAACATTTTTTTTTCACATGGCTGTAGATAGCCTGGGCTTCTTATTTTGAAAACTACCCATTCATATCCTTAGACTACTTAATAATTGGGAAATGGCTCTTATTCATATGGATTTAAATCAGTTCCTTATATATTTTTAAAATGTCACCTTTATCAAAGAAATTTGATATAAAGATTTTCCACAGTTAACTGTTTCCTTTTTTTATCTTAGATTGGCCTTACCTATTTATTACAAAGGTTTGCTTTATTTCCCCCCCTTTTCCTTTCTTGTCTAGTGGTGGTAGGAAGAGAAGAGAGAAGAGAGCTAGTGATAACGTAACCAAAAAAAGGAAAAAGAAAGGAAAAAGGTCATTAAAAGACCTTTAAAAATCCATAGAATAGAACAGAAGGAAGGTCAAAGGAAATAGAGATGAGCAGTACATGTTTGAAAGGTTTTTTAAATTAAAATTTTTGCTTTTAAGATGAACTGGCAAGCTGTTTTTAAAAATTTATATTCAGAAAAGAGTAGAGAACTGCTATGATATTCTCCTTTGGGACTAAATGAGAATGTATTACAAATTAGACAGTATATGGATCCAAAGTACAATAAATTTGTTACTTTTTTTTTTAACCTTATGTGGCTTTAATTATTTTTAGAATTTTGAGAGCATAAAGGACCTGGAACTGATTATTTTTCCAGTCAAATTAGCAGTCTATAGACAAATACCAATCGTGTTAGAAAGCCTAAAATTGTAAGTGGCTAGATGTTGTAGGTGCAATAAGGAGGAAACATAGAGCACATGTATTTCACTATGTCTTTAAAGAAATAAACACTGGTAGAATCAGCTATTTTGTGTGTGTCTCTGGTGCAGATGACAGCAGAACCCACATTTATCACTATTCTAGTAATCAGCACAAATTAAACTGAATTATCATAACAACCCATCTAGATATGTGTAATGGTTATTAATGTTCTTTCTTCAGTTCACAATTGATAAAAACAGGAATCATGATGCATAGCTTAGAATTATGCCTTAAAAATAGCAGCTTCTTTAAAAGAAATGTGATACGTTAGGGAAGATTATTCTGACTTAAACTCACAAGGCTTGTGTGTATTTTGTCAGAAGAATCTTGAAGTCGTCTATAACTTATGCAGGGGTGTTCCTTTACTTAAATTTCTCTCCTACGCTAAACAATTTGCTATTTTCCTCATTGACATAATGCCTTTCTATTTATCTCTGAACATATTTAATGGTAACATTTATATTCCAAACTTACACTACCATAAATGGAATTCATCAAGAAATCAACCCATTACTCCAAACCCAAATGTCAGTTAATATAAAGTCACTATATAAACACTCATAAAATATAGAAAATTAATTAATAGCAATCAGATAAACAGAAACCTAAATTATGAGGTAATCTAAGAAAGAGAGGAGTTCCAAAAGATTTTGCTTTTTTGCTTATGTTTGGATTATATAATAGGCTTTGTCATGAGGCTTTTGAAATATTATATTCTGTTTGCTGAAGATTATTAAAAGAGTTTGAATTCTATGAGACTCAGCAAATATGTGAAATCAGATTTACTTGTCTTTTTCAACCTTCTTCATTGTAATTTTATATAAAATGAAATCACTCATTGAATTTTAAAAATGCATAGAAGAGAAAAGAAGGAAGGCCAGAAGGAAATATAGATAAGCAAAACAACTTTGAAAGTTGGAAGTTAAATTCATTATATACTTAAAACGAAAATCAAGTAGCATTTAATGGATTAATAGTATCATTTCCAATCTCCTTTTTCAGTTCTACTTTACTTATTAAAATGCTTATCTTATTTTGTATTTAAAGAATTTTCCACTATAACCAAAATGCTACTAAAACGTGCATACTTTCTGATCCAATAAAACCATTATTAGCGTTATATTCAAAGAGATTAAATAAAGAGGGAAAGGACTCCTTTTCACAAAAAATATTTATAGCACTTTTTTTGCATCTGTGATATTGTAATATAATTCCATGAGAAATTTGTAAATTGATCATGAGTCTCCCAGTGTCAGGGGCCATGACTCTCTTATTCAAACTGCATAGGACCTACCATAAGTCCAAAGTGCAGAGCAGTGCTTAGGAGATGAGGTCAAATAAGCTAGAACCCATTTATCTATATACCCATCGATCTTTCTTTCTACAAATCACCTATCTTTTCATCTGTCCTCTAACTTTCTATCCATTTATTGACTTATCTTTCGATCATCTCCCTTTCTGTCTTTTTATAAGCTTCCTATCATCTATCTGAACATCTGTTGTCTATCTACCTATTTCTATCTATCATCTATATTTATCTTTCTGTCCATCTATCTACCTATTTATCTATCATCGATCTATTCATCTAATTTTATATCACCTAACTATATCTATCCATTACCTTTCTATTTACCTATCTTTCTATTATCTACCTACCATCTATTTATTTTTATTTCTATTACCTATTTTTCTTTGTAGCTATTATCTACCATCTATTTATCCTTCTATATATCTAACTTTATATATCTGCCTATTATACATGTGTATGTATATGTATTTAAGTATATACACACACATACATAGATACATACATACATATTTTTCTGTCACTATCTTTCTATGCTACTATCTTTCTATCATCTATCTCTGCATCTCCCTATTTCTCTAGGACCTAGAAATGGCTAGGAACAAGCTCAGCTGAGACCATTTAGATAGGCTGGGCTGGGCTGGATCTCATATCACAGCTTTATCATTTCTCCCCATACCAGGGTCTGCTGTGTGTGATCTCGGCAGCCCCTCAAAGGTAGAATCCAGACTAGACTAGCACCTGTGCCCAACTTAGGACAATGCAAGGACAACACAAGGGGAGAAGGCCCAAGATCCAACTTCATAGGCACAGCTGTGAGGTTTCATGATCTGCCTCCTAGACTATTAGTTTCTTTCCCAGAATTCACCCCACTGTTTGCCTACCAGACTGCCTCAACACTTGATAACAAATAGTTTGAGATAATGCTTAGTTATCATGTTGATGGACAGGACATAAAACACATTTCCTTGTACCTATATCAGGATACCTGAAACTCTAGTGTCTATGATTCTTTTACCATTGAGTAATTCTTTGGAAAGAGACAAGGTGGCTTGGTGAACAGAAGACAAATTTGAAGACAAATAGAGCTGGGTTTAAGCTCTGCCTCTGATATTCACTGGCCATGAAACCATGGCCAAGTCATTTAGCCTCTCCAAGTATATAAATTGCAAGAGAAGGATTAATCTGTATTAGTGGAGAGAGAGTCTACAATATTCTTTATAATGAAGAAATTACAGGTCCAGACCTAACCTAAAAACTCCTTAATAATTTTCCTCAGTAAATAAAACTTAAACAAAAATTTCCAAGCATGTTACTATGTGTAATTTCATTGCCTAATTACTGAATTATTGTCAAAAGGCAACAATTTAGGGAAATGTTGGGTTTCCCAGCATTCCTACTCCTAAAAGCTTGGAAAGACGAGTGAAGGAAAGATGATCTCCTTGGGACATGAGTCTCATTCACAAGGTTTTCTCTGCCTTGTCTCAAAATAAAGCTGACCTTGAATGACCAGTTCCACAGTTTGTTAGCTCTGGCCCTGGTTTTGACATTGAATTGTTTTTATGAGAATGTGCTCCTTCTATTCTTGGACTCACTCCAGAAATATCACTCTTCCTAGTTGCTGTCTGATATCCCAGCAGGATGAGTTTAGGCTATGGTGAGATGCATGATTTGAAAACTCAGGTGTGCCTGAGATACACTACCTGTTCCCACAGACTAGGAAAATACTTGTAAGGTTTCTTATCAGATTTGAGAGGAAGGGGGAGAGTGGAAAACGAACTGTGCAGGGTGGTAAGGGGATGTGGTAGATAGAAGATGACAAATGAGTCTTGCAGCACCATCTCCAATAATAAGCAATGAGAACACTTTCTTGGAGTAGGATCATTAAAGCAATGGACTTGGATACTAATTAAATTTTAAGACACTGAAAATAGCATGCACTTGGCTTCTTTTCAAGACTCAGACTGTCATAATTGAGGGAGAGGAGAACAAGTATCATTTGTGCTGATGACATACATGTCTGTTCATGAAGACCTGGATTTGAAAAGGCCGCAGTCTTGATAGGAGGACAGGGAGAAGGACAGTTTTAATTTGACTTTCAACACCTCTCATTAAAAGGTGCCTAACTATACCATTCTGATTGCTTTCCTGGTAAGAGTGCTTTATTAGGCAACTCTCTGGACTACCCAAACTCTGCGCAAATGGCTGCTACCATCTCCTATTTCACTTACTCAAAATGAAAGGTAAGGACTGTAATTACTCACTTTTCTAGATCCCAGAATTAAATTCATTCAAAGAATGGCTAACTTGACAGGTTTGGAGCAATGCTGTCATAAAGCACACTAATTCTAACTCTAATGGCCACCCTCCTCTGGACAGATAACATGAGCTACTCAGATTGGAGTTGGGAGGCTGGGAGATACCGTGAACATGGGCAGGTGCTGCTGCCAGGCAGAACAGGAGACAGTTCCCTATGGAACTCACTGTTATGGGGAACAGCTGTGATTAGCAGATGCTGATGGTGGGGAAAGTTCCAATGGATAATTTAGTGATGCCAGATAGTAGGAAGGTTGCTAGTACTCAGCTCTGATATTTACTAGCTATAGGATTATGGGAAGTGAATTAACTTCTCTGAGTCTCAGTCTCCTCACCTGTAAAATGGGAATGCTAATGATACTTATAATACCTACTATGAGGAAGCCAGAGAATATAAGAAAAGTTTGATCCCCACTTTTAGGAGTCAGACTATCCCCAGGATGAATTTAATCTCTGTGCCAGCACAGAGCAGCTCTCCCTTTGTGAAAGGATACTCCACCCATTCCATTTTCTATTTCAGAGGATGGAGGGAAACCTAAAGAGAATATGAGATTAATTTACAAAAATTTGGGTCTAAGGCAAAAGTCTCAGTTCCAGGTGACTTCCTTTTTCTACAAAACTAAAAAAAAAAATATTAAAGATATAAATTGCCAATAGAATTCATATGATTCTTTGAGCCTTGGGTTGCTGATTGAAGAGCTAGAATGGTTATCTCTCAGGCAACTGAATTGACCCTAATCAATTTTGATCAATTATCCACTGGTTTCCCTTTTCTCTTACATTATCTATAGGGGCAGCTAGGTGGTGCAGTGGATAGAGCACCAGTACAGGAGTTCAAATCTCACCTCAGACACTTGACACTCACTAGCTGTGTGACCTTGGGCAAGTCACTTAACCCCTTCTTGGGGATGCCTCATCTTGGGTCATCTCCAGTCATCCTGATGAATATCTGGTCACTGGATTCAGATGGCTGTGGAGAAGAAGTGAGGCTGGTGACCTGTACAGCCCTCCCTCACTCAAAACAAAGTCAAGTGCAAATCATGTCATCATTTCTCTGATGACATGGTCTTCTTTGGCAACGAAGGATGAACACACATTGTCTATAGCAAAAATACAAACTCAGGTTGCATTTAGAATTATAATATTTATCTAGAATATGATTATTAATTTTTAAAAAATAAGCAAAACTTTAAAATAGCAAAGAGATATGGAAAATGAAAAAAAAGGTCCTCCAACCTTTTCTTGAAGACTTCCCATGAAAGGGACTCTGCTGAGACATCCCACTCTACTTTGGGATAGCTCTTTCGTTATAAAGGTTTTCTTTTCATCAAGCCTCAATTTGCCTCTCTGTAATCCAAAAGTACTGTTCCTAGTTCTCTCTGAGGCTAACCAGAGTAAGATTAATCTTTCTATGTGACATGTTTTTAAGTACAGTGCTTGAAAACAGAGATCTTGTTATCTCCTGAGCTTTCTTTTCTCTGGGCTAAGCATTCAACCATTTCTCACATGGCATGAACTTGAGGCCTTCACCACTTTGGATGCCTTCCTGTGAATGCTCTCCAGTTTACTAACGTCCTTCCCAAACTATAACACCCTGACTTGAAGACAATATTCCAAATGTTGTCTAACCATGGTAGACTTGAACTATAACCTTCCTATTTCTGGAAGCTATACCTCTCTTAATGCTGCCCAAGATATATGAGTTTAGGTGTTTTTTGGAGGGGGGCAGTTTGGCTGCCACATCACACTGTTCATCTGAATAGAGCATGTAATACACCAAAACGCCGGAATCTTTTACCTATGTACCATTGTGCAACCATGTTCCTCCCCTATTTGTGGGATCAGTTTTTTGAACGCAATACCTTCTTATATCTGCTATAGTGCCTTATATGTGGAAGACACTAGTAAATGATAACTAATTGAATCTGAGTAAGAATAATATAACTCCAATTGACTTTATTTCCTACTAGGAAAATGAGTCTGGGCACACTGTGGCTGTGAGGCCAAGCAAAGTAGGATCTTTTGCTCTTTGTTTTAGTATAATCAAGTATAATGCCTCTATTTGAATGTGATTAAAGGTCTTCCCCACCCATTGATGGGCCTGCCCATTGTGGGAAGCTTGATTGGGGAGTTGTTTTATAGGAGGGTCCCAAGTACCTTGTGTTTTTTCTATTGAGGCACTGGGTCAGAGAGTCATGCCCTCTGGCTCAGAAAAGTGTATAAATACTTTGAGGGTGAGGTTTTACTTTGGGGCTTAGTCTTTGGAAGAAAGTTTGAGTGCCAGATGAGAGTCTGGAAAGTCACTAAGCAGCCCCCCACTCCCTTTGAAAACCCAGATGTTGGTGCTTCCCCCTCTAGTAAAGATGTATGTATGTTAATGGTCAGGCAGTTTGGAAGCGCTGTCTGTTGATTTTTGATTTCTCTGAAATTTTCATTTTGATTTTCTCTGGTACCTGTGCTTGATTAAAGTGATTGTTAACTTCTTAAAAGTTGCCTTTCCTTTTAGAGAAGCAGATCAAAGAAGATGTGGTAGCAGACCTCCCTGTATATGTTGGGGTGCTTACTGATACAGTGGCTGAAGCTTGGTTGAGCTATTAGGAGCAGCTGTGAACCACATGGTGAGAAGGAAGCTGTGCATCAGAAACAGGAGCAATGGTGGAAAGTACAAAATCACAGTCATGTCCAAAGGGTCAGTATTGACACTCTGAGCAGGTCAGAAGGGACATAGGGCTTGGGATTTTGGGTGGGATCAATATGTAAGCAGTTAGTCAGCAGTGGGACTGGAATGACAGAAGCATGGGAGATATAGACAGGTTCAGGAAAGCTAGAGAAATAAAAGTGAGATGGGAGCTTGAATGTGATAATTTGCTCTATTTGGTAAGATTCAGCCCCCAGCACAGTTAGAGTAGCAGGCTGCCTTATGCTGGCTACATTTGCTTGTAGTTTTTAAAGGAGAAGCTGGGAGTTGTATAACCCTTACCAAAAAGATACAGGCAAGTTCCAGAGAGAGATTAATTCATGCTTTACCTCAATGGAAAGAGTTCAAATTCTGATGCTTTTCATACCTCCCATCTTAAAAAGGTGTTGAGGATCAGCTAGTGATTTGAAATATATGCTATTGAATGGTAGATAACATTTCTAGGATCTATTTTATAATCAGAATCTCCTGCTGTGAATGTGAAGCATCTTTTGACTTCACAGAATTGAATTGGAAAGAGATCTCAGCATCCATCTAATCCAAAGCCTATGCAAGGGGAATGCCATTCATATATATGAGATAATTGATCATCCAGATTCTTCTTGAGGACCCAAGTGGGAGGAGTGAGACAGTCACTGATACTGTCCTTCTTAAACCATGGTGCTTAGAACTGAACACAATACTTCATATGAGCTCCGATGAAGGCACAGCACTGTGGGACTATCACAGGGTTTCAGAGTTGGAAGGGACCTCTGGTGCTTTGGCATTCTGACCTTTCAAAGACTACAAAGTTGACTAGGATTCTCCTTCATCTCAAACAGGAAAGAACAAATACAAAGGAGCAGAGATCAAAGGCCCTTATTCATGAATCAGGTGTTGGTCCTTGATTGGGAGGATCAACTACTCTTCTTACATCATTGTCTCTCTCATCTAAATAGCATTCAAGCAGGAAAGCAGAACCCAGAGCAAAAGGCTTGCTTTGACTGGCTAGTGTCTTTTGAACGCACTGCAGTTAAAGCTCTCCAGTCAATCAATAAGCTTCGTCACCCCATGGCTAGCTCACCAGAACCATTTAAAGACTATCTTTACATTGATCCAAATCGAGGGAAGAGCAATTCTGTTTCACAGTATCATGCCTTTCCAGAAGCAGGCTCCCCAGACTCTGCTGCTTGCAGATGGCATCAACTGAGTGGGCCATTCATGCTGACCTGTCTACCTTACAAAAGGAGATTCTAGTAGTCTGGCTTGAGATCTTCTTGATGAGGTCTCACTGACTCCCTTCATTGACACCTTCCTTTTTAGATATTCACCAACTATCTTCATAAAGCTCTCTCCTAGAATTCTCTCAGGAATTGAAGTAAAGCTCCCTGACCTATATTTTTCAGGCTCTGTCCTTTCTCCATTTTTGGAAACTGGGATAACATTTGCATTTCTTCAGTTTTGTAGCAATTCTCCTGTTAGCCATAATCCTTCAAGTATCACCAGTTGTGACTGCGACATCTCACCTGTCAGTTCTTGGGGAACCAGATAGTATAGCTCATTGGGCAAAGTGCCTTGAATTCATTTAGGACAGCTAGGTGCTCTCTTACAAATTTCCTTAATTACTTATGGCATCGATGCCCTATTAGTCATTTCTGTCCTTTCTTTTTTAGTGCAAAGGATGTTATTTGTAGAGAAAACAGAAAGGGAATAATAGTTGACTATCTCTAGCTTCTCCCTGTTGTTAGTTACCATCATTCTATCTACTTTAAGCAAAGGTCCTATACTTTCTTTTATCCTCCTTTACCCCCTACTGTAGTGACAATAACCCTTTTTGTGGTCCTTAATTTTCCTCACCAGTTTTAGTTCATTCTGACCTTGAGTCTTCCTGTCACTATTTTTATAGTACTATGTCATGCTCTTAGATTCATCTACTTTCATCTGTACTTGATTCCATCTTCTGTACATTACTTTTTAAAAATCTAGGGTAGTTGGCCAGTTCCCTTTGTATCCATACCAGTCTTTCCAATGTAATTCATTTATTAAGTACCTACCATGTGCCATGGAACTGTTAAGCACTGGGGATACAACTAATAAGAAGAAAGTCCTTGCTCTCAAAGGGTTTACAATCTAATGGGGACGGGGAGACAATTTGACAAAGGAGGCAGGAAAACAGAGAAAGACTTCAACAGAGATAGGAAAGAGAATAGACTCCATTTTAGAAAGAGAGTGTAGTATGATCATAGGCATGGAAATGGAAGAAAACATCATGAGAAGTAGAGGGAGAAGAGTAGTATAGTTTGGCTGGAAGATAGACCCCATAATTGGGAGGGGGATGACATAAGACTGTAAAAGTGCAATGCAGCTAGATTGTGGAGGGTCTTGAATTACAGGTTTAGTTTATATTTAATTCAGTAGATAGCGGAAAACCACTGAAGGATTTTGAATAGAAAATAGATATGATCATAGCAGCGCATTAGGAAGATTGTTCAAGCAGCAGTGTTGGGCACAAATTTAAAAAGGAATAGAGCTAGGAAGTCCTATTAGGAGGGTAGATATTTAGGAGAGAAGAGATGAAGGTGTGAGATGGGAATGGAAAAGGGGAATGCAGAATGTGGGGAACAATTAACAATGGGTTGGGAAAGATGGTTGAGGAAGAGAAAAGAGTCAAGAATTCCAGATTTTAAGCCTATGTGACTGGAAGGATGACCATATCATTTATAGAAATATAAATGTTAGGAAACAGGACAGATTTGGTGGGGTAGGGGGAGAAGAGGAATTCACTTTTCCACAGATTTAGTTTGAGGTACCAATGAGCCTTAGAGAAGTCTGTTTAAAGGTCTTAATTGAAGCCACAGGACAGGATGAGAAAACTGAAGGAGTGTAGGGAGAGAAGAAAAGCAGTTTAAGTACTGAACATTGAGGGGGGGCACCCATATATAGGCAATAAGAAAAACGAGGAGCAAAGACAGAGTAAGAGTGTTTCAGAGCTAGAAGGAGAATCTTGAGTATGCATTTTCCCAGAAACCAGGAAAGGATTTGGTATCAAGAATTCAGTGTTTTAATTACTGTCAAGGAGGATATGGACAGAAACAAGCTACTGGATTTAACAAAATCATTAGTGACATCAGAGAAAGCTGTTACAGTAGAATGTTGAAGTCAGAAGCAAGACCCTAAGGGATTTAGGAGTTGCTATTTATAGTGACTTCAGAGTTGACTGTATGAAGACATTTTTGGTTTTTAAATCTGTAAAACTACTTGGTCGGTCTGCCCTGAGAGTAGATGACTAGGTTGATAGATGTGTTGTATCTGAGAACTGAAAATGCAGTAATACTAATGGATAATGATCTTTTTATGGTCTGAAGCCTTGAAGGAGGACAATCAAGCCAAGGGATCTCAACAACATCTTCTCTTCTTAGAAAATCAATGGCCTTAAAACATCTGTCTCACATTCTATCCACTGGCTTTCCAGCTGACAAGAGGCATCCAACTGGCTTCATTCACTGAGATAGTTTCCAGCAATAGCCACCGCCAAATGTATTGATATTTTCCTAGCTTTCTAACAGTTGTGGTAATTCATTCAGGTCATAAGAAACTCATTGGATTGATTTGTAGAGTTTCTGTTGAAGTTTGTAAAAAGCCCTGGTATTGGGAAGATCAGGCCAGGCCTCTATTACTAGCACCCATATTAAAGAAGCCTGACTGTGTTCCTTTTCCCAGTAGACCATCTTTTTCCTGCATCACATTAGTTTTTGCACTTTTACTTCTGCTAAAGGAGAAGAAGTATGAATTTGGGCAATAGATATATTGAGAGATTAAACATTGGTGGTGTTTAGGTATTTTCAAAATAAAGTAATATATATGCTTAGCCTGACATTCAAGACCTTCCATAATCAGACCCAACATTTCTAGTCTTCTCTTATAACTCTGATTCTGTATGCCAGCCATATTGATCTACTAAATGTTTCCCAAGTATGCATTCTACTTCTTCACCTTAAATCCTGCCCTTCCTTCAAGACCTAGGTAAAGTCTTACCTCTTCCATGAAAATCCTTCCCTTACATGCTTTCAGGAGTGACCATTTCACCTTATAAAGTACAATTGTATGATTAAGTAATTTACCAATGATCACAGAGCCAGTAAATGTTCAAATCTAATTTTATAGACGCGTAGATCTAAGGCTGGGAGGAACCTGAAAGTCCATATCATCAAAACTTCTCATTTTACAGTTGAGGAAAATGAAGCCCAAGGAAGTGACCAAGGTCATACAGGGAGCAGACAAACTTTGAACTTTCGTGCTCTGACTTCACATTCAACTTTCTTTACTTTACTCCAGGACGGTATTATTCTAACAAATTAATATGTAGGACAGTTAAACAATGTTTAGTATAAAGTCAGGTGCAACTCTGCGGGTGCAAATGCTGAGTTAGAAACTCTGAATTTGCGAAATAGGCAGACAGCAACATTTATAAACTACCTTATTATAGAAAAAAATTTTCTTAAAAACCCAGGACCTCCTCCTTAATTGTTGCTGTGGGTATTCTGACATGTATTAACTTGTGGCTCTTGGATCTTCTTTCATGAACTTGGGGTCAAAGTTCCAACAAGTATTATGGTTGCTCTTTTCAAGGGTCCAGCATTGTCTCTCTCATAGGACAGAGAAGTTTCTAATACTCATTAAAGAAACCAAAGAAGTACACAGTCATTTGGGGTCCCATAAGGTCCTGGTTAAATCCAAGTTGATGAATTCAGAACTGGAACCTGATGGATGAAAAACAAAATTCAAGAGTGGTTATGAGAACGAAACCGCCCAGAAAAGCAACAGATGTACAAATATCATCATCTTCTCAAATGCTGTACAGATGTGGTTAAATCTTTTCAGTGAAGGAGTATGGGTAGGAATTGTGGGCCTAGAAAGTCAACCACTTTCAAAAGGCATTTTTGAAAGGCTGCTTTTTATTAAAGTTGCTGTGAAGAAGCTTTCCCTACCCACAAGATTTCCCAACCACTTTGCCAGTCCTTTTCCATCCTCGCTTCCTATTCTGAATGGCAAAACAATTCTATTTTGGTCTGAATACTTCTGTTCTTCCTTTAAAATTCTGTCAAATTCATTATCTGCTCCCAAGTGGCAGAGATGAAAACATACACTTTAATTTGATACTTCAAGGTCTGTCATGATAATCCCAAACCACTAATGTCATTTTCCTTCTATGGTATGGGGAAAGAAACACTGGACTTGAAGGCAGGAGACTTTGGTCCAAATCCTGGCTCTGACATTTTGTACTGACTTGTGTGGCCACGTCATTTCTCCAAACTTAAGTTTTTCTTTTTGCAAAATGGATTATTTGTGTAGCCAGTGGCATCTCTCTGACTCAGTAACTGCATGTTGGGAGTTGCCGTTTATTTGGTCAGAAGGGAAACTCTTGATCTGCTATTAAGTGTAAGTGGGCAAGGAGGATGCTCAGCTCAGCTGAAGGGGTGGCACAAGGAGCTCCATTTTTCTCTTTCAGTTTGGGAGGAGACAAAGAGACCACTGGCTGTGGCAGCCCCTATCACAATTGTTGGGATGGGATGTTCAGCAAAAAGAACACAGTATAAGGTTAATACAATAAATACTGTGAATCTTTAATTCTGAGACAGCAGATGGTAAGGTTTCCTCTCATCTTCTCTCCTTTCTTCTTTTTTCTTCTTCTCTCCTTTTCTTGATACAGGATCAATCCTAACTGTTTCTGGTTATGTACTTTATTATTTATGAAGAAGAAAAGAAAGAGAAAAGGGGTCAGTGAATGACTGGTGGTATATAAAATAAAGGAACAGAGATTCAGACCTTCCAAGTCACTAGAACTCTGTCCTTGCTGAGGCCTTGATCCAAATGAGGGGAAAAAAAAACCTTACTGTTATTGGTTTTTAAAAAAAAATTATAAATTCTCAGAGTAGGGCAACAACTCATGGGAACCCAGACCAGTATCATTATTTCCCCTGGGCACAAATAAATTAAAAGCAGCCTTAGGGGGAAAAAAAAGATTTGGTAAGCAGGAGGAATGTTCACCTCCTCTCCATCTCTCCTCCTACATTGTTCCAAGTCTAGTGTGCTCCAAGGTTAGGAAAGTGATGTCCCCAGGACTGGCTCCAAGGAGAAGATGGGAAGGGTGACTTTCCCTGCAGGGAAGTGGGGGCCATCTAAGTGGGAGTAGTGAGATTTCTGTTAAGCTAAACATCTTCCCTCCTAGACCCTGGCTATACTTGTTTTATCTTCCTCCGGGGTTATTGTGAAGAAAGTGTTTCATAGCACTTAAAGCTCTATTAAAATGTGAATAGTCATTATTTTTATTGCTGCAGGACTCTACAAAAATATCCTGACTTCTTCAAACCAGTGCCAGAATAGCCCCAAATCTGGCAGTTCCTATCAAGTGGGAAAAGCTTTAGGTATGAGACCTTGTGCATGAACTGTAGACAGGAGTGCTGTTCAATAGTGTCTGACTCTTCATGACCCATGGACCATAGCTTGATAGCGCTGTCTTTGGAGTTTTCTTGGCAAAGATACTAGAGTGGTTTGTCATTTGCTTCTCCAGTGGATTAAAGCAAACAGAGGTTAAGTGATTTGCCCAGGGTCTCACAGCTACAAAGTGTCTGAAGTTGGATTTGAATTCAGGGTCTTCTTGACTCCAGGCCTAGTTGCTTTATCCACTGGGCTACCAAGCTGCCTCCAGGGGGGAGGGGTAGTGAGGCTCAAATGGGATAATGGATGTAATCAGTCATTTTTTAAAATCATGATCAACTCTTGGGGATTCCACAATAATTTGTCATTTCCTTCTCCAGCTCATTTTACAGATGAGGAAACTGAGGCAGACAGGATGAAGTGACTTGCCCAAGGTCACACAGCTAGTTAACGTCTGAGCTCAGATTTGAACTTAGGAAGGATTCTAGGCCCAGCACTCTATCCACTGCACCTTCTGGCTGCCCAATGGATATGAGGCACATTGCAAATCTTAAAGTGCTATGGAAATGGCAATTATCGCTATTATTTATTATTAGTATTGTTAACTTGCATTAACCTCAGAACTGCTGCACTTTTGCTGAGCTCAAGTAATGTTTTAAGGGCAATCCAGGAGTGTTCTGATAACTGGACTCTCCAGAAAAAAAATATGCATATACACTTTTAAGTTTAATTTGCATTATTAACACTTTCTTAAGTCTAGATCACCAACAACCTGAATGTAGCTGATTGATTGTTTCTGAAGTGTAAAGGCTCACACTGAAAATGGAGAACTGGTTCCAGCCTACTGCTGACCGTATGCCCTGCCTAGCTAAACTGAAGAGCAGGTTATCTAGGTTGGTTGAGTAATGAAAATTTTCATCTCTAGTTCTCAAAGACCACTACAAAGTGACTGAGATTTGTATCATGGAAGGGTGTACTTCCACTTCAATTCAACAAACAGTAGTACCTGTTTGGTAGAAGGAACTAAGAACGCCAAAACAAAAACCATACCACCCAGTCCCTCAGGGAGCTAGACCTCTCTTTGGGAGGTGCAGTATGTATCCAGGCAAGTAAATACAAAGTATGTGAAAGTAATTCAAAATAATTCCAAGAGGAAGAGAGTATTAACAAGGGGTTTGGGAAAGGCCTCAAGGATGTGGCACCTGAGCTGTGTATTGAAAGATGCCAGGGGTTCCAGGAGGCAGAAGTGAGGAGGGGGTGTGTGGGGTGGGGGTGATGCTGGGGGAAGGGTCAAAAAGGAATCCATGCAAAGGAATGAAGAGGCAGGAAAGATCACGTCAGTTGTGTACAGGGAATAGGTAGCAGGCCAGTCTGGAAAAGAGAACATATGAAAGAAAATAACACAAAATGACACTGGAAAAGTAGATGGGAGCCAGATTGTGATGGGCTTAAATGCCAGACGGACATTAAAAAAAAATGGCAGTCTGGATGAAGTTGTTGTTGTAGGCTATTGTCCTTTCTATCTGATTCCTGTAGATTGACAGCTGGTAAGGCACCTAGATCTCGTTCATTCTTCCATGGTGCCCAGAGTACAGAAATCAGACTAAAACATCTTCCAAGCCTTTCTGCCGCAAGAGCAGGAAACATTATGCTTAAAACTGGCTAAATTTGCAATTCTGGAGAATTGTGATGGACAGCCATTTTCCAACATGACTATAATTAGCAGGAGGGTAGGAGGCAGAGGGGTCAGAGCAGCTGGATAGAAGCCAGCAGGCACATTTGGGGATTTCTGGGTTATTTATAGATCCCAACAACCTAAGGAGAATGAGTTAGAATCCCAAATGCCAAGGATGCTGTGCTCACATCTCGAGCCACAGAAACTTTAAGAATAGGTTAGGAAAAAAACAAGACAACCACAAAAAAAAAAAAAAAAGATGCTGGGGCCCTCTCCCAGAGGAGATAACAATATCTCCTTGCACTCAAAAGTGCCTTTTGTTTCCTCTGAAAATAGAAAGAATATTTGAATAGCTTTCTTATTTAGCATACTCTGTTAATCAAGATGAGTGATAACATTCTTTGATAGCCTAATGTGTTTTTTAACTGGAATGTTTTTTATATTGGGATGTCATCAAATCAATAAATATGTATTGAGCACACACAGGAAAGAGCTAGAAGTTTTCGTAGCATAGGGCGATGGTGGTGCAGCTGACTTGTGGCAGCAAAACAGGGCAACATGTACTGTAGGTAACCAGCACATGGGGGCAGAGAGGCAGAGCTGACCCTCATGCTGTTGTCCTAAGAAATGGCTTATTATAACTGCAATCAGATGAGTCCACCAAGGGCAGAATGAGGAGCAAAGCAGGTCTAACATGGCCGGACTACCAGCACTTCCCTAAACTCTCTGATTATTGGCATTCTTTATATTATACAATATATTGTTGAAATTATATTCCAGCCTCTGGTTATTGACATTATCTTGTTCTCCACGCCTGTGAGGTTCTCCTTCCTCATCTATGCCTCTCAGAATATTTGTCCTCCAAGTTTCTACTCCCAGTCTAAAGCCTTCCCTCTTCCCCCAAGCTGCTAGTGCTTTCTGACTCCTACAGTTTTCCTCATATTATATTTAACTTTGTACATGTGCTTACCCTTCCCTCTCTGCTCAGCTGAATGTG
This sequence comes from Notamacropus eugenii, assembly GCF_028372415.1. Taxonomy (NCBI): domain Eukaryota; kingdom Metazoa; phylum Chordata; class Mammalia; order Diprotodontia; family Macropodidae; genus Notamacropus; species Notamacropus eugenii. The sequence goes on from NC_092875.1 coordinate 209,350,508, forward strand.
AACTCCCTGAGAACAAGGGATCTTTTTGTTCTTGTCTTTGCATCTTCAATACCTTGTGTGCCTTGTACATTTTGGGTAATGAATATTTGGGTCCCAGCAACTCAAAGACTACTACTGAGTTATTGAGATCTGCATCATTAAAGGATAAATGTTAGTTGACTTGTATCACACTGAAGTATGGTCTCAGGGAGCTTTGGTTGGTAGAGACCTTCATTTTCTTGTGTGTTTGCATTGTGCTATTATAATCCAGCTTCTACCCAAGCTTAGGGTGTTTTGGATTCTGCAGAGGTACACATGACTCTTGATTAACAGAGAAAATAGCTGAGCATGAGGCCACAAACTTGTTTAAACACTCCTTCAGTTGGGGTCAGGGCTTCTTTGGAGAGACAGGTAGACAGTGGATACTGCAGAGAGGAGAGAGATAAAGACTTTACAATGGGACACAGGCATGGGAAGCAGCCCCATCATATCTCTGGACATGCTTGAGATTCTAGATATTGCTCAACACAGCCTCCTCTGAGTTAAATTATTCTTCCTTTCCTGGTCCGAGAGGAGGATTCATCTTGCTCTCAGTCGACGAGTTTATTCTTTTATTTCATCTCAGAATCACTGCTCAGTCACCTATGCTCAAGAAAGAAACCAAACAGAAAAGGCAGCCCAAGATGTAGGCTCAGGTTCATCTACGTAGGGTATGTGCCCTCTCCCATGTCCTCACAGATGCTCCACTTCTGGGGCAGGGAAAGGGAAGCCCCTTCTGCTAACTCTGTAAGAGGAAGGGGATTAAAGAGTTCTGACACAATGAGATGAGAAGAAAGAGATAGCCAGATAGCAGAGTCACTCCCTTTAAAGTACACACGTAGGTGAATCTTCTTGGCTTCAAGACCAGTCCTCTAAATGGTTACATCCCTTGCTGCCATCTCAGGACCGAGCAACCAATAATGGGATTGCTTCATCATCTCAAAGCACCCATATCCACATGTAGTTAGCCAAGGCAGCTCAGTGTATGTTTTATGAGTTGCACTCCAGTCTAACCTTCACTCTACAGGTGCTTAATAAATGCTTAAATAAAACTGAATCATAGGGGAAAATTGGACTAAAAGTCTAAAGACCTGAATTCCATTCCTAATCCTGCTATTGGTCAATGATACAACCCTGTGTATGCTGCTAATCTTCCTTATGAAGTAAATCTTATTTTCCTATTTTCAGCAAATTGTCCTGCTGCTCTGATCTTAGGTTTCTAGATCACACAAAGGCTGCAACACTTTCAAGTGGGGCAGAACTATATTAAAATATAATTGGGAAATATTTAACAAAATAAAAAAATACAATAGGACATACATAATGTTAATATGTGGTTTTCTAATATGCAGCTGTGAAGATCTTTCTATAAGGTTTACTGGCCCTCGTGTCTACTGAGGTAAATCATACTACTGGTCTAGATCACTTCACAAAGGTAATTATATAGCATGATATGAAAGATTAGGTAGGGGATCTTTGCTATGAAGTCAGCAAGATTTCTTTTTCAGTATAATAAGGATTCTTTCCCTTACACATATGTTACAAAAAATGGGTTTGAAACTATCAGAAAGACTGACTGAGTGAGTATTGAAGGATGTATTGAGCTGATTCCCTACATTGCAGGGCATGAAATAATAAGCAGACATGGTTCCTCTTTTAAAAGTTTGCTATTGGTCTAGGAACTAGGGGGTCTATAAATCACCTATGTAGTTCTAGGACTCCCTAGAACAAAGGGCCAGCCTATGTACAACTCCCTTGTTCTACCTAGCCAGACAGGGAGACATACATACATGTATTTTGGGGCCTGGAGTAGACTGGGTGGGAAAGGAGTTTTTTTCCTATTGGAGGCTGAAGGGGTTTGTTCTAGTCCTTTCATAGTGAAAAGGCCAGGGAAGAAGGTTGCATTTTTGTGCCCACCAAGAGCATGGAGAAGAAATGGCAGTCTCTATGGAGTTTCATGACCACAAAGAGGAAAGATGAACTGATTTGGCAGCATAGAGATAACTGATGGAATAGCCAGAAGCTACACTGAAGACTAGAACAGGGCGGAGCCAAGATGGCGTAGTAGAAAGACGCACATACACATAGCTCCCAACCCACAACCCATAGAACAACTACAAAGAAGTAACTCACGGCGAATTCTGCACCCAGAGGCCACAGAACATTGGAGCGAGGGAGATTTCTGTTCTGGAGAGACCTGCAAACCTCTCGTAAAAGGTCCTTCGTGCTGCGGACTGGGCGCCGGGACTGGGAGCTGAGTACAGCCCTGCCGTGGCCGCGGCACCGAGAGGAACAGATCCGAGCGGGCTTCAGGGACGGGATCTCCAGCGGCCGCACAAGTACCTCCACCCACAGGTGACGGGGGTTGGTGAGAGAGTCCCTTTGGCGGGTCGAGGGGGGAGTGGGGTGCCCCCATGGCTCGGGCCCCCTCGGGAGACAGAAGCTGAGGGGCGGCGGCAGACCAGGGCTCTCCAAGCAGGCAGGAGCCTGGATCCATTGTTGAAGGTCTGTGCATAAACTCCCTGAGGGAACTGAGCCTGAGAGGCAGCCCTGCCCTCACCTGAGCATCTGAATTTAATCTCACACTGAATAGCAGCCCTGCCCCCGCCCAAAGCCCTGAGGCTGGAAGCAGCATTTGAATCTCAGACCCCAAACACTGGCTGGGAGGATCAGGAGGTGAGGTGGGTGTGAGGAAAATATTCAGAGGTCAAGTCACTGGCTGGGAAAATGCCCAGAAAAGGGAAAAGAAATAAGACTATAGAAGGTTACTTTCTTGGTGAACAGGCATTTCCTCCCTTCCTTTCTGATGAGGAAGAACAATGCTTACCATCAGGCAAAGACACAGAAATCAAGGCTTCTGTGTCCCAGCCCACTCAATGGGCACAGGCCATGGAAGAGCTCAAAAAGAATTTTGAAAATCAAGTTAGAGAGGTGGAGGAAGACTAGAACAAGTTGAATAAACCACAAGGAGTGGATCACAAATGCTGTTGCTCAAGGAAATACACCTAGGCTATCCACATTGACATTTTCCATCTCTCACTACAGACACAGAGATCTCGCCCACATCTGACTTTAGTGGATGGATGAATGTCAGGAGTTCATTTCTTAGGCTGCTCTAAGGATGTATGTGGAAGGACAACTCATTCATTCAAGAATGTGGCTGATATTATTTTCCTTTGATTTATTATCCATTTCTGTCCTGAATCAGTCTTATTTTTCTTTTTTTTAAATGTCAGCTATTATGTAAGCAATTTGTAGAGTGTTTTTATTTTTATTATTATTATTATTTTTTTATTAATTTTTAACATTTATTTTCACACAATTTTGGGTTACAAATTTTCTCCCCTTTCATCCCCCCCCCCCCCAAACCCGAGCTTTCTAATTGCCCCTGTGACCTATCTGCTCTCTCCTCTATCCTCCCTCCCTGCCCTTGTCTCCGTCTTCTCTTTTGTCTTGTAGGACCAGATAGCTTTCTTGACCCCTTAACCTGTATTTCTTGTTACCCAGTGGTAAGAACATTACATTTGGTCCTAACGCTTTGAGTTCTAACCTCCTTAGCTCCCTCCCTCTCCACCCCTTCCCCTTGAAAGACAGGCAATTCAATATAGGCCATATCTGTTTAGTTTTGCAAATGATTTTCATACTAGTTGTGTTGTATAGGACTAATTATATTTCCCTCCATCCTATCCTGTCCCCCTTTACTTCTATTGTCTTATGGTCCTTTCCCTCCCCATGAGTGTCGACCTCGAGTTGCATTCTCCTCCCCATGCCCTCCCCTCCATCCTACCCCCCACCCTGCTTGTGCCCCTGTACCTCACTCTCCTGTATAATGAGATAGGTTTTCCTATCAAAATGAGTGTGCATTATATTCTTTCCTTTAGTGGAATGTGATGAGAGTAGACCTCATGTTTTTCTCTTGCCTCCCCTCTTTATCCCACCACTAATAAGTCTTTTGCTTGCCTCTTTTATGAGAGAGAATTTGCCCCATATAACTTCTCCCTTTCTCCTCCCAATATTTCTCTCTCACTGCTTGGTTTCATTTTTTTTTTTTTTAAGATATGATCCCATCCTCTTCAATTCACTCTGTGCACTCTGTCTCTATGTATGTGTGCGTGTGTGCATGTGTGTGTGTGTGTACTCCCACCCAGTGCCCAGATACTGAAATGTTTCAAGAGTTATAAATATTGTCTTTCCATGTAAGAATGTAAACAGTTCAACTTTAGTAAGTCCCTTATGACTTCTCTTTGCTGTTCGCCTTTTCATGGTTCTCTTCATTCTTGTGTTTGAAAGTCAAATTTTCTTTCCAGCTCTGGTCTTTTCATCAGGAAAATTTGAAAGTCTTCTATTTCATTGAAAGACCATTTTTTCTCCTGAAGTATTATACTCAGTTTTTCTGGGTAGGTGATTCTTGGCTTCAGTCCTAGTTCCTTTGACTTCTGGAATATCCTATTCCATTCCCTTCTATCCCTCAATGTAGAGGGTGCCAGATCTTGTGCTATCCTGATTGTATTTCCACAATACTTGAATTGTTTCTTTCTAGCTGCTTGCAATATTTTCTCTTTCACCTGGGAATTCTGGAATTTGGCCACAATGTTCCTAGGAGTTTCTCTTTTTGGATCTCTTTCAGGTGGTGTTCTGTGGATTCCTTGAATATTTACTTTGCCTTCTGGTTCTAGAATCTCAGGGCAGTTTTCCTTGATAATTTCATGGAAGATGATGTCTAGGCTCTTCTTTTGATCATGGTTTTCAGGTAGTCCCAGAATTTTTACATTGTCTCTCCTGATTCTATTTTCCAGGTCAGTTGTTTTTCCAATAAGATATTTCACATTATCTTCCATTTTTCGAATCTGCGCGGTATGTTCTGAGATATCTGTCTTTCTCGAAAAGTCCTTAGCGTCCATCCGTACCATTCCAGTTTTGAAAGATCTATTTTCTTCAGTGAGCTTTTGAATCTCCTTTTCCATTTGGTTAATTCTGCTTTTGAAAGCATTCTTCTCCTCATTGGCCCCTTGCACCTCCCTTGCCAGCTGAGTTAGGCTAGTTCTCAAGGTGCCAATTTCTTCAAGATTTTTTTTGGTTCTCCTTTAGCAGGGAGCTGATCTGCTTTTCATGCTTCTCCCTCATCCCTCTCATTTCCCTTCCCAGTCTTTCCTCCACCTCTCTAACTTGATTTTCAAAATTCCTCTTGAGCTCTTCCATGGCCCGAGCCCATTGGGTGGGCTGGGACACAGAATCCTCGATTTCTGTGTCTTTGCCTGATGGCAAGCATTGTTCCTCCCCATCAGAAAGGAAGGGAGGAAGTGTCTTTTCTCCGATAAAGTACCCTTCAATAGTTTTATTTCTTTTCCCTTTTCTTGGCATTTTCTCCAACCAGTGGCCTGACCTCTGAATGTTCTCCTCACACCCACCTCGCCTCCTGGTCCTCCCAGCCAGCGTTTGGGGACTGGGATTCAAATGCTGCTTCCCGCCTTAGGATTTTTGGCGGGGGCAGGGCTGCTTTTCAGTGTGAGAATTAAGTTCAGGTGGTCAGGGGCAGGGCCGCCTCTCAGGCATAGTTCCCTCTGGGGGTTTATGCACAGACCTTCCACAATGGATCCAGGCTCCTGCCCGTTTGGGGAGCCCCCGTCCGCAGCTGCCTCTCAGCCTCCACCTCCCGGGGGGGCCCGAGCCATGGGGGCACCCTACTCCCCTCTCAACCCGCCAAAGAGACTCTCTCACCCACCCCCGTCAGTCACCTGTTGGTGGGGGGAGCCTGTGCTGCCGCTGAAGATCCTGCCTCCGGAGCCCTCTCAGATCTGTGCCCCTCGGAGCCATGGCCGCCGCCACCGCCACCGCAGGTCCGGGCTGGGCTCAGCGTCTGCAGCAAGATGGACCTTTTGCGAGAGGTTTGCAGGTCCCTCTGTGGGTAGGGGGACCCGCGTGGCCGCTAGAGATCCCGTCCCCGTAGCCCTCTCAGATCTCCTCCCCTCAGTGTCTCGGCCACGGCAGGGCCGCACTCTGCTCCCCGTCCCGGTGCCCAGTCCGCGGCGCGAAGGACCCCCTGCGAGAGGTCCGCAGGTCTCTCCGGAGCAGAAATCTCCCTCGCTCCAATACTCTGTGGTCTCTGGGTGTAGAATTCACCCTGGCTTGGTCCCCTCTAGCCGTTCAGTGGTTTGTGTGTTCGGAGCTATGTGTATGTGCGTCTTTCTACTTCGCCATCTTGGCTCTGCCCTCAATGTCTTATTTTTAAAAATATACCTTGCCTACATTTCTTAGGATGGGGTGCAACTGAATAGCAAGGTCTGAATTAACTTCAGAAGTTTTTGAACTAGGTTGGGGCAAGTGAGTCAAAATATGTTAATTACAACTAAATGTTGCGGCTCCTCAAACCCTAAGAGTTCAGAAGTAATGAGAGCCACAAACTACATAGAAGTTATTTAGGAAGACTAAATTAAGAATCTTTTCACATGCTTACCTGAACTACCTTACACATCATGGGCATGTAATATAAATTTGAATCAACAGTCACTTCTTCAGCATGATTTACCACTTTTACTCTTCTTCTGGATTGCAATCTGCAGCCTCAGAGTAAGGTGAAGGAAGAATTTCTGAATTGTTATTTTGGATTTTTTTTCCTTTCAAGCTAGAGAACCAGTTGCTATGTCTCTCACTCCAAAAGAAGGAACACAGATGGGCTTCATGACACACACCTGAGGCTGGACCACCCATTGAGGTAGGAGCTCTGAGCTATAATAGAGTTAAAACCCAATAGGTTATATATATACACATATATATATCTTCACTAAGTCCAGCACTAATATGACAAGCTCCCAAGAGCCAGCAGGTTTCCTAAGGAGGGGTGAACAACACTAGATGGGAAATGAAGAAGGTCAAGGCTTATGGTCTATCAGCAACAGGGTTGAGCAGTGAGCAGCCACTATATTTACAGCCTAAGAGAGACAGGAAAACTGAGCCTCAAAAAATCAATATGCCATATGGTATTTTCTTCACTAAGAAGTGAAATTTAGCAAAAACATTTGCTAGTTTCTCTTGATATTCTTGTGGAAAACATGGAGACAAATATATGGACTAGGTTGCTGTGTTTGTTCTTCAGTTTTGAAGAGGACATCATGGGACATGACATCAAGATGATGACATGACTTGCAGTTGACTTTGACTTGAGTGAGGAAGGGCTGTGCAAGGTCACCAGCCTCACTTCTCTTCCAGAGCCATCTGGGTCCAGTCGCCTGATATTCATCAGGACAACTGGAGATGGTCCAGGATGCCATGGGAGACCCTAACCCTTTTAGGCTAAGGCCTTTTCTGGTACTCACTTTGAGTGAGATAACGCCCATTCAGGGAATAGGCCTCTTTAAGAAATGAGTCAAGGAATGGCTCCTTTAATTAGAAAGGGAAAAGAAAAAAAATCAAACTGGGAGGGAAAGACCCTTAGGGTTGATGTTCCAAAGAGAAACAGTTACCATTGACATTTACTCTAAGCCAGGAGAGTCCAGTATACTCCAGTATATTAAGTGGAGTTTGGACAGCAGTAATAGAGCTAAGATTCAAAACTGGTTGGTTAAATAGTGAGTCCAAAGAATTGCTACTAATGTTTCATGGGCAACTTGTAAGGTGGTGCTGGTGAAGTGCCCCAGGGATCTACAGTTTTATTCTTTCATTTTTGTCCACTTCTTGGATAAAAACATGATTATTAAACTTATAGATGATGAAAATCTGGAAAGGCTAGCACATCTGATTAAGGACACTAAAAGATCAGCCAAAAACCAAAAACTTTAGTAGAGACAAATGTAAACTCTTCTACTTGGGTTCAAAAAATTAACTTCACAAATACATGATGAGGGAAGTATTACAGCTAGAAGTTTGTCTGAAAAAGATCTAGAGGTTTTACAAAATTTGTGAATTCAGTAACAAATGGCTGCCAAGAAATCAGAGTGAACAGTAAATAGGGAGTTATAATATGACTTTCTCTGCCTTATTGGACCATGTCTAGATTATTACATTTAATTGAGGGTGCCATACTTCAGGAAGGACACTGTTAAGCAGCAGAGTGTCCAGAGAAGGGCAAAGAGGATAATGAAGAGACTTAGGTCTCATCATATAAAGATCCCCTAAAAGAACTGGAGATTCTTAGCATATATAAAACAAAACTTGAGGCGGCTGCAGCTCCGAGAGGTACAGATCCGAGCAGGCTTCAGGGACGGGATCTCCAGTGGCGGCACAAGCCCCCCCACCCACAGGTGACGGGGGTCGGTGAGAGAGTCTCTTTGGCAGGTCGAGAGGGGAGTGGGGTGCCCCCATGGCTCAGGCCCCTCCGGGAGATAGAAGCTGAGAGGCGGTTGCAGACAGGGGCTCCCCAAGCGGGCGGGAGCCTGGATCCATTGTGGAAGGTCTGTACATAAACCCCCTGAGGGAACTGAGCCTGAGAGGTGGCCCTGCCCCGACCTGACCATCTGAACTTAATTCTCACACTGAATAGCAGCCCTGCCCCTGCCAAAAGCCCTAAGGCGGGAAGCAGCATTTGAATCCCAGTCCCCAAACGCTGGCTGGGAGGACCAGGAGGCGAGGTGGGTGTGAGGAGAATATTCAGAGGTCAAGTCACTGGCTGGGGAGAATGCCCAGAAAAGGGAAAAGAAATAAAACTATTGATGGCTACTTTCTTGGAGAACAGACATTTCCTCCCTTCCTTTCTGATGAGGAAGAACAATGCTTACCATCAGACAAAGACACAGAAATCAAGGATTCTGTGTCCCAGCCCACCCAATGGGCTCAGGCCATGGAAGAGCTCAAAAAGAATTTTGAAAATCAAGTTAGAGAGGTGGAGGAAAAACTGGGAAGAGAAATGAGAGGGATGAAAGAGAAGCATGAAAAGCAGATCAGCTCCCTGCTAAAGGAGAACCAAAAAAATGTTGAAGAAATTAACACCTTGAAAACTAGCCTAACTCAATTGGCAAAAGAGGTTCAAAAGGCCAATGAGGAGAAGAATGCTTTCAAAAGCAGAATTAGCCAAATGGAAAAGGAGATTCAAAAGCTCACTGAAGAAAATAGTTCTTTCAAAACTAGAATGGCACAGATGGACGCTAAGGACTTTGTGAGAAAGACAGATATCACAGAACATAGCGAGAAGATTGGAAAAATGGAAGATAATGTGAAATATCTTATTGGAAAAACAACTGACCTGGAAAATAGATTCAGGAGAGACAATGTAAAAATTCTGGGACTACCTGAAAACCATGATCAAAAGAAGAGCCTAGACATCATCTTCCATGAAATTATCAAGGAAAACTGCCCTGAGATTCTAGAACCAGAAGGCAAAGTAAATATTCAAGGAATCCACAGAACACCACCTGAAAGAGATCCAAAAAGAGAAACTCCTAGGAACATTGTGGCCAAATTCCAGAATTCCCAGGTGAAAGAGAAAATATTGCAAGCAGCTAGAAAGAAACAATTCAAGTATTGTGGAAATACAATCAGGATAACACAAGATCTGGCACCCTCTACATTGAGGGATAGAAGGGAATGGAATAGGATATTCCAGAAGTCAAAGGAACTAGGACTAAAACCAAGAATCATCTACCCAGCAAAACTGAGTATAATACTTCAGGAGAAAAAATGGTCTTTCAATGAAATGGAGGATTTTCAGGTTTTCTTGATGAAAAGACCAGAGCTGAAAAGAAAATTTGACTTTCAAACACAAGAATGAAGAGAACCATGAAAAGGTGAACAGCAAAGAGAAGACATAAGGGACTTACTAAAGTTGAACTGTTTACATTCTTACATGGAAAGACAATATTTGTAACTCTTGAAACATTTCAGTATCTGGGTACTGGGTGGGAGTACACACATACACATGCACACACGCACACATACATAGAGACAGAGTGCACAGAGTGAATTGAAGAGGATGGGATCATATCTTAAAAAAAAAATGAAATCAAGCAGTGAGAGAGAAATATTGGGAGGAGAAAGGGAGAAATTGAATGGGGCAAATTATCTCTCATAAAAGAGGCAAGCAAAAGACTTATTAGTGGAGGGATAAACAGGGGAGGCAAGAGAAAAACATGAGGTCTACTCTCATCACATTCCACTAAAGGGAAGAATAAAATGCACACTCATTTTGATAGGAAAACCTATCTCACAATACAGGAGAGTGGGGGACAAGGGCACAAGCAGGGTGGGGGGGAGAATAGAGGGCAGGGCATGGGGAGGAGAATGCAATTCGAGGTCGACACTCATGGGGAGGGAAAGGATCATAAGAGAATAGAAGTAATGGGGGACAGGATAGGATGGAGGGAAATATAGTTAGTCCTATACAACACAACTAGTATGGAAATCATTTGCAAAACTACACAGATTTGGCCTATATTGAATTGCCTGTCCTCCAAAGGGAAGGGGTGGGGAGGGAGGGAGCTAAAGAAGTTGGAACTCAAAGTGTTAGGATCAACTGTAATGTTCTTACCACTAGGAAATAAGAAATACAGGTTAAAGGGTAAAGAAAGCTATCTGGCCCTACAGGACAAAAGAGAAGACGGAGACAAGGGCAGAGAGGGAGGATAGAAGAGAGAGCAGATTGGTCACAGGGGCAATTAGAATGCTTGGGTTTGGGGGGGGGAGGGGATAAAAGGGGAGAAAATTTGTAACCCAAAACTTTGTGAAAATAAATGTTAAAAGTTAAATTAAAAAAAAAAACAAAACAAAACTTGAGAGAGACATGCTACTTGCATTAAAGCACTTGAAAGGCTGAAATGTAAATGAGGGATTAGATTGGTTTTGCTTTCCTCCAGAGTGTAGAACTAGGAGCAACAGGCAGCTGTTGTGATGGCTGATCTTGCAAACTGAGGCTGTAAAGAAAAATTTCTTAATAATTAAGGCTATCCAAAGTAGAACGGGCTGCCTTAAGAGGTGGTGCAGTTATCGGGTAGAGAACCTCCTCAACTGAGGCTTATTAGCATAGGTTGGAGGACCACTTCTGAAGTATGATGTAGATCCCTTTTCAAGTTCAAGTTGGACTTGGCATCTGAGGTGTTTTCTAGCTCTGAAGTTCAGATTCCACAAAGACAGAGCTTCTTGTAAGTAGTTATTTAAACATATTGAAAAATTCATCTGTCATTATTGTTCAATATATGTGAAATAAATGATCTCTTCTAGCTCAAACTTTCTGTGATTCTAACTGAAATGTTGGCATTCTCTTTCAAGATTTCATGGGTCTGTTGATTCAGTCATCCTTATTGCTATGAAAGGTACTGAGATAAGGAGTTTAGGCTGAGTTCTAGTTCTACTTGTATAACAGGAATCTCTTAATTTTTAGACTTCAAGGACCAAAGGCGAATAGGTGATTTACCAGTAACCCGCAAAGATCATTAATAAGGATCTGGCAACATGCCTGAGTGAAACAAACTAAAGCTCAATATAAACAAGTTATGCCATAGAAAAGGAAAGTAAAGACAGAATTAAATGAGCATTTGAGATTCAAATAATGCCATTCCTATGTTTTGCATAAAATAGAAGAAAATCAATTTCAGTTTCAATCTAAAAATTTCAAGAGGTTCTGTTTCCTGTTCTGTCATAGATTTTTCATGGATAGGAAACCTGATTATGTTTAAATTATAATAACAGAAGGGTAGTAGGTCCATGTAAATACACACATACTTTTGTTTCCCAGATAGTATTGGGAAGCTTTGGGATGACAGGAAGATGTGTTTAATTTATGGCAAATTCCCCTTTACAAGTTTTGGTTGAGGGTGGAGATCATCATTTTGGTCTGGAGAGAAGGAAAGATGGATGGTGTGTGTACATAATGCAAATGAAGATAGGAATGGTTGAAGTAAATATCTGAAATGATGAATGACTAGGGTAGGGAACAAGGATGAATCTTCCTTCACAGACTGAAAAGGTTAGAGAAATTGATGTTGGTAGCTATACGATTTAGAGTTTAAGCTGAATGTGACTATAATAGACTGGTAGTGAGGTCTACCTCTTCAAGATAAGTTGGTTTGCCTTACCTCAAGTGGTTGAGCAAAGAAAAGTTTCACTCTGATTGGATCATACTCTCAAAAGCTTATTATGAAGCCAGAATTGTGACCTTCCAAAGCTATTCTCTCCTCAACCATGACATATTTGTAGCATCCATCTTGCACTGATTTTCTCCCTATTGTCTGCTGGTGATGTCATCCCACTATTCTCTTCTGTTCTCTGTAATGAGTATGGTGTCTTCCCAGACTGTGTAATTACTACTCTCTCCTACCATTTCCTGAGTTTCAGTTTTTCAGGGCCATCTTTTGGCTCTTTGCTCCTACCTATTGAGGTGTAGTGGTCAGAAAGCCTTACCCAGATAGGAATACATGTGCTTTTTCTTTTTTAAGAATATTTTTATCATGCCCTTTATATCTCTCACACCACACACACATACACACACATACACACACACACACACACTCACACCATCACCTTCCCTCGTGACATAGTATAAAGCCCATTTTGCTCCCAGGATCCTCCCTAATTCGCTACAGATGAAGTTGAGCAAGAACAAAGGCTAAATGGACCCTCCTAATCTACCCATATTCCTATTTTTCTTGTATAAATCCACCAATACCCTAAACCCCTGGATTTTGCACAATATTCTAGCCAGGCAAAGCCTCACTTGGTGAGCTATCACAGCATGTGAGTCACAGCATCCATGTTGATGCTGGTAGTTCATACCACTTTAGAGCCCACACAGAGCAGGCACCACATATGTGGGAGTAGGTGATGATGAAAACTGTGACTGGAGTTAACCTTGAAATGTCTGTTTGAATCGTACCAGCTGAGCTTACTCTAATTCCCTATCACCTGGAAAGGATGCTCAGTGGTGGGCAACATCTTCGATAAGCCTAGGGGAAGAGAGGGTTGGGGGAGAAGTCAGTTAATGTTTATCTTAGGTGAATTAAATCCTTTGCTTGTCAAATTCATTTCCCAATGCGCTTGTGATAGCAATGAGTTCTGGAAACAGGCACTGCTTGTGGCATGTGAATGCTTTTACACACCAGGGACAGGTAACGGATGTGTCCTAATACATCTATTTACTGATCATATACAGCAAGCACTCTGTTTCTCATAGCCTAGGGATCCAAATGCACTTGAAATCAGGTTAACTAGAACTAAACTTGGTCTCTGTGTGACCTGATTGGGTATATGCAACCTAGGGTATTGAATTTCCTACTTCACATTGTTCTTGTTCTCAGTTGCATCCAGTTATTTCCTCTGAGACCACAGAGCACAAGTAGGCAGCGAGGTAATGAAATGTGGTAAATCTGGTTAAGGAGAAATATGACTACAAACGCTTTCTTTTCTCTTCTCTCAACAGACTCATATATACACTATGGTTTCCATCAGTCTGTAAAGTACTACAATGCCTGCTTAGCTGGTCTGATTATTTCAGAATAAACAGAACTGGCTTAATTTCATATCATCTGAGAATTCTTATGTTGTCATAGGTTAGACTGAATGTCAGCTCTCAACCAACCACTGCCCTACGTATTCTTTGTCCTATTACTTAACATGATTTTTTGTTGATCCAAAAAAGTACACATTTCATTTCACAAGGATATTTTCAGAATGAAAAGCCTATGACCTCTATATGAACTCCTGATCATTTTAAACTTCTGACCATCTAAAAATACTGCTATGTCTGGCCACATTTTTGTAAAGAGCTGGAAACAAATTTGGCATTCTTGAATTGTGAAATGGTCAAATAAATTGGGATATATTAATGGAATGGGATATGACTATGCCATAAGGAATGATGAATATTAAAAATTCAAGGAAACATCACAGATGTGTGAACTGATAAAGAACTAAGAAAGCAGTATCAGCAGAACCATATACTTTCTGTCTGGAATAATGGAAGAGCTTACTAAAAGGCAACAGAATTCACATGAACTGTAATGATCAATATTGCTTCCAAATAACTGAAACACATTTCCTTCCTCTTGGTAGAGGTGGTGAAGTATGGGTGCAAGATGTTATATTGGCTTAGTCCCAGTCACGTGGTATTGAATAGTTTTGCTTAACTGTTGTTGATGCTGTTTTAAGAGAGGGCACAGAGGAATTATTCCATTTAATTCACTATGGTAGGTGCTTGGTTAAAGTTAGAAACTATCAGTTGGTGCTATCCAACCACCTCACCGGGCAGCCCTACTCCACATGAGTTCCTCCCTGACTGCTTGGTTCCTTCCTGCATCTCCAGCAGAAGCCCTGTGGTCAGTAAGTCAACAAGCATTTATAAAGAGCCTACTATGTCCCAAGGATTGAGCTAAGCACTGTGAGTGCCTTGTCTGGCATTGAAAGTTTCTTAGGGATGGTAGGAAGGGGGAAGCTGGATCAGAGGCTGGGGACAAATGTAACCTCAGGAATTGCTGAGTATAACTAGCACAGTCTCATAGCTTCCTTGGAATAGAGGCTAAGGTCTTCTGCACTTAAATCCCATGCCTCCTCAACAACCCCCCTAAACAGGATACCATAATACCAGAGTAATCTATGTAACCACCACAACTTGCTTTAAAAGATTTTCATCATATCGTGGATCAATCATAACAGGTCCTTCATGTAACACTGTTGGATGGGTTTGTCTCAGTTTCCTCATATGCAAAACAAGTTAAAAACTGGGGATGTCATCAAATCTATCACCTTTTCATGAAACAAAAAATCTCCGTCCTAAAGGAGCTAATATTTTGATGGGTGAGACAACAGACAAACAACTATATACATTCAAGATATACATAGTATAAGTGGGAGGTAATTTTAGAAGGAAGGCCCAGCAGCGAGGGGAGCCAGAAAGTGCTCTTTCAGAAGGGGAGATTTGAACTGAATCTTGAAGGAAGCCAGGAAAGACAGGAGACAGAAGTAAGGGTTTAAGTTCTCCCACCCCTTCTCTTAGAAAATTGAATTGAGGGCACACTTGATGTCATTGGTCTGGAGTGCAAAAATTTTGAGTTACAGTTCCAACCACTGGCTGTATCATCAAGTAAAAAAATCTTACAACAATTAGACCTCGTATATGATTATGTATCTGGTAGGAAATCTGAGCTGAGAATATAAATGTCAATTTGTTGGCATCAGTACAACTCATTAGTTGTTCATCTTGACTTAAGGTCTTTTTAACCAGTACAATTACCTTAGAAATATGTTTTATGTTATCTATGGTTTAAGTGATGCCCTGGAACTTTGTTCAGACAGACCTAATTTATATCGACTTCAGGCCATTAATTGAAGCTTTAAGGAGTGAGCACTTTAATTTTATGTTTCAATTAATGGGGCAGTTAGGTGGCACAGTGCATAGAGTGCTGGGCCTGGAGTCAGAAGGACTTGAGTTTAAATGTTACTGAAGACACTAGCTATGTGACCCTAGACAAGTCACTTAACCCTGTTTGTTTCAGTTTTCTCATATGTAAAACAAGGTAGAGAAGGAAATGGAAAACCACTCCAGTATCTTTGCCGATAAAACCCCATATGGGATCATGGATATTTGGACATGATGAAATAACAATAATTAATCATATTTAAGCACCTGCTGTGTACCAGGCACTGGGAATTGTGGCACCAACATGATATTCCATGAATAGCCCGGTTTATTTCTGAATCATGAAATACAACAGACTCTCCAGATAGAAGACAGAACCAAAACATTTATTCAGACACCAGAAAGCCAAATCCATCACAGTAACCACAAGCGATACACAATAACAATGCAGGGAACAACACCAGCCCCAAGGCTTCCCACAAACCAGCTCCATTAAACAAATCACAAACAATCGCAAATCACTCACCCTACCCAGGAGCCTGCATCTTTTCTAGCTCTGACTGCTCTCAAGACTACCTTCCTCTCAGCTCTGCTCTAGCTCCATCTCTTCCTGCCCCACCCATTCAGCAAACTCCTCCCCACAGAGGCTCCATGAGATTCAGACTCATGTGACTCAGGCTTCCATATGACCCAGGCAGGTCACATGAGCCTATTAATGAATGAGAAAAATCTGCCCATTTTAAATTACCATGAAGCAAAAGACAGTCCCTGTCCTCAAGGAGCTCACAATCTAATGGGGGAGACAACGTGTAAACAGACATATGGAATACAAGATAAATGAGAAATAATTAACAGAGGGAAGGCATTAGACTTAAGAGGGGTTGGGAAAGGCTTCCTGTAAAAGATTGGGCTTTTTGTTGAGATGTAAAGCAAGCCAGGGAAACCGGTAGGCAGGGCTGAAGAGGAAAAGCATTCCAGGCAAGAGGGACAGCCAGTGAAATTGGGAGATATCTTTGGGGTATCTTATTTAACGAATAGCCAGGAGGCCAGTATCGCTGGATTGAGGAGAACCATTAAGGAATAGGTGTAAGAAGACTTGAATGGTAGGAGGGGGCTAGGTTATAAAGGGCTTTGAAGGCCAAACTAGGGAACCACTGGAATTTATTGCGTATGCATGTGGGGGAATAACATGGTTGGACCTGTGATTAAGGGAAATCTCTTTAATAGTCAAATGAAGGATGGATTGGAGTAGGGAGAGGCTTTAGGCAGGCACACCCACCATCTAAGTGTGAGAGACGGCAGTGTCAGAGGAGATAAGAGGGCATATATGAGAGACATTGCAAAGATAAAATCAACAAGTTGGGGCAACGGATTGGATATGGAAGGTGAGAGAATAGTGAGGAGTCAAGTGTGACTTTTACTTGGGAGCCTGATGGAGTAGGAGGATAATGTTGCCTTCTACAGTAATATCAAATGTAGGAGGAGTGAAGGAGCACTTAGGGAGAAAGATACTGACATGGACATGTTGAGTTTAAAATGTCTACTGGACTTTCAGCGAAAGATGTCTGAAAGGCAGTCCGAGATGCGAGATTGGAGTTCAAAGACATGTTGGGGCAGAATAGGCAGATTTGAGATGGTTATTAAATCTATGGTGATTGATGAGATCAGGAAGTGAAGTAGTATAGAGGGAGACTGAGAGCTCCTCCTTCTCTATGTGATCCTAATGTTGGTTTGCAAAGAGCTTCACATCAATCAATCAATAAGCATTTATTAATCACTATGTGCTAGAAACTGTGCTAGCCACTGCATATACAAAGAGTGGCAAAAACAATCCCTACCTTCAAGGAGCTCACATTCTAATTGGAAAGATTCCCCCTTCATTTTCAAAGAGGACCAGTGGGAACCAATCTCCAATCATGGGGAGGTGACGTCTTGACTCCTGTGTAAATTGCATTTAAATAAAGCAGAGTTGCACAAATTTGTCAGCCTTACTCTCTCTTCTGATGTCATCAAAGTCCCAGTGGCAAAACAAAAGTCAGGACAACTGGCAATGACCCAGAATGCAATGGATGACCTTGGCATCTTCAATGTCAGACCAAGCCCTAAGCTCGCCACAATGCGTGCTTCATGGCCATTGGAATAAATTGTTCTCATCTACTTGTTCCATGGGGGGAAGTCTTTACATGCTTGAGAAAGACATCCCCCTAACTCATCAAAGGGTTGTCCTCAATCTCATGTAGCCCATCTGCCTAACTGGTTTTACTGGGGTGTGGCTGCTACAGTTTATTTGGAGCCACAGGTGAGAGATAGATGACAGGAAGACACCAAAGGTGGATGAACAGCCCTGAAAAGGGAACCCTCATACCAGAGATGCTAGTCCTCCCTGAACACTCCCTACACTCCTCCAACTGTGCCTTTGTCCCCTTGTGGAAAAAACTTCCCTGCAGAGTGCTGGGTCATGGGACTGAAGCTGGTGCTGCTGGGCTATGTGCTGTGTGCCATTGCTCCAGGACATTTATCAGGTCCTTTTCAGTTTCCCTACTCTGTGCCTAAGTAGATAGGAGGGGAATCAGTTAACAGCTGGACAGGACTAGACAGCTGCAGCAGTTGGCTTTTCAGCTGAATCTTGAAAGAAGCCAAGGATTCCAAGAAGTATAGATGAGGGAAGGAAAGCATTCTAGGCATAGGGGACAATCAGTACAAAGGCATGAAAATGGGAAAGGGAATGTCGTGTACGAGGAAAAGAAGGCCAGTATATCTTGACTGCAGAGTATGTAGAAAGAAGCAAGTATCAGAAAACTGGAAAAGTGGGAAGGAATTGGTTATGAACAGCTTTAAATGCCAACATTCTTTATATTTAATTCTGGAGATAAAAGACACTGCAATTTGCTGTGTAGGAAGGTGGCATGGTCAGAACTACACTTTAAAAAATCACTTTGGTAATATAAGGATTTGCTCTGCTTGAC
Source organism: Notamacropus eugenii (assembly GCF_028372415.1). Classification (NCBI taxonomy): domain Eukaryota; kingdom Metazoa; phylum Chordata; class Mammalia; order Diprotodontia; family Macropodidae; genus Notamacropus; species Notamacropus eugenii. The sequence continues at coordinate 209,368,766 of NC_092875.1, forward strand.
TAGACATATTTGTTACAAGTATTTTTTTTTTGTCCTTCAATTGAGGGAGTAGTGGGAGGGAGAGAAAATAAGTGCTTGTTAATTGAAAAAAGAAAAGAAAGTCACTTCATCTGGGGGAGGGATAGTTCAGAGTGGGAAGAGACTTGAACTATGGAGTCCAAGCAGAAGGCTGTTGAAATCATCTAAGCAACAGTTAACAAAGACCCAAGTGGTGGCTGTGTGAGTAAGGAGAGAGAGACATATACAGGAGCTACTATAAAGGTAGAAACAACAGGTTTAACAATTGATTGGATATATGAGTAAATTGAGTAAAATAAGCAACTGGTGATTTGAGGCTAAAACTAATTCTACTCACCTTCATTTGTGGATCATAGGATTTAATCAAATTCAACCATTTAATTTTAAGGATAAGGAAACTGAGGGTCAGAGAGAAGTCATACAGATATTAAATAGCAGATTTGGGATTTGAAATCCAGATTCCAAAATTCAAATTCAGTGCTGTTTCTACTGCAACATGTTTCTACTACAACCCCAGAGCTATTGCTTTTTAAAATTCTAAACATCATTGAATTATAATGGCAAATTGATGTACTTTCTACAATGAACCTTAATGGAATTTCAAACACTTTGAAAAGTAAGCCAAAGTGTTTTAAAACTTTATACCAGTCAAACAATAATAACTTCTGGGCCCAGTGGGGCTAAGGCTACTCAGCCAGTAAAAGGCCCTTTTGCTCTGCCACCTTAATGGGTCAGTCAGGCAATAAACCTTTATTAACTACTAACTATGTGCCAGGCACTGTGCTAAGCGCTAAGGATTTCATCTCACCCATCTCTTCATGAAAACGGAAGTAATTTTAGAGGGAAGGCATCAGAATGGATTGTATTCAGACTTGACTGGACTAGATTCAGTCTTGGAGGAGCCTAATTGCCTAGAAGAAAGGCCTAAACCCTGCACTCTAGTTGCGCATGATAATGATAGCTAGCGTTTATACAACCCTTTAATGTTTGTAAACTATTTTACATATACTATTTCATTTGAGCCTCGCAACAACGCTGTGAGGTAGGTGCTATAATTATTTCTATTCTGCAAGTGGAGAAAAGGGGACCTGAGACAAATTGAATGTTTTTTCACGTTCCCACAGCTAGGAAGTTTCTGAGACAGAACTTGAAGTCAGATTTTCCAGCAGTCTGTCTACTCTTTCACCCTATCTCTCTTTCAGATGAGCTAAGGTATAGTTGGTATATGATTAGGTATAAAGGACACAATGAGATTTGATTTCCAGATGCCACAAAAGCCTGTCAACACTGATAGCTCAAGGGGGAGATATATTTCTGAAAAAGACTAGCCTGTCCTGAGCCAAACAAAATAAGAACCAATCTTCTACCCTGGGAAAGAGCCGAGTAATGTAAGAGTATTGACTTCAATTCCTCTCCGAATTCTGGGTGAGCTTTCCCTTCTGCCCTTTTTCTTCTGTTTGATGAGAATGGGCAACATGTGAGAGTTCCCATAGCCTTTGAGCTAAGTTAATTTCAGCTTGGACCCCTGACAAGCATAGGTTTTGGCCAGGCGACAAGTCGTCTATTTAAAATAAGAAAACAGGGGGCAAAAAGAGAGTGAAAATATTGCAGGTGTGGGATGTCTTGAGTTGGTGGGGGACAGTCCAATTCACAAACACCAAATGCCTACCATGTGCAAGGTATTGAGGGGGATACGATGATGAAGGAGACTGGTCTCTGTGGGGACTCAGGAAGATTACACACTAACCAGAGGAATGAAACAAGCATACAAGTAAGTAAAGAGACTTTCCAGAACATGTGACTAACAATATAGAGTAGTAGACATTTTCTCCAGTCTTCATAACCTCTCAATCTTCTCTAAATTAGGAATTACGAACAAGAGATAAGCAAGTTCAGCTCCCTTCATGGTCTAGGACACCAAGAACCATAAAGATGAACTAACAGCAGAGAAGGCTAATTTGTCATAAGTCATTTAATCAGCACCCCCTCCTCCACTCCCTGGCACCAGGGTTGCATAAGGAGAAGGAGATACAACAGGTTTTAACTCTACATCCTCCTCACCCTCCACCCTCTCCCACTACTAGTGGCACAGATAACCAAAGGACAGAAGCTTGTCCTCGTTGGGACATCAGTGTGACAGCACTTCGTATTGCAACAGAGCTCATCCAGAGAATTGAAGAATAGAGGGTTCTGGGGCAGGATGTGTGTGATTGTGTGGCATTCTACTAAGCCTGAAGGAAAGAGCCCAGCATGCACCTGAGGCCAGTTCACTTGGGGCAGAGACTGAGGTTGATGAAATTTGAATTACCCAGCATAGGAAAGTTGAGACAGCTAGCCCCTGGGGAAACCATATTCAAAGATGAAGGCATCAGAAAGTGAGCAATAGGGGAATATAATGGGTAAAAGATTGAAATTACCAAAGATCTTAGGAAGAAGACACTCAGTTAAAGACCTTAAGCATACGCAGATAAACTAACAGGGAAGATATTAATAACAGAAGGGAGTATGTCCTCCAGGTGAGCTAAAAGAGTGCAGAAATCTACGAATAAGTATTGTAAGACAAAGGGAAATGGATTAAAGTCTGATGAGGCAGATGGACCTGTGGATTCCCAAGAGAGTGGAAATTCCTGAATGTTTTAAAAAGAGAAATAAGAATTGCAGAAGCAGAATTTATGGTCTTTACCATAAATTACCGGAAATAATTGGCAAAAATATTAAAACATTATGCTCTAAGGGACCAGAGACAATAAACCAATATCAACATTAAACTTGCACACTCTAAATTCCTTAGCATCTAAATTCATAGAGGAAAAATTAACTGAACTATAAGAAGGCATAGATAGCAATATAATAATAGCAGGAGATTTCAATGTTCCTCTCAGTTTTGGCTAAGTCTAACAGAAAAATAAATAAAAGAAAATATGGAATTGAACAAATTTCTGGAAAAAGTAGAAGTAGAAAACTTATGGGATCTTAATCAGCAGATACATTTTGGAAAGAAATTTGAAATTAATCAAATAAAGTGACTAAGATATCCATGCCCTTTAATCCAGAGCTTCTGTTAGTAGGCTTATACCCCCAAAGAAGACACTGATAAGAAGAATTATTCATGTATGCCGAAATATTTATAACAGCAATTTTTGTGATAGCAAAGAATTGGAAGTAAAATAGGTGTCCATTGATTGGGAAATGGCTAACTAAATTATGTGCATGAAAGTAGTGGAATATTGCTGTGCTGCAAGAAATGATAAACACAATGAATACAGCAGACCATGGAAAGATCTATGTGAACCAGTTCCGAGTTAAGTAAAGCCAAGAAAAAGCATAAACACAATGACTAGAATAAGATTAACAGAAAGGATAACCATATTACAAAATTATAAGAACAAGTATGGCTTGAAAGAAGAAATATGAGAAGACTCTTTACCTCTTTGTAGAGGTGGGAGGTCCACAAATATATTGCACACATTTTCAGACATTTCCTATGTATTATGAGTTATACTGATCTTTTTTCTCCTTTTTCTTTTTTTCTCTTTAAAAAATGTTGTTTAATTGTTTTTTAATTGTATCTGACTCTTTGTGAGTTTATTTGGTGTTCTCTTGGCAAAGATATTGGAGTGATTTGCCATTTCCTTCTCCAGGTCACTTTACAGATAAGGAAACTGAGGCAAGTAGGGTTAAGGGACTTGCCTAGGGTCACTCAGGTAATAAGTATCGGGGGCCAGATCTGAACTCAGAAAGATGAGTCTTCCTGACTCTAGGCCCAGCACTCTATCTACTGCTCCACCTAGTTGCCCTAAAAACACAGTTTTAAAAAGTACAATAAAAAAAATACAATCTTGAAAAGATGCAGTGCCTTAAATGGAATAGTGTTTTTGGGAACAGGAAGGGAAGGGATACTGAGGAAAAACTATAGTGATATATATATATATATATGTATATATACATACATACATATATACATACATACATATATATAAACCCAAAAGACATTCATATAAACACATATACATACACATATATATTTAATGTACATAGGAAAGCTACAAAACACTGTCAGAGGTCATCTCATATCTCATTTGATCCTCATAATAGCTCTGTAAGTTAGTCTCTATAGACAATGTCATTCTAATTTTGTGATGAGGAGACAAAGTCAGAGAGGCTAAATGGTTTGCTCATGATCAGAAAACTAGTATGTGTTAGAGCCCAGTTTCAAACTTCTTTACGTGTTCTGTACTCCAATAAAACTAGCCACAGAATCTAAGAGTTGGAAGGGACCTGAGATATCATTATCCTGAACAAGATGCTGCCCCTCCCCCCATACACAGTACCTAGCATGCTATCATCCAGTCATCACTTCATTTTTATTAGATCTAGCCCACCATTCTAGTCCTTTGAATTCTTTCTGTGTCTTGACCATCATCCAATGTGTTTAAATTCAATGAAGTCATTAGCTAAAATATTGAAAAACACAGTTTCAAAGACAGATTCCCTGGGGATACTCCGCAAGACACCACCTTCCAACTCCACATTGACTCTCAGTAATTACTCTCTGAGTTTGATCACTCAACCAGCTCTGAATTCATTTAACTGCATTACTATCTAGTCAACATTTTTCCATCTTATCCACAATGACAGCATGAAAGATTTTTAGTCTTTTTTTTAAGTTGTAAAACCCACTGTATTGGTTTTCTTGTAAATTTTTTATTTTACACTTGAATGCAAAATAAGAAAAGGAAAAAAATGACCACATACACAGAAGACCATAAGAGAGGATTCCATATAAAAACAAATTTCCATATCAAGAAAGCTTATATAATAACTACTACACATTGTTTTCAAAGTTGCCCAGCTTTTCTTTACTTCCCTGTTGGTTTTCTTTTGTTCTTTGCTGTACATTTTCTACTTAGTTATTTTTTGGTCAGTTTTTTTTAAAGATTTTTAGTTTGTCTTGAATAGAAATCATCATTTATATTGAAAAAATTACACAATTTTTGAAAAAAAATTTAGAACAATGAAATAAGGAACGTATATGTATGTGTACATTGTACCTCTTTTTTAAAACTTCTTTTGAATTAAAGAGCTTATTAACAGTATTAAAAACATTCATTTATTTGTTAATAAACATTTCCTATTATTATTATGTGCTTAGCCTGCTGCTAAGGAGCCATGGAAGGAAAGAAGTTTTGAATACAGGTCCTTTTCTCAAGCCACTAGAAATCTTGTTATGACAAGTTAAAACAAGGTATTTTTGGAATTTAGAAAAAGCTGAGATCATCGTGAGTTGAAATGGTCAGGGGAAAATTTCATAGAGGAGGTGGAAGTAAAGTTAGGTCTTGAAGGATGGGTAGACAGAGAAAAGGAGGGAGAAGGGAGAGGAAGTGAATAACATGGGCAATATTCCATGAAGCAGAGGAAAGGAAACATGAGGGATTTTGTAATTTGTGTTAGCCTGAACAATAGTTATCCTGGGGCAGGAGTGAAAGTGTGAAATGTAGGTCAGGGTCTTGGTATCCCACATAGAGTCTTTTCAGACTTCTCCCCCTACATGGATGTTACAATTTAGTGACACACACCCAATCAATATTCTCTCTCCCGATTCCATGCCTTTCCAACCCATCCCTGGAATTCTCTCCCCTCCACCTCTTCTTCTTGGCTTCCCTGAAGATTCAGCTTAAATCTCACTTTCCTTAAAAAGTGTTTCTCATTCCGCCCCACTGCTACTGCCTTCTTTTTGAAATTCCTGCCTATTTATACTGTATTCATCTAGTATGTATAGTTTTTTACATATTGTCTCCCCCATTAAAACGTAAACTCTTTGAGGGCAGGGATAGTTTTCTTTTTGTCCGTATTTGTATCCCCAGTACTTATCATAGTGCTCAGCATGGACTTACTAAATGCTTGATGATGATGATGATGATGATGTTTGAATTTGCTTCTGCAGGCAATGAGGAGCCACTTAAGATCATTTAAAAAATAATAATGAGGACCCACTTGCAATTGCTTAGCATATTGTTTGTGTGTTGACTATATTATTCAATGAAGTTCTATAAAGGAAAAGATCAAGTTAAATACCTTTTAATTTCTCCCAGTGGGAACATTATGATTTTCCCATTGTTACCATTTCCCATTGTTATCATTCAAGAAATAATATAAAGCGTGGATTAGTGAGGGAAAGAAACCCGAGGCAAGGAAACCAGTGAGGAAGCTCTTGCAAAAATTTAGGCATTGGATAGAGTTTTGAGTAAGGTGGTAATAATAGGAATGGAAATGAAATAGAAAATAATGGATACAAGTAGTATTATGAAGAATCCACAAATTTTGGTTGACTGGAAACTGATGATAAGTAATGTAGGGAATTAATAAAGATGCAAAAGTCTGAGGCTTAGATAACTGGGAGAATGACAATATGACACAGAAATAATGGAATCAGCAGTTGGAACCAATATGAGATAAGATTATTTTAATTTTATTTAAATTTGGGTTGGCAGTGGGACAGTGAAGGAATACCCTGAGATAAATGGCTAAACTTTGGGAGAGAATAAGGGATAAAAATCAAGATCTGGGAGTCATCTGCATGGAACTGAAAAGTGAAGCCAAGAAGATGAATGAATTCTCTGAGTAAAAGAGTATAAAGGGACAAGAGTAGAGAACGAAGTACTCAACTTTGGGGAATGTCCAGAGTTAGGAGACAAGAGGAGGTCATTGATAGTGTCAAGTGCTATAGGAAATTGAGGAAAATAAGGACTGATAAAAGTTTATTGGATTTGGTGTTTAGGGAGCCATACAAGAAATGGAGAATGAAGTTTCCTTAAGTGACATAGATGTAAATCAGACTAAAGGATGGTAAGAGTAAGGGAAATAAAGCAAGCAAATATAGACATCTCATTCTAGGAGGATAGCAATGAAAGGAAGGAGATTAACAGAAATTCCTGCATAGATAAGAGTATTTATCCATCAGTCCTCTCATATTACTAGATCAAAAATTAATTTAAGAATATTTTAATAGAGCCCCTAAAATCTACTAAAGGAGTTGTATCCCTGTGGTCATATTAGGTCTTCTTTACACTGCCAGGATAGAACATGACATTAGACATTACTTTAAAGTAGGTTTTTTGTTTGTTTTTCAGAATAAGGCAATGTAGAAGATATAACAACATGAATAGTTTAAGATGCACTAATTATTCCATAAATGAGCAATAAACTAAATGCTAGTATTGACAATAACTACAAGTCATTTTGCAGCAAAAGAGCCAAAACTGGTCCAAAGAATAATATTATAGTAAGAAGACAAACTATTCATTGAGCTGTCCATATTTCTAATTTATTTACTGCAGCAGATATGAAATAAAACAAAATAATATTAGGCATAAAACACTAAAAGATAACATGGGTAATATCTGAAAAAAATTTGCATTCCTTTAAATATTAGCATTAACTCAGGCATGTTGCTGTAAGTTTAAGAAAGCAATTACTCTAAGTTTTTATGATACCTTGATAGCCTTAGGATATAAGCAACCATGAAATCAGTTATCCATGGCTTTACAATTGCCAAGTTTCTGAAAACATTGTTCAACTGATGAGCAAACCAATTTTTGGGCTCCTGGGAAAGACTTCAGAATACGCATATGACAAAGCAGATATAAAAAAATGCCTTTTTGGTTCCATACTGCATGTGGATTATCTAAAATAAAAAAAAACATATACAGAGATTTGTATTCATTTAGCATTTTAATCAGGCTTCAAAATTGGAAACTAAATAATTCCAACATGTAGTCATATTTGTTCTCTATTTCAAACAAAAATCTTTGTACCCATAAGTGAACATTTATAATGGATTGGTCTGTGACTACCCACCCTCCATTGAAACTAGGATATTAAATAACCAAGTAATCACATTATACATATTTATGTACATCAGAACAGGAAAATCAAAACAAAAGAAAAAACCTTTGCAAAAAACATAATATAAAAAAAATACTCTCCCCTTTAAAAATTTATTAATTTAGCAATTTATTATTCTAACTTATCTATATATATATATCATATTGACTAGATTAGAATGTAAGATCTTTGAACACAAAGACCATGACTTATCTATTTTTGTGACTCTCATAGAAACTAAGATAGGTCTTTGTACGTAGTGGAATTAATAAGTGTTGGCTGTTTTAACATGTGGATTTAAACTCTGAGCCCTTGATCCTCTACCTTCCTATCTTTTCCACCAGAAAATCATCTCAATCACTTCTTAAACTTCAGCATCTCTCTACCTACTGATTCCTTCCCTGTTGCCTTCAAATATGTCCAACTACTTCCCATCCTTAAAAACTTTCATACCATACCATCCCTTCAAGCCATCATCCTATATGTCCCCTTCCTTTCTCAGAGAAATTCCTTGAAGAACTATCTATATTTGCTGCTTCTACTTCTCTCCTTTAACCCTTCAGTCTGGCTTCTGACCTCACCCTTTGAGTGAAACTGGTTTCTTCAAAATTATCAGTTGTCTCATACTTGTCAAAAATGATGGTCCTTTTATTCCTCATCTTTCTCAGCGTGTCTGCTGCATTTGGCACTGTGGTTCACCTCCTCCTGAATATTTGTCTAAGCTTTTGTGACGCTAGTCTCTCCTAGTTCCCCTAACTGACTAACTACTCTTCAGTTTTCTTTACTGGTTCATACGGAGTCACTACTAACTGTGGGTACTCCCCAAGGCTCAGTCCTAGGTCTCCTACTCATTGCTTTCTATTTTCTCTAGTGATCTCATCAACTCTCATGCTTTAATTACCATCTTTATACCAACGACTTCCTAAATTATGGAGCTAGCCCTAATTTGAGTTGAGCTTTGATCCTGCATCACCATTTGCCTATATGTCCCAGATACACTGAACTCAACTCAATGTTGAATTCAAACTCAACATATCGAAAACAGAATTCAGTATTTCCCCCTGAAATCCACCCTTCTTTCAAACTTCCCTATTTCTGTCAAAGGCACCATTCTTTTTTAGTCTTCCAAATTGATAATCATAGCATTACTCAGTTCCTCTTTCTTTCTCAATCCAAATATCCAATCAGTTGCCAGATCTAGCTGTTTATAACATCTTTGTATTCTCCTTCTCTCTGATCAAATGCCTTAATTAAGGTCCTCATTACCCTCTAAACTAGATGACTGCAACAGCCTCATGGTTTCATGGTTTCATGTCTCCTAACTTCAGTCCAGTCTCTACATGGTTGCTAAAGTGATTTTCCTTAAGTGAAAATCTTTGTCCCTCTCCTAATCAATAAGTTCTAGTGGCTCCCTACTACCTCTTGGATTGAATATAAATTCTTCTGTTTAGCTTTTAGGTCTTAACCTATTTTTACAATCTCTCTGGATATTTTTCTCTTTCCCACACTCCACAATCCATCAAATTTCATTTTTCTATTGTTTACACAGAGCACTCCATGTCCCATCTCTGTGCTTTTGCACTGGCCATTCAGCATATCTGAAATACACTCCCTCCACTTACCACTGCTTCAAATCATTCTTCTCTTATTTCAAGATGCAGCTAATGGACCAGATTTTACATTAAGCCTTTCCTGAATCCCTCAACTGCTTGTGCCCTCCCTGTTAAACTACTTTCTCATATACTACATATATTTATATATAGGTCTTTGTATATATTTGCTTTTATTCTCTTAATTTTTTTTGTTTCCTTCCATATTTACTTGTTATTTCCCCCTTTGGCATGAAAACTTTTTGTGGGCAGAGATTATTTCATTCATGTATTTATGTCCCCAGCACAGTATAGCACATGGTAGGCTCTTGGTTGTTGTCCTTCGTTTTCGAAGAGGACCAAAATGACATCACCATGATAAAGTGAATATTCAGTGTGTCCAACTGTGGCTTATCAGACCAATATCAGCTCGGAATGCTCTACCACAGGTTGGGCACAGAAAGTCCGTATGAATTTTTGGGGTGGATACTCCAAATTTGTGCATCCTGCGTTTACTTTGTGCTGTCTCAATTCTGCTTTACTCATAGAGCACGGCACCCTTTCTGATGTGGGCATGCCATGCTGAGCGGTCCTGTGCCAGTGTCCCCCATGTTGCACAATCAAATCTAAAGTTCTTGAGAGAGACTTTGAGAGTGTCCTTGTACTGCTTCTTCTATCATGTGATTGCCTGCCCCTTGAGAGTTCTCCATAAAATAGTCTTTTTGGCAAGCAAACATTTTGCATTCGAACAACATGGCCAGCCCATTGGAGTTGTACTCTCTGAAGCACAGTTTGAATGCTTGGCAGGTCAGCTCAAGCAAGGACTTCAATGTCTGGTACCTTATCCTGCCAGGTGATCCTCAGAATCTTCCTAAGACAGTTCAAATGGAAATGATTCAGTTTCCTGGCATGGCCCTGGTAGACTGTCCACGTTTCACAGGCATACAATAATGAGGTCAACACAACGGCTCTGCAGACCTTCAGTTTGGTAGTCAGTCTAATACCTTTTCTCTCCCAAACTTTTCTTCAGAGCCTCCCAAACACTGAGCTAGTTCTGGCAGGTAGACTTTTAATACTTGTTGAATGATTATTGAATAATAAAGAGAAGCACAGACTCCCAAAGTCATTTGTATCTGTCTCTGCAGTATATCCTATTTGTAGCTGATTTATGAAGTCATAGGATTTAAAATTAAAAGGAATCTTAGAGATAATCCAGCACAATCCATTCATTTTAGAGATGAGTCAACTGAGGCCCAGACAGGCAAAGAGACAGTTTCAAGGTCACATGACCAGTAAATGGCAAAACTGGGATTCTGAAATCTGCCGTCTGACTCCTAACCCAGTATGATCTTTCCATCAAATCACAGCTGCTTTTCAAGAAGCATTTTGGAGTCTGAAGACCTAGAGGTGAGTGACACCTTTAGTGGACAGAAAATGAAGATAACTGTGTTTGACTATCTAATTCACAAGGTTGTTCAGAGGAAAATATTTTATCAAACTCCAGGTCCTATATAAATGTCCTATTATTATTAACCTAATTATTTTGCTTAATTTAATAATAAAATTCTTATTGGGGTTGTATGGTAAAGAGTTTGCACTTGGTATAGAACAAACATGTGTATCATAATACTAGCTGTTATTTGTAAAACTTGTCTCTCCTTCAGAGTTTCTTCTTTGAATTATACCTGATCTCAAGGGGCATTTAAACAAACAAACAAAGATATTTATAGGTTTAATCTGTGGGGACAGCCCTAGTTTATAGGGCAGTAGTGGGAGGAAAGGGAGAAGAATGAGAAGTACAAGGATGATTGGTGATAGATATGGCCCTCTTCTACCTTCACCTCCACCCAGATGGGTAGAGATGTGACAGCAGATACAGTAGCAGACTTGGGTAAGCAGCAGGCCTACTGAAGGTGGCCTGAGGTAGGACTACTTACCAGGGCATAGGATATGCCCTCACCCACCATACTTTCCTTCTCAACACTTCACTTATTTCCCTCTATATTAAAAAGAATCCCACCAACCTCTCTACCCAAAAGTTCCTTCCCAGTAAGGTGTCCCAGGACTGTTCCATGTCACCATGCCTATCCCACATCAAAGTATCTGTCCAGCTTGATCTGATGCTCAATGCCCATGAATAGGTCCTTCTGCATGATCTTCTCCCACCAGTGTAACAAGGTGGAGAAATTAGTGTGCCTCATAACAAGTGATGTCTAGAGGGAAAGCTGTAAAAATACTCAACTGCTTCTTCAGGTGCCAGGACTGTGGATTGTGATGGCATGTAGGGGGGAGGAGCTGCAGGATTGTAAACTGGGGAACTAACTGGGCACATAGGATATTGGGGGGCAGGGCCAGCAGGGGGCACACAAAGTCTGACTGGGGGGCTACAGGGCAAGTTCTGGGATCTGGAGGATATGGGTATACCATGTGATAGGGATGCCTGCCATTGGGATCTCTTGAATTTCTAAGGGACTTTGAAGATGCGGACGTCAGCGGTACAGGTAATAGTCGGAGCAGAGAAAGCAGCAGATGGCAGTGACTAACATGACAACAAACAGCTAAGGCAATACCAGCAATAGTCTTCGGGCCAGAGGAGCCAACAGGACGAGCAACATTCCAGCTAGCTGCTACATTGGGGCTCAAGGGCTATTTTTTTATGGAAAATTTCTGAGAGATGGAATATTTTTTTTTTTGCATCTTAGCAAGGAATTTTTTGATCCTAAAAGTCTTGTAGTATGACAGTGTACAAAAGAAGCTAAAACAATTTTATAAATTCCTCAATTAATATCCTACTTCAATGCCTAAGTTTGGAATGGAGGGAACCCTTAGTTCTTATAAGCTATGCCAACAGAACAAAGACTCTTGCAGTTGTTGGAAAGAACTTTCCACGTTGGCAAGGTTTTGGGAGTAGGTCTAATAATTAACTGTATGTCTTTCATATGAAGACTAGTCTAAGTTTAGAGACTTAACCACCCTAAGTTCAGAGACCAATCACTAATTTGGCCAAAGTGTAATGAATTTTCTGATCCAGCAATTATCAAAGATCATCTTACCTGGCTATAGAAGGATTATGATTTCTGTGAGTAAAGGAAGTACTCATATAGAGAAACCAAGAATTCTTGATATATTAACAAAGCAATGATAAAATTGTTCCATTCCCTAAGGTTTACTGATCTGGCACCAGAGTGGAGACAGTCTGAGAATACACTGGGTAGAGAAAGTACTTGTCCAGCACTTTAAATATCCTAAGTATGATTGAAAGCTGATTCTACTGCTGATTTTAAAGATGATTTAACTAACCTGCTATCCTTCATACATGGTTTTCTATTTCCTGTCTCTATGCCTTTACACACTATTCCCCTGTGCAATGGATAGTGAAATGCCCTTCATTTCACCTCTGCTTCTTAGAATCCTTTCTTCTTTCAAAGTTCAGTTCAAGTACATTCTATACAAGGCATTTCCCGATCCACCATGCCTTATTCTGTATTGTTTTATATATTTTATTATGCACCTTATGTATAACAACATACACATGTATATTAACTTGATATATATTTTATTTTCTGCCAATAGATTAGGAGTTGCTTGAAGCCAAGGATTGTTTTATTTTTGTCTTTGTTTCCCCCACTGCCTAATACAGCGCCAGGTACGTATCAGCTTAGTGATCAATTAAGCATTCCCTGATATGTACAATATTTATTTGATGCTTCACAATGTGCACAACCTGAGTGATTATCACATCTTCAAATTTTATTTGAAAAGAATATTCTAAAACCTGGATTTAAACAAAACATACTTTCCCATTGACAATGGTACATGGGTCTACATCTAAAAAAAAGATAAAAGAAATCTGTACAGCAGTAATTTGAAGTAAAAGTGGGTAGCAAATTAGATGAGGCCTACAACTTCAACAAACTTTGATTAAGCATATATTGTGTATAAAGAGAACTAAGTTAACTGTGTGCTGGAAGAGAGGGAGACATAAAACATAGCCCAGAACCTCATAAAGCTTACAATCTAGTGGAGTACATAATACAAAACACGCATACACAAACACAATAACTTTACAAATAAAAATGATGCAAGGTAAGTGCATAAAATTGGCTCTGAAGTCAAATGACATGTGTTCAAATTCAGATTCCGATATTTAGCTCTATGAATCTAAGTAATTCACTTAACCATTTAGTCTCTCAGTTGTAAAGATGTCAAGATTCAAGGGCTTTAGAGACCATTTAATCTAATCTTTTTATTTTATAGATAAGGTAACTGATTCCTAGAGAGGAGTGACTTGTCTGTGCTGACACGGGTAGCGTATGGCAGAGCCGGTCTTCAAATCCAGATGCTGAATATCTGGCAGGTAGTGAATATTCAGTTTGGCAGGACAGTAGCATAGGTACCATGAAGTAAGACTATAAACAAGGAAAGATGCATCCAGATTACCTAAAATAAAAAAAAATACACATTACCTACTTCACAGGATTATTGTAAGGTTCAAATGACATAATGCATATGATGTGCTTTACAAACTTTAAAGCATTATATGAATGTCATTTCTAATTATATGAAGGCAGATAGAAAAATCAAACTTATTAATAAGCATAATGTCCTTTTTTTTGTACTGATATTAAGATACTTAAGTCTAGAAAACTTGAGCAATTTTGTAAGTAAGAGATGTTTTGTGTTTTTTTCACTAAATTACCTGGTGAGTATTTTGATGCTCTTCCAGGTCTGTTCTCTAAATATTTGTTATGATTTGGGATTTCTTGGGTTTTGATTTTCCTAATTCTTTCCCCTATAAATAGAACAACAGTTGAAGTCTTTTATAAACAAATTATATACACTTGAAATTTTATAGAAAGCAGCAAAGTAAATAGATTGATATGACACACCTCAATTACTAGCAACCCTGTGTCCCCTGGTCAACTCAGAAATCTTTTTAGCCCTCATCAGTTTCTATATATGTAACATGTATGTCTGACAACTTGTAAATCACATTCTAAAAAATATTATCAATAATACACAGGACCAAGAAAGTTGTGTTGTCACGTAGTGACAACAAGATACAACAGATGGAGAGGCCTTGTGATGCAAGATAATGGGGTAAAGAAGTGTCCAATCCATGGAGTAGATGCTCTATGAAGGACAATGCGGGTGCTACACAGGATAAGATGTGGGGAGACGGTGATCTGCATTCATGGAAGTGAGCACTCATACCAATGAAATCATGGAGTTGAAAAAGTAGTGTGAGTGTACCTATACTCCTCAAGTCACAGAGTAAATAAAAATGAGTCGTGGAACCCAGAACAATCTCGTAACTTCACTTTTTCTGGATCTGGGAGATAAAATGATCAATGAAACAATCTCGAGTAATGAAGTTTCCATTAGAAATATGAATGATATATAAACCAACTTCATTGTTATCCCACAATTACCCTACCATATGCAAATGTTTAAATATTTCTGTTTATAAGTTTGTTTTGGCTGTAGGTTTTTATTACACCTGCTACATGTTCTCGCAACAGTACCACATACAACTAAATGTTGAATGTCCACACGATAGGTACCTACACTACTTTTTTTTTTTTTTTACAAAGGTTAAAATGTCACTTTTCAATTGGAATTACTGAAAATTATTAAAAATACACTTTTTATTTTACCTGATCAACTGAAGAGTTGAATAATCCATGATGAATGGCAGTATTGCTGTCTTTTAAAGTTTCTGAAGATTTTTGGTGAAATTTCCTTTTTGACCTAGAGGCTGTTCTGTTTGACACTAATCGGTGAATATTTAAATCTTTAGCTGGTTTCACTGATTGTTGTTGTGGTAGCGGGGTATCCTCTGTTTCTGTGTCTGCCTCAAAAATGTGGAATTGTCTTTTCCTTTGTAGTAACTCATGGTCATTCCCCAAAAGTTGGATAAGATGCTGACTTGCTAAATTTTCTTTCTTTTGGATGTTTGCAACATTTCTAATTAAATGTGAATTGTTATCTGATAACTGAAATACTGAATCATCGAAAATCTGGGGCATGTGTCCTCTTAAATTCACATTTGATGATGTGCACTTAGGCTGATAAAAATTTGACTTTGTATATCGGTCTTGTGGAGGTGTAAAAGTTCTTGGATTTACATTTCCAGTATGTGTTGTAGATATATTAGTTTTAGTTCTTTTTTTCTCATGTTGGCCCAAATTCAATTTGTTAACTTGAGTCACACAAGATTTACTTGTAAATGTCTTTGATTCTATACCAATATGCTTTTTCTTCTGGTTAGCAGACTTTGAGATATTTTCATTCCCCTTCATCAGTCTACCTTTAAAAATTGGTATGATTTTAGTGGTACTTTTATTTTGGTAATCAGGAGTTAAATCTTGAACTTGAATGTTCTTGGTTTTGTGCCTGGATGCTTCAAAAGGTGTCTGTGACTCCCCACCACATGTGCCTTCATTCTCATGGTCTGGCTGAAGATAAAGACTTGAAAAAATACTTGGCTTTGGCTGGTTGGCTAAAAGCTCCATCTTGTGGTCAAATGCCATAGCAGCTGACAACGAACTCTGAACCAATGTAGGTTTTATAGAAGGGACCTGAGTCAGAGAACTGCTAAACAGTTTTTTGGCAGTCAGATTAGGAGTCTTGACTTTGTTTCCCTAAAAGCAGAGATTATCAAAATAAAAAAATAAAATAAAATCAAGTCTTTAACAGAGAAGAAACAAGAGGTGTTAAACAAGAGTCCAAAGTAACATAGGAGAGAGAAAAATAATCCAACAGGAAATAACAGATGACTGTTTTTTTTAAGGTGAGTAGATTATTATTTTCTTTCTATATAATATACATATAATTTTATAATACATACTATTATAATATATGTATAATGCCTTACAATATAAATAATAGATATCACTTTACTATACAAATAATATGCTGTAGGAATAATTAAGTCAATAGTGTTGGAAACACACTTGACACTAATAAGTATCAAGGAAAATTTATTGCAGCAGAGTTCAGAGGAACTGAATGCTTTTGGCCAAAAGCTCAACCCTTCTTTAGGAAGAGAGCACTGAATACAGAAGCGAGATGAGCTATATACCGTTAGCTCAAGACAGATCCTCCTACCAGGAGACGGATTGGTCTGATCTCCTTTAGGTCACCATATTCTCTACATGCCCATCATATAACCACTGCTGGTATGATCCCCCCTCCTAAACGTGCATTAACATAGGACCCATGATCAGAAAACAGAGGGATAATTTTAAGCAGGGTGTGTCTGCTTACGTACATAAGGTTCATTAAGCAAGTGTAGTGAAAAAAAGCCTTCTTTAGGTCATTTTCCCTGGCTAGTTCCAGCTAGCTTTAGATTTGGTCCCTTTATTAAGAACTTTATAATTTTCCCAAGGCCACTGTCTGTCTCCTGATTGGTTAAGTCCAACTTCAGTCTGCTGGCTTTCTTAATATCTGACTTTTTCTCAGTGACTTCATCAACTAATAACTTCTGTGGAAACTTAACTTTTTGCTGTCTCCCACAATGGATATAGTAGAAAGATGATTTGGCTGAGAGTGAGGAGATCTGGATTTTAATCTGTGGTTTGACATTAACTCACTCCTGGGCAAGACATTTAACTCTCCTCGACTTCAGGAGGTAAATAATAAAATAAAATAAAATTACAGGTTCCATTAATCATTTATAAAAATTACTGTCACAAGCTAATTATTCTTTTGCCTTAGAACATGCCCTCCTTCTTCCTTTCCATTTATCTAAAGTCTAGTCTTTCTTTAAGTCCCAACTTCTCTATGAAGTCTCCTCCAGTTACCCAATGCCATGATAATCTCTCTATCCTTCAAAATCCTATAGAGCTGTCTGTATCATTCATTTGGCATTTAGTACCTGCTACCATGCATTGTTATTTATTTTTAGTTATAAATCTCATCTTTCTAAATAGTAGGTAATTTCTTTGAGGTCAATAACCATATATTTGTTTCCCTAGTTGTTGGTGATGATAAAAACTGTGGGGAGAAATCACTGGAATAGGATGACATTAAACAATAGGTCTTTATTAAGACACTTTTTGAAAAGGTGTACTTTATTTTATGCAATAGATATATTCTTTAAAAGTCTGTGTAACTCAAATCTAACTTCAAAATTTCTACAACTCATTTAATCCATTGGTAATCTCATTTTAACATGAGTAAGTGCCTCCTAATTTATCTATTTGCTAAGTTTTTATTTTTTATGTGATTTCATAAAGGAGGTTCTCCCTATAGTTACTTTAATTTTTTTTCTTTAAACTGCTTTACACTACCTAAAAATTTAGTTAATATTTTATATAGCATCTAGAAAAATAATAAATCACCTTTATAAAATGTTTAGATGAATAAAGTACATTTCTTCATAATAACCCTGTGAAGTAAATAGTCCATACACAATTATAGCAATTTCATAGTTAAAGAAATTTTAGTTCAGAGAAGTTAAATGATTTGTCCAAGCTTACACATCTAGCAAAAGATGTGGCAAAGCAAAGACTCAGATCTTAATTAACAAGCAGCTTTACTCATACTTCTCAAATAATCAAAGTGAGAATGATCACTACAAAATTTACTCGATTTTTCCTCTTATTTCTAATCTCCTTATTCTGCTTTCTTATCTTGAGTGTTTCTGGAGACTCATTATAAAATGTTGCACAAACTTCTCTGTTCTCTACATGGCACAAATTTCAAGGTTATTGGCGAATCTAGACATTGCATGGATTCTTATTCCTTTGAATAATACAAAGACCAGGAATTTATCAAATGTACTGGGAAAAGAAACCTAAAGGTATATTTAGGCAAATAAGATAGTACTAAAAACATGAGCAAAATTTTTTGTTTGTGGGTTCCAGATCTGACAATCTAGTAGCTGAAGTAAAGACAGAAAAAAGGGGTATTAGATGTTTCAAAGGTGCCAGGAGGTAGATTGAAAATGATCAATTTTCTTTGGTAAGTGGTAGAATACAATTTAATAACCTCACTATCTCAGTATTATGCTTGTAGTGATCTAATCAGTTTAGTCATCCTGACAATCTTACCATGTGTGACCTTGTACTAATAACTGCCTTGTTACAGCCTGCTAAAATGGACAAGTGTTGTTTAAGCTCAATATCATTGATATATTTATTAAATACTGATGTGATATAGAGAGGTAATCTCAACATAGGAAGAATCACACAATAATTTACATCATCTTTTCCTGTCTAAATTATTTCCCTTCCATACTTCACTAATATATGTGGCTTGCAATGACTTTGTACTTATACTGTGCTTTTACCCCCAATAAGGTACCTTAAACACACACACCATGAAAAGAATTTGCAAGAGCTTATGACTTCTGGTCTCTAAGTTACTATTTACTTATTACTTCAATTTGTAAAACATATTCAACACTGCAAAAACCTCCAGGCCAATATACAAAATTTATACAAAGCTACAAAAAGGACTTATGAAAACAGCAGATGAGGTCCTAAATAATTCAACAAAAGTGGGCAATGAGCTCCAGGATTCCTTTTAGACAAAGCTTTTCCAGTAAGTTCATAGTAAACAAACCAAAGCTTTTTGAAGTCATGACCTGACAAAGAATGTCTGTAATGTTCTATACAGGGTCTGGTATATAGTAGGTCCTTAATAAATACTTCTTGATTGATAATTATGAAAAGGCATTAGTCTAGTCTTCTAATTATGCTCAAAGAATCACTGGCCAAAGTATATAGCTGACTTCATTTTCTAGAATTGTAAGAGTATTTTAGGTGACCTCTAAAATGACAACAGAATAATATATAAGAATCAAAACATGAAACTGCACTCTGGATAGTCAAAGAAGATTGACACAAGAGTGGGAGTTTGTAATGGAAGTGTGGCCATGGACAAGATAATGATAACAGATATTTATACTGTACTTTGAAGTCTTCAAGGTACTTTATGTATATATTAACTAATTTGAGATATCTGTATAATTTAATACAGATATTATTAACTATTTATAGATGAAGAAGCTGATGCTTAGAATCAGTGAAGTGACTTATCAATGGTCACAAAGTAGCAAGACAGCCAAATTATTTAACCCAGGTTTTGCTGACTCCAAGTCCAGCACTCCAGCAGAGAGAGAGAGAGACTGCTAATTGCATCACGCTAGGTCATCTGCAGGGTTCTATTTAAATTATGGGTGGTAGTGTTATTTTGCTGTTTTGGCTTTTTTTTTTTAAACTGTAGGGTTTTTAACCCTTTGTAGACTTATAGGTTTATATTCCTTGACTCTGAAGGAAAGTAGTGAAGTGTCATGGAAACAGTATTAGACTAGGAGTTAAAGGACTTAGTTTCTACTCTTAGTTCTAACATTAACCAGCTGGGGAATTTCAGACCAGGTTATTTAACTTTCTGGCCCTCATCTTTCTCCCCTGTTAAGTGGAAATAATATCTCCCCCTCCCTGCTTTACAGATTTCATAAGGATCAAATGAAATAATAAATCTCATCATAAGAATTTATGGAACCAGAAAAACTATCCCTGGCTCCTCTGTCTAGTGTCCTAAGAAGAATCACTTAATAGATCAGGTTAAAATCAGGTCAGCAGTCCTCAGAGATATTTACTATGCTTTCCTTATTCTTTTTCAGTTATTTTGGGGGAATTCTATGTTATTAGGGAAGTAGTATATTGGCTATAGGCAGCGTTTGTATTATATTTTATCAGAAATACTTCCATGGAGCCCTAATTTCATCAGAATGGGTACTCCTGCCAGTGTTTCAGATGATCAGACATTTACACCTTTTCTCTTGAGCAATTCTTGTTCATGCCTTTCTATAATTTCTTCATTCAAAATCTATTCAACATACTGGAGGCCTTTCTCTGTTTTGCTTTTTAAATTCATGGGCACCAGGACAGAGGTACAAAGTAGCACAGTAAATAGAGCACTGGATCTATAGTTGGACAAACCTCAGTTCAAATCCTGCCTCAGATTGCATCACCAACTGTTGGTCCTGGGACAAATCATCTAAAGACTGTCTGCTTCAGGTTCCTCATCTGTAAAATGGGGGTAGTAATAGTATCTGCCTCCCAGGGTTGTTAAGAGGATAAAATAAGATATTTGTAAAGCACTTTGCAAACCTTAATGTGCTATTACTAATAATAACACATTAACTAATAGTACTAGTAGTAGTCCTCATAGTCACCGTCAGTCATCGTCATCATCACAGCAGTATGATGGCCCTGTCTCATATGGGCACACAAAAAACAACTGTTAAATTTTCAACGTGAGCATCCCCACCACAGGTATCAACAAATGATACAAATCAGGGCTTGAGATTTTGTTGTAGTGACTGTCTAGACTTAGGAAAGTCATGGAGGAAATATTAACAGATTAAACTTTAAAGTGTGTCGTATATATATATATACACACACATACATATTTATTACATATACATGTATATATGTATGTATTTGGAGATCTGGTTGGTAAACATTTATCAGCACACCCCTGCAGTACTCCTACTACTCACTTTATGACTGGCCTACATCTTTTTCTGGTCATGCAAATTCTTACTTTGCTTTTACATCATTTCTTACATGTAAGTCATTACTGTTAGCATAGTACTTCCTATTTACCATGCATCTTGTCACTGATCTTTTGACTACCTACATTTATGGTTACTTTTTTTCTTCTGGGTTTTTTGGTGCTAAATTTTTTGTGGAATTGTAGTTTTAGGGCTTTGCTGCTCCATGGATTTAGAACTGGAATGACTTGTACTATTTCATTAATCTAAGATAAACCAAAAATTAATGTAGTCATTACTAGAAAGTATTTAAAATCAGAGCTGAAACATAGTTTTGTTGATAGACTTTGACAGACTAATTATGAGTCACCTAAAATTTCTTTATGGTTCTTATCCATATTTTTCCATGTGCTTATTCTTGCCTCAAGGATGACTTTACTTTGAAGTGAATCTGATTCAATTATAACATTTTCATGGTGAAGACAGGTAGGAGAAAGACAGAATATTGTTTTATCTTTGCACCATCAACAATTCTTCTGAGTTATTCCTTCTCTGGTGTTTTTTAAGGTGATTATAGTTTCTTTCCATAAACAACCTTGAAAATCAAAAGAACTCAGGTGTTATAAAAAGATGTGTCAATGGGCTTTAAAACTAAACAGATTCAACCAGTGGTTATCTCAGAATCATCAAAAGAATGCTGGATATATTCTAGGTAAATATTTTCAAACAAAAACATATTGTAAAGTATTTTTTATCCTGTATTATTTGACTACTCAAGCTTAGGAAGGGTATATATACACTTTTTCCCTATAGGAAAACTATCTTCTTACCTGTAAAGAAGGTTTGTTGAGTTCTTGAGTGTAGTAACATGGCTTACTTGTCATTTTTATAGGAAAGCCACATATATGAGGGAGTTTGGATTTCAGATCAAGAAGAAAGCTTTTCAATACATTTTCCACATCAACCCTTGGAAAAAATTGTACAGGTTGGCTTCTAATGCAAGTAAGAGGGTACTTGAACAATGTTAAAGATTAAACATCAATTTTTGTTACATTTAATATATGTATGAGACTGTAATTCTTTGTATCATCATTTTATTGTAAGCTTCAAGTTCCTTATCTTATATCTTATACCTACTCTACATGTATATTATAAACACACACGTGCATACATATAGCATATACATTACATTTTTCATCAGAATTTAAGCTCCTTGTAGAACCAAAACAATTTATAAGTAGACTACGACATTGTAGAGGAAAACAAATTTGAAAATTTAAGAACTCTGATCAATGTACTGACCAGTCATAACTCCAGAAGACTGATGATGAACCATACTTCTCATCTCTTGGTGGAGAGGTAATGCATAGTGGCACAGACTTAGACATATATTTTTTAGATATGACCAATACAACACAAATTTGTTTTGCTTGATTAGACATATTTGTTAAAAGGGAGAGCTTTTACTGAGGGAAGAGGGAGCATGCAGAGGGAAGTGAGAAATAGTCATTCAAAAAATGAAAGACAAGAACATCATTGAAACATAAGAAAAACACAGAAAAGAAAAGAAAGGATAGGTAGTTGATACTACCATGTTAAAGCTAAGTTGGGTGAATCAGGTGGACACCAAAGGTAGAAAGCAACCCTGAAAAGGGTTCAGCAGCCCTCACACCAGAGATTCCAGTCTTCCCTGAACAACCAACATTCCTTAAGGAGCTTAAATTCTAATGGTGCAAGACAACACATAAAAAAGAGCTGGAAAGTAGGGAGGGAGAAATAAAGACCCCCTCACAAGGAGGAATGGTAGCTAAGTCTATAGAGATAGGAGCATGGAAGGGAAAGAAGCATAGACAAATCTGGTCCTGCCCTTAAAATAGAGCACTTCCCCAAGAAACTTATCAACAGGAGACAGCCTGGTGGTGGAGAAATATTCCAGGACATAAATGATAGAAGGATTAGGGGACAAAAGATTAAAGAGTACAGAATAGTGCATCATTGAATTGTTTACTTACAGGATCGTAACTGAAGGGAAGAAAGACCAGGGCAAGAAATGGGACTGGGAGAAGCAGGTGATAGAGGGACTCAGTCACATTGAGACTGAAGAATATGTCTATGAACGGTGACACAAAGGCAGACATTATGGTCAGAGATATTAGATAGTGAGCACCCTGAGGGTAGGCACTGTCTTTTCCCTTCCTTGGCACGTCTAGGACTTAGCAGAGTGCTCTGTTCTGTTTTCCTGCCTTTTCCCCTACTCTCTCAAATCCCAGTTAAGACAGATGAACATGCAAACAAGTGATACCAATTATTAAACTGATAAACCTGATTTTCGCCTTCTCATCAGACATCATCTTTCTACCACTATCCCCTCCTTCACCTGTCATACAATAAGAGATGGCTTTTCTCCTTACCAAGGGAAACCTCTCTCCACTTACAAGTAATCCCATTCTATTCCATTCTCTTCAGAAGATTATCATTCCCACTTTCTCACTATTCTTCAATTTCTCCCTATCTAGTGGCTCCTTCCCTACTGCTTACAAACATGCCCAGGTCTCTTTCATCCTAAAAAAACCCTCACTTGTTCCATCCATTCCCACTAGCTATCACTTTGTATCTCTACTCCCTTTAATGGCTAAACTTGAGAATTCTGTCTTCAGTCAGTACCTTTACTTCTTCTTTGTTCACGCTCTTCTGGACTGTAGTTTGATTTCCAACCTCATCATTTAACTGAAAATGCTAACACCAAGATTACCAGTGATCTTTTAACGGCTCTTCTTAATCCTCATCCTTCTGGACCTCTTTGAAGCCTTTGATACTGTCCATCACACTCTTCTTCATACTTTCTTCTCTCTAGGTTTTTGAGACATTGCTCTCTTCCACCCATCTCAATCTCTTTTGCTCATCTGGGTCACTCCTGTAAATAATGAGTATTCCCCAAGTCTCTATCCTAAGCCTGCTTCTCTTTTCCCTCATACGATATTTATTGATCTCATCAGTTCTTATGTATTTAATTATCATCTCTAGGCTGATGATTTTTAGATTAATTTATCCAACCCTACCTTCTCTCCTAAATTCCAGAGTCCTATATCCAACTACCTATTAGGCATCTCAAAATTAATATGCCCAAAATGGAATTTATCTTTCCTCCCAAACCCTCCCTATTTCTGAACTTTCCTATTAACACAGAAGGCACCACCATGAACCCAAGCACCCAGACTCCCAACCTAGGTATCATTTTGAACTCTTCACTCTCTCTCACTGCACTCCATCTACTATTGCCAAATTCTATCTATTTTACCTTTACAACACCTTCTATATACTCCCCCTTTTCCCCTCTGACACTGAAATCTCTTCCCAGTCTTGTCCTACTACAGTCCATTCTCCATTCAGTTATCAAAATGGTTTTCCTCAAGTGAAGTTCTGACTACATCAACTCCCCACATTCAATCAACTCAATTGGCTCCCTATTGCCTCTAGGATCAAACACAAAATCTTGTTTGCTTTTTAAAGCCCCTTATTACTTGGCTCCTTCCCACTTTTCCAGTCTTCTTACTTTTTATTCTTTACTATGTACTCTGTGACCTAATGACACTGGCCTCTTGGCTGCGCCTAACACAAGACACTCATCTCTTTACTAAGGGTATTTTCACTATTTGTTCCCTGTATCTCCATACGTTCTCCCTCATTTCCATCTCCTGGCTTCTCTGGCTTTCTTCAAGCCTCAGCTAAAGTTTTACCTTCTATAAAAAGCCTTTCCCAGAACTCCTACATCTGAGTCTTTCCTCTAGAAAACTTTCTCAATGTCTCAAATGTCAGTGGTAGATTATACAGAATTTTTACAAATCTTCTTTCATTTGTAGTTAGCTTTAAGACCTGTTTGTTGGATGATTTTTAGATGAAAAAATCTCCAATTTACTCTGAATATATCTTGTTTGTACATGATTCTTTGCATGATTTCTCTCTCATGAGACTATGAGTTCTTTGAGGGCAGGAATTGCTTTTGCCTTTTTTTGAACCACTACCTGGATTTCTTTGAACTGGACACAGTGACTGGCACTTAATAGGTACTAAAATGCTTATTATTGACTTAATATGAAACATTTAACAGTGATGTTAATTTTTTGAAAGTCAAAAGAAACCTGCTAAACATATTTGAATTTTATTTAAGAAAAAGACTATGTTTTCCATTCATGTGCTAGTTACCATATAACCATGATTAATTAAACAAATACAGAATGATAGCTACTGGGGAAGAATGGGAACAAGTGAGGGTTTTTTGAATATGAAAAAGACATTAGCATGTTTGAAAGAAACAGGGAAGGAGTCAGTAGACAGCGAGAGATTAAAGATTAGTGAGAAAGTGGGAATGATAGGGGAGACAATCTTCTGGAGAAGAAGGGGTGGAATGGAATTACTTGTAAGCAGAGAGAGGTTCACCTAGGGAAGGAGAAGAGCCACCTTTTATTGTAAAATAGAGGTGAAGGAGGGGATAGTGGTAGAAGGATGATGTCAGATGAGAAGGTGAAAAGGTTTATTGGTTTAATAACTGGCTTTCACTTGTTTACATGTTCATCTGTCTTAACTGGGATTTGAGAGAGTAGGGAAAATGGTAAGAAGGCAGAAAAGGAGAGGAGACAAGAGTGATTATGTAGGATTAGTCAAATTGTGATTTACTTGTTTCCTAAAACAAAAGGTCACACTATTTTTCAGGATAAGTAAGTGTAACACAGTACATGAGGAAATAGGATTTAATCACTCTGGCATCTCAAAAAAAATCTCTGTAAATGATCCTTTAATATGTAAAGTTGGGTCATAAATACATAAAGATGGCCAGAATGAGCAGACTGGCTGTGCCATCAGAGTAGCATAGTTGATAGAGTATTGGTCTTTAAGTAACCAAGACCTGGGCTGGGTGTGGCAGCCAAAGTTTATAATCCCAGTCATGGGAGTAACTTCTTGAGCTGAGGAGTTCTGAGATTCAGTGTAAAGTGACTGGATGTTTATAGCAAGTCTAGCACCAAGGTGGTGAAACCCTAAGAATGGGGACTACCAAGCTCCTAAACAGGTATGAACTGCCTTAGGCTGGAAGTGGATCAGGTCAAAGTTCCCATGTTCATCAATCAATAAGCATTTATTAAACATCTACTATTTTCCAGGCACTGTGATAAATGCTGGGGATACAATAAGAGGCAAAAGACAGTCTAATGGGGGAGATAATATAAAAATATATTTATGTACACGTGTGTGTGTGTTGTGTAACAAAGCAAGTTATATACAGGATAAACAGGAAATAGCTAACAGAGGGAAGGAACTAGCATGAAAAAGAGTTAGGAAAGGCTTCTTGTAAAAGATGGAATCAGAAGTGGGAAATAGCCTGTGAGTGATCCCTGCACCTCCAGCCTAGTCAAAATAAAATGACCCAGTATTGGGGAAAAAAAAGAATAAGAAACAACTGTGTTTCAATTTTGTCTCTGATATTAACTATGTGATCATGGATAATCAATTAACCTTTCTAAGACTCAGTTTCCTTATTTGTAAAATAAAAATGATACCTGTAATATTTACTTTGTAAGGCTGTTGTGATTTTCAGATAAAATTTTTATAAAGTGCTTTGCAAAATTTAAGGTGCTATTTGAATGTTAATTGTTATTATAATAAGAACTGGTAACTCTAGGTGAATATGGCCTATGACTAAAAACTAGTATTTAATGAAATTAAAAGACGTGGAAGAGAATATATGACTGCATTTGGAAACAAATTAGATCTAGGACCAACATATAAAACAACAGTTCTAGGACACATTAAGAGATATTAAAGAAAATCTTAGAGATAGTAGCTTCTTAAAGGATATGTGAAAAGCCTTTCCCCTATCAATTTGAAGTAGACAGTGCAGTATACTTCCATCTCTCCACAATCCTCCGGGAGGTTATATCCATACTAAAATATTAAAAAAAAAATTACATGCTTTTGAGAGACAATAGCCATGGATCAAATTAGGGACCTGGAACAAAACATAACTATTCCTTACCAGACTATCCCAATGTATCTGAAAATCTTCATGTGACCGAAAAGGACAATCAGGGGGAACAGTATGAAGAATACTTGTTATTTGTCCCATTTTCATGCTATGCAAAAGTAATACATCATAAGCATCATTAATCAAAAATGGAGTACAGTTCCATAAATAAAGTGATTTCTAGCTTAATTCTACTAGGCAAAGTACTGTTATTTAGAAAAATTTTACTACTGATTCCAGAAAAAGCAGACATTATAAAACCTCACCAATTCTGACTAATTGGTGGAAATGAAATCTGAATTAGAAAAAAAAGTCTGGCCTGTAGGACATTTTACAAAGAAAATTTAGGTTCATTACAGAGATTAATACGAAGTTATATCTAAGAAAGTGTTTCCTGTACAAGTTTTCCCAGTATTTTTTCTGATGCACAGAAGAGTATCATTTGCAAATAACCCATTAATTATATACCAATAATACTTTATTTTTGAAGAAGGAGGGATCCAGCACTGTGATTTAATTAGGATGGAAACCTAGGATAGAGTTGATAGAATCTCCCTCCACAAATGAGACTGAAGAAGGCCTCTATAACATAAACTCTTAAGAAAGTTGCCTTCACTGTATCCCCAAGAAATCATAAAAATGGGAAAGGGTCCAACATGTACAGAAATATTTATAGCAGCACTCTTTGTGGTGGCCAGAAACTGGAAATCAAGGGGATGCCCATCAATTGGGGAATGGCTGAATGAATTGTGGTATATGAATGTAATGGAATACTATTGTGCTATAAGAAATGATGAACAGAAAGACTTCAGAGAGGCCTGGAAAGACTTATATGATCTGATGCTGAGCGAAAGGAGCAGAACCAGGAGAAGTTTGTGCACAGCAACAACCACAGTGTGTGAGGGTTTTTTCTGGTAGACCTGGAACTTCACTGCAATGCAAAGACTTAAAAAAATTTCCAATGGTCTTTAAGGCAAAATGGCTTCCACATCCAGAGAAAGAACTATGGAATTCAATTGCAGAATGTAGCAGATCATTTTTTTTTCTGCGTATTTTGTTTTGGTTTGTCATATGATTTCTCCCATTCATTTTAATTCTTCTATGCAGCATGACTATAGTGAAAACATATTTAATAGGAATGTATGTGTAGAACCTATATAAAATTGTATGCCTCAAGAGAGGGGAGAGGGAGGGGAAAAAAATCTGAGTTATATGGTAGTGATTGTAGAACACTGAAAATAAATAAAATTAATTTAAAAAATGTAAAAAATTAGCAAAGGATCCAAAAGATGATGATTCTAATAATCAACTCTGCAAAGATAAAAGTTTCCATTGGTAAAATATTCTGAAAGACATAGTTTCTGAGTAACATAATCATTTTATTAATAAAGCCAGAATGTTATTAATAAAAAAAAAAAAGTTGCCTGAGAGATTAAGTGAATTGCCCACAATCACCGTTTGCATGTGTCTGAGGCAAGATTTTAACCCAGGTCTTCCAGACCCCAAGCCCATGCTTCTTAAAATATTCAAGTATTTTTCCTGTAATTTAGTTAGTCTTTAACCTCATTTATCCTAATTTCTTCAACAAATCCATTGAAAACAATAAATTAAAAACTCATCTCAACTCAAATCATACAAATAATTAGTAATTCTTAATTCAAAGATTCAAATTAGTGAGATTTTATTGTATCTGAATAAAGCTTTAATAGTTGTCATTTTATGTTATCATTGTTCAGTCTTTTTCGGTCATGTCCAACTTCATTTGAGATTTTCTTGGCAAAGGTACTGGAGTGGTTTGCCATTTCCTTCTCTAGTTCATTTTACAGATGAGGAAACTGAGGCAAACAGAGTTCAGTGACTTGCCCAGGGTCACACAGCTATTAAGTGTCTGAGGCCACGTTTGAAGTTAGGACAATGAGTCTTCCTGACTCCAAGCATGACACTCCATTCACCCAGGTGTCCTGGTATCATTTTGCAATCTTATATCATTAACAATTCAAGTCTAGAAGCTTCAACTTGTAATTCCGAGACACAATTTCTGTTATACAATAATAACCCATGGGTCACTTAGCCTGCAAGTGGAATGGGTGTACCTGTTTTTATAGAGAACATTTTACTATGTTTAGAAAAAAACCAAAATAATTTTTGGGAACTAAAACTAATAGCTTTTGTAATAACTTCCTTTGAGAGATATGATGAAAGAAACTGATTCTAGTAGGTAAATATACCTCCATGTGCTAATAAAATACCTCACAGAATCTTAGAATTTATGAGTAAGACTTATAGATCTTAAAGACGAACTAATCCAGACCTCTCATTCTGGATGAGGAAACTGAGGCCCAGATAGGCTATGTCACATATCTGTTATTCCCATATTAGTGGAACAGGCAAGATCAGAATCCAGGTTTCTTTTCACTATACCATTCTGTCTTGTTTTGTTTTTTTTGACAGAATTTTATTTATGACACAATTTACAAATTTTAACCTTATGTCATCTAATATAACAAAGAGGAAATGAATATTTTTAACCTACCAGATAATTTAAAAATTGAACTCTTACCTTGGCAAGACATAGCACCAGTTGCTTAAAATGGAGTGCCCCTCAATAGTAGCATGCTTGTTACTATCAAAATTCTTTAATATGTTTTCAGAAATTTCAAAGTCATTTAGCTTTTAATAGAAAGAAGACATTTTAATACATAAACCCACAAATGAACCAAGTCATTAAAATTAAATCTATACATATAATCAGATCCACCCTCACTTCCCAGATACATGAATTTAAGTTACCTTGATTCACCTATACCTGTGCTATATACTGTGTCCAAATCACCTGATACCTGGTTTCACATTTACTTAGAATACCACTGCGCCTCCCTTTTTGCCTTCTATCAGAATTCATATATTTGTACCTTTTAGTCAGAATTTAGACAATCTGGTTAATTCATATGAAGGTATGAAGGATTAATATGAATAACCCTACAAGGAAAGCATTTATATTTTGAAATAGGGGCTTGTTAGTCAAAGAATCTTTAACTGGTGGAACATGTAGGGCAATCTTTTAATATCTGCTGTCTAGAATAGGAGTGGAGTGACAGGAAGGTTCTAGAAGTCTTCCTAATTCTTATGTGTATCCACTTTCCATACTATGATGTTCCTTTTCTCTAGTTTCTCAACCTGCCAAGGTCTCCATAGGAAGAACTGGAAAGTAGGACCATGGTACTAGTGGTCTCAGGAGCCATTTTTGTTTATAGACAGCCAGCTTTAGATTGTTATGCATATCGAACCCTAGCTCAATCCCTGAGAGAAAGATAGTTTCTTGCAGCAGATGATATAGGGAGAGAGAAATGGGAGGAAAAGCTTTATGAATAGGGTCAGGTAGTAGGTATATAGGATAGGGAAAAGCTGAATTTCTTAAAAGACAGAAGACTCATGTTCTGGGACTAGAGAAGTCAGTTCACATCATTCCTACTATCTACCTCTCCCCATCTTTCTAGGACAGGACAATGGAATGAGTAAGACCTCTAAGGCTTCCCTTCCTATCAAGTCTGGTTTCTCAAAGAACCTTTAACAGCTTTATGTCTTGGCTCTAGGTCGTATATCTTTGGTATCTCCTTCCTCTGCCTTCTCCAACTTCCAGACGCTTCCTTTCCCCCACCCTTCACATAAGAGAAGTCACAGGATTGGGGACTTATTTTCCTCCAGGTTCTAGTGATTTGAGAGTATTAGGAGGGTCACTTCTTTCTCAATGATAAAAAAAAACCTCTCAGATGAATAGATTATATAATTTTTAGGTTGTTGTTTAGCCGTTTTCAGTTGTGTCCAACTCTTTGTGACCTTATTTGAAATGTTCTTGGCAAAGATACTGGATAGATTTGTTACTCCCTTCTCCATTGAGGATGGATTTTACAGATGAGGAAACTGAGGCAAACAAGGTTGAGTGACTTGCTCAGAATCACACAGCTTGTAAATGTCCGAGGCCAGATTTAAACTTCGGAAGATAAGTCTCTACCCACCGCATCACCAGCTGCCTCTGTCATATAACAGATGCTTAATAAATGCTTATTTAACTATTCACTGACTATACAACTAATACGGCACTAAAGCATGTGTTTGTTATCTTGTTTTGTTATTTATTTATTTTAAAGATAATTTATTTATTCAACTTTTAACATTCATTTTCACAGAATTTTGGGTTCCAAATTTTCTCCCCCCTTGTCCCCCCCCCAAAACACCGAGCATTCCAATTGCCCCCATCACCAATTTGCTCTCTCCTCCATCATTCCTCTCTGCCCTTGTCTCCATCCTCTCATCTGCCCTGTAGGGCCAAATAACTTTCTATACCCCTTTACCTGTATTTCTTATTTCCTAGCGGCAAGAACAGTACTCGATAGTTGTTCCTAAAACTTTGAGTTTCAACTTCTTTTCCTCCCTCCCTCCCCACCCCCTCCCTTTGGAAGGCAAGCAATTCAATATAGGCCAAATCTGTGTAGTTTTGCAAATGACTTCCATAACAGTCGTGTTGTATAAGACTAACTATATTTCCCTCCATCCTATCCTGCCCCCAATTACTTCTATTCTCTCTTTTGATCCTGTCCTTCCCCATGAGTGTCGACCTCAAATTGCACCCTCCTCCCCATGCCCTCCCTTCCATCGTCCCCCCCACCCTGTTTATTCCCTTATCCCCCACTTTCCTGTATTTTAAGATAGGTTTTCATAGCAAAATGAGTGTGCATTTTATTCCTTCCTTTAGTGGAATGTGATGAGATTAGACTTCATGTTTTTCTCTCACCTCCCCTCTTTTTCCCCAAACTAAAAAAGTCTTTTGCTTGCCTCTTTTATGAGAGATAATTTGCCCCATTCCATTTCTCCCTTTCTCCTCCCATATATTTCTCTCTCACTGCTTGATTTCATTTTTTTTAAGAATTGATCCCATCCTATTCAATTCACTCTGCACACTCTGTCTCTATGTGTGTGTGCATATGCATGTGCATGTGTGTGTGTGTGTAATCCCACCCAGTACCCAGATACTGAATAGTTTCAAGAGTTACAAATATTGTCTTTCCATGTAGGAATGTAAACAGTTCAACTTTTATAAGTCCCTTATGACTTCTCTTTGCTGTTTACCTTTTCATGCTTCTCTTCATTCTTGTGTTTGAAAGTCAAATTTTCTTTTCAGCTCTGGTCTTTTCATCAAGAATGCTTGAAAGTTCTCTATTTCATTGAAAGACCAATTTTTCCCCTGAAGTATTATACTCAGTTTTGCTGGGTAGATGATTCTTCGTTTTAGTCCTAGTTCCTTCGACTTCTGGAACATCCTATTCCATGCCCTTCGATCCCTTAATGTAGAAGCTGCTAGATCTTGTGTTATCCTGATTGTATTTCCACAATACTTGAATAGTTTCTTTCTAGCTGCTTGCAATATTTTCTCCTTGACCTGGGAACTCTGGAATTTGGCCACAATATTCCTAGGAGTTTCTCTTTTTGGATCTTTTTCAGGTGGTGATCGGTGGATTCTTTCAATATTTATTTTGCCCTCTGGTTCTAGAATATTAGGGCAGTTTTCCTTGATAATTTCATGAAAGATGATGTCTAGGCTCTTTTTTTGATCATGGCTTTCAGTTAAGCCCATAATTTTTAAATTGTCTCTCCTGGATCTATTTTCCAGGTCAGTTGTTTTTCCAATGAGATATTTCACATTATCTTCCATTTTTTCATTCTTTTGGTTTTGTTTTGTGATTTCTTGGTTTCTCATAAAGTCATTAGTCTCCATCTGTTCCATTCTAATTTTGAAAGAACTATTTTCTTCAGTGAGCTTTTGAATCTCCTTTTCCATTTGGCTAATTCTGCTTTTTAAAGCATTCTTCTCCTCATTGGCTTCTTGAACCTCCTTTGCCAATTGAGTTAGCCTATTTTTCAGGGTGTTATTTTCTTCAGCATTTTTTTGGGTCTCCTTTAGCAGGGTGCTGACCTGCTGTTCATACTTTGCTTGCATGTCTTTCATTGCTCTTCCCAGTTTTTCCTCCACCTCTCTAACATAATTTTCAAAATTTTCTGAGCTCTTTTTGAGCTTTTCCATGGTCTGATCCCATTGAGTGGGCTGGAATACAGAAGCCCTGACTTCCATGACTTTCCCTGATGGTGAGCACCGCTCTTCCTCATCAGAAAGGAGGGCAGGAGAAACGTGTTCACCAAGAAAGTAACCCTCTATGGTCTTGGCTTTTTTCCCTTTTCTGGGCATTTTCCCAGCCAGTGACTTGACCTCTGAATATTCTCCTCACACCCACCTCGCCTCCGGATCCTCCCAGCCAGCACTTGGGGTCTGAGACTCAAATGCTGCTTCCCAGCCTCAGGGCTTTGGGCGGGGGCAGGGCTGCTATTCAGTGTGAGATCAAGTTCAGCTGCCCGGGTAGGAGCAGGGCCGCCTCATGGGCTCAGTTCCCTCAGGAGGTTTATGCAGAGACCTTCAACAATGGATCCGGGCTCCTGCCTGCTTGGGGAGCCCCAGTCTGCTCCCACCTCCACTGGGGCCTCCCGAGGGGGCCTGAGTCATAGGGGCTCCCCACTCCCCTCTTGACCTGCCAAAGAGACCCTCTCACCGATCCCTGTCACCTGTGGGTGAAGGGACCTGCATGGCTGCTGGAGATTCTGTCCCTGAAGCCTGCTCGGATCTGCTCCTCTCGGCACTGGGTGGCCAACGCAGGGCTGGGCTCTGCTCCGCGTCCGCAGTGCGAAGAACCTTTTGCGAGAGGTTTTCAGGCTCTCTGGAATAGAAATCTCGTCCACTCTGCTGTTCTGTGGCTTCTCCTGCTCCCCAATTTATTGGCAGCTCTTTTCTACAGATAGTTCATGGGCTGTGGGTTCGGAGCTAGCGTATTTGTGTGTTTCTACTCCGCCATCTTGGCTGCGCCCCCCTATTTATTTTTTAATATAGTATGTCTTGTGGCAGTTAGGTGGCACAATGCCAAGCCTGGAGTCAGGAAGACTCTTCCTCCTGAGTTCAAATCTGCTCTTAGACACTTACTTGCTGTGTGACCTTGGGCAAGTCATGTAACCTTTTTTGCCTCAGTTTCCTCATCTGTAAAATGAGCTGAAGAAGAAAATGGCAAATCACTCTAGTATCTTTGCCAAGGAAACCCCAAATGGGGTCATGAAGAGTTGGACACAACTGGAACAACTCAACATGTCCTATCTAACATATCCAACTAAAGTACCTTAAAAAGAGACCATTTCTCATAAAACTGTTATATCCCTAATACTTAGGAGTATATACTACATACAGAAGACACTCAAATATTTGTTGATACCTTCATTACACTATTGAAGTCACCAGGCATCTCCTTCTTGCCATATCTAACAATGTTTTGTCTTTCCATGGCTATTCCGAAGCACTTATTTTCCCTTCTCTGAATCACTATAGTATACTTTGCAGAATTGGAAAGGAACTATACACTATGTATCAATGCGTGCATGCATCAATCAATCAACAAGCATTTATTGAGCAGTTATTGTGTGCCAGGCACTGTGTTAAGTAAAAGGGATAAAAAGACAGTTGTTTGTGCATACGAATATATGTACGCATTTGTATGTATCTATGTTCGTATATACATTAAGCCTGATAAAACTTCTTATGTAATAAACTCTTAATGATTTTTTGAAAATCAGAATTCCATGTTTGTTGATGATTTGTCCTAACTAGTCCCTCCTCAAATCCCCTATATTCAATAGTTCAATTTGAGGCATAGCTAATTTGATGGTGGGATCTTTAGAAAAACCTAGAGCAATAAAACCAGTAAATATTAAATTAATTTATTTTGATGACAATCAAAGTAAAATGAACTTTCTAGCATTCTTAACACTAAACAAACAAACAAAAAATCACCCTAAAATAAAACCCAGTAAATATCACTAAGGCCTAGAAATTGGAATACTTTGGTACCTTTGGTGGCGGTAGTCTAACTGTACAAGCTTCTACACTGAAGCAGAGTTGGTTTTCTGACACATTCATGTCCAAAACTGAAAGTAAAATGTGTAGTACCATTAGTCTAAAATTTTTATCATATCAAATTATTCTATGCTATAAAAATAAGTTATGTATTTCCAACCTGAAAGTAAAAGAATGTGCCCCACCCCCCCACCCTCCCCACCAATAGAAGCTAGGCTAAGAACAATTTCTTGAACAGACATTCCAAAATACTGAGGTCAGAAAAAGAAGTGAACTGGCCATGCAATGAATGGGAGAGCTGATATAAATAGGGAATATAATGTAAAAAGTAGCACAGGATTAGGAATTGGGTTCCTAAGACCTGGGTTCAAATCCTGATTCAGTCAGCTATTACCTGTATGATTTTAGGCATGTTATATGAGCTTCAGTCTCTTCACATATAAAATGATGAGAATGGATCAGATATTCTCTTAAACTTCATTTCTAGTTGAAATCTACATTCCTATATTCCAGTCACAGCAGACAGACATTCAATAGTGTGATACACTGATACTCTCAAGATTTTAAGAGGCAGTGGAAGGATTCCAGCACTCTGGGTGGATCTTTTATGAAGATTTATGAGAAAATATGCACAAAAATCACATAATATATGCAAGAATAGTGATCTGTTCTGGTGGAGACAGTACTCAAATTGATAAGATAGTGAATCCACCAAAGTAAACACAGAACTCAATACATTCTACATAATGTTTTACAAATCTGGAGCTTAAAGATTTGAAGTTAGACTACAGACTTAAATTAGAGTGAGAGGAGGAATATGAAAAGTCCCACAGCAAAAGAAAGGACTAGTATAAGAACTTCATAAGCTCAAAGTTTGTTATGTGATTGGGTAACATGTAGATTGGACTCACCTTAAATATATGGATGTACTTTACAGAAAGTCTTCCTCTGTGTTTTCTGGCTTTTGACCTGAGCTGCCTTTCAAATAGTATATGAGCCCAGAGGATATGGCTGGACATTGCAAAATTTCCAGAGTCTTTGAGAGCTCCCATCTTTTTTCATTTACAATTAAAACTGCTTTCAGTGTCAGAATGAGGAAGCCTTACCCGCCACTTCAGATCCAACCCAGTGGAGAATTAAATTAAGTTTATAATTCTCTATTCCTGGATCCAGACACAGGACACAGCAACTGTTATTCAACCATTTCAGTCATGTCCAACTCTTTGTGACCCCATTTGGGGTTTTCTTGGCAAAGATATCAGAGTAGTTTGCCATTTCCTTCTCCAGCTCATTTTACAGAAGAGGAACTAAGACAAACAAGGTTAAGTGACTCCCCCAGGGTCACAAAGCTACTACACAACAAAGTTTGTGAAACTATGGACTGATGGTGGAAGGTAAAGGTTGGGTTACGTGGTTGATCTTGAAATTTTAGAACCTATCTGATATTCCAGTTTTTTTCTTTAGTAGAAAAGGAAGCATTTGGTTCTTATTAGAAGTTAAGTTTTCACTTTTAAAATCACTATTATGACACTTAATGCCAATTGTTTCTTCTTGGGACATCATAAAAAACTAAATGTTGCCTAAATCCACTATCCCTAATACATTTTAAAAATTGAATATAAAAGTGTCTTTTAATTAGGATAGCTTTTCTTAACCTGTAAATCCTTGGGAAAAATATTTTCTATTCTATTTCAGATTAAAATGCTAGAAGAAACTCACAAAGTGAAATTTATCATTCTGATCCACTGTAAACATACAAACCAAAATCATATGAACTCTAAGATCTGTAAAGATGCCTTTTAACAATGGCTAATCATATTATTTTACCTACTGACATATACTTACCAATAGCACTTTGCCTTCCTGTTTCAGAAATAAAATCTCTCCCTTAAAAGAAATCCACAGAATATACCGTATTACTACAATTCAAGAATTTTATTGCTGCATATAAATTACATCATCTCTGAAATTTTTCATACATGGGAACTAAGGAAAATGCTATAAAACTAATTTGTTATTCAAAGGGCTCTTTGAAGCTATTGTAAAGAAAAATAAAACCATCCACATATTTGATTTAAATCAAAAGTAACATAGAAATATTTAGCCAAATATGTAAGAAAGGATATAAAGACTTTTTTCAACAAAATATTTTCATATTAGAAGAGAACATTTAGGTAGAATTAGATATTCACTAGGTCAATATGTACATATTCCTTAGGGTCAGGTCTTAAGTAAACAGTATAAGAGCAAACAGTGTTGAGCAAGCAAAATTGCAATGACTTCCTTCTGGACTTTAAAAAAAAACCTGTGAAATGAAACTACAAACTAATATGCTAGTGAATAGATGGTGGAGCAAACTTTGTTACTCCCATACATAAGTATAGGAAGCTGGCAGTCACAATTGGAGCAAATGTGAAGTAAAGAATAGTCTTTAAAAGTAGGAAAAAGTAAAAAGATATGGTGTAAAGTAAACCAGAAAACATGACTAATAAAAGAGAATTAAATTTAAAAAATGGTTTTCTTGTTGTGGTGGTTGTTATTTGACTACTGGAGAAGAATTCTCTTCATTGTCCTTTTTCAAGTCTTACAAAGGACCAAAAATGAGGATGTTGGCAGTTAGTTACTCCGGAGACTCTTAGTGTTATTATCACTAATATATTTTTTTCTATCCACAGCCTTGTTCATCTGAAAAAGTTTACTGAGAGGGTTTGCAGGAAGTATCACTTTTGTACCTTAACAGTAAAATCTGAAAATAGTGCTACAGATGATTAGGTCTTTATAATTATGGAAGGCACTATAAGTCTGGAACTATCAAAAGAATCTGGGGCAAAATGAGAGTTTCGAATAGAATACATGGTGGTACTTGTTGGCTCTCATTGTCGATCCGTGTGGGACTGACTATACTCAAAGCAACATCCTCTGTAAACAAGATAAATAAAAACAGGACAAACCACAAAAATTACTTTGAATTTACTTATTTGCACATATGATGCATTCTACAACCACCACAACTTTCTCTAAAAATTAAGCTTTTCAAGAATCGTGCTTTTTAAATCTTTCTATACTTAGTGCCTTGCACAGAGAAGGCACTTAAATGCTTTTAAAAACTGAATTGGCAAACAAAAACAAACTAGATGGGTTCGTGAGCTCAGAAAAGATCTTAAATCCACTGATAATCGGGCAAATTAATTACCTTTAACTAGCAAATGACCAGCTTTATTCCATGATGGAGAAAGTCTGGCTGTGACTGAATAGGAGAGACAGATTTGAAGAATGGCAGGAATTACTTTCTGAGGAGTCACCACCTAAAAATATTCATCAGAAAAAAGGAGTTAAATCTTAAGAGCAATGAGCATTTTCCCAAGGAATCATCAATTCTGCATCCAAAATACTTTTCATATCTGTCCCTTCTGTCTTTATGTCTACTACCTAGGTACAGTATAAATTATTTTAAGTGGAAAAAGTTATATTTGAAGTTAGAAAAACTGGATTCAAATCTCAGCTTTGACTGTATTGTGTGATCATGGGGACATCACTTTACTTCTCTGAGTCAGTTTCCTTGTCAGTAAAATAAAGAAGCTGCATTAAAAATTCTAAATCTATGGTCCTGTTCATCTCTTTTAACTATTGCAACAATCTCATTAACACATCTCTCCACCTCAACTAATCTGTCCTTCATTCTTCTTCCTAAAATCTTTCCTGTGCAAGTCTAGTCACATCACTTCTCTGCTAAAAAATCTCCCATGACTGCCTTACAAAACCTTGAATTATCTCCCTGTGCCATAAATATCACAAAGCACTTTGCACCATTTTAATAAACTTTATCAAGTATTATTTTATGTCCTGTATTTGTATATGTCACATTTTATAACACATAATGTCCTTAGTAGACTATAAGTTCCATAATGGTAGAGTTCCTATCTTATTATATCTAAAATTTGTGTCCACACCCTTCCCCCCCCCCAATCTAGAATAATAC
The DNA here is from genome assembly GCF_028372415.1 of Notamacropus eugenii. Lineage (NCBI taxonomy): Eukaryota > Metazoa > Chordata > Mammalia > Diprotodontia > Macropodidae > Notamacropus > Notamacropus eugenii. The sequence goes on from NC_092875.1 coordinate 209,407,706, forward strand.
TCTGTATACATTGGGTAATAAATATTGAACTGAATTGATTAAAAATTTCTTTCTCAGTCACTTATGATGCCAGGACCTTCAATCAAAGTATTATATTCAACAAGCAGACAAGACCATGTTGGATTAAAGTACTTCCAGATATGCATGCAGAGAAGCATAATTCCATCATTGTGAGAACCCTTCCATATATTCTCATTTTTTCCCATGTTCTTCCAAGACTTGGAATCCTTCTTATTGTTTCTTCATTATCTTTGTGATTCTACTGTACTGTTCTGGATACTCTTTCATTTGTGCTACATGAAGACCCTTCCTCCTTTTCCGTCTGTTTTTCTACGTCTCTCATATATCAGTTCTCATGGGTAAACCATAGTTGACAACACAATGCAACCTAGTTATAGTAAGCCATGCATATTTCTGAATTTGGCTATAATTTTATTTTTTAAGATTAGGGTACTCCATGATTTGTAGCCAAACAGGAATCACTGGAATCAGACTGATATTTAAAAGACAGTCTTCTGCAGTAGAATTAAGGAGTTTAGGGTCACTTAAAGCTCTGTTTTAGATCACATGATCATTGATTTATGAAAGAAACTTTAGAAGCCATTCAGTCCCACATTCTCATTTTAAATATGAGGAAACTGAGGCCAAGAGAGGCTAAGTGACTTACCCATGGTCAGAGAGGTAAGCAAGGGGCAGAGTTGAGATGTAAACTATGTCCGGGATTGAACCCACAGCCTCTGATTCCAAAAGTGGTGTTCTTTCCACAGTACTAAACTCCCTCACTAAATGAAAATAATTATTAGAGACCACTCTTTCTGGTCAATCTAACTTTTCAAAAACTTAAACAATCCTTTATAGCAGTTTGCAAAGGTAGATATTAGCAGCTTTCACTAACCCAGCAAGTCTGTACTTATAAAGTTTCTGAGCAAGAATGCCTTTCACATTTTGTTTATTGTCCCCTGTACTGAAACCCTGCCAGGAACTTCTGGGCCTAATTTTAATAATTATTTACTATGGAATACAAATGTCCTATTTTGATGTCTCAAATAGAGATAACAGTGAGGTTCTCAAAGGCTATGTCTATGAAGTGAAAGCTCTGACAAAGTGTAACAAGCCACTTTTTTGAAAACTATTGTTTATTTCAAGTATAAAAACAACATTCATTCAAATAGCTTCTAAAATCAACAACTGGGAAATAGGACTCGCGGTAAGATGGAGCAGGGAGGTTTCTATTTTCTTTGAGATCATTCCAACCTAAGAGGACAGAACAGTTTTCTAAAACAGAAGGCAGTCTTGGCATTTCTATAAAGCACTGAAGTTTCATGAGTCAATATTATGAATTTAAGTGTTTACCTAAATTCATCTATTTGATTAAAATATAAAATGTTCTCCTTTGGTCACCGCGGTTCTCTCTGGGCAGCTGCCGGAGCCTCTTAGCCATGTCGGCAGAGTCTCACTGGTTAACAACAGAAGAAAGGAATCACGTTATACATGACCTCAAAGCTGCAGAATGGTCAGAATTAAGCGAAAGAGATGCTCTATATAAAGAATTTTGTTTCAAAAATTTTAATCAGGCTTTTGGATTTATGTCCCAAGTTGCACTACAAGCAGAAAAGATGAATCACCACCCTGAATGGTTCAATATACATAACAAGGTCCAGATAACTCTTATTTCGCATGACTGTGGTGGAATAACCAAGAGAGATATAAAACTGGCTCAGTTTATTGATAAAGCTGCTTCTTCTGTTTAACGTCCTGCAAACTACAGGTAAATAGTACTGAAATCTTGACTACAAAATATGTTGATGACAATTTACATGACCAGTTAACTTTGAAATTTCTGATTTACCTTGTACTAAGATAATGATGTTTTAAAATAAGGTCTTAAATATTAAAATGATTTAAACCTTAAAAAAAAATATAAAATGTTTCAATACTCATTTATGAATGAGAACTCTCTCTTGTAAAGCCCCTTTTATTTAATTAAAGAAATCCTTAAATGGCCTACTTCATTCTTTCAATGCACTCAGAATAATTATTAGCTTATCTTAAGTGTTTCTTTTTGGGAGGAGGGCAGGGTGTTGATAAGACACCAATATTCCCAACATCTTACTCTTTTTATTTCACAATACAATTGGCTGAGTAGGTTGGTAACCACAGAGATACATTCTATTACATACACTGAGATCTGTGAAAAAGTTATGATTAGTATGTGGAATTGTCAATGTGTAAAAGATTCTTACTCTTGTTCATAGTATGACTGTGTCTGTATATTCTACTTTTGAATTTAGGAAAAGTCTTTTTAAGCATTTTACTTTTTGGAGGTAGTTAAATGTAATAGAAAGAGCAGCTAGAATTGGAGATAGAAGAGGTATGTTTGAATCTTGGCTCTTTCACTTATTCCCAATGTGATCTTAGGCAAGCCATTTAATTTCTTTAGGTCTCAATCTCCTTATCTACAAAATAAGAATACTGGAGTAGATAAATTCCAGCTCTAAATCTATGATCCTATGAAGTATGGGCCTAGCAACAGCCTCTGCTGCCCTTCAAGAATAAACAAATAAATGTGAAGAGACTCATAAACATCAAATAATGGTTTAAGCTGTGGTGTCTCATAAAATAAAGAAAAATACAAAATGGCCCTCAGTCTTCTATGGCTCCCTTCTATTTCTTAAGTAATAGAGTAGCAAAAGAAGGTGGGCAAACAGCGATATAAATCAATCTTTGAAACACTATTTATAACACTAGTTATAAATATCCTTTCTTAGTACTTGAAGTAGAAGATCTTAGTCCAAAACTGAATTACATAAATATTGTACATTTTTTTAATAAATGAAACTATATAAAGAAGTTGAAGGTGACTCACATCCTAGTTTAGGCTTTTGCTACCTTCCTTCCAGACTACTACATTAACCTATTAATTAATTGCCTTCTCCCCTCCTATTCTTTCCCCTCTCCAATCCATCCTCTACATGGTTGCCAAAGTGATGCTCCTAAAGTGCAGGTTTGACCATGTCCTTTCCTTTCCCTTCTCAAAAAGTTCCACTGGGTCTCTATTGCTTCTAGACTAAAATGCAAATCCCTCTGTTTGGTTTTTGTCGTTGTGGTTTTAAATTACTTTATTTTTTTCAATTATCAAATACTTATTTTTCTCCTATCAACTGTGTCTCACAAAAACAAAACAAAACAAAACACAAGACACCTTATAGCTAACTAGTATAGTCAAATAATACAAATTTCCATATTAGCCATATCCAACACAATTGTACTCATTAATCCATCACTCTCTATCAGGAAGTAGGTACCACTGTTCATCACCACTCCTTTAGAATCATAATTTGTTATTGCATTGACAAGAGTTCCAAAGTCTTAAATAAAGTTTTTCAAAACTGTTCATTTTACCGTATTGATGTTAATAAATTATTACCCCAGTTGTGCTCACTTCACTTTGTATCAGTCCATACAAGTCTTCCCATGTTTCTCTGAAATACATCAATCATTTCTTATGCTACAATAGTATTTCATCACATTCATATACTTTATTCAGCCATTCCTCAATTGATGGGCACCCTTTTAGTTTCCCATTCTTTGCCACAAGAACTGCTAGAAATATTTTTATACATAAATGACCTTTTCCTCTTTCTTAGATCTCCTAGGTATATAAGACCTAGCAGTGGTATCACTAGGTCAAAGAATATCAACAATTTAGTAAATTTGGGGCATAGTAGCAAATTATTTTCCAGAATGCCTGGACCAATTCACAGCTTCACCAATAGTGCACCAATGCGTCTGTTTTAATGCAGCCCCTCCTACATTTGACATTTTTTTTGTTAATATTCTTAATCTTATGGGTTTAAGATGGAACCTCAAAGTTATTTTAATTTGCCTTTCTTTAATTCAGTCATTCAGTCAATAAAATGTATTAAGTGCCTACTATGTGTCAGGCACTGGAACTTTGTATTATTTGGCCATGGTTATCTGTTACAAGGCTTTGTTTGTCTTTTCTTTCCCTTTTTTTTCCTCAGTGAGGAAGAGTTGTTAAGAAGAAAAATAAGTACTCAATAACTGGAAAAAAATAAATTTAAGACAACAACAAATATCAGAGGATTTTGTGTACCAAAAAGAGGGGAAAGACAGTCTTTGTCCTCAAAGAGCTTACAGTGTAATGGAAGAAGTCGACACACAATAGGAAGCTAAACAGCAGGAGTGGGAAATGGGAATGGGCAAGGGGGATGGGGGGGGAAGAGGAAGAAGGTACCTAACACAAGGGCATGATGTACAGTGGAGTACAACTAGATAGGAAAAGAAGAGATGGCTGGCCTGAGAACTTTGCTTAAATGGAAGTTCTAAGAGGGCTCTTGACTCTCCACCCTTCAATCAGAGGGGGAGAGGGGCCACAGAGGCAGAGGATACTGATTGTGAGTTCCAGGGCTAAAGTGATCTTGCAGGATGAAAATACTCCTGGAGCATGAGGAAGAAATACAGAGGAATGTAAATAGATATGATTTGGAGTATTCTTTCACATGGTTATAGATAGCTTGCATTTCTTCCCTTGAGTTCATATATACTGTGTTCTGTTCTGTTCACATATAAATTGATCGTTTATTAATTGGCTAATGGATCTTATTCTTATTAAGTTTGAATCAGTTCCTTAATATATCAAGGAAATGAAACCTTTATCAGAGAAGCTTATTGCAAAGATTTTCCCCCTCAACCGTTTTGCTTATATTCTTCCCTGCACTGTATTTGTTTGTGCAAAAACTTAATTTTATATAATCAAAATTGTTCAACTTCTGTGTTCGTTTCTATCCCTTGCTTGTTTATGAACTCTATTCACAGATCAGAAAATTAATTTCTTCTCCCTCCCCAATTCATTTGATATAAACTTTCATATATACAGGTCATTATTTTGAAAACTTGTCATATGGTAAGAGATACTCTCTAAATATAAATTTCTCTAACATTACTATTCATCTTCCCCAGCAGTTTTTGTTAAATAGTTGGTCCTTGTTCTAGGAGGTGGGGTTCTAGGAGATGGCTACTACATTCATTTACTTCTTTATGTTGTATATCTAATCTGTTCCATTGATCAACTTTTCTATTTGATGATTATTGTTATGTAGTACAGTTTAAGTTGGTATTGCTAGCCTTCCTTTCTGCCTAACTTTTCCCATTATTTCCTTTAAGATTCCTGATCTTTTGTTCCTCCAGATGAACTTCATTCAGGGAACAGGACTCTTTAAAAAATAGTCAGGGGATGACCCCTTTAAATAGAAAGAAAGACAAAAAATAAATCAAGCTAGGAGGAGCAGGAGCCTCAAGGTTGTTGTTTGGAAGAGAATAGTTACTATTGACATTCACTCCAAGCCAGGAGGGTCCAAAACCAGTCATTGAGTGGAGCTTAGGCAGAGACCCATTGTTGTGGGCATTCTCTCACTTTAAGGGAGTACCTGAAAAGGCCTTAGACAAGGTTTCCCATTGCATCCTGGGCCATCTTCAGTCATCCTGATGAATATCTGGTCAGTGGATCTAGATGCCTCAGGAGGAGAAAGTGAGGCTGGTGACCTTGCACAGCCCTTCCTCACTCAAAACAAAGTCAAGTGCAAGTCATGTAATCATTTCTCTGATGTCATGGTCCTCTTCAGAAATGAAGGATGAACACAATTTTAGTCATTCTGTAGTTATTTTAAAAGGAATTTCTCTTTATATCTCTTCCTTTTTGGATTTGATGAGTAATATACAAATATATTAATGATTTGTTTGGATTTACTACATATCCTGCAATTCTGCTGAAGTTACTGTTTCAATTCATTTTAGGTGACTCATATTATCTTCGAAAAGTGATGACATAGGTTTGTCTTTCTTTATGCTTTTATTTCCTGAATTTTTCTTATCTAATCACTATGACTAGCATTTCTAACAACACATCCTATGTTAGTGGAGACAATGGATATCCTTGTTTCCTTCACAATCTATGTTTCAAAGTGGTAGTTTGTTTTGCTTATGTCATCTCTTGCTTTTAATCCCTTCTCCTCTCCATGTTCTTGCCTGATTGCCTATTGAGTTTAATGTACTTCTATGCCAAATACTTTATATGTGTTTAATCCTCCTTTGTCCATTTCATATGGAAGTGAAGATCAAGTATCTTCCTCCACCCCACTTTCTTCATGTTTCTAAAATGTTCTTCCCATGCACCAGGATTATGTAAGATAGGAAATTCTATCCCTTGATCTCACTTGCTCCTAGGTTTGTTGTCTTTGTACTCACTCTATGACTCTTGTAGACATTAGGGTTATAAGGAGATACTTCTTTCTTCTTCCTTTCTTAGAATGTACACACATCATCACCCTCCAATCGGTCAAATTTACTTACTTTTATGTGCTCCTCTTGATTCCTCTTTTTGCAGTTCAAAGTATCTACTTAGTTCTAGCCTCTTCAATAAGAATGATTAAATATCCCCTATTTAAATTAAAGGTCTATTTTCCCCCAGTAACATTTCATGAGTAAATGCTTCATGGTAGTAAGCTTTTCAGAATAGTAAGTAGTAAGCATAGTAGTACACTTCTAGAATAATGTATTACCAGCTCTCCTCTTCTTTAAAATGGTAGCTGCCAGGCATTGTGTAACCCTGATTGTGGTTTCTTGATACCTGAACTCTTTCTTCCTGGCTGCTTGAAGTATTTTTTTCTTTGATGTGGAAGCACTGGATTTTGGATATGATGTTCCTTGGAGGTTTCATTTTGGTGTTTCAGGATGTGACTAGCAGATTTTAAAAATATATTTAGTTGGCCTCCTAGTTCTAATATATCTATGTAGTTTTCATTCATAATTTCTTGAAATATCTACCTTTATGATCTAGATTTTCAGGTATTTCTACAATTCTTAGATTCTTCTTGACCTATTTTCTAAGTCAATTGGTTTTTTTATAGGTGATACCTTATATTTTCTGATTTTTTTCTCTTTCAATTTTGTCTGAGTATTTCTTTTTGTTTCACAAAAGAACTCAACTCTGTCTAATCCAACCCAATTTTCAATTAGTTTGTTACTTGAGTAAGGTTTTGTAGCTCTTATACTATGCTGTTTATTCACCTTCCAGTTCTTTCTTCTACATATCTCATTTATTTTTCATTTTTCCCCTAAAGTTCTTGTTCCACAACTTGAAGGAACACCCTGATTGTTACCCTTCAGGTTCAAGGAGGCACACAATATCCAGTTTGAGGTAAGAACAACAAAGATGGAGGCTTTAAAAGTCCTTGGATAGCCCTTGGTCCAGGTTCTTGTCTCTGCTCCCTGTACATTGCTGCTGGATCCAGGTTTTCCTTAGTTGTCCCTATCCCCTGGCTAGAAGAATACTGTGAGTTGTATTTCTGGGTTGTCTTTTTCTATCTATACCCCCTCTTTAGTTTCTTCAGGCTTCTCTCTATCTCTCTCTGTTCAGAATCCAAAATATATATGTTGTGGTTTCTTCTTAGCTTTCTTGATCATTTGGTTTGCTGCTCTTTTTTCATCCTTATTGGTTTATGAGACAACTGAGTTGTTCTGCTTCTCCTAACAATGCTATCTTGAGACAAATTTTGACAGATACCTTTAATAATTACAATTTGCTTTACAATGCCTGCTTGATAATCATAACAAGGTAAATGATGTTATTTCTATTGTATCTTTCAATGAATCTTGTGTAATTTTAACTTATGTAAGGTACACACTTTTTCTGGAGGAAAATCTTTAAGGCTCTATTTTCTTCTACTGAATCACTTTTTATAGTCGAAAGTAATAAAAGTAGTGGGAATTTGTATTTTTTTATACCTTTCTGTCAGTTCTGTGGCTGTAAAGATGAATTTTTCTGCAGAATTATCTCTTCAGAATGCATGCCTAGTCCCCTCTTATATCTTTATCACAGATGCCCTAGATATGTACATAGATTACTATCAAAGATTTTACAGAGTAAAGGAAGTAGCTTTATGGATCAGAAGTTGTTCATTTTTGTCTCTGTCTTTTCTGGTAAGTAAAAGTAGTTTGATTTGTTCCAAGTGTTTGCTATTGTTCCTTATCAAGAATTAACCCTTAAATGCCCTCAAAGTTGTGTCATCTCCAGCATGAATCTTCTCTAAGTATATAGTTGGTTTGGTTCAGCTAGTCTTCCTATTTCCTTTCATGCCATTTCAAATTTTTTTTTGGGGGTGATGTTTCTTGGGGCTAACCATGTCTCTCTTGAAAAAAATTCTCAGTACTCTCGATATGTAATTATGAAACTTTTGTACATAATATTTAGCCTCTTCCATTTCTTAATCCTGAACCATATTTTCCAACATATTTTTTGTTGCCTCCCCTCATCTTACCTTTACATTGAGGTCACTGAATGTTAGAGTATATTTTAATTTGCAAGGTTTTACTCAGCTCTTTATAGAATTTCTCTACCATCTTATCCACTGCAAGAGAAATGGATACATAAATTGCAATTATCTTCAAAGTTGTGTTTTGTAAAGGAACACTACAAGACATTCAATGAAATGATGTTTCTTGTTAATTTTGGATACATGATAAAAACCAACTTCTGTCTGATCTTGAAGAAGATCCTGTTAGGTCCTTTTCCATTTAGCTTCAAATGTCTTTTATCTTCTGGTTTCTTTCATAGTTAGAATGTTGAGATTGATAACATTCAGTTCCAGCAACAGTTCCATTCATTGGTCACTAGATAAACATTTAATATTCGTAATATTGTTAGAGTGGAGTCAAAATCACTCCACCCCATTTTAGCTGGGATACTTTAAGTAGATGAGAACAGATCTTAATTCCAATCATGGCTCTGAACTACTAAGTACAAAAAGGTGTTCTAAAAGGTATCTGATAGGTTCAAATGACACCAGCCAAGAGGTCTGTTCTAGTTGGCTGGGAGATTTAATTATGCCACCTGGTTCCTTTATCAAAGCATTTTCAGGGAAGATACTGATTCTAGAAATGGGAGTAAGCATGGGGTTCTAGCTAAACTCTCCTGAGAAGGAATTTTTTTGGGGGGGAAGTGGGAAGCAGAACACTTAACCAAGTCTTCTTCCTCCTGTAACCCCTGACTAAAGGAGGACCTCTGAAGAGTCAAGAGAATACTGGATTACTTATCTTTCCATCCATGTCCTAATAGTGTTCCCAGATCAACTGGAAGTAATGTCTACATCATAAGGAGCTAAGGACAGACTGGACTCATGGCTCTACAAAGAATCCATGAAAGGGACTATATCATGTCTATGGGGAATTTATTCAGCACCCAATGAATGGGAGAAAAGGACTTCCAGCATTTAGGAGCTGTGGGTTAACCTCTGTCACATAAATCATCAACATTTTTATATATCACCAAGAAATCCCTGCAAGAAGAGTTTATAAGTGATGTCTCACTTAAAATAACTATAGACAATATAAAATACCTCAGAGTATATCTGCCAAAACAGACCAGAAATTATATGAACATAATAATAAACCACTATACAAATAATCAGATTTAAATAACTGGAGAAATATTCACTGTTCCTGGGCAAAGTCATTATGATAAAAATGACAATTTAACCTCATGTATTTATATTTATTCAATGCCATCCGAATTAAATTATCTAAATACTATTTTATTGAGTTAGAAAAAATAATAACAAAATTATCTGGAAGAACAAAAGATAAAGAATTTCAAGGAAACTAATGAAAAAATGTGAAGGAAGAAGGTTTAGCAGTGCCAGATCTTAAACTATATCATAAGGTAGTAATTATCAAAACTATCTGGTACTTGCTAAGAAATACAATGGTAGATCAGTGGAACATAGTAGATATATATAGTACTAAATGATTATAGTAACCTTGTGTTTGACAAATGTGAAGATTTAAATTTTGGGGATAAGAATTCATTTCGTAAAAAAAAAAAAATGTGTTGGGAAAGCTAGAAAGCAGTCTGGCAGAAATTGGGCATAAACCAGTATCTTAAACCATTTACCAAGACAAGGTCAAAATGGATACATGACTTAAAGGGAAATGTTACAAGAAAATTAGAAGAACATAGAACATTACCTATCCTGGGAAGATGGTGGAGTAAGATAATAAACACCAGGTTCTCCAAAATTCTCCCACAAACGCAACAAAAATATTGCTTCAAAAGGAATTTTGAGCAGCAGAAATCGTTAAAAGTGGGATAAAGTATTTGTCCTCTTGCCTAAGATAATTGAGAAGGACACTAAGATACAACCTCCAAGGGATGAAGGTTTGATCAGAGTGAAGTGCAGACACCTCCAGGGAGACTCCCTTGGATCAACAAACAAGTCCCAGGGGCAGGCAGCAGCTTCAATTTCAGGATAGTGTAGGGGTCAGATAGCTGAGCAGAGCAAGACTGAAGGATCCTCCCCAGATACTGGACCTCCAGGCACAGGTTTGTTGACCAGACTAAATCCAGGCTGCAAGTATGAACAAGGAGGAATGAGTACACTCCTGATGAATGCCAGAGGGTCAGGGACCCTGCTGGTTATAGATACCCACAGAAGAGTGTAGTGCCTGGTTTCTCTTCTAGGGCAGAGAGGTAAAGCTGAAGTTTGCAAGGGAGAGGGACCACAGGAAAAAAGAGCATTTGCAGTGATTGCATGGTTAGCCATGACTCAGGGGCTGTGAGAAGTGCCCAAGGTTGGTCTCACAGACGTAGCTTAGAAAACAACAGCAAGTAAACCTGAAGCCTGAGGCATCATCCCTCGAAACTCGAAATTAGTATCTGACTATAATAATAAGTCATATACTACAAATTGTTTAGCTATTCATCAATTGGAGGGCATCTACCATTTAGCCAATCTGATAGTGTAAGATGATATCTCAAAGTTGTTTTATTTGCATTTCTCCAATAATGATTTAGAACATTTTTTTCATATGATTATAGTTTTGATTTCTTCATAAAAAAACTGAATATTCATATACTTTGACCATTCATCAATTGGGGAATGGCTCATATTCGTATACATTTGACAAAATTCTTTATATATTTGAGAAATGAGACTTTTATCTGAGAGACTGTGGGAATGAAATGAATCTCACTCTTATCTGAATGGACAAAGGAGGGTTAAATACACACACATCTGTACACATGCATATATACTCAAAGAATTCAGTGTAGAAATACATCAAACTCAACAGGAAAAAAAAGTGGGGATAAAGTGAGAGTTAAGAGAGAAGATAATTCCAAGGAAGGAATTGTCACAATCAAAACAAACTTCCTGATCCTAAGGTGGCAGTAAGAGGGGGAAAAAGAAAAGAACTACAATCTAAAGGGGGTACTTTCAGACAACTGGGATCCTGAAGAGCCAGACACAACTGAAACAACAAAATTATTATTCCCATTTTATGGATGAGGAAACTGAGGTTCACTGAAACAATCAGCTCAAAACTTGATAATCTAACACAAATGAATATATAAATATTAGATTTTCTTTATTATCCCTGGTCATCAAAGAAAATAGTACTTAAAGTCACTTGAGACACTATTGGTAAAATAACTTAATAATATATTGCATTCATTAAATTGACTCTAAAACATTACCTTTTCATAGATTCAGAATTTTTTTTCTATTTTGATTTGTTATTCAATTTTTTGCCCCATAAATACTTGATGAAAAGTAATTAAATTCTTACTTTCAATTAGTAAATACTTTAAAGATAAGTTCTTTCAGAACAGTTGGGTGAGATACCAGAAGGGTAATGCACCCTTATCTATGCTCTAACTGGACAGAATAGTGGCTTTGGAGTCAGAAAGATTTGGGTTCAAATCCCTGCCACTGACACTTCTTAGTTGTGTCATCCTTGACAAATCATTTAAACCTCTCTCAGCTTCAGTTTACTGGTCTGCAATATGGGATACTAGTAAGACCTACCTCACAGATTATTGTAAAGATAATGTAACAACATATAACATATCATGGCATAATACAGCATGACAATATAACAGCTTTACAAACCTTAAAGCATTATACACAGTTGTCCTGTAAACAGTTTTAAATTATTGGGTTAAATTTGCACTAAGACTTTGAGAGCACTTTGTATAAGTGTTAGCTGCTATTACCAACTTCTCCCTTAAAAGAAACTGTTTCCTAGCAAAAAGTGAGGAAGAAAGTTTTCCAACAGGAGAAATAGGCTCTAGGCGGAAAAAGGTCCTAGGTAATTATTCTTTTTAATGCAATGTATCCCTTTGGCAGTCTGGTGAAACTAGGATTGTTTCAGAGACAGCTTAAACAGGCTAGGGAGAACTGATTGTTTTATTTTCTATGTGTGCATCTGCACCATAGAAATCAGCAAATTACAAATCAAAGTTTGATTTATTGTTTTGTTGATTATCTAGACTTAAGAAAATGATGGAGAAAATGTTAATAATGCAGCTTAAACTTAAAAGTGTGGCAAAGTTAAACATCCTTTAAAGAAAAAAAGCCAGTTGTTAAAACATTTACCAGCATACCCTTCTCAAAATAATGTTTTTAAAAGTCTAAAATAAAATATATAGGAATGCAAAGGAAATCAATTATACTGAAATACAGTCATTGAAATATTTTTAAAAACCAAGTTCATGGATCCCAGGTTAGGCACTCCTAATAGGGGTTTTATATAGTCTTATAGATAGGATAATATAGGACCCTTGACCTTGGGTTCTAGTTTTAGATGAAAGACATTCAACTGGTAAGGCTGGAACTTCTGAAAAGCATGAAGTTATTAAAGCCCCTCCTAAATAAATAACTAATATTTCCTCTGGCTACTCTAAAATAATTCTGTTCACTCAAATTGCAATAGGTCAAGCTTTCAGACTTTTTAACAATGAAGCACCCCAACGCCACTCAAAATGCCCCCAAGTCTTATGAATATATATCTTAGGTGCCTCTTAATCTGAATTTGCCTGAATTGCCTGAATTTCATAATCAATCAAGCATTAACTAAGCACTTACTATGTACCAGGCATAAAATGTAAGAAATGGAAACACCACTTAGAAGGATGTCTAGCCAGGCAATCAAAATAATAATGCTAAAGTGGTTTGGCCATATCAGAGTTCCACAAACAGATGTGTAACAGACTTTGGACATTTATTAGTTAGCTTATGAACATGTAGGCTGCCTCATTTAGACATGTATTTGTTTGCCCTGAGCCAACATTTACCACCATGGAGATGTCACTAATCAATTTACTAAGATCCACAATTATTGGTCTCTTGTATGCAGTTCTATAGAAATAGCTTGTAAAAAAGATAACTATATTTTTGACCACTATAAGTAATAGCAAATTTTAACACAAGTCAATTTCATAAAGTTTAAGAATTGCAAACCATTTTATAAACCTACCTTAGCTCCATGTTTTTCTGTGTAGGCCTGAAGTTTTCCTGATTTGTAAAACTGTATCTAAAAAAGATCCATGAATTTTATTTAAAACTTGATAAATGTTACATTAAATAATGCAATACACAAAAAATTTAAAAGTAATATATTAGACAAAGTATAGAATCAGGTCTTCTTAATGTATCCTTGAACATAAGTAATCCTTTTTGCTTAGATATGAAGGCACAGCAAAGAAATATGTAGAAATTGATATTAAACAAATGTTTCACTCTTCTATTATGCCCCAAGGTATGACCTTTTTATTATGATGATAAGCTGGTGACATTCTCCTAATCCTTAAATATCTACTATATCATTTTGACAATCAAAGATAGGAGAATTAAAACTTTTCAAAAACATGATGAAAAGTATAGGCAGGCAGAAGAGTTGGAAATTTTTGTTTTTGTTTCTTAATGTCAAAGAGATATATAAAATAATATATATATATATATATATATGAAGATGATTTACAAAGTTTTTAACAAATACAAATTCCAATTTTCTTTATTATGTAATAATTTATTCCCCTTAGCCTGCTACCTGCATTTTATGATATACCATGTTTTATTATAATTGGGTTGTTCATCTTTAGTTTTCAAAGAGGACATCATGGGGTGATGTCTTGACTTGATGTGAACTGAATTTAATTGAAACAGAGTTGGGAAGTTTTCGGCCCCTCTGTCTCTTCCAGAGTCACTTAAGTCCAGTGGCAAGACAAAAGTCAGAATCACTGACAAAGTGAAAGATGACCCTGGTGCCTTCCATGACTGATCAAGCTCTAAGCTCTTCACAGTGCCTGCTTCAGCTGCCTTTGTGGCCACTGGAACAAATTATTCTTATCCTCCCCTTTTGATGGGGAACAGGTGGGGGAAGTCTTCACATGCTTAGGATAGACATCCCCCTAACTCACTGACTGTTTGAGGCCTGTCAGTTACCCTCAATCTGGTTTAGAACCTGGTTTAGCCCATTTGCCAAGACAGTTTACCCAGTTGTGGTATACTACAGCCTCTTAGAGCCACAGGTGAGAGCTGGGTGAAGGTGGACATCAAAAGTGGATGAGCAGCCCTGAAAAGGGCTTGGCAAGCCCTCATACCAGAGATGCTACTCCTCCCTCAAAACCCCATACATACCCCTATTATAATTATAATACTTCCTAACTACTCTGACAAACTTTCACCTTTTTTGTCTAAATCCTCTGTCTGGCCCAAGACAGAGGTTCTATCCATGTTGTTCCTGTCTAGCCTTTGCACCTTCAATAAATGGACGACTTAACTGTCCATACCCTTATCTCTACTTACTCCTCAGTTCCTTCTTCCTCTCAGCTCCTTTATTCATAGGGTTGAACAACTGTACCCTTTATCTTCTGTAGAAGTTTTTGTTTAATTTGAGGATGGTGTACCACTCCACTCCACTATTTATCACCTGTCTAACTCTGAATGACATATATATGTATATTAAGCCTTTATAATGCCCCCTTTATGACACTGTGGAGGAAAAATAGTCACCATAATCATTTTGCAATAATTAGACTAACAATATAGGGACCTTTACCCACCCCAAACAACTGCTACTGGAAAAGAAACATAATACAAAGAACTATGCAGGCACGAGTAAATAGTGGATAGTATGACCCACTGCTATAACAACTATTGGTTGTTTGGTCTAGGTATGGTCTGGTCTAAATGGTTATCTCAACACTGTCATTAAGTCTAAAGTTTTGTCTAGTCTCTTTTACAACTGTAAAAGTACTGGTTCATTTGCCCTTGTTTCCTGCCCTTGAACAGGGCATATCTTCTCATTCTAACAACAAACTCTGCCAGCTTCACAGCAAATACTCCCCCAGAACACTGTCCCTGCCTTCATCCTTGAACAAGTTCCCCTTCTATTTCTCCCTTTGCTGTGAAAGGTATTACCTATCTGTCCTAAATTACCACACAATGCTGCTAAGTGGGCCTTAAATGTTGTAAAAATTAAATTGGTACCCTAGGAAGTTGAAGGAGTTTTCTTAGCACTTCTTTGCTTTCACTCGGCCTATCTTTGACCCCACCTGCCTGGTATGCCTTTCCCAAGGGGTCCTAGTCCTCTTGGAAGAGAAAATTCCCTGGCACAATCATGACAACTTCTATTGATTTCTACTTTTCATATACCTTAGACTCTACACTTATATTTTAATAGATAACTTAAGGTTATTTAACTCAGGGAGTCTCTCTTAAATTCATAATCACTTTTTAGGGAGATGAAGTAGTGATACACAAGCAATCCTAAGGTAAACTTTTTGGAAATCATAGAAATGACATCATGGTTTAAAAATGAAAACAAAACCCTCACTTTTTTTTCATTTTCCTATTTCCAAAACAATAATTTATATACTTAAAGAGCTAATGTCAAGATTTATGAAGGCAAGAAGACTGAATCTGAAATTAAAATAATATAAAATGGAAGGTAAGTATCAGTAATTAAAGATATCTTCTGATGAAAAAAATGATAAAAATGTCTTTTCTAAATTCATCCTGAGATTTGCCAATAAAATCATTAGAAGGTATTATGTTCACTGACAAAAGTCTATAAAAATATACCACAGTGCTCTCCCTTCAGTAAAGGTTCACTTTTGCAGAAGGAGCAAATATAAAAAATTAAATTGTGCCTTTTTGTATTAGGGAGAAGGGAGGACTGGGCATAGTTAGCCAGAGCAGAGCTACCAAGGCTGAGAGTGTAAACCCCAAGCAGGTGGAGAGGCTTGTAGCTTGCCCTGAGTCTCTTTCTCCTCCCTTCAAGAGGAACTGAGAGCTAGAGCAAAGTTCTCATTGCAAAGAATACCCTGAATGGCACATAAGCGTATGTGCTGAACTTTAGGGCTACAGGGATTATGCTGCCCTACATCCAACTTTCTGATACCTGTACATTCTTCAGGCATCTGGATTGGAAGACCTACAAGTGAAACTGGAAAAAAAGAAACATCTTCTAATATCTCATAATCAAGGAGAAACCCTTCTCAATTAAATCTTCTAAATCTCAGAAATGTTTTCAGAGACTATTACTGCTTACAAAAAATATAAAAGATATCTAGACTACTTTAAATGGCAACAATTAATGTCTTCTTCATCTACAAACGTGTATACTTAAGTATGTAACTGTAGAGCTCAATAAAAGAAACTTGGCTTGTATTTCTTTCTTATTTATTCCAAGTTAGACATTCATAAGAAAACAACTGTTTTTACATAATTACAGAATCATCTTTACCTCAAAATAAATTGATCATAGTCTTGTATGCAAAGTACAATGTTTTGTTTTAATGTTTTAAGATTTGTTTTTCTTCTGGTGGCTAAATAATTTAAGAATCTTTCACCTTTACAGAATAGAAAATAAGTACAATTAATAAAAAAAATCTGATTTGTATTTTTATATTAGAATATTGTAGGAAGGATCAACTTCCATATCACATGTAAATTGGAGATGAATAATAGAGAAAAACCTTATCAATGTGATCTGATTTTTTCTAAAATCAAAAGTTAACCTAGGGTCTATACAGGGTGAGAAACCCGTGGCACTCTAGGTCCTCAAGTACATCCTTTGACTGAATCCAAATTTCACAGAACAAATCTCCTTAATAAAAGGATTTGTTCTGTAAAACTTGGATTCAATCAAAAGGCTGCACCCAAGGACCTAGAAGGCCATATGTGGCTTCAAAGTCTGTAGACTCTATAGACTTGTTTTTATTTTGTTTTGTTTTCGCATTTGTATTAACTATATTTCTATGGAACTGGTTTCCTTTGTAATATTATACATTTTATTTTACGCATTTTAAAAACATTATTTTGAGAAGGGTCACATTAGCTTCACTAGACTGTTAAAGAAGTACATGCCAGAAAAAAAATAGTCAACAAAATAAAATCCCTACTGTAAAGAATTATACCTAAATCTAATTTTTATGATCATGTGATTGAGATTTACCTTCTCACCCAAATCTAAAGATTTATCAATTATACAGCTCTAAAGAGACAAGGACAAAGTGTGGTTTGGATGCTCTAAGATTTATTTGTGATTTGTGGAAGCATATAACACTAAGGCTTATAAAATATTAAGAAATAACAAGTGTCCCAGAATGAAGTCCTTGGACTAGCTGAAACAAAAGACCAAATCAGTTTTCCTTGAATAGAAAGGACTTAATTCCCAGAAATAAGAGACTTAGTCATATTAACGGTGCCCAAATTAAGAGTGGAAATATCTTTGTTTAAATTAGTTAAGAGAAAAATCTCTTTTTTCACCTCTCACCAGATTGAAAAGTTAAAGAAGAAGTTATTGGTTTCAGGATACTATTTTTTCCTAGGTGTGCTTCCATTAACATTACTATATGGGAAATAAAAACCCCTAAATTTAAACATAGTTTAAATTTTTGTTTTACTTTGCTGTAGAATTTTGTCTTTAGGAACACTATGAAATGGAAATTGCTTCAGTCAAAGAAAATTTCATTTACAGGGGAAAATCCACAAGCAGAAAAGTTCGCACATATTTAATAAATTATCTGGTAGACTGGCTAAAATCCCAAATATAGTTTTTTTCTTCCACAAGATTAAAGTAGTGATGATTAAAATCACTTTCTTAGAACAGCTAAATCCTTGAAATTACTAGCTTCTAATTTAAGTTCCAATTTGTAATTAATTTGTAACTGATATATTTACGGAGAAGGGCAATAATCTGATTAAGAAGGAATGAAAAATATCACTAACCGCCATCACTACCCAAATCTGACTTAATATTCCAGGAACAGGTGATGTAAGAAGCTCTTGGTGCATAAACAACAATTGCCTGTGGAGATGAAATGCATTAATTTTAAAATGGAATTGTTCTTATTCTCCTTGTTTTTACTTAATTTTGCAATGACAACAACAAAGAGAAAACCAAAAGTAACTGAATTCTATTTTATAATAACTAAAATTGATCCTGATGATGAGATAAGAAAAAGCATCTGTTTTGCAGAAGTGGGGAAGAAGAGATGTGGAATATTTCATATGCGACTAGCGTAACGAGTAATTTTTTCTTAAAGGGGGTGTTAAGCCAAATAAGTTTGAGGACCTCTAGCCAAACTGAGATAATCCCCCTTTATTTGGCATATGCTCTTTCCCACAGTTCATCACAGTGCCGATGCCATGAACTGAACTGGTGAGAGGAGAAGGACTTCTCCTGTTTTCCCTCTTTTTCACCCAGTGTCTTCAAAAAATCGGCCAATAAGTGTTTGTTTCTGTTCTGTTTCATTTGTCCTTCTCAGTTTTAGGTGCAGGCAATTATCCCCACTACCCTTGGAGTTTCAGTCACAGAGCTGAACCCAAGATTGCAAGGGGGTGTTAAAGTCAACCAACCAGACATCCCATCAAGGAAGCCCTGGAGAAGCCCAGGTACCTGGGATTTGCAAGAGGGATTTTGGACTTAAAACTGGCATCATAAGAAACTAAAATGAGGCAGCACAGTGTAGTGGACATAGAGCTGGTCTGGAGTCAAGTAGAGCTGGGACCAAGTAGGACCTCTGAGACATGCTAGCTCTGTTACCTTAAGCAAGTCACTACCTGGTGAACCAGGCAACTCTTTAAAACTGTATCTTGCAGAACAGCTGCCAATCTACACTGTTTTGAGAATTCCTTATACTAATGAAATAACAGTTTTAAACTAAAAAAAAGAAACAGAAAAAATATGTAGCACTTCTTAGAATAGAGCTATTGAGGGTAGGTACATGATAAATGTTTCTTAATTGCAGTAAAAAGTAATTTAGTAAAGTTACTGCTTTTTAGAAAGAATTTCAACTACAGAATCACAGAATTTGGGAGCTGCAAACTTCCTATTTACATATACAAAAACTGATACTCAAAAAGATTTAATGTAAAAATATAAAATTATTTTTACATTCCAAAAAATTCACTAATAGAAATATTAATCTCTGGAGTATCCCCAGCTAAGTAATTCTGAGCTCCTTACCAAACTTAACATGGTATACTTGGCTGAAACTAAAACTGGTATTTCCCTGTTTTATGTAAATGCACAAAATGCTTAATTTATTTTTTACATCTCTTATGGATCCCCAGGGGTCTTTGCACCACAGTTCCTAGAGAAAGGTCTTGAGAGATTTTGGTACAGAATCTACGACTGAATTACGGAACGGCATGGACAAAAATCACACCAACTCTGGGTTGTAATAAATAATAAGATCACAGGCCCACTGGAGAACTGAAATATTATAAAGGACAAGTATTTCATTTGTAAATTTCATATTTATAAAATACCATCTCTCCAAGAAACACAAACCCCAAAGATTAAAAATGCTTTTTTTTATTACCTGCACATCTTCATCTGTGTGCTTCTAATCTCTGTGTCTGCCACTTCACTACTTAGTATTACCTTGACAGCACAAAGCTTTTGTAGGTCTGGAGGGCTGATGAAGAACAGGGACTGTGGCCCAGAAGCACTCATGTTTTCTGCTGACTGCATCAGTGAGCAACCTGGCAACGGGAGGAAGGCAAATTTTAGAAACATAATAGTTACCTCTATTCACAATATCATTTTGCTGGAATGCCAACTAGTAACTTCATAAAAATCAAAATTCAACACTGAAATATTTTCTTTAAGCTTTTTGCTGAAAGTTCAGAATATTAAGATAGTAAATCCAAACGGATAAAAGAAAATTTAATCTCTGTGAAAAAGTTAAGATCTTATTATAGTTATTTAATATGCACTTAATAATTATTATTGAACACAGGATAAACTTTATGACTCCTACTCCTCTTAATTCTTTTTATTTCCCTCTTCAGTTTCTTGTTCAGACATTTTCAGTTCTTTCCAACTCTTCATGAACCCCTCTGGGGTTTTCTTGGCAAAGATACTAGAATGGTTTGCTATTTCCTTCTCCAGCTCATTTTACAGATGAGGAAACTGAGGCAAACAGGGTTAAGTGACTTACCCCAGATCACATAGTTCATAAGTGACTGAGAACAGATTTGAAGTCAGGAAAGTGAGTTTTCCTGACTTTAGGCCCAGTTGCCCTTCCCCCTTTCAGGTTATTCTTTAATTACAAAAACTCCTAAGAAAAACAAAATTTGCCACATGATAATTATACTTATTTTGAAAGCCTAAACTATACTCAAATACTACAAAATCTTTTATAGTTCCTGTGAACTCTTTCAGGGTAAGTAGTACACTACTCTCATTTTATATATGAGTGAATATGTCATTACAGTCTTCCAATTTGCCTCTATTTACTAGACTGGGCTCCCAACAATTTTAACATGTAGAATTTAATTTTAGCACACATTTTATACTTCGCAGCCAAGAGAAGTAAATATTCTAAGAATTTTGTTTTCACACAAAAATAAAAAAAATTACTCATTCAAGGCCAAATTTCCTGGTATCTACAAAAAGTCAGCAAAAGGGCAAAAACAAGCAGTAGAAGCCCCAGAGACATGTATTTCACAGTTCCTCCTGGGACTCACTCACCTGCAGGTTAGTGTTAAATTTATTTACTGAGAATCAACAATGTGCTAGATGTCACAGAACATTTCAAAGTATTAAACCTTCATAATTTCTATCTAAAAAAAAACCCAACACATCGGAGGGCAATATCACTGGGAAAAGTTGAAAATTCACCAACATCAGTGAATTTCATTACTAAATCTGAGCTCTTACACAAAAAAGTGACTAATAAAAGTGCAATTCATGCCCCCCATCAAATACCTATCAGTAAATCCAAGAGCTTCAATTTTAACCTTCCCCCCCCCCCCAGCAACATATAAAGCTCCAATTGAACTTCTCCCTTTCTGAATATTATTTATGCCTGGGTCTTCTTACCAGATCAATTGGTAAGTGTACATAAAATGTTTAAATTATCTCAGAAAAAGAAACATATGTATTTATTATTAACCATTTACTATTTAAAATACTTTTAGTGGGCAAAATTGGCACCTTCTTAAAACATTTTTCTTTTCAGTAAAATACATGAAAAAGGCAGCTTGGATAGAGCGCTGAACTTAAGGGTCAGAAAGACCTGCTCCTCAGACACTAGCTTTGTAACCCTGGGCAATACACATAAACTCCCAGTAACCCTAAGATTTAGCAATTAAATGAAAGTCAACAGGTCCAAAGAGTTCATGAGATGAGTTCAACTCAGTTCACAATAAATTCACTGACCTTTCAGATACTAATCATTTAGGTTAAGGTCCATGAGATAACATTATTCAAAGTTCATAATATAGGTCAATCCTTATTAATGGATAATGAACTTCCAAGAGATTCCAACATGAGCTGCTAGGTTGGCACGTCAGGTAAGCTGTTGGATCTGGAGTCAGGAAAACCTGACTTCAAATACAGTCTCAGATAGGTACTAGGTGTGTGACCATGAGTAAGTCAGTCTAATTTTTGTCAACCTCAGTTTCCTCATCTGTAAAACAGGGATCTTACCAGCACCTACCTCCATCAAATAAGGTATGTAAATCAATCTGTAAGCCTTAAAGCGTTACACAAATGCTAGCTATTATTACTGTCACAGACATCAGGCAGCACAGAGCACTACACAGGTGTTTCTTGGAAGGTATCACTCAAAAATTTCCATGTGACCAAGAAATCTCAAGAGCCCAGCTTCCGTCAAGTCTGAGTTGTCGTACTCTTTTCTACAAGAAGCATGACCCAGCCCTGTATAACCTTACTGCCTCCGGGGATGGCTCCCAAATTCGTCTGTCTGTACACTTGTGCAGCCGTTCCAGCGGCCTCTCATCGGACCGCGTGTTTCTTTGGGGCAGGGCTGTTTCTGCCTCTTCCTCTCCCCAGTAGGAGGTGCTCGGTGAGGGCTCGGTTCGTTGTGGCCGTGACCTCTGGACCCCCGCACACAGGCCACCAGCCTCAGCAAAGAGGGACCTTAACCCAGGGGCTGCCCTCAGCTCACGAACTCCTAGATCTACGGACTTACTGACTTACCGTGTCAAATGTTTAATTTCGGGACGGGCAGTTTTCTCTCCCAGTTTACATGCACGTTGATGGCTGTGGTTAAGTGTGGGACCTAAAGCTTGCTGTTAGGTTAACAAGTAAAACGCAAAATAAAAACATGCCCCCAGGGCGGTCTTCAACCTCGCGGCTCCCCCCCTCCCCGCCCCTCCCGGACCTTTAAGGCGCTCTGACACCACGGGGCGCCCGGTCCGCCAGGGCCCACTCACGCCCGCGGCCTGCGGCCTAGAAAAGGCCACATCTGTGCTTTGGGGGCACGGATTTAAAGGCTGGAGGCTGATCCATTTCCCAGGGGCGCGAGGCGACGGGCCCTGGGCCGCACAGAAGCACCATTCCAACAGGGTCCCCTGATTGCGGTTCCCTGTCCTCCCCGCTGCAACACACCTCGAAATGTCGAGAACGCTTCGCCCTCCCCTTCTCCTGAAGTCGGGCCGTGTCGCACCGCCCCACAAGGGGCAGCCCGGCGGAGGTGTGAAGGGAAGCACGCCGCCCCGCCCAGGGCCGCCGCCGCCGTCGCCTCCGCCGGCGGGCGCCCCTACTCCCCCCACCCCCGCCCCGCGCGCGCGCTCTCTCGGGTGCTTTGCGCAGGCGCATCCGGGGCGCGCTAGGTCTTCAGGTGGCGACCACGTGCTTCTCCTCTCTCAGGCCTCCACGGCCCGGTTCCTAGGCCGGGAACAAATCCCTGACCTAGAGAAAGCGGTTCAAATCCAGCTTCAGATACTTAGTGACTAAGCAATTCACGTAGCTTGGTCTGCCGTAGTTTCCTTCAAGATTATTGCCTACCTGGCAGGTTTGTTATGAGGTCCAGTACTTGCAAAGCACTTTGGTACAGTGCCTGGCACGTAGTAGGGGCCGCCTCCTCCACACCTGAAAATACCCTGAACAAATGGGACTGCTTCGTGCCTTCCTCTGAACAAAATAAAAGTCCTCCTGTGATGTCTCACTGTGGACCAGAAGTGACCTTGAGCTCTTCAAGGGCAGACGGGGGAATGCAAGCTTGGAAACGGCCAACCAGGATGGAGAAACTCATCCTTGATCATATGCCATGTAACTTCTGAGAACCGTAATGGAAAGTACAGAGAGGCTCCTCACCCAGGTGACTGTGAATAGTTTTTAGGCCACAGTAAATCCTGAAGACCACTGTGATCTCCAGAGGGTTAGCAGACCACTTGCTGGAGGGATCAGGAAAGACACATTTAACAAATCTAATACGAATCTGTTCCAGGAGAACACTTAGAGCCATGGGAAGGATTAAAGAAGCAACCCCACAAAAGTAGCGGCAGAACTTTTGTGAAAACATCTCCCATGAATTAACCTTTCTGGAGCTAACCTTGCCCAGGAATTAAAATCAACAATGCCACAGCAGGCTGTCCTTACCAGAATAAAATGATGCAGACCATGATCTGTAGTAGATCTCTGCAGCCATTCTTCTCATGGTCCTTCCCCAGTGGTCCTTCAAGAAGGTGTCTGAGGGATCTCTAAAGATCTTTTGTGCAGCTATCTAACTAGCCACCATAGAGTAACAACAAACGTGTACAAGACCGGATGAGCTGAATTGAAACGGATGCTAGCTAGAACAAAGAACAGTTCAACATATATCCCTACCATGAAAAAGTAGGGGATAGAAATTATATCTGTGTATTAAGCGGTTTGAGAAATACACATTTACTAGGATAAAGTTTTTTCTGTCCTTTCTTGTTGTTGAGAAGAGTGATTTTTAATTCAGCGCTGCTTTCCTGTCCTCTTTTTTGCTATTGATTTTCTTAAGGAAAATGTTTTTGTATACTTTTCTATCCTAGTCTTGGAGAGGTACTCAAAGGGAACTCCCCCACTCCTTATCATTTTCCCAGATATGTCTCACTTTTTCCAGCTCTGAGAGGCACAGAAGTTCTTTTGCTTTGTCTGCCTACTCAAGAACTCCAATGAACCCCCTAAAAAATGGTTCAGCAGGTCCTGGGGAAAGGAACCTTTATTTCTATCTTCAGTACTTACACTGAAAATGCAACCTCCACTCCAGTCTCTAATACTTTGTTTCTATGTGGGTAGGCCTTCTCCTTCTCATAGTCATGTCTCCCTTCTTTATATCTTCTCAGTTTGTAGTATGTGGGGATTTATTATAAGATGTAAAGCAAAGGAATGAATGATTGAGGTAAAATTTGTTTTTATGAAAAATGATTTGCATATTTGTCTGTGAGTTATTTCCCCAATAGGAGCAAGGTATATTTGGATTCTCTGTACTTAATAAATTTACATTCCTATTTTCAGTGAAAACCTATGTGACAATATTGCTGGGTGTAATCTATCAAAGAGCACTACTGGCAAATATTCCAAGTTTGTGATATTCTTGGAATATGAGTAAAATTAGGACTCTCACTAACAAAAGGGAGGTTTTGATCTACGATGGTGGAGGGTGAATCCACACAGATGAGATCACAGATCCTTAGGTGAAGTTGAAGTAAGGTGCACAGGTTTTCTGGGCAGTTTTGTCACAATAATATTTCACATTGAACATGAAATCAGCTGGAACCCCTTTCTTTTTTGCATAAATTATTTTCCAGCTACATTCTGTGCCCCACCCCAAACTATTTTTAAATAGTTGATTCTTTGACTATAACTGAAAGATTCTACCTTTATCTCTATTAACTTTTATCTTGTTTGGTTTTATTCATCTTGGTTTTGTTTGCTTTATAATTATTATAATTACTAATTATGAGATTTGTCAAGTTGGCCTGCCAAGATCCTACTTGTTAAGCTAATTATATCATCCTAGTTTACCTTGGATGCTCTAACTCACTTTCCCAGAGCCAGGCTGCCTGGATCTCCCTTCAGTGTGCCAGGATACCCTGAGGGGATTTTAGGATATCTTTCTTCTCTACTGCCATTGATTCAAGCCCCCAGAGCCTATGTTCTCAACACTGATAGGGGCCCATGATTAGTCCTCCAGTTCCTTTTAACCACTTAATATTGGTTAACTTTAACAAAAAGATATTTACTTGAAAGACATGGCAATAAGAAAGTACAAACATTTTCCCCAACACCTTATAGACATAAAATGCCTTATTCCTTAGGTCTGAGAAGGTAGGGGCTAGGCTCAGAACTTAGTTCAGTTCTTATTTAAATTAATCCCACTAAGTTCATGTTCTGATAAGGCATGCCAGATGACTGAGTCCTTCTGCTAGTTTAGTCCTGAAGATCACTCTCAAAAATTGCTACTTGTTCCTTGAGGCACTGATGTCCTATTGGCTTTCCTGATCCCTCTTAATTCTATTGCTTTCCCTCTGTTCACTATCTATCCTGCATATAGCTTGTTTGTACATAGTTATTTTCATGTTCCTTTAGAATGTGAGCTCCTCAATGCTAGGGACTGTCTTTTATATTTCTTTGTGTGTCCAGTGCTTAGCACAGCGTCTGGCACATAATACATGCTTAATAAATTTTTATTGACTGATTGACTGGCTGCAAAACCAAAACTAGGTTATGAATCACTCCCAGATTTCTGTCCCTCATTCTCTCAACCTTTCTGAAAAGGCCAATGACTGAGGCCTGTTTCTTGAGTTCTTATTGGCTCAGATGAAGAAAAGGCCTTAAGGTCTTGACCCTGACAACACGGTCTCTCGCTAGATGCCCTGATGAAAAACCAAGATTCTCTAAAAGCATCTGAGGCAAAAGATAACAATGGTTGATTCTGACAGGCCTTTTTGAATATTTCCAAAATCAAAGAGCCATTATAGAGGCCATTAGTTTATCACAACAGGTCACAGAATGACTACACATTCTCAATAGACTCTCCAAGGCACTTTTCTTACACATCATCATGATTTTCCTAGAAGCAAGTTATGCAGCATCTTGCATATGGAGAGCTTTCATCAGTTAAATAAATTATTGGGATATGTTTGTGTACCAAAGCCTTCTAACAGTATGTATTATCTACCCCTCCCAGGTTTGTGTTAGCAAAAAAATTGGTAATCATGCCATTTTGTCTTCATGATAAAAAATGTTGAATGAGATTAGGCACATATTGGCATCATTCTAGATATAGGTATTCAGCCAGATTCAAATCCACTCTGTTCAGGTGTAGCTAATTTGTTGTTGTTCTTTTGTCTATTTAGTTGTATCTGACTCTTTGTGACCCCATTTGGGGTTTTTTGGCAAAGATATTGGAGTGGTTTGCCATTTCCTTCTCCAGATCATTTTACAGATCAAGAAAACTGAGGCAAATAGGGCTGAGTGACTTGCTTAGGGTCACGTAGCTAGTAAGTGTCTGAGGACTACAAGGTAGACACTGATGGGGTGCATGGGTGCATGTACTTGGGCCCCAATTCTAAAATCACATTTCTCTTTAAAAATCACATTTCTCCCTAGCCTCAAAACACTATCCCAGGCAGTTTCTCCTCCGCCCAAGGACACAGCCTGTTCCAGCAACTACTGTTATCTCCCTACTTGATACATTAGCCAGCTGCACCTATAGAACTGATTAGTCTGAACCAGCTGTGTACTGCCTGAACTGGCTGTGTTCAGTGTGTGACATTTGTGTGTAGTAGTAAATGTCACACAAACTCCACCTCTCTGCAATCCCCCCCTTCCAGCCCTCATCACCACCTAGCAACTCCATGTAACTAATGCCTTAGGTCTTACCATAATGGAATAAAGGACCCATTTTAGACTAGGAACACAGCAGGGGATCTAGGACAGCCATTTATCTCCTACACTACATAAGAAATGCTTAAAATACAAAAAAATTCATAAGCATCTAGGAAGTAGGGAATTTGTGGAACATTACAGAAAGATAGCAAAGAGCAAAGTGTCTTTCTCTTGGTTCCAGTTATACATACTACATATACACATGCATAAATATACACATACATAGTTTACAATTGTGCGAATCCATTCTGCAGAACTTCATGCAACACTTGGTCAGTCAAGGAGTGAATATTGCTTGAACCTTGTTCGGCAGAACTCCATTATTAAAAATACCCCAGATGTTAAGCTACTGGGGAATCCTTGTTACCTAATGAGGAACAGCTAGGTGGCACAGTGGATAGAGGACAGATCCTGGAGTTAGAAGGACCTGAATAAAAATTTGACCTCAAAAACTTACCTCAAAGACATGTGACATAGGGCAAATCACTTAACTCTATTTGCCTCAGTTTCCTCATCTATAAAATGAGTTGGAGAAGGAAATGGCAAATCACTCCTGTATCTTTGCCAAGAAAACCCCAAATGAGGTCACAAAGAGTCAGATGAGACTGAACAACAACAACATTGCCTAATGATCAATCAATGAGACATTGAACAAATAAAGTCACTTTGTGGAGATAGAAAAGTCAACAGCTGGCAACTGATAATACATACAAGTGAAGGAGAGTATGAAATTGAGGACAATGTGAAAGTTACAAACCTGGAAGATGAGAGGAATGGTGGAGCAGAAACAGGAAAGTTTTGAAGAAGAATAGGTTTTGGGGAAAAGTTGTGACTTTCTAGATACAATATCTAATGGTGACCTAAATAAAAGGAATTATTAAAGCACCTATATATTGAGCTGTGGAGATAGACGTTTACTGCGCAGGCAGTTGCTTCACAGGGACCTTGCTAAGGCTTCTCCTTGCTGCTGTAATCACAGTAATCGTTTCTATAACTTTTATTAAAGCTCTTTTTGTTACTATATTGTCTCACTATCTTGGTGTTCCCACCCTTTGAATCTAGGCCCTCCCTGGGTGGCAATAGGCATTAATTAACAAATATCTAAAAAATAAAATAACTCATAACATCTGTTACTAACTTGTTGTAGGTAATGTCTTCGAATCAATTTGTTAACACTGACTAAATCTAGAAGTTTAATGATCCTAGATAAACAATGACAACAAAAGAAAACCAAAAGTACTTGAATTCTGTTTTATAATAACTAAAATTAACCCTGATGAGGAGAGAAGAAAAAGCATCTGTTTTGCAGAAGTGGGTAAGAATAGGTATGGAATATTTCACATATGACTGTCAGACTAGGTTAATGTTCTAGTTTTTTTAAATTATGTTTTTCTTTTTTCAGAAAAATTCTTTGTTATATATCCTATATTACTCTGGAGTGGAGAGGGATGGGAGGAATCATACATTTGGAAATAAAGATGATGCAAAAACAATACCAATAAAAATTATAATAAGGGTGTAAGCGAAAGGTTTACTTAGTCTGCTGCGGGACTTTAAGTACATGAATATTATGAAAATTATTTGAGAAGCTGGAAAGGAAGATAATCTAAAAATAAAAGGTATTGATAAAAATTATAAGATATATATATAAAGCAAAGTTTGTTAATGAAATGATTATTTTACCATGGAATTTTAAAGATATGAATGTTATGTAAACTTTTTGAGAAGCTGAAGTAAGAAAGACAATAATGGATAGGGCATGGCCTGCCTACCTTTTCTTACCCACACTTGAGCGGATCTATTTGAAAATGGGCCAAAGGATTTGCGCAAATGCACCTGACTCCTTAAAGGGGTTGCATTTTCATGGATAAGGTTGAATTCAGATTTTTAAAAGTTTAATGATATTTGTTTTTAATCCACAGGTTGGTAAAGAAGACTGCATTCATATATTTCTTTTGCCTGGGGTACCTTAGGAAGAAAGCAGGTTTTATGTGTTAATATTTGCTTGCCAGTGGGGAGAAAGGATTATAAATATTTGTCTAACCCTCTCTTTACTTTGGTTGGTTTGTCCCTCACTATACCTACATGTCTTTACTTTATGTATCAACTTCTTGTAAGACTAACCAATCAAATGATGCTTCCTTGTTCCAGTTTTTTTTGAAGGGGATGGTATATCTGTTGCCCTAAATAGCCTGGGCCAGAGATTAAATTATAATCTACCTTCAAGGGGTCATGGAATTTGAAAGATTTATTGAAATTTTGCAAGTCATAGGGAGATTCAGTCATCCTGAAAAGTGATGATGAAATTTTATTATTTTTGAGTACTTAAAATACAATTATTACACACCAAAATGCCATTGGAAATATCCCAATTTTTTGTTGGTCTATCAAAGTATTTACATTATGGACACTGCAAACTCTATGTGGTATAATGACCCAAATAATTTGCTTTTAAGTTTGGTTTCATTATAGTATAGTAGTAAGAGTACCTGTCTTGGAATTAGCAGATACCTGGGTTCTAGATTTGAGTCCACTCTGGATCGCTAAGGTAATATTCACAGTGCAGTTCTCAATCACAAAGTATAACAGACTCTCCATATAGAAGGTGGAAGAAAAACATTTATTTAGACACTAGAAAGGCAGATCCCAGAACCAGAAAGCAAAATCAGTCATAGTAACCAAGAAGTCAATATACATTATCACTGCAGGGGCAACGCCATTCCCAAGCTTCCCAGCTCTCTGCTGGGACCTTCTCACAAACAAACATCACCAGCCCAGCTGTGCCTGTCTGCCCCTGTCCTTCCCAGCTCTGACTAGCCTGACCAACTTCCTCCCAGCTCTGCTCCACCCTTCCTATTCCACCCTTCAGAAAGCTCCTCTTACCACATGTGACTTAGGCTTCCATGTTATTTAAGCAGGTCACATAGGCCTAATAATAAATGGGAAAGATTTTCCCATTTAAATTACCATTACACACTCTCAGGCATTACCAGATGTATATGCGATCATGGCAGCGAGGTGGCACAATGGGTAGAGTGTCTGCCCTGGAGTCAGGAAGACACATCTTCATGAGTTCAAATCTGGCCTCAGACTCTTACTAGCTGTGTGACCCTGGGCAGGTCATTAAACCTTGCTTGCCTCAGTTCTTCCTGTGTAAAATGAGTTGGAGAAGGAAATGGCAAACCACTCCAGTTGGTTGACTGCTGCCTTTGTTCTCAGAGAGGACCAAAATGACAATAGTATGTTGGAGTCAAGGTACAGTGTGTCCAACTGTAGCTAATCAGACCAACATGAGCTCACAAGGCTCTACCCCAGATCAGGCACAAATTTGGAGTGGAATTGTCTCTAAATTTTCACACCTCACATTTCTTTTGAGCTACTGCAATTCTGCTTTGCTCATACAACACAGTGCCTTCTTTGATGCGGGCATGCCATGATGGGCAATGCTTTGCCAGAGTCTCCAATCTATTCTAAAGTTCTTCAGAGAGACTTTGAGAGTATCCTTGTATTACTTCTGATCTTCATGTGAGTGCTTGTTTTGTATGAGTTCTCCATAAAATTCTTTAGGTAGACATAATTTGGCATTCAAATAATGTGGCCAGCCCAGGGAAGTTGTTGTGCTCTCTGCAGAAGAATTTGAACGCTTGGTAGTTCAGCTTGAGAAAGGGACTCAGTGTTCAGTTCCATATCTTGCTAGGTGATCTTCAGAATCTTCCTAAGACAATTAAAAAAATTCATTACCTGGCATAGCACTTGTAGACTGTCCAGAGTTCACAGGCATACAGCAATGGGGTCAGTACAACAGCTCTGTAGACTTTCAGTTTGGTAGGCAGTCTAATACCTCTTCTTTATCTCACTTTACTTTGGAGTCTCCCAAATACAGCTAGCTCTGGCATTATGTGCATTAACCTCATCTATGTGTATATCCCTGGAAGGTATACTGCCAAGGTAAGTGAACTTATCCACAACATTCAAAGTTTTTCCATTTGCTGTAACTGATGGTTCCACATATGGGTGGTGTGGTGCTGGCTGATAGAGAACCTGTGTTTTCTTGGTGTTAATTGTTAAGCCAAAATAAGCACAAATAGCAGAGAATCAGTCCATCTGCATCTCAGTTTTAGAGATTGCAGCTAGGTGGCATAATGGATAGAATGCCAGACCTGGAGTCAGGAAGCGAGGAGTCTTCCTGAGTTCAAATCTGGCCTCAGATACTCCCTAGTTTTGTGATCCTGGGTAAGTCACAACCCTATTGACCTGTAAAATGAGCTGGAGAAGGAACTGGCAAACCAATACAGTGTCTTTGCCAAGAAAATCTCAAATGGAATCACAAAGAGTTGCACACAACTGAAAAACAAGTGTGTGATCACAGGCAAGTCTCTTAAACTTTTCTGAGTTTCAATTTCTCACCTGTAAAATGGGGATAGTGATATTTCTACTATCTCACAAGGTATTTAAATCTGCCTGCGGTGAGGGAGGGTAGTTATTTCTTATTGGTGGCTACAATGTAGTTTGGAATTTGTTGTTGTTGACTCAATTCAGCATTTTACAAAATGCTTCAGGGACCCTCTTTTCTTTCTTTTCTTTTTCACAGTCCTACCTATTACTAGTATCCTCCTTCCCCCAATAGAAAAAGAAAAGAAAAATAATACCCTGGTAATAAATATTGTTTGACTTTATAAAGTCAAGCAAAACAGTGTCTCTGGGAGTATTTTTACAAAGCAACTTCCAGGATCAATCCAGGTTTATCTCAATTCTTCTATTCACGTGTCTTCCATGTACACCTTCATTACTGATTCAATAACTGATCTTACTACCAATTAGACTCTCTTAGACAGTAAAAGAGGCAGTGTGTTGTATAGAAAAGAGTACATTGGTTCTCAAGAGGGCCTGCATTCAAATTTCATCACTGAGGCTTCTTCCCTGGTGATTTTGGGAAGCTAGGGTTGAGAGGTAACTGTGCTATAAGGAATGTCTGCTTTCTATAGGAAAACTTAAGAAAAAAAAAAGAAGGCATTTGTTCTTTCCTGACCATTATTAAAGTTGTCACTCAAATTGGTCTAAATTTAAAAATTCTTTATTTTAAAAATGGTTTTCTTATCATTAAGCAACTGTAATAATTAGTAAACATGCATAATAGCCAATGGTTTTTGATACAACAAAGTTATCATAGTCATCTTACTCTTGTACATTATAGACTTGATATTATATTAAGGCTTATTGTAGTCTAGTAAATACAGCATGCTTTACAACATGATTTATGCCCATTTTATAAGACAATGTAATTCTACGGAAGGGGTTTAGAGTGGTGACATCTTTGCTTTTATGCTGTTGGCCATAGCCTTCATCCTTACCAAGTTCACTTAACTTCTCTCTAAGCGCAAGTTTACTCATTTGTGAAATGAGGGGGTTGGGCTAGACATCCTAAATCCCTTACAGCTCCACACCTATGATTGTTTGATGCTGAATCTTTGGTCAAGAAGGACTGGAAGTAAGGAAATCTTTGTCACTAACTAGCTTCCTATATTTGAACGTCACATCACCTCTATGAACTGGTTTCCTCATATGTAAGGTGAGAGTTTTGGACTAGATCAGCATTTTGGCCCAGATCATTTTGTGTGAGGGAACTCTGACAATCTGGTGATTCAAATGAATGAAGACACATAGGATTACAATGGAAATCAATTATGCCAAAGCAGTTATTTAAAAAAAAACACAACCACCAAAACCAAGTTCATGGACTCCAAGTTAAGACCCCTTGGACTAGAGGATCTCCTCCTGGGTCTCTGACAGCTCTAAGAATCTAGGTAACTGAATGGGATTCCTTTAAAAAATTTTTTATTGATATATTCTTTCAAAGCAGATTTTTAATGATGCTTTTGCTATTAAAATAGACTTCACTGCTGTTGTGCTTTTAAAAATATAATTTGGTTAACAGGGATGTAGCATTTACAGACAAATAATATCAATCACAAAACATAGCATCGGTGGCCTATTAGTGATTTAAAGCTTGCAAGGTGCCTTCTGGGTGATCTCGTCTGACCCTAAGCAGGTTTTACCGTTATCTTCGATAACATATAATTAGAGCCAGCCTGGCCAGGGCTTCCCTGTACCGTCATCTCCTTCGCTCCTTACGACAACCCTAGGAAGCTGTTGTTATCCACATCTCGCCATCCAAGGACTGAGGATTTAGCGAGGCCAAATGGTTTACTCCATCTCACCCAGCTGGGAGGGTTCTGGGGCAGGATTTTTAATTCGGGTCCTTGACTCTTAGACCACCTGGCCTCAAATAAGCACTTATTAGGCACCTCCTACGAGCCTGGCACGGCGCTAAGAGCTAGGGATACAAAGAAAGGCGGAAGGCCAGCCCTGGGCTCAGGGCCCTCACGGTCTAAGGGAGGAGACCCCCTGCAGAGCGGCTACGCGGGGCGGACAATCGGATAATCTCAGCAGGAAAGCTTCTATGTGGATGGCGGGGCTTCGGCGGGGACGCCAAGGGAGGCCGGAGATGGAGGCCGGAGCCCGGTCATCGACCGGAAGGCTGGAAGGTGGAGGGAGGGGGCGGCACGTTTAACGTTAAACATATTTGTGCCGATAGCTTTGGCTTTAAAAATATTCTGTTCCTACCTATTTAGAAATAGATTTTTTTGATTTTAAAAAGTCTGCATCGCTCGCATCTCACCCCCGCCCCACCAGTTCTTTACGGGAAACACGGGGCTTTCTTTCCTGGGCCCGCCCTCTCCGCCTTGGGGCCTGGCCCAGTAGGCGCCTCTCCAAGTCCCGAGGTGGCCGAGGACCATTTCAGGCGTAACCCCAACAGACCTTTGACCTCCGCTGGCCCCTCCCGCTACAAATCATCTGCATACCACCTTCTACACCGCCCGTCCCGGCCTCCCTATCGGGGTCCAGCGTTTCCAAGAAGGGCAGCGCTCTCAGCCAATTAACGGCCAGCGCGCGGGGCGGCGAAGCGCTCCAATGGGAGGGTGGGTGGGCCCCAGCGTCCGCAGGAGACATGAATGACAAGGCCGGCGGCCAACCGGAGCTCTGTGACCTCCTCCGCCGCTACCACCCCACTTTTTCGGGGGCCCACCCCTTCCAGATCGACCTGGGGAGTTGGGAGAATGTCCAGGGTCAGAACTGCGTGAGCCGCTGGCCGCACCGTCGCTTCTCTGAAACGCTCCAGGAGCTCTCCGTGGGCCGCGATGGCGGAGCAGCCGGACGAGAAGGTGAAGTACTACACGCTGGAGGAGATCCAGAAGCACAACCACAGCAAGAGCACCTGGCTCATCCTGCACCACAAAGTCTACGACCTGACCAAATTCCTGGAGGAGGTGAGATGCCCCGGTCTGGGAGCCGGACCGAGCCGTCGGGCCTGCCCGAGCTTGCATCCCTGCTTGTTTGGCAAGGGCCGGGAACCCCGACCTGGGGAGAGGCGGCGGCGGGGGGTCCCTCTCTCGTGACTCTTCCCATTGTCTGGGAGAGGAAACCGGGGGCGGTGGGAGGCCCTCCGTGATAGCAGCATAGGTGGTTCTCGGGTCCTGGGAGATTTTTCCACGTCTGCAATCTCTAACGAAAAGTTTTGAAAGGTCTTTGATGTCCTGGCAAAGATTCGCAGCCGCTGGGTGGGAGTCGTTTCACCGCCCCAGAAACTTGCCAAACCTGTCGTTGTGCGGGTGGGGTTTTAGCGGGTTTTTTCCCTCTAGTTTACTTGGGAAGCAGAACTCCTCTGGTGTTGCCTTCCTAGGAAAGAGTGCGGCACCTTAAGGGATACTTAAAAGGGCCTGGTGCCTCCTGCGAGGTGGGCGTTTGTTCTCGGCTGTGTCCTGCCTTCTCCCGGAGGGTGGGGGGCAGGATCAGCTTCCAGAGTTTGGGAAAAGAGACAGGCAGGTGAAAAGAGCTTCCTACTTGTTGTGAAGATGGTAATACTTCCTTAAGTAAGGCAGTAAGTTACAATTTTACTTCTTTAACCTAAAGGGAACGTTTCTTTTTGCTACATATGTAGAAGATACATTGTAACCTTTAAAAAAGCGGCTTCCAGTGTTACTCTTTGTAATCTCCACCCTATATAGTACTTAACATTTAGCATGCTATGAATGAACCAGTTAATGGTTGGACTTGGAGATCTTTTCTGGAAAACAATAGTAATAATTAATGTTTCTACAGGGCCTCACGGTTTGCAA
The DNA here is from genome assembly GCF_028372415.1 of Notamacropus eugenii. Lineage (NCBI taxonomy): Eukaryota > Metazoa > Chordata > Mammalia > Diprotodontia > Macropodidae > Notamacropus > Notamacropus eugenii. The sequence continues at coordinate 209,442,868 of NC_092875.1, forward strand.
GGCACTTTACAAACGTTCTGTCATTCATATAATAACCTTCTGAGTCAGGTGTTATTATCTCCATTTTGCAGATGAGGAAACTGACTGAAAAGGTTTAAGGGGATGGGTCGGGTCTCAGGCATCTGAGGCAGGATTTGAACTCAGGTCTTCCTATCTTCAAATTTAGCCCTTTATCCACCAGGCCACCTAGAAAATAACATCTCCTACCTTTGAAAGTGTTAATTACTAACGGGAGTTTTTGTCTGTCACCGGTATTGGCTTATAAATGTTAAATAGTCCTGTAAATTAAAAAGCACAATGAAACCTTTAATGAGCACATGCTTGGTGATAGCTATTATTTGTTTAAACACAAAAGTAAATAACCCAACCTTTTGTTTTTCATTGATGAATTGGCATTAATGCATATAAAGAATATTTTGTTTTGTATCCTCATGCTCTATAGTGAGTTTGACCATTTTTATTTCGTAGCATATCTAATTCAACATCTGGTGTAATGATGAGATAAAATAAAGTGTCCTGATTTAATTAAAAGTAGTTTTCAAGAAGCAGTTTAAGCTTGAGATTTCCTCTTCTACAGATATTGAAGAGGAACCATCAGTTTAGTCAAATAACTCAGATTCCTTCAGTAATGTTAATAGCTAGGACTTACATAGCAATTTAAAGTCTGAAAAGGACTTTACAAATATTAACTCATTTTTTCCTCAGAACAACTTAGTGAAGGAGCTGTTATTGTTATCCACATTATCACAAATGAGAAAATGAGGAATAAAGAATAAGAAATTTGCCCAGAATCATACAACTGGGTAAGTGTCTGGCAGGATCAGAACTTGGGTCTTCCAGACTCCAGGTTCAGCGACTTCCCCACTGCCACTTCACTTCAAACCATCATAAGAGCAAAGAAATTGTAATTATTCTCAGTTAATTACTATCTGGCTTAACTCCCCCCCCCCCCCAAATCTATTTACAATAGCCTCTTTTTCTTCTTCTCTAACTATTTATAGTGTTTAGATCTGGATTTTATTTTTCTTAAAAGTTATTTTTCTCCTTTGATTTTTTTTTTTATAAATTACTTAAGGGAATTATGTGTTTTAAAATTTTAGACATGTGTTATGTTATTTTTTCTTCTGAAGTCCTGTTCTTCATTTGAAATCATAAGTAGCATTAAAGTTTTCAAAAAAGTGCTTTACATATGTAAAAATCCTTGTGATGTTGGTACCTTTATTCCATTGTATTATCTATACAATGAAACTATTAGAAACTATTAGAAGCAGTTAGAAGCTAAGTTCTTGTTCAGGGTCACACAGCCAGTGAAAGTGTCTGACTCAGAATCCTTGGCTCTTCTGACTCCACTGGGCCACCTGGCTGCCCCATAGTGACTACAAGGATAGAGTTAAATTCAGGAAAACCTGAGTTTAAATGTTGCCTTTAATAGTCATCATCTGGGTGACTATGGGCAGGTCACTTAACCTCTCTGAGTTTCCGTCTTCTTTTCTGTGAACTGGGGCTTTTGAAGTAGATGACCTGTGAGTTTCCTTCCAGTCCCAAGTCTATGACTCTGAGAATATAAATTTTTTAAGGTTTTCATTTAAAAAATCAGTTTATTCAAGCAGAGTAAGGTAAAAAGTGTTCATAGATAGCCAGAAAATTCAAACCCAACAGCCAGTTTTCTTTTAAATTATCTAAAGATAATTCTAGGGTCTCAGTTCTCCATATAACCTATGTGATTTGTAAAGTGATATTTACTTAAATTTTTCAAGGGTTTGTGATTTGATGCATGTAGGTTTTCCTGTCACGTATTTGCAACTCCTGTGTTCCACCTGATGATTAGATTATATATGGGTAACAGACATATATCATTCATCAGTATTCAGTCATTCCAGCTATCAGATCTTATGCTGTGCCAGAATAGCCTTCAAGAACGCAGGGTAATTTCACACCACATTGTGTGTGTGTGATCTCAAATCAGATATTTAGAGCTGAAAGACATCTTAGTAATTGAGTCCAGTCTTCTAATTTTATGCATGAGAAAGGAAGTAGTTTGATTAAGGTAACAGAAGGTTTGGAATATTTTCACTGACTGTTTCTGGTACCTGGAACTCTCCCTCATCCTGGTTTTTGACTTCCTTCAAGTCTCAGCTAAGGCTCTGACTTATACAGAACCCTTTACCTTTCCTCCTTAATCTTAGCACCTTCTCTCTTAGTTGTTTGCAGGCTGTCTTCCTCACTAATATGTGAGTTCCTTGAGAGCAGGGACTATTTTTTGCCTTTCTTTCATATTCCCATTGCTCAGTACAGCGTCCGACTGTTAGTAGTAGGCTCTTAATAAATGTTGGACGACATGGGTAAAGTCCTTTAGATTCCAAAGCCTATGTTCTTTCTGTTGCACAATTAGTAGATTAAAGGGATTATTTTAAATTCTGTTATCAATAAATCTCTTGCTGCCATACCAAACCTACCAAATTTTTTTTTCTCTAAAACTTTTTAGCTTTCTTTTTTGAGGGAAATTACTCAGAGGGAGATGACAAAGGAAAGAAAACAAAGACCTCCTTTAAGTATCATCACAATCTCTTTCTGCAATTCCTCTTTAAAAGGATAGAGAGACAAAGGAATTATACAAAAGCCTTCTGAGGTAGAGAACAAACTGTTCATTGGAAAGATTAGCTAAAAAGTTTCCTTTAGTACTGCTTTCTCTGCTTACTCCAATAATTTCAGTGTCTTCTATTTGAAAGTATATTGTAGACAATTCTGGAGCAAGTTGAAATAACCTTTTTCATTCTTAAAAGCCTCACTGATGTTTGAAAATGTAAAAGAAGTAGGTCTAGAGCTAGCTTTTGCATGATGTTTCATAATTTATTTCCCCTGATAGAATGCAGAATGTTGATTGCTTCAGGATCTTAAGCTGCTTTTGTGTGCTTACTGCCATTTGTGGAGTTAACATTTTCTTCCTTCCTTGTTAGTAGTTGAACTTGAGCTCAGCCAGGACAAGCAGCTATAGAAGACAAAGAATTTTCTGCCATTGAGGACCTTAAAGTAGTAATCATAAGCTTTATACATACCACAAGAACCACTTGAGCCTTAACCTGCATGGGACTGACTTGAATACAATAAAAGGTGAAAGAATTAGCTAGTTGTTGTAATTTTCATGTTTATCAGCATTGTCATCCCTTTGCTCATAAAATTAAACTTGCTTCTAACAGCCACTATATCAAGTCAAATCCAGCTTTTCCTGTCATATTTCCACTTATTTTCTATTAACTCCCAACATGTACCCTTTATTCTAATAAAGCTGTTCTTAACCACGGTTAACTTTTGAGCATCCAACTCATTCTCATCCTGTGTCTTTTGTTTAAGAAAACAATTAATACCATGCTCTGCAGTTAGGCCAAATGTGCCAGAAACAATTGTTATTAATTTATCATTGCCCCAATTCAAACTTTTTCTACTTGAGAGAGAAATGTTTAAATAGTAGAGTCCCCTCTTGCCCTTAGACATGTCTGTCTAACACAAGTCAGTTTGAAATAACATTTATAGGAATTTTGAACAAGGAAAAGGCCATTTTTGGTGTCTCCATGTAATAAAACAATAGTCACTTAATCTTCTAAACCCAGTCATTTCTTTTTTTACCACTCATTTCAAGGACTCTCCTAAAGTAATCAGAGATTTCCTCTTCTACAGATGTTGAAGAGGAGCCATCAGTTTAGTTAAATACTCGGATTCCTTCAATAATGTTAATAGCTAGCACTTACATAGCAATTTAAGGCTTGAAAAGAACTTTAAAAATACTAACTCATCTTCTGATCAATATTCCAGTCACTTCAGAAGGGGGATTGAGAGCATGTGTCGTCCATTCAGAAAATGGGGAAGGCCATGATCTTAATTAGACAACTTTTTTTTTTTGTTATTTAAGTTTGGATACTATCATTAATCCATTTTTAGTTAGGTGTTAGTGAACAGAGTACTGGGCTTGGAGTCAGTAATACTTCAGTCCAGACACTAGCTGAATGATCCTGGGCAAATCATTTAACCCATGTTTGCCTCAGTTTCCTCATCTATAAAATAAGCATAACGCATCTGCCTGTCAGTGTTTTTAGGAGGAACAGAACAGATGATAATGGTAAAGACCATAGCATATTGTTAATTGCTATATAAATGTTAGCTACTAGGAAACTTAGCCTTTGTTCTTGACCTTTTCCACACTTTTCCTTAGGGGAAAAGTCAGAAAGAACTTTAAACTTGAGAAATATTTTTATTTCTTAATGTTTTCAGTTGGACTTTAAGAGACTTTTAATTAGCTTCCACATTTTCTATGCTTCTCTTTTAATGATCTCTCTTATGTGCTCCTCTTGTCCACATCTTACTCATTTTTCAGGTCCCAGCACAAGGACAAGACTGTTAGAGTTGTGAGTACCATTGAAGATCATACAATCTCACAATTTCTTGCTACAAATGGGGAAATTGACACCTGAAGAAGCAGATTTAACCAGTTAGTGAAGAGTTAGGGTTGAAAACAAGACTTAAGGGCTCTCAGCCTCATATATATTGTTCATAAAACCGCCAACTGCTCTAGTCCTTAGTAATGTATGTATGCTGTCTATCCCGGTGTTGCTTCTGTTGGCCATTTCTGCTTTGAGATAAATAATTTTAAATGTTTCCTTTTCAAAGTTCCCTGGGTCTAAGCACTTGATCCTTTTGGAATACAGGTGTAGAACTTATCCCTTGTAGTAGGCAGCAAGTTTATTTGACACCTCATGCCTGGAAACTGAGTAATGTTTGGTTTGCCCTTATGTTGGTTGACAGATACTGCTGTGTCTTTGGATACTGATTTCCCTTTCTGTTTCTTTTTTGTTTCTGTTACCATGTACTACCATCTCTTGCCTTCCTTCTAGCACAGTCTCTGATTTATCCTTTCTGCCACTACTAAAGTTATCTATTCTGTTGCTTTGATCCTGTAACCCAGCTCTTTTAAAGCTTGGTGACTTCCTGTTGTGTGTACTGTTTAATATTGAAAGATAGCTCCTTAATTCAGTCTTACCTTTCAAAGCTGTGAGTTAGTCTTGCAAAAATTAACTGTCTACTACAACTCTCAGCAACTCACATGGTTTTTTCCTATCCTTTAAAAAGAAATTTTATCTCTGTCATGTTTGGAGAAGTTTAATGAGAGAACAACTGACTAGCTGACTGCTTTCTTTGCCCTACCTGACTGGAACCTCTAGGTTTCTCCTTGTTTTTTTACCTCAATTATGGAGAGATATGCCTATCTCAAAAACACACTTTTATTTGATTTGCCTATGATCTGTTCTTTTCATGGAGTTATGGAATATTAGAGGTGGATGAAATCTTTTAGAATATCTTATCCAGTCCCCCTCATTTTGCAGAAGAACCTGAGATTCAGTGACTTGCCAGATGTCACACTTGTAGTGTATGGCAGAGCCAGGGCCTGATCCTAAGTCTTACTGTACTGTGTAGGTTTTGTTCTTCCATCTTATACATGCCTATTACTGCGTATGTATGCATGCTCATGCTAACATGTCCATTTTAAAATACAAGCTTCAATTTGTTTAGCACAAAATTAGGTGTTCAATTTGTACTAGATTAATGATATATGTCCCTCCACACCATATTAAAAGCATGGGATGGTTGGGAAAAAAGCCACCTCTTCTCATTAAAGATGCTAACTGTTCATTGGGGGCTCTTTCAGGGACCTCTTCCTTAATGGAATAATAAGGCAAGGAATGTATTCAGAGAGTGAACTAGAAGTCAGAGATCTGTCCCCTGGTGAACAGGAATTGGATTGGAAAACAGGAATTGTATGTATAGCCTAGAGGAGTCAGGGGAATGATCGAATCATGAAGAGTAATGTATTTCCCTTTCTGACTTTAAATGTAGAAGTTTTTGCATCAAGTAGATTCAATTGGGCAGCTTTTAGAGTCTAATAATATCAAAATAAATATATTTAGGAAGATAAAAATTTTGTGTTTTGTTGTGGTGCTTTATTTTTTCAAAGAAGGAAAGCGGAAATTTGAGTGAAGCACTGCCCATTCTTAATAACACTTTAAATAGCAGCAAGGTTTTGATTTCTCATAGATGCTTAATGAACAAGAAGATTATGAGCTTTTTTGTCTAAATATTTCACGTTTGAACCCAAGACATGAAATTGAACCTTGTTTTCTTTATTTTACGCTTGCGAAACTTAGTTTTTTTCTTATATCTGATTACATTGTTATCTGAGCTAATACCTGCAGGATTTTGAAGGATAATTACTTGAAATGAAAGCTTGGGTTATTCAAGCCAAAAAAATTTGATTATGGTTTAGTTTTTCTCTTCTCTGCAAGTTTGCATAGTAACATTTATACAATTCTGAGAAGCTTAATTTAAAAATATCACATAGTAACAGTAATAGCTGCTAACATATAGTGTCCATAGGTGCCAGGTATTGTGCTAATTGCTTTACAAATATCTCATTGATTGTGAAAAATGATGGGTACTTTAGCTTTTTACTTTTGGTTCAAATGTTTCCCACCTGTGTGTGACATCGGGCAAGTCACTTAACTTTCCTGTTTTAGTTTACTCCTGTGTAAAATGAGAATGTTGGATTAGATGGTCTCTGAGGATGCTTGCTGTAGATCTATGAGCTTCTTGAATAATGAACAAGATTTTGCCTTTATAGGATGTAAGGCCTGTTTTCTCATCTATTTGTAAAAACTAGAAATGTAATTTCTAAAAAAAGAATTCCTTCAGGGATAATAGAATGAGAGCATTTGCTTTTGTCCTCAGCTAGTTGGACATTGAACTTTGATCCAGATTGAGAGCTGTATTGGGAGACTTCTCTGGGTGTAGTAAGCAGTGTTCTTTCCTCCTCCTCTCCCTACTTTCCACTTTACCTCCTCATCTTTTTCCTTCCTTCCTGTTTCTTCCTCTTTTATTTCATAACCTGTCCCCCCATCTTCTTCTTCCTCCTCCATTTTGGTAACAGCTGTTTTTATACTTGTGTTGTTGAAGCTTTACTTTATTTCTTTATTTTGTGGCTGTTCATATTGTATAGGAACAGAAATCAGACACCAGTCAAGATTGGGATCGATCACTAATGTAACCTGTCCCAGAGGCATCTGGGAAATTTGAAGGTTTAGGATTCAGTTAATATAACAAGTGATCCTTACTTTATGTACGTCAAAATACTTTGGCCTGTTCTAACTCCTTGGAGTTGGAGCCTGACTTACATTTTCTGCCAGAACTGCTTTGTCAGAAGTCACAAATGACTTCTTTTAGGAGTCTGGCTTTTGGTTTTCTGGCCCTACCCAATTGTTGAAATGGGCCATCTCTGCTTTTTGGGAGTCCCCCGTGCAAGGACCAAACTATCTTCAGAATAGTACTAAGAAGTTATTTGCCTGTTGAGGTACTCTTGCCTTTTCCAACTACATATTTGTATCAGGGTGGATTTCTTTCATATATTTCAATCAAAACAACATATTGCAATAAACTGATTGCAGAGTGATATGTGAATCCCAACTGTTAAGCCAAAAATTAAAAAGATTCACAAAAATTTGAACAATGCCTTTCTTCCCATTAGTTTTATAAATAATAACTTTTCACGTTATTTTTCTTAATATTATAGATTTATTATTATTTTTAAATTAATACATATTTAAAATTATGTTATTTAAATGTCTGATATAGCATATGTTTCCCACATAAAAGCTCCTTGGATTCCTCAGTTTTTGTATAAAAAGACCCTCATTCATTTTTAAATGAAAAGTGTTAAGTGTAAAGAGGCCCTGATAACCAAAAATCTTGAGAGCTGCTCTGCTATAATAACCTAACAGGTCGGAGAAGACCTTCAAATATTGGAAGGGCTGTATGGAAAAAGCATTAGACTTAGGCCTCAGAGGGTTTAACAAGTTGCAATAGAGTAGAAATTGTAGAGGCAGATACACAGAAGGGAAGGACTTGTTAACAATTAGAACTATGTCAGTCCTCAACTTTTGTGTGAATAATGTTTCTAGAAAATAGTGCAAAAGTCAAAAAAGCAAATATTGATACATTGAACCTGTACAAAATAGGAAGTTCAGTTCCTTTGACCACCAAAAACTAATTTTTGCTAGAGATTGATGAAAATATATTGCTCCACATACAATTCATCATAACAAAATCTTAATTCTGATGTGAACTTTTTCTAACATAGTAACCATGAAATAACACAGGAAGTATAGTACGTAAAATTGGCTAACATGCAAAACATTTTTTTCTTTCCAGTAATTCCCTAGAATTCTGTGACCTTTTGTGATAGCATCTCAGTAAAAAAAATGAGTTCAGATAATATTCACTTTTTGTAATTCGTGAAATGTACAGTGCCATAAATATTGTACAGCAAATAAAATTCTTAAAAAGAAGACATTTTTTAACCTTAATCTTACCTTCTGCTGTGTCAGGTGAGGGCGTTGTATTTATAGTAGTTGATTCATTAATACTAAACTCACAGCTGACAAGGGCTGTAGGTATTTTTGCATGCTTTATCTAACACCTTTATTTTCTCACTAAGCTACATCACATAAAGTCCAAAGGACTTGCATTAGACTTTGAAGAGTTCTTTGCAACAGTAGGATGAGTGCGACCACTGAAGCCCCTAGTAGGATACCAGTGGCTCCACAAATATGCAGACATCTCTTCTCTCAGTTTTTTTCTGTAACAGGCATAGCCTCAAATGTGCTCAAAAGTTGAAAGTGAAAATGAGGTTACTAATAAAATCACAGGGATGCTTGAAGTTGTGAAAGAGGAGCACAACCAGAATGATGAAGGGCTTTAAAGTCATGCAACGTAAGTTTAATTAAGGGAAGTGGACATAAGACTTGATAGCTGTCATTTACATATTCGAAGAGCCTTATGTGGAATATATGACGTTGAAAAAGCATTTAAGTGCCTTCTATATGTGAAGCAAGCACAAATGGAAAAAGCACAGATAATCCTTGAGCAGTTTATGTTCTAAGGAGACAACATACAAAGGAAAGTAATGTTCAGGGAGTAAAAATTACTGTGATGTTGAGTGGGGCCTTTGGAAAATAGATTGACCCACCCTGACCAGACTGCAATGGTAAAGTTGATTTGAAAATGGTCCATTAGTCCTGGACTGGGGAGAGAGTGAGAGAAAAAAATGGTATGGGTGGTCTGGCCAAGACAGTCACCAGGCAGGAGAGGGGTGCACCAGGGTAGGAATAGAGATTATACGTTTTTCTGCTTGTTCACAGAGGACAGAATTAGGAGCTATGACTGCAGTTGCAAAGAGGCACATTAAGGAAAAAAAGCACTGTGACGATTGGAGTTATCCAATATTAGAATGAGCTGCTTCCTTAGGTAGTGTATTCCCTTTTTGAATAAAGCTTGTGTGTGTGTGTGTGTGTGTGTGTGTGTGTGTGTGTTGTAAAGTGGGTTTTTGAACTATATGGCTTTGAGGTCCCTTTTAGCTCTCATATTTTTTAATTCTACACCATAATTTGAATGTTCCTTGTTGGCACAACTATTTTTACTCAATCTTGACATTCTCATTCCATTTTTAAACTTTAGTGATTACCTTTATGCAGATTACTTCTAAGTCTTCATCTCCTCTACTGACCTTTCTTTCAGCTCTGGATCCAAACCTCTAACTGCTTACAGGCCATCTTCACTTGGATATCTCTGGCATCTCAAACTCAACACATTTCTGAAACCTGGCTCATTTTTTTTTCCTAAAACTTGCTACTCACTACGCTTGACTTTATTCCTTGACTTTATAGTGACCTGTATTTGAAACCTATTTTATACTTCTGTGACTCTTGACAAATTCTGCTGATTCTCTCTCTGGAATATCTACCTTATCTGCCCCTCTCTTCTCTGTTTTTCCTACTACTATCCTACTGTTGCTGCCATCTGTTATCATCCAGGTGGTCAACAAGGGTAGACTCTGAACAGGAATCCTTGACCCCATGTCAACTTTCTTCCAGATTTACAAGCATTTATTAAGCAATAGCTGATTGTGTGCCTATCGGTATGCTAGATACTGGGGTATGAAGACAAAATTGAAACAAACAGCTTATCTCCCATTCTTCCTATCTATGCCACACTCATCTTTCTCATGCATATATCTGATTATGTCCTTCATCTGCTCACCACACAGTAATAGGTTTTTGCCAAATAAAGTTCAGACTCCTTAGCTTGACTTTCTAGCATTATCTTATACTCAACATACCCTTCACATACCTCTCAGTTGAGCTGATCTTTACTTTACCCTTTAAAGTAGTTGCATTTCTTATCCCCATTTTATGGATAAGAAACCAAGCCTGAGAGAGGTTAAGTGACTTGCCCAAGGTAACACAACTAATAAGTATCTAAGTAGAACTTGAACTCAAATCTTCTTGACTCCAAGTCCAGCACTTTATTTACTATGAACTTTTCCAAATGATATACTGTTTTCTCACACACACAATTGACTGAAAATGATAGGTAAAACAAATTCACATTGAAATTGTTACTATTAAAATTTGAGTTGCTTAGAGCAAAATGCTTCCTTAAAGACTTCTTTTCAAAAATGTCAGTTGTACAAGATTCTCTAAAAAACACAACAGAGGTAACTTTGTTTGATAAACCTCTTGTTACTATCATGTGAATGATAAAACAATCAAGTGCTTACTACGTGCTAAGAACCATGCTAGTGGCTGGAGATACAAAGACAAAAGTGAAATAGTTCCTTCCCTCAGGGAGATATATTCAGCAAACGTGTTTGTCACAGCCATGGGGAAAGTCCTATAGACTCTAGATCAAAGAGCATAGCTCTAGAGATGGTGGAATTCTTTAGATGTTCTTTGTGAATGACACTATTTCATCAAACTCCAGAACACTGCATAACATTGTCATTGAGATTTCATAATCACAATAAGTTTGGCTTAACTATCTACCCAGGAAAAACAGCCTAGATGAAAAATGCTTATTCCCTGTACTAGGGACGGGGATGAGGATTGGACCTATGATTTCATTAGTATAAGAAACTCCCTCTACTGGCACAGGTCATTATCTTCTCTGTGACTTTATAGTTAAGCGTTGCTTAGGACAGAGAGGATAGGTGACTTGCCAAGGGTCATACAATCGGTGTATGTCAGAAGTGAGGCATTTACCTAGGTCTTTCTATTATTACTGAGACTAGCTCTTTGTCCACAATGGCACCTTGGCTATCATTGCTCAGATTGTATTAAACAATTGGATGGATAACCCATACTGCTGATTTATGAGTATATTTATCTTGAGTAGATGCTACAAATAGACCATGAGCTGGACTCAAAATTTATCAGAAATAGTAGGTTGCCTTTAGGAAACTCTTTAAGTGACCCTAACTTCATCCTTGAAACAAAGGCCCTTTTCTGCAATATTAATCTTTCAGTTGTATTGTGTGACTGAAAGTCATGAATGTCACAGTCTCTAGAGAATGAAAGCTGAAGGAAATGGAGAAATGCATGATGGATATGAAACAGGCTGCAACCCATTAAGTAATGAGAAGTGCTATGAAAAATGTTATCAAAGTTGTAGTGTACCAGAAATGATGTAATACAGTGAGAGCAGGAAATAATGGAGAGATAGTTTAAACGGTCCGTTGCTACTTATACAGTCTCAAGGGATCTAGAAAAAGACATCCATCACCTTTGATGGATATTCTAAAGAGTATTTATGGTGGGGAATCAACAGGAGTTACAGAGGATATGGGGGAACTGCAGTCTTCCTTATTGGAGGAAATGACTAATCAGTTTTATTGCAGATCTACCAAAATATTGATGGGCCAAAATTTATCAATTCAGAGACTTATAAAGCTGAAAAGGACCACAGAAATCATGTAATTCAGCTTCCATATTATGTAGAGAAGTGACATGACTTGGGCCACAGTGACAGTGCCAAAGTAGTGGTGGTTAATCAGGTACTATGGCTTCTTGAATCTAAACCCACTGCTCTTGCCTCTGCATCCTGTTTGTTCAATAGGGATGAATTTCCGAATTCATGAGGTCAGTGGGAAAATATGATACAAGATACATTTGTTGTACTTGTGCTTTGTTATGTTGTCAGCCAGTATGTCTGTAAGCCTATAACTAAGTCAAACACCTATCATTCAGTGGAACAATGAACATTTATTGAGTGCCTACTGTATGCCAGTGCTAGACTCTGAGAATACAAAGACTAATGAAAGATCTTGCGTTCAGGAAGTTTTTGTTGTATTGGGAATGGCAGTGTATACGGACATAAGCATACAGAGAATATGCAAAATAAATACAGTATAAGTGCCAGGGAGTTGGGGAGGGCAGGCATCAGCAGGTGTGGAGCTCAGGAAAGGCTTTATGTAGAATGTTTTACTTGAACTGACTGTGGAAGAAAGTAAGAATTCTATGAGATGGAGGAGACCTAGTGCAAAGTCTTTATACACTGGAAATGGAGTGAATTGGAAATGAATGAAGTGCAGAGGACAGTTTGACTTCACTCTTGAGTGTGGGAAGGAGAGTAATGTCTGATGAGGTTGGAATAGTAGGTTGGGGTCAGGTTGTGAAGGAGGGCTTTAAAAATCAAATAGAAGTTTAGATTTTTTTCCCCCAAGGCAAATGAGAAACCACTGTGGTTTATTGAGGAGGGAAGTGATGTGGCAGCTGTATAGAGAATGGAGTGAGGCAGGGAAACCAAATTGGAGCCGGTCGAATTAGTCTAGATGATTAGAACTCAAACTAAATTGAGAATTGTGAACAGAGGGAAGGAGCTATATGCAAGAAATGTGAATTTAGAAAAGACAAAATTTGGCGATTGGTTGGATGTGTGGAGTGACTAGTTCAGGATAAACGCTATTGAATGACATACTGCCTGCATTGTGGCCCTATCTCTGGTCAGTAAATTCCCCTCCTGAGTATTCACTTTATCTCTGAACTACCACATCACTTTTTGGCCATTACCATGCCATATAGTGAAGCTCCATATTGTTTCCTCTTCTCCTCGACCCCATCCCCCAACTCTAGCTTTAAGAACAGTAATCACTGTCATTCATTTGCCCTGTGATTCCAGTCATTGTTTCTTCTGATTTTCCTCTCCAAAACAGCCATTTCTCCCCACATGTGCTTTCTCTTATTGGGATGAAAGCTTCTTCAGGACAGGGACTGTCTTACTAGTGCTTGTATCTTTAGTACTTAGCACAGTGCCTGGCACTAATAAGTACTTAACAAATTTCATCATTTATTCTTTCAGAACACTTCTGTGATGAACCTGAGAGATCAAAAGATTTGTGGTGCCCTTTATTGAAACAGGAAGTTTGATAGACATGAGGTGTTTTTTTGTTTTTATTTTTGTTTTTGATGAAAGACACTGAGTTCAGTGGATATTTGAGATATTTATGGGACATCTGGTTTCAGTAATGTAAGATGGGATCTCAGGAAAGAGCGTGGATCTGAATATTTAGCTTTTGAAGTCATCAGCCTAGAAACAGTCATTAAAACCTTGGGAATTGATGAAGTCACCAAGTGAGAGAAAAGAGAAGAGGACCCAAGTCTGATCTTTGGGGCACACTCTCTCATTTAGGGAATGTGATTTGACGGACGATCCAGAAAAGTACACTATGAAGGAATGGTCAGACAGGCAGAAGGAGAACCAGGAGAGAATGGTGTCTCTAAAACCTTGGGAGGAGAGAGTATCCAAGAGAAGGAGAGAGCTATCCCAGAGTCTGATGTGGCCGGGAGAACAGGCAGTGAACAAGCGTTTTTTATTGAGTCCTAACTATGTTCCAAACAGTGTACTAAGCCCTGGGAATACAAACACAAACAAAAAGTTCCTGCCCTCAAGGAATTTTCGTATTCTAATAGGGAAAACCTATTCCTGGAAGCTGGGGGAGGGCCAGAAGTGGTGAATACTGAGGAGTGCAGTCTGGTGGGAAATGAACATGTGGCCACCCTGGGGAGGAGCCCTCCAGCCAGAGAGAACTTGTGTGGCGGGTGTTGCAGGGCTAACATGAGGAAGAGGTTTCTGGGACATGGTGAAAATCTCAGGCTGATTGGGGGGTAAGGGGCGGGAAGTGCAGTTTAATTCTGCAGAATTCACAGTGGGCCATTAGTTGATGCTTGATTTCTCTAAGGAGGGGAAAAAGCGTTAAGATATAGTAATTTAAGAAATAAATGACTGTTTTCAAAGTAGCAGTCCCCGGAGTTTGTGAATTAATTGTGAAATAAGTTATAGGACCTCTTTGTACCTTTAATGTTTCAAGCTTCATTTGTCATGTTCCTCGACAGTGAACTTGTGGGTGAACTGGACCTCTAGAACAACATAGAGAAGCAAGGTTCGAGGACAGAGGCAGTGTCAACAGAATATCTCAAGAAAAGGGATCAGAAAGAAAACCAGGGAGCTAGAATTAACAAGCATTGAATTCCTACTATACATTATGCACTGTGCTACTCACTGGATGTAAAAATACGAAGAATAACCATCCTTATTCTTAAGAAACTTCTGTTAATTAGCTAAACAAAGCTACTACTAGAAAATCTCTACTACTTTTAGAGAAAGACGATAAAGAGTAGAAAGTTTGAAACTCAAATTGAAAACAAAACCAGATTGAGACAGTTCTTGTTCTCAAAGAGCTTCCATTCTACCTGGAGGAGAGATTATTTTCAGTGGCTTGCCGTGTATTCTGAACTTTGTTAAAGCCATGAGCTATGAAGCTTTAATGTTGAATGCATACCCTATTCATTGGACATATGAAAACTCCTATAAAGAACTTTTCAGACCAGTCTCATGTTGTGGGCCATCCGGAAAGTATTAATGGCCAAAGAATGAGCACCAAGAATATTGGGATGAAGATGGTAATGTTGGACATGTAGATGCTGTGTGTCAGGTTTCTGGAGTTAACAAAATCTTTCAGTCTGTGCTGTATTACCCAAAGTATGCTAATGAAAGAATACTCTTTCATATGTTCATTGTGTAGGGTGTAGGGACAGGGATAGGAACTGCACTTGTGATTTTATTGGTGTAGGTATCTCTAGGAGGAAACTGCCTTTAACAGCAGGTCTGTGACTGTGTCAAAGTGGGAAACTTCAACCTTGAACTTCCTGTTCTTGAGGCTCTCTCTTTATCCAGTATTCTATGCTGCCTCTTGTTAATTAGTGACTTGGATAAGATATTGGAATGAAGTGAATCTTTAATATCCTTCAGGGACAGAAGTAGAAAGTTTGGACCTTAACCTTCTTCCAATACTATTTTTTTTTTTAATTGCTTATAAATGCTAGCTTTGCAACATAAACTAAGGGAACATGGAAATTTGACTTTAGACAGGTGCTAAGACTTTTCTTTCCAATGCCCAGAAGTGAAGATAAATAAATGAAAAAACTTTAAAGAATTTACTATCTCCCAAGCACTGTGCTAAGCACCGAGAATATAAATAGAAAAAGTAAGATTTCATCTTTCAGGGAACTCACATTCTAATTCAAGTAGATACACATAAAGGAAAATTTAGCTTCAAGATGAGTGAAAAAATCTAAAAGGCCTAGGGATGTAGTGGAATTGGGGGTACATGTGCAGATGTCAAGGCTGAGTGGTCCTTAGTTTACATCGGTAAGTCAGATGACGGTGCCTGAGGTCTAAAGGGCATAGAGATAGGATAGATTAATGGTAAAGCCTGAAGGACTTTTAGGAAAAGGCAGATGGAAAGGCCCATTTAACCTCTATTTTCCCACAAGGCTTAGAGTTAGCGATTCCTGTCTCATCTAAACTATGTAAGCAATCAAGCATATTGGTTCAGTTCTGGGCAACCTGGAGCAGGGGAAAGGGATGGGATTAGGGGAAGGGTGTAAAGTAGGGAAATGAAAACTCTGTGGGTTCTGGATCGTATTCAGTAGAATCTATCAGATGATTAGGATTGGTGCATGTAGGTGCAGAAAAGTGCAACTCAGATGTTTGAGTCATCCATATGGTACCCCCTATCTCTGGGTATGTTGCAGTGTTCAATGTTATGTCCTTTTCCCTTCTTTCTCTATGTTCTCATTTGGTCATCTCATTAACTCCCATGTGTTTGATTTTCATTTAATGATGGTGATTCTTAGAAGTAGGTACCCAACCCTAGGCTGTCCCCTGAGCTTCAGGTCTGCATTACCAGCTGTCTATTGGACATTCCAGATTGATGTTCTAAAGGCTTCTCAAACTCAAAAGATCCTAAACTGAACTCATTCTGTATTCCATTCCCCCCAAACTTCCACATTCCAGACTTTACTATTTCTGTCTTAAGACACCACCATCCTCATTAGTCTTAGGTTTGTAATTTCAATATTATCTTCAACTTCTTACTCTATTTCTCATGTCCAAATAGTTGTCAAATCTTGCTGTCTTTACATCTGTTGCATCCAACCCATTCCCTCTACTCACACACAGTTAGCCCTTTAGTTCATACCTTCATCACCTCTTTCCTCTTTTCCAAGATTATTGGAACTGCCTCCTAATTGTTCTCTCTTCATTAAGTCTCACTGCTCCAGTTCAGCCTGAGCTGCTACTGAAGTATTGTTCCTTAAGTGCAAATCTGATTCATGTCACTCCTATACAATCAGTTCGTGTTATATGGATAATACAGTATCCATAGGATGTTGGATAAAATACAAACACCCTTCACAACCTGGCCCCAATTTATCTTTTCAGTCTCATTGCACGTTTCTCTTGTTTCCATGCTCTGTGATCCAGCTAAACTGGCCCTTCTCTCCCTGTTCCTCACAAATGATATTCCATTTCCCATCTCCTTGTGTTTGTATTGACTTTCTCCCTACCTGGAATGCCCTCTTTCTTTGCCTCATAAAATCTCTCTTTTTTTCAAGATGCAACTCAATCACCCTTTCTACATGAATCTTTTCCTGATCTCCCCAATTGCTAATGCTGGTGCTCACAAACTATTTTGTTAGGTACTTTGTATTTATCCTCTTTTCCTTTTGTTGTTTTCCCATTAGAATGTAAGTTTCTTCTGAATAATTATTTCATTCATTCTATTTGTATACACAGTGCTTGCACTGTATGAGGTTATGCTTTTTGATCAGTTTAAGGCTCCAGATTGATCTTTACCTGGAGAACCACCAGTCTTTTTCGTTAATCTCATCCAAGCTAATTAGGGGCAGCTAGGTGATGCATTGGATAGAGTACCAGTGCAGGAGGAGTCAGGAGGACCTGAGTTCAAATCTCACCTCAGACACTTGACACTCACTAGCTGTGTGACCTTGGGCAAGTCACTTAACCCCAATTGCTTCATACTGAGTCATCTCCAGTCATCCTGATGAATATCTGGTTACTAGGTTCAGATGGCTCTGGAGGAGAAGTGAGGCTGGTAACCTGCACAACCCTCCCTCACTCAAAACGAAGTCAGGTGCAAGTCATGTCATCATTTCTCTGATGGCATGATCTTCTTTGGCAACGAAGGATGAACACACATACATATCCAAGTTAATTATTGTTCCGTACCTGTTCTAAATGGATTGCTTCTTTTCCTACTGCCTCTTTTCCTACTCCCTTCAGTCTTCCTCATCATCCAGAACCCCTGACCTTTAGGTATAATAATGTCATCTGCACAACTTCAATTTCAAGAAGAAAAACATTTCCAGACCTCAAATGCCAAAGAATCCTTGAGCTAGGCTGATGAATGTACCATCTCTTTGTATCACTTTAGCCAGTGGTCACATAACTTGTTGTGAAAGGTGCCTGCTTTGCAGTCTCATCTAATTTTTTTAATGCTCAGATTTTTAATATTTGAATCACATCATTTAGAACTTATTGTTACCCAACTGATAAATGGTCAAAGGATATGAACAGGCAATTTTTGGAAGAAGAAATTAAAGATATCTATAATCATATGAAAAAATGCTCTAAATCACTTTTGATTAGAGAGATGCAAATCAAAACAACTCTGAGGTACCACATCACACCTATAAGATTGGCAAACATGACAGAACAAGAAAATGATAAATGCTGGAGAGGATGTGGGAGAGTTGGAACACTAATTCATTGTTGGTGGAGCTGCGAGCTCATCCAACCATTCTGGAGAGCAATTTGGAACTATGGCCAAAGGGCTACAAAAATGTGCATACCCTTTGACCCAGCAATATCGCTACTAGGACTGTATCCCCAAGAGATCATAAAAATGGGAAAGGGTCCCACATGTACAAAAATATTTATAGCAGCTCTCTTTGTAGTTGCCCAAAACTGGAAGTCAAGGGGATGCCAATCAATTGGGGAATGGCCGAATAAATTATGGTACATGAATGTAATGGAGTACTATTGTGCCATAAGAAATGATGAACAAGAAGACTTCAGAGAGGCCTGAAAGGACTTATATGATCTGATGCTCAGTGAAAGGAGCAGAACCAGGAGAACTTTGTGCACAGCAACGACCGCAGTGTGTGAGAGTTTTTTCTGGTAGACGTGGAATTTTGTAATAACGCAAGAACTTATTAAAAAAAAAGAAATCCCAGTGGTGGTTTTCTAAGGCAAAATGCCTTCCACACTCAGAGAAAGAAACATGGAAGTCATTCGCAGAATGTAGCAGATCATGTTTGTGTGTGTGTGTGTTTTTGTGTATCATGTTTTGATTTGTTATATGATTTCTTCCATTTATTTTAGTTATACCACATAGCATGATTATAGTGAAAATGTACTCAATAGGAAAGTATATGTAGAACCTATACAGAATTGTATGCGGTTGTGAGGGGTAAGTGTGGGGCGATAAAATCTTAATTTTATGGCAGTGATTGTAAAACATTAAAAAATAATAATAATAAAATAAAATTTAAAAATAAAAAAAGAACTTATTGTCTTATCTGATGTAAAATATTAGGCTAAATCTAAATTCTGCCAAAATGCTTTCCAGTTTCCTATTTGTTTATATTCTTGTTTTTATTATATAAAATGTTCTGTGAAGTCATTTGGGTCTTGATTACCTGCTATTTTTTTTTATTTACTTCCATTTTTTTTAACCAATATCAAATCAATTTTGAATAGTTCTTTATAATATGGTCTGAAATCTGATAATGCTAAGTTGCCGTCAGTGCAAATAGAGATGATTTTAGTTATGCTTCCTCTCTCAATTTTTTGTTAAAAATGTGCTTCTATGATCTTTTTGGGAAAAGCTTTTGTTTTTCTGTTGAAAGTAATGTTATAACGCTTGTTTTAAAATAGATAACTTTTATTCCATTATGGAAATGTTCATTTATTCAAACATTTGAAACATAAATAATTGCTGTATTTTTTCAAAAGCCTTTTCTGCATCTATTGACATGATCATGTGATTTTTGTTCAATATTAACATACTCTGTTATGATTATGATTTTCCTGATGTTGAATTCTGTTAAGTGCTATAACCTGTACTAGATAATGCCTTTAAATTGCTTTTGGAAAGAATTCTCTTTCTCCAGTTCAAGCTCTGTGATTACCGTACTGTGTGTCTTTGCTACAACAGTATATTTAACACTTCCCTCTAACAACTTTAGAAAGCTAATATTTTATATTTCTTTAAGTATTATTTCCAAATAGATTCCTTTCTCCCAACCAGTGAGCCATCCTTGTAACAAAGAAGAAAAAAAGAGGAAAGAAAGCAGTTCAGAAAAGCTTACTAATTATCTCACACAATCAGGGAGCATAAGACATCTATACTAACAAGGAAGAGAGGGGGAGTAGCCCACACTTGTTTGTGTAGATGTCTGTTTGTACTCCCTGATTGTGTGAGATAATTTCCCCCCACCTTCTCCCTGCCTTCCCCCCACCCCAGTATATTCCTCTTCTCTCTTTCCATCCAACAGAACCACTCCCAAGCCTTGTCTAATTATAGCCTCCTTCTGTGATCTCTGATAGGGTTCAGACAGGCTATGTGTATCATCTCTCCTTAATAGAATGGAAGCAGTTTAATCTTATTTAGTCCTTTCTCCTTCGTTCATGCTTACCTTTTTATGTTTCTCTTAACTTTGCAGTGTTAAGATTATATTCCATACTTTGTTATGGGGATTCACTGTTCTGTATGCAGTGTGCTTTTTCTCTTCTTGTTTTATGTGGAATTGTTGTTTGTCGAATAAGAATGACTAAAAATAAACATTTAAATAAACGCAAAAGACAGAAAAAAAGATTGTATTCCATCCTTAGGATGAACATCCTTCATGGTTGTGATTGCTTAATGGTTTCGGTCCTGTCTATACCTTCTGTTACTTGGAATTATTGCTTTCTGGTTCCTTGCAGTACTTTTTGTTTGACTTAGGTGCTCTGGATTTTGGTTCTAATGTTTATGGAACTTTGCATTTGGGGATTTCTTTTAGGAGGGAACTCCGTATTTTTTCTGTTTGATTCTAAGGGATCTGAGCAATTTCTTTTAAGATTTCTCAAAATACAAAGTCTTGTTTTAGTTGGGCATTCATGGTGTCTGAGTCTTATATTTTTTTAAAAAAGCTTTTCTTGCTTCATTTCTTCCAGGATGTCCAGTTAAATTTGTGCTCATGATGTGTTTGTCTTCAAAGCTTTGCTTATAGATGTCTGAGTTTGTGTCTTGAACATCCCAGTCCCTGTAGTAGCTCTTTCTGGTGAGATCCTTCTTTTCTTTGCTTCTTCCAGCCTAATTTCTGCCTTCAGAAATGGTGTTAGAGCTGGCTTCTGCAGCACTTCTCAAGGCAAGGTCTGGGATGGTTCTGTTGAAACTTTCTTGAGGTATGTTATTTAGTACTCTTAGAGTGATGTGATTCAGGTTAAAGTCTGATTGATGTTTTTTTCTGTCTGAGCTCTCCAAGTTCCTGATCTGAGTTGGGTCTAAGCAACACTAGACTGCTGTCAGCTTCAGTCTCTTTCATCCAGCTGAGAAACCTGAGTGGTTCAGAGTAACAGAACTTGCAGGCTCTCCTTTGGTCTTAGTTCTTTCTGCCCTGCCCTGGTTCTTTCTCTGCAGGCTTGGGTTTGGGTTAGAAGATGGAACTGAGATCTTGCTCTGCTCCTGGGATCTGAGCCACCTAACCACTACTACTTCTGAACTCACTCCTCTCTGGTATAGCCAAGGGCCTGCTTTGGGGGAAGGAGATTTGCCTCCTCATTCTGTTCTGGATATGTGACCCTAGAACGGAGTAGTGGATAACAATTTCCAGTTGAAACCTGTCCCTGTAGAGGTGCTTAATATGGATGTGATGGTGCTTTTATATGGATCTGGGACCTTCCGCTTGCCCCAAGACACAGCCACCCCAATTCACAGCTGTCCTCACCACATCGTGCCCTGAGTGTCCACAGACATCTTTGTCTTATGCCGACCTGGGTGAGAAAAAAATGATTCACTGTGACTTTTTCTTGGATTTTCCCACCAGGATAGGTCTGGTATGTTTTCTAGACCATTTTGGAGGAGTTGGCAGGGGAGAGCTTTCTGTACTGCATCCTAATATTTCTCCATCTTAGCTCCAACTCCTCAGTGTAGACTTGATATAAAGAAAAATTTCCTATGATTAGAGCTGGCTAGAAACCAAATAGTCTTTCTAGACTGGAGGTCTTCAAGCAAAGGTTGGATGATGATGACCTTGTCAAGAAGTCAACAAGCATTTATTAAGTGCTAAACACTGCCACTCTCTGGTTTTTACTAAGAAAGACAAAAGACAGTTCCTGTTCTCAGAGAACTCACAGTCTAACTGGGGAGACGACTTGCAAATCTCAAGCTGCAAATAACTGTCAAAGTAAGGTACATACAAGGCAAATTGGAGGCAGTCATCAGAAGGAAGGCACTAACAATGTTAGAGATCAGGAAAGACTTTCATAGAAGATAGGATTTTAGCTGGTACCTTCAAGAGGTAGAGACGAGGAAGGGAGTATTCCATGTGTAGGGTCAGCCAAAGAAAATGTCCAGTCTGCAGATAGAATGCCTTGTGTGAGGGGGACAGCAAGGAGGCCAGTATCATCAGATGGTGGTGTAGAGGCCTGGGAGTGGGGTAAGAAGGAGGGGGCCAGGTTGGGAAGAACTTTGAATGCCAAAGAGAGGATTTTATATTTGATGGTAATAGCCACTGGAGTTAATTGGGGGTAAGGGAGCTTGGGAGAGTGGGGTAAGGGGGCTTGTGACATGGTCAAACCTACAATTTTGGAAGCTGAATTTGATGGCTGAGTGGAGGATGAACTAGATTGGGAAGCATCCAACATCAAGGAGATCAACTAGTGGACTGCAGCACTAGTGTAGTAGTGAGATGATGAGGGTCTGCACCAGTGTGATGCCAGTATCAGAGGACAAAAGGGAGCACAGCAATAGAATATAAGCTTCTTGAGGGCAAGAAGAGTTGGTTTTGTTCTTGTTTGACTACCATTTAGCACCTTGTCTGGCACATAGTAAATAGATACTTAATAGATGTTAGTTGATTGGGTAATCAGTCATCTAACCTTTAAATTCCTCCAATGAAATGGAATCCACTACTTCTGAGGCAATCAATTCCAATTTTGGATAATTCTGATTAGTAGACATTTTTTTCCTTGATATCAATCTAGATTTGCCCCTTTGTATCTTTTACCCATTGTTCTTAGGGGCCAAACAGAAGTCACTCATTGGAGAAAGACCTTCCTCCTCTTTGGCCTGCTTAAATATAGAGCGAAGGGAATTCAAAGCATGTGACAGAAGGCTTTGTGAAGCACATAGTAAAATTTCCAACTTTATTGGATAATGAAATGTAGAGTTTATAGGAATGGACTTGTAGGAAAATCATACAGGACTGAGTTTGTGAGTAGTAAAATGACAAATAAATTCCAGACCAGCCAAGTTAATATAAAATGAGGAGAGAGAACACAAATTATGATTTTAAGATAATGGTGTCCGAGCTAGGAAGGGGGATATGGTGAGACTCATGGTCAGCTAACTGTTCCCTTAAGATAACAAACAGCCCAGTACAGAAGTAAAAACTATTGAAAACAGTCCCTTAATGGCAGCCTAAAAGGTATTGGCAACAATACAGAAAACAGTTTAAAAAAATTAAAACTGTGTTTTAAAGTCACTAAACTGTGTTTTGTCTGGAGTCAGTCAAACA